>NC_092685.1:22965092-23576759 GCF_964275005.1 Diadema setosum
TTTGTTGATAATCGTGTACTTCGATATCATTATACCCCGGCCAAACAAAGTTTGAAGGGGGTATATAGGAATCAGCGGACGGTCGGGCGGTCGGGCGGTCGGTCCGTTGCAAATCTTGCGTCGCGAACTACTTCCTCAGTTTTCAACCGATTCCCATAAAACTTGGCACAGATGTGTGCCTTGGGTTGTAGATGTGCAAGACGTATTTTTTGACAGTACCCAAAAGTACGTTGCCATGGTAACGGCATATTATGGGCAAAAATGGGTACAAATCTTGCGTCGCAAACTCCTCCCACAGTTTTTGATCAATTTTTATGAAATTAGGTACAGATGTTCATCTGAATATGTTAATGTGCAAGACACATATTTCCGCAGTGGCAAAAAGTGCATTGCCATGGTAACGGCATGTTATTGGTAAAATATAGGGCAAAATGCTTCATGGCAAAACTGCTTCATCAGTGTTCTTCCAATTCTCATGGAATTCATATTGAATGTTTGTCTTAGGATATAGGTCAGCATGACACATTTCTTGACAGTGACAAAAAGTATGTTGCCATGGTAACAGCTCACATATTATGAGCTAAAATGATGGAAAATTTTGTGTTGCAAACTACTTCCTCAGTTTTTGCCCAATTTCCATAAAACTTGGTACAGATGTGTGCCTTTGGTTGTAGATGTGCAAGACGCATTTTTCGACAGTACCCGAAAGTACGTTGCCATGGTAATGGCATATTAATGGCAGAAGATGAAGGAAAGATCTTGCGGATTTAACTACTTCCTCAGTTTTTTGACCAAAGCTTATGAAATGTTGTTTTGACCAAAGCTTATGAAATGTTGTTTGGCGGGGGTATAACCAGTCGCTGTAGCGACATTTCTAGTTTGATTTGAATTGAATTGTTTTGTTCTAATGTGGCTGCTCAAGCAATGGCTGTTTGTATGCAAGAAATATATGTGACAAGCACCTTTACGTCGCCTCCAGAAGACTACACAATGGGGATGAAGTGTATTGCCAAGGGGTGCATCCAGTTGCAATCACTGCAGCCAGGGGACTTGCACAAGGGAAGTCATGACTGATTGTCGTCCATGGTTTCTTATCCACCAAGCAATCAAGTACAACAGCTCTACGAGTGTATACCTTGAGAAGCAGTCTCAACACCAAGTCTGCTCATATGTATTATAATGTTTGTACAATTGTAGAGTACACTGTACTGAGCAACAAAGTCAAATGTTGGAGCCAAAATAAACACTGGGTTTTGGTTCAGCTAAGATTTGGATATCTACCTTGAAATGACATCGCATTAAAGCATGTGGAGGGAAAAAAGGGGAAGGGAAAATATCTTGTCAGCATTGCTATTCTTATTCTAGTTTTTAAGTTCCTTCAAAATATTTGGAAAAATTAAAAAGAAAAATGATCAGCATACCAGTATCCATTGTGCCTGTTCATGTAAGAGGTCAAAGAAGTCCTTGGGTATATAGACCAGTTAATGTTTGAAAATTACATTCATACAAACATCAAATGTCCTCCACACCATTTTGCTCACGATAGCATTGTTTACTAGTATAAAGTAAAGGTGGAACACTGAACGCAACATCCTCAAACATGAATTTGACACTCTCTCAGATTAGTCTGAATTGTGGCTGATGAATGTTAACATCAAAAAGTGTGCTGTCCTTCAAATAACCAAGAAGAGGAAGCCTAGAATTCACACATACCATCTTGTTGGAAAATGCATACTTATGTACCAACAAGTCCATCATAAAGCTGTCACACCTTGAGTAAAAGTTAGAGAAAACTTAGAGAAAACTTAAAAATGGGAGTAAAAGTGAGATTTTCATATATGATCAGGCTCTTGTAAGACAACATACATGTATGAAATATGGAGCAGAAGCATGGAACCCCCACATGACTACCTGTGTTGAAGATCTTGAAAAGGTAAAAAAAAAAAAAAAAATGTTGCTCGCTTTGTCCATCAACTTGAAGACAGTTAGTACATCATAGTATCATATATCTAACTTATTCAAGGTTATTGCCAAACTGGGACCCTGGGAGGACCCACTGGCATTGCACAATCACTTTTTACTGTAGCCCGACCAGATGCCGTGCGAAGCACAGTGTCAGACGATCTCTGATACACCAATCTACTAATTTAAAGACCCTCGAGCACAGCCACACAACAACATAACTGTTGAAAATTTCTACCGGTACTTTCTTATCACAAATTTTACGAATCACTCACTTGAATTGAAATGCTTGGACTATGAGCATGGTACAATGTATATCAGTCCATAGTTAGCCCTCACGCAACATACACTGAGCAAAAAGTCCAATCTTAACCCGGAATGCTGGTCATCGTTGGACGATTCAAAATAAATCTTTCCCAGCTTTGAACAATGCAAATTGCGCTGCTCGAGTTTGTACGCCCGCACTGTTGACAGTGCCCCCTTTGCCCACCATTGTGCAGTGCAGCACCAATATTTCGAATCATTTCTGTGATTTCTATGATTTCTGCAGCGTATACAACTAAAAAAGGCTTCATTTTCGGTACATTGTGAAATCTGTATGTCAATATCCACAGCTAAAGACGGAAGCTAAATAGATGGAGTTTTCATCCTACATAGTCTGAGTAACAAATATGGTGTAGTAAATTCAGAAAAGTGTCGGCGCCCCAGAATTTAAAGACTGCGTGGCCTCCAGTAGGTATAGCCCTGTCGCAAAACTTGTCCGTGTGCAAAATAACTCAAAAAGTAGTGAACGGATTTGAATGAAACTTACAGGAAAGGTTGAGAATGACACAAGTAACAGATGATTAAATTTTGGTAGTGATCCGAGAATTTTTTCGGAACTTATGAAGGATTTTTGAGATTTTGGCAGGTAGGGTCAATGAACTTGGGAGTTCAAGCTGCGCATTTTTGAGGTTTTCATACATGCACTAAAGTGCATGCTCCACTTTCTGCTAGGGCGAGGCGCGCCACGTAGCTGAGGGTTTACGATGTAAAAAAAGGCTTCTATATTGGGAAATTGGGCGATTTTTCAGCATGTATACCTATGGGTGGAAATCACTGATCTCTATGGAAGAGCCCAAAGAGCTTTTCCCCGGTGGTGGAGAGGAGAAAAATCTCTTTGGGAAGAGCAAGATCATCGGTGGAAAGTAGCTGCTTGGCGGAGGTCTGCACTCTCAGAGTGCTTTTATAGTTTTTACTGTGATCTTATTTAGATTCTAGGGAATAACTTTCCTTGTCAAAATTGAATAGATACTTAGACTAAGAATAAAGATAGCAATTTTAGTCGCTGGACATACATTTTAACAAAATGGTGTACAAATCTATGTAATGTCTAATGTAATGAAGTTGTTAATGCTGTGCAAAATTGATGATAGTCATAGATTAGGGCTAGGAGTCGTACTGAAATAAATAATGCTTAATCATAGCATATCGCAAGAGAACTAGAAGTAAATTCATAGAACCTACTAGGCCCTACTACTACTAGAGTCTAGTCACTAAAATAGGGCTAGGCACTAGCTAGTATAGTAAGGGTACTAGGTCTCGCGCAGGGACCTAATGATCGCGCATAGCGTAACTGCGTATAGCAAGCGATATTACGCGTAGGACTAAGCGCAAAATTTGCCGATACGCCCATGGAATAAACATACCTGACAACCGCTAAACATGAGAAGGAAGCAGGTAAGAAATTTTGATTTCAAACAAATTTTTCACTAAATTTCCAATTTTTTGGAACAAACTTTTCACTAAATTTCCAATTTTTTACCTTATAATTTACCTACCTTAGCTTCAAATCTTTTTTTAAGGATGTTGTAGCCTAGACGTGTCGTCTCGCTTGTCTCGTTCGTATGATCGTAGCCGATAGAATTCGTAATTTGTTCGATCGATCGTTTATAATATTCTACGAAAGCCGAAGCACGTTACAGCCGCAGAGAGGGGCAGACAGTTTCACGCATGAAACTACATAGGGCAGCTGCGCGACCTTTACATACCCCGAGAAATTGAATGCATAAAAAAAAGTCTGACATACAAACGGCGACAGCGCACTAGATGTCTACTCCGTCATCGTATCATCAGGAGATTCTGGGAGGTGATTTTTCTGCATTTTCGTGATATTCATTGAGAAATTCAGGTACGATTATCATTATGGAATAACTTCTATTATAAAAGCATTTCAAATTTTCGTGCGCGATATCTAGACCCCTAAACCATACCTTAATCAGTAGTTTCTAGTGTAAGTTAAAGTTTAGTGAGTGCTACCAGTAGTTCAGTACCACAGCACAGGTCCAGCCTCCAGGAAAATAATCTATTTTCTCTGTCAGCTGATGATCATACGGCAATCATACATGGACTCGGAGGAGCAACAGGGATTACGTTTAAGACTCAACATAGATCTAAATTTAATTTAATAAGAAACGCCAAGATATCAAGTCGGTCGTTTTGCAACTATCGCTGCTGTAACGTTAGTGTTTGTGCTGTGACGTATGTGCAATAAACAACAGTCCCACGCCTAAAAAATTGCGTCTCTTCATCACATAATTGGACGGGAACCCTGGTGGGCCGGGGCCCTAGTGCTAGCTACTACAGACTATTGTTACAAAGATGACGTTGTTGTTACGAAAATAAGGACAAACAGAACTTACACTACAAACGTACTTACATTTTTCACAAACCATGATGAGAGATGGTGTCCAGTTTGAAGGGAAATTAACGCTCTAGGCCTACTACACGTACTACACCGTAGAAGAATGAGAAGTGATCAAAGAATACAGCTACACAACAGAAGGGCGGCCGGGCTGCGATTTTTTTTTCCGTAACCCTAACGCGTCGAAATTGCCAATTGTGTCACTTGAGCAAAGACTATCAGTGTACTTAGCTGGTTTTGTACGCATGCGCTTGGACTTCTTACTGTACTGCTGTACACGCACTGCTGTACAGTATGTACACATATACCAGTGGCATGGTCGTCTGCTAACACAGAATCAGATTCGAATGTGAAGGCACGCCCTTCAAAACGGGTTTGTGTGTAGGTGTGTGTGTATGTGTGTGTGCGTGTGTGTGTGTGTGTGTGTTTAAAAAAGAAGGTGATTCAGCAGCACAAGTTAGTGTGTGCGTAAGGCAGATATGGATCAGAAAGCGTTTTCTGAGATATTCATGCAGAACTCTGTGTCAAGTAATACGCTACGCATGGTACGATTTGTATATCCTAGGACCATATTATACTGTGTGTAAGAAAAATATGATTTAGAAGCACAAGAGATAAGAATTCAGCTGCTTATTTTTGTTCAAATTAATTTCATTGTAAACATAGGCCTGATATCGATGAAATTCTAATGAAGAATATCATTTTTTTTTTAAGTTTTTTTGGTGTATTATTCTGTTCGCACTGCAAGTATACACTCAACAGTAACACGTTCCCATTAATCGAAGTTCCAGAGGAAAATGAGAAGTGAGGACACAAGTCGTACATGGTAAATTGGAGCTTTATTCGAAGACGTTTCACATGAGCAAGCCATTTAGCAAGTATATAATTTTACAAAACTCAGCACTCGGTATATTGCGTACAACATAAGCAAGGAGGTGACTCACCTCCTCTCTCACCTCCCTGGTACACGGGAGGGTGCCTTTTTCAATCAAAGTTACAAATCACTGGTCACTTTCACTGACAGCGATCACTACAGTGTTCAGATTATTTATGGGCTGCCTTACGCGGCAGCCTCAAAAGTGGAGTGAGCGTCAGGTGGTGTCCGTTGACAAGCCACGAATGATTTTTTTTTTTTTTTGGGGGGGGGGGGTAGGATAATAGTGCTGCTTGATGTGTACATAGGCCGTGAGGTAAAAGAAATTTCATTTCAATTCAATTCAATTCAATTCGATTTTATTGTCCGTTTCTGGAATTTGTTTTGTTAGCATGCATACAAGTTACATCGATACATACAATATACAGAGCACATGCACGTTTAACATGGATACATAGACATGATAAACACACAAGAGATCTACAATTGTATGTCAATATCATTGTCAGAAATATATAACATTAAAGAAATATTAATCTGTATAAATTAACGTTGTGTTGGGTGTGGTGTGCATTAACATACACAAGTGTGTAAATATGTATCAGATTTATAATAACTACATAAAACTTTTAAACAATATAAATTAATACATCTTTACGTCTAAATAAGTGATTGGATATATAAAAATCTCGAAGGCTATTTACGTGCGTGTGTGTGCGTGTATAATATGTGTATACGTGTGTGAACGTACAAAAATGTAAGTCTATGATTTTTGACAAAACCGTATAAATTATGTACATCCATACGATTGTTCTTTTGTTTTTGTTTTACAACAGCTGAGATAGTGTATGATATAGTAATTTGCTAGTCAACTGTTAGGATGGCGTTAACAGCTGTCTGTGAAGTGTTAGTGTATAGGATCGCATTTGCATAACATAAAAAATCTACGGTTTAAAGATGTTAAAAGCAATGACAGTATTCAATGAAACATTGTGCCAACATCCATGTGACGTTTACATGAATGGTTAGTCCAGCGTGGCACGACATAACTACGTGCATGTATAAGGTTGAGCCAACATTGGTTCGAAACCAAGATGTTGACTCCACTATATAGGAATTAATCACCTAAACAGTGTTCAAAAATTCATTCTGCCCCCCTCCCCCGCAGAAAAGTGGTGTTTTGATGTGCTCGTCACTTAATTTATGAAGAGTATTTTGATAATTTTCTCTTTCGTAGGCATTTGTAAAGATATCATTGAGAAATTTATTTGAAATGTATTTTCCATGATGTTTTGATGAAGTAATAGAACTGATGTCACAGAGGTTATTTGTAAAATATTCGGAGTGATAACTAAAGAGGATGAATTTAAAATGGAATACAAACATGTATTTTAATAAAGGTCCTGTTTACCGTTGAGAACAGTGATTTAAAAAAAATGTTCAAGATATCACTTTTGATGCATGTGTAGGTCATTCCACATCCCACCATATAAAACATTTTCAATAAAGCATGAAATATAAGGAGATATCACTATTTTTCTCACTAAACCATAACTGTAGACGGTTTGATCTGGAAACATTTTTATTATAACTATTGTACACATTTTGTATATCTAAAAATACATAACATCGATGATAATGGTTAAAATATTTACATTGGTTGTTTCTATCCCTAACGCACATTTAAGAACTATTTTGAAGCACCAATGCTGGGTTTTTGTTTCATATGCAAAAGGTAAATGATGCCTTTACGTTAGAATATGAAATTTTGCATACATGTACTTTCTTTTCTATTCTCTTGTATAGGAAGTTGCTGGAAACGTCATAGATTGCCTGATTTTCTTGATCGATTATAATTTGTTGAAAATTAGAATGATACCTTTCTTAAGAAAGTTTTCCTCAATCTTTAACCAATACACTCTAAAAACACAAATGTTGAATTAGCATTTAAAAGGGCCGAGGAGTGACAACATTTTGAAAGTGTTGGTTTTCCTGCTAGATTCAACATATAAAATGCTATTTTAAAAGTTGGATGCAACACTTCAAAAAATGCTGTCACTCCTCGGTCCTTTTAAATGTTGATTCAACATTTGCGTTTTTAGAGTGTATTTTGTTATTTGCCAAGGGTTTTTTTTTATTTTTTTTTAAGAAGTTATCTTTAGTTTGGACTTCCCCTTACTTTAGGTTTCAAATACAGACCTGTAAATTCATCTATTTCAACGTTTGACGTTGTATCTCAGATCAGCAAAAGTTGTCGATTTCTACAGCCTGGATGCATTAGAAAATGCACAGAAATTGGTTAGGAAAAACATATTTATCACTAATACTAAAGTAATCATATGAACATCCCAGCTAGCAGACGGAGGTCAATAAGACGTCTCAATTTGGTCGCAACTACATGGTCAAAGTTGTCGCAAGTCTGAAAATGACCAGAAAATGACGTGATTTCAACGTCTCTTTGAAACGAATTTATCACGTCATGTTATGGACCTCCTGATGTGTTACGTCAGTTTTGCGACGTATTTATTACCTAATATTGCTGACATATTGATAACGTAAAATTTACGTCAATTTTGCGACGTAATTTTTACGTCATAAACACGTATTAATGACGCAATCTACGTTAGTTTGCATCGTATTCATAGCCTTATTTAAATGACGTCTTAATACCGTAATATATACTTTGTTTTACAACGCATTTATGACGTCATATGAGCGACGTATTAACGTGAAATTTTCTTCAGTTTTGCGACGTATTTATGACGTCATATTAGCGACGAACTAAAGACGTAAAATTCAAGTCAATTTTGTGACGTATTATTCACGTCGTATTTACGACGCATAAGTGAAGTAAAATTTACGTTGCTTTGCAATGCATTTATCACGTCATATTAATGACGTATTATAACGTGAAATTTAGACTACATTGTTTTGGGACGTATTTATGACGTTATATTAGCGACATGTGAACGTTATGTTCCCGTCAGTTTTGCGACGTCTTTGTGACGTCATATAATTAGGCCTGCGAATTATGGAGTTTTATGGTTATATCAGTTTTTTGCAACGTGTTTATCACGTCATATTAATGACGTATTATAACGTTAAATTTACGTTGTTTTGCGACGTTTTTATGGCGTTATATTAACGACATGTGAACGTTATGTTCACGTCAGTGTTGTCACGTCTTTATGACGTCATATAATTAGGCCTACGAATTATAGTTTTGTAGAGTTATATCAGCTTATTTTGCAACGTATTTATCACGTCATATCAATGACGTATTATGACGTTAAATTTACGTTGTTTTGCGACGTATTTATGACGTTATATTAGCGACATATTAACGTTATGTTTACGTAAGTTTTTCGACGTCTTTATAACGTCATATAATTAGGCCTACTAATTATAGAGTTTTATAGAGTTATATCAGTTTGCTTTGCGACATACTGTCGTCAGAATGACGACATTTTCACGTCATTACTGTCGTCGGAAACACGTCGAAACTGTCAACAATAAGACGAATTTTTGTTCAAATGGAAGATATAAAAATGACGTCATTATTTAGACTTCAGAAAGGCGCAATAATTGTCGTTTGTTTAACGTAAATAAGCAAAGAAAGCAGACATCATTTAGACGTCTTAAACTGACGCCAGAAAGTCGTATTTCTGCTCAATGGATGACGTCTAAAAGACGAAATATTTGTTACGTCTTTCTGACGTCTGGGTTATACAAAGACGTCATAAAGACGTGTAAATTACTAATTTAAAGACGAGACTGACGTCAAAAAATCTTTTAGACGAAAATAAACAAAGATACTGGACGTCATTTTAACGTTTCAAACTGACGTCAATATGTCGTATTTTTGCTCAAATGGAAGTTGTCCAAAAGACGTCATTGGTGGTCATATAACAGTCGTCTTATTGACGTGTAAATCACAGTTCTAAAGACAAGATGTACGTCAGAACGTCATGAGCACGTCGTTTACACGTCAATTCATGACTTTTTAACGTATATTGGAAAAGAAAACAAGGAATACATCTGAAAGACGCCTTTTCTTCAAGAACGAGGGAAATGGACGTGATTTTGACGTCAATTTGAAGTCGTGGCCAGTTGGTTTATCAGTATTTCAGTTTAAGATCTGATAAAGCGCTTGTGAGCACCTCAAGGTACAAATCATGATAAAAATCTAACCTACCCTACTCCTGCAAATGTCCTAAGCCTTATATCTACGTCTACCACCTATTCATATATAGTTGCTAGCATTGTTGTATCACGTTTAAGGGGAAAAATTTGTATTGCTTTATGACATGGTTGCTAAACTAGGTCACAGCAGGCTCAATCTTGAAATATATAAATATGTGTTCATAAAACACGCTGAAGTTTGAATAACAAACATCTTTTAACAATAGAGTGCACAATTTCTGACACTTTTATGATTATAACCAGAATGTTTACTTTTTCAGACGTGAACAACGACCAGCTGTGACCTCGCTTTCATTTTCTTTCAGAATAACTCTTGATTACGATTTTTACGTTAGCATACACGAAACTTTGCAAGTAACGATATACTGCACACCTACCACACCCACACAAACACATAAACACACAAACACACATTGCACGCACTCGCACATACACAAAAAGACACACATACAAAGTGCACGGAAGGTGCAGTCATTGCACTTTCAGGCGCCCGCCCTCGAGTTTTCGGTGCAAAGAAAACATACACACACACACACACACACACACACACACACACACATTGCAACATTGCTGATAGATTCCGTACTTTTGTCCTGGTTTGGTATGGAGCTATATACTGTAGGTGACCATAATATGATGGCTATCATCGTTTAAACGTATATCAGTTTCCTATAAATGCATATCATCAAAACGCGTAAGTAGATGCTTGATGTTCCAAAGATCTTGCAAAGATCTTAAATTTGCCTAATATCGGGTAGATTAATTTTCTTTTGGTTATCCTTCACCATTAGAATAAATGAAATTAATTTGTGCCAAATAACAACACATTATAAAACGATCGTTTCAAGTCGCTTCGACAAATGTGTATTACTCATAAACTCATGAACCCACCTGGGAATCTGATACACTTGTACCAGTTAATGCCAGGTGATTGTTTCTATAATAAATCGATCATGAAGTTTCATAAAAAGTTACGAGTATAACAAGAACTCGAGTTTTGGAGCGCGCTCGGTAACCAGCTAACACGTGTGAATGCGGCTAGTGTTCTTACACCGAACAAACAAACAAACAAATCAGTGTTTTAATATTCAATCATTAATTATCTTCATCATTTCATTGAATCGACTTACAATAATGGTGCTAGGCCATGTGGGCATTGAAGGGAAGGATCGAGTAGGATATATTGATAGTCGCAATGCTTATTTAGACCAGGGAGGTGAGACGTTTTGTCTCGCCTCCCTGTTTAGACTGATGATAATGATAAAGCTGAAAATATGCAAGAGATTTCGTGAAGCTGTTGATGGATTGGTGACATGAAAAAAAAAAAAAGTATTGATAGTGCAATATGGTGGAGGATAGATCGCTTGTGGTAATATGTATGCGATGGTAATACGAGTAGCAATCATGGTGATGATGATGATGATAAGATGATATCCAGTTGTGAAATGATAGTAATGATGTTTATGGTCGATCCCACAGAACTCTTTTCTGTGATCGATCCCTCAGTTTTATAATCTAATTGAAGCAATGATGGTAGTGATGATTGTTTGATATTAAAAGAAACCAAAACCCAAAAGAGCAATATGGATTGAGTGAACGCAGCAACATTAGTAAAAGTTTGAGGAAAATCCGACAATCGATGCAAAAATTATTCATTTTTCTAGTTTTGGTGTTGTAATCACTGGATAAGGAGACTACTAGAGTCCATGACGTCATGTGTGGACAACAATGTAAAGAAAACATGAAGAGAATTCCACAAAGAAATCATTTTCATGAAAATTACACATTCCATCAACTTAATTGATACTGACATAAGTTATGTTAAAGGCAGCAATCATTCCCCCTACTTTATGAAAGCCGTTTTTATAGTCAAATGTTCTTTCATTACGCAAGAAAGGTGAAAACATGTTTTATGATTTTCTTTATATTTTCTTCATGTTGTTGTCCACACATGATATCATGAACTCAAGTATCCCCTTATCCAGTTGTACCAACATCAAAACGTTAAAAATGCATAACTTTTGCATCCTTTACAATATTGTGCGATTTTCTTTTAACTGTCACTGATGTGTTTTACTAATGTTGCTGCTTTCACTCAGTCCACATTTCTCTTTGGGTTTGGGTTTCCTTCACTGATGGTCGTTTTGGTAGAGGTAACGAGGCACTTGATGAGGAGAACTATAGGGTTGGCAATGATAAAGTGAACATCCAAAAATATAGACCTATATATTTATATTGATAGATCAATTCAAAACGTACGTGATATTAGAATTTTAGATGAAAATGAGTTGCTGTTTGCTTTATAAATGCTGTTTCAAAATGCCTTTATAAAGCTGATTGAATTAATATATCAATATAGAGATTTTATCGATCGAAATCAATGATTACTCTCCCCCAGCTTCTCTTCCCTCCCCCATCTTCATCTTGGATGTTAGTGCATGAGAATTACTTGATCTATATACATGAACCTGAACTAAAAAGGAGCCTACTACGCCTTTCTGAATCATTTTTTTTTTAAAGCACAATCATCGTGAGGTTGGAGAAGTATAAACCCAAATTAACCAAGTATAGTGTATTCATGTTACCCAATTAGACATAATGCCCACTTCGAATCTGATTCTGCGTGGCTAATAAACATGATCAATGTTAACAATAGCAATTGCTGCAGTTGTACGCCTATATAGACCTATATAATACTTATATCATAATTCATTCCAAGCTTAGATTTCCAATTTACTTTTGCAAGATATTGATGAAAACTTCGAGTTTGCATCTTGTACTCCATGACTGAATTTCTCTTTTCTAATGTTTTCATCGAGACGCTCAGCGCTTAGAAACATTGTAATAAGCGCTTTATAAATGATATTTATTATTATCATTAACAACGTAAGTCTTGCGAGACAAAAGGAAAAGTGTCAGCAGACGGCGAACAAAACCACAGGAATACCAGTAGTGTAAGCAGACGGCAAAGTAGAACGCGATGCCGATGGCGAAGTGGAAACACGCACACACACACACACACACGAATCCGTTGTTATGACAGTTCACAAGGCGGCGTGCCATTCTCGCATTCTAATCTGATTCTGTGGTTAGCAGACGACCATGGTACTGTATACATCAAAGCAACACAAGTATCGCAACCAACTAGTACTCTGATAGTCTTTGCTCAAGTGCCACAATTGGCAATTTCGACGCGTTAGGGTTACGGAAAAAAAAATCGCGGCCGGGCTACGCCGTAACAGCATGCATGCAAGCGCAGTGAATCACCGCAAAGCCGTAAGCAGAGGGCGCTCGACTGATAATTACAGAGCGGGTTAGTGTGAAAAATCGACTGCTATGAGGGGCCCAAGGTGAATAGTTATGGTTTTCACATCACCGAGGGCCTACATAATTTTAACTGTGCCCCGAATATCAAGCTGTCATTATTTGTTTTATATACCGAAAATATAGATTCCGAAATATAGATACCGAAATTATAGATTCTAGTCTCTTTTACAGCACTCTTAATCAACGCTGATCGACAGCGCGGCGGTCGTATCATTGGTGCGTGAGTGATCTATGTGAAGGGCCTATGGGGTTGCGACTGTCTCCAAACCTATTTACCGAAAATGGGGCACAGCTATTTTCATGACTCCACTTTTAACCAATCAGATGAGAGGAATCTATAGATGAGGATCTGAAACCCACCTCAGGGTAAGTAACGATGCTTTACCCATCATGGTCGGCGGAACCGGGAGGGCCGGGGGCATTTTTTGTTTTGTTTTTGTTTTTTGGCCGTACAAAGGAATACAAAAGGTGTCACCAATTTTGAAGACTTTTTGTTTTTGTTTTTTGCTTGTCAGCTGAAGAAACCCGGAAGTGGCAGCGGAAGTTGCGCTGAAGGCCTTTATTTTTTCCTTGTTAGCTCATGAAACCCGGAAGTGCCCCCCTCCCCTCACTTTTGAAAACGTGGCGCCGGCGCGGCGGTGCTACCTTTACTCTTTAACAAGAAATGCAGACTCCCATGGACTACTAATCAGTATATTAGTTCAGTTGCGTTAACTGGCACCCTTTTTGCACTTCCCTAGATATTTGCCGTACTATTATCAGTGCTTTGTCTACACATATGGCACTCCCTGCAACTGCCTTGTCTTACCAGTCAAACCACCACTGACTCTTGAAGCTTCTTGAGTGTGAGCTTACTCAAGGGATAGTGTCAAGTTTTCAGTATCAATAGGCCTATATATCTACCCAACTGAAAGTAGACAAACAAAACATTCAATTTTCGGATTTGAACCTTCGGAATAACGAACATTCTTAATAACGAACATCAATCACTCGGTCATTCCAATTCATTAAATTCGAGTTAATTGTAATACCTAAGCATTTAATGGGTCTCTGTTCACTTAGAGGCAAATATATAGATATATATTATATCTATAAATATATAGAATTTGTTTTGGAAACGTTTGATGACGATCTATCGCACATTAATATAATCATGGAGAAACTTTGTGTCGGATAATTTTCTGATGGGAGTGACGGCATTAGTGTCATCCGCAAAAAGTATATTTTTTTTTCTAAATTCTGGATGAATTTATCACAGCATTGATATCACAATGAACAACAAGGGGCTCAAGATTGATCCCAGTACGAGGAACTGTGTCACTACAGGTATTCGTGGTAAGGCCTTGGATTGGTTCAGGAGCTACCTTACCAATTGCAAACAATACATTTAGTTATCAATATACAGTCAGAAGAACTATAGCAAACAATCTGTCAATAGGTGTTCCTCGCTGCAGCAGTTTACTGGGACCTCTTGTTAATAACGTAAAAAAAAAAAAATGATGTTAAAAAATTCTGATATGTTATCCAATGACTCAAACGTATTTCTTTTGCATTCAGATCTCCAGATTTTGGTGGATAAATTCTAAACTTGAAAACATTACTTTGTCTTTAAACTTTTTCAAACCAAGTGCAATGTTATTTAAAACTTTAAATAATCTCCCCAGTATTAGATGACATAGTTAGAGATACAGTTATACATCAATTAAGTCGTTAGGTTTGCTAATCGATCATAAACTTTGGTGGCAGCCATATATTGGTAGTGTTTGTCATACAATATCTCGTAACATTGGTGATATTAACAAAATCATATTTTATTTTCCCACTGTCTTACAGTATCATAGCTTGAGGAAACACTCATTCAACTTATTTTGATTCAACTTCAAGTTCATTCAACTTTTTTTTTAGATTATCACGTCTCCAGAAAAAAACAACAACAACCTTAATTCGTATAATTTGGAACATACCTTGCGTCCTTGGGATCTGAACACACTGATCTCTATATCCACTTGACAATTTAAGTACCATCTAAGCAATAATTCATTACCTCGCATTTTCACTAGCATGTTTGCGAGAAACCAGTCCTTCCATAAATATCTAACTTGTCACTCTAATGAAATCTGTTTGCCTTAACTAGGACTATGATGTACACACAATCTACATTACATTAGATGTTTTTATTAGACCCAAATTTTGGAATAGTCTCTGTATAGCTTAAAAGCTTCATCAATTTATCAATTTGAAGAAAGATTTTTTTTTTTTTTTTTTAGTTGGCGTTTTATGTATTAACATTATGAAATCGTAAGATTTTCTGGTTACTTTGTGTTTGCAAAATAACCGAAAATCAAACTTTATTTTCTTTTGAAAGCAAGCAAGTGCTCAGCGGCTTCGACCATCCCTTAATTCTTGTCTTGTTACATAATCCTCATATATACTTTTATCTTTACACCATGTAATTTGTTTTATCTCTTCCCCTCCCCCCCCCTCTCTCTCTCTCTCTCTCTCTCTCTATCCATCTCCCTTCCCTTCTCTACTGCATGACAATGTAAGGATTTGTTTATACTGGGTATTTGTTCATATGGCTATAAATTGTATATAGTTTCCATGTCATAGCTTGTTTCGTAATTCCGTTTTCTATGTATAATTGTATACATGATATAAATCATTACGATTAATGTCGTATTAGGTACGTGTGGGGGAAGCACTCTACAAACATTGGCGTTTAGCAGTCCTCCCCATCAGCATTTCTGTATTATATTTTGCAAACTTGTGAAGGGTATTGAGTGGAATATACCACATAATATATTCTTTCTTGGGTATCATGTGGTACTCCTTTAAGCCTTCTATAATACCCAACGTCCTATACCGCCTTAAAAGGGTCAAGGCAGGGTATAATGCTCCTGGATCGGTCAAGGGTGAAAGATACTTTTAAGTTTATACCCCCTAAAACAAAATAAAAACAAATGCAAAAACCTATTCGGGAACAATCTCTGGACGGAACCCTCCGAAAGTCGTGCATGGTTTTGTTGTGATTTTTCTCGTTGTCTTTATTATTATTATTTTTTTTTTTGACGAGAAAAGTAGGTGTGTGTTTGGGGGAAGTCCCCCTACCCCGGTTACATGGTCACTGCCAGAGATGCCCATTGTCACAAGTCCTCTGCCGGGCCTGGTGGAAAATAAAGCCTGTGTGTATGTGGTACTCAGGAAAACTGATACGATTTTATAACGCAACTTTATCAACCACGGTTTCCGTATTAAATTGGCATGCATCCGATTGCATCGTAGTCTAGGCTGGAATTAGTTGCCTTTTTATTTGCTTCATATTTTCAGAATTGCCTCTGAAGCAAATGTAACGATGGCCGTTTTATTCATAATACGCCATATTATCGTCTGTCATTAGATGAAAATTTTAATGTCATGAAATTGTTCTCGATGTACGTCATCAGCCTATTCAATAGTCAGGCTTATTATTTACCATCAATACAAGTGTTGACTTGTGCCATTATAGGCCCTATCATGGGAATATAGGCCCTACAGAATTTCTTATATCAGAGTTTTTAACTTTGGATTTAGGAGTCCCTCCTCTTCTTATCTTCCCCTTCTTCACATTTCCTCAAGTTCCCTTTCGACCACCTTACCCTCTTTCTCTCCTCTTCAGTCCTGCTCTTCATCCAACCAGGGCAAGGAGGTGTATAGTATACCTCCCTCATCCAACATTCCCCCTCCATTCGAAGTATGATCGGCCCTCGGATCCCTCCCTCACTCATATTATTCCCTCCTCCTCTCATCCTCCACTCTTCCACCCCTCAATCCAGCAGCCCTGCCCCTCTGAATCCTCCTTCACCACTCCCAGGGGTCAGCCAGGAATGTTTTTGTTGTTGTTGTTGTTGTTGTTTTTTGTGTTTTTTTTTTTTTTTTTTTTGTAGGATTATGGGGGAGGGGGCGTTGCAGGCTGGGAGAGGGGCAGCTCAAGGGTCACGAATGCCCTCTTCTTTGGGTTTTGTTTTGATTTTTGCCCCGGATATCTTTTTTTTTATTATTATGCAAGGCGAAAAGACGGGGTGCCCCCTCCCCCCCCCCCCCCCCCCCCCCCCCGTTCCGCTTCTTCCTCATGCAGACTCTTACACCTCTCTCTCCTTCCTCGGTCTCCTGTCCAGTCCGATCTCACTCCTCCTTACCCTCCTCCCTTTCCCCTTCCTCTTGTTCCCCCTCTTCCTCCTAATCCTCTTGGTCACCACCTTCTCTTCATCTGCCCCTCCCACCCCCACCCCCTCCGCAATGCATGGGCTCTGGGCTCTCTCGGTTTTCGGTGTTTAGTGCTGCGCTATTTATCAACAACAATCAGCCTCTCCTTCTAATGCCTCCGACACTCTATTGCAAAGGACGCAAATGTCAAGGACATCCTATTGTAGTTATTTGAAGTTGGTGATGGGGTTATAATTGTCCGCTCTCGACATTCCATGACAAATACGATTTACACACTTTTCTACTTCTCTATCAAGTAGCATACTGCTCATAGTCATACTCAGCGAGGCTGGTTACGGCTTTCAAGTCGGGAGACTCGCAGTCAATCCGACCTCACGTCCATTACATGTGTGTGTCCGATCTGCTGTGTGTGTGTGTTTGAGTGTGTGTCTCCAATGGCACACAGACCGGCTGATGATACTGTACACAGCATCATGCAATGCGCTGCATGTATGCATGCGCTAGCTGAGGAAGAGAATCGCATAGAAGACCAGTGGGGTGCTCTGCGATCACGAAAAATCTAACGCAACCCTGTGCAGTGCATGTGTGAACAAGCGCAGCAACGTTCGTTCATCAGCAATCTCATCTGCATGCTCCAGACAGCTACAGAGCTTAGCTAAGGTGCGTAGATACCAATTTCGTACACACCTAAAACCCAGTCTGGACCCAGTCTTAGTTCCTGGTCAGAGTTGGAATTGGCGACGACGACAAGTTTTCTCGGCTCAGCGAGTCTACTTCCTCACTTTTAAGTTGTTTCTCGCGTGAGTTCACGGTGAAGAAAGGCCAACCATGGCCTGCATTGATGGGGTTGCCACTCGCACCTCGTCGAGAACGGTGCACAACTTACCTGTAATGTTGACAAATCGACAGCACAGTGGTAACACACGACTCCCTCAGCTTCTCATGAGCAGACGAATCGACTCCGCAAGGAAGACACCGCTTTATCGGATGAACTTGCTGGGACACTATGGCTGTGTGAACGCCATAGAATTCAGCAACAAGGGTGGACAGTATCTGGCATCAGGTTAGGATTTTTCTTTATTTTTTATTTTTTGAGGTGGTCTACTCTGGACGTGGTTCTGTGTTGTTGTGCACATAAACAGGGTATGCATCATTAAGATTTACTTAGGGAAAATCACTGAAGCTCATTGGGAAAATACATTTGTGATTTGTGGAGTAGCCCGACCAGACTCTGTGCGAAGCACTCGTATCTTTTAAGACTAAAAATAAAGTCAAGACTTCAGCCAAGTGCCATTTCAGTGGCGGATCCAGAGGCAGAGGGGGCGCACCTGGCATGCACTCCCTCTTTATTATTTGTTAAAACAAAAGAAAAAGAAAAAAATGGGGGCACATGCGCCCCCAATCAAAATTTGTAAAGGCGCTTCCCCTTTACGGAATTCATGGATCCGCCCCTGGCCCTGCATTTTAAAAACTCGGTCATTTGTTTGGTCAATAAGTTTCTTCTAACAATTTTTTGTTCACTCATACTATAGGGCTATGACTATATGACTGAATTATGAGGATGATTTGTGCAATTTATTTCTAACTGTTAAAATGTCAGTGTAGTAAAATGGGCTCATTTGAGACCAATGCCTCATAAGAGAGTCATAATTGACTTCAGAGGCCTCGGCTATGTTGATGATACTTGCTGGCTTCATACACTGTAGTGTAGTAGTTAGAGGGGATATTTGTTGTTGTTGAGATGTACTCTGATAACACTTTTTTGTATACTGGATTTTTTTTTTTTTTTTTTTTACGGGGAGTGGAATGTATACCCATTTGCCAAAATATTTTTAGCTTGTTTGAAGAAAAAAATCCATCTGGTGTACACGCTTAATTCAAATTGTATTATTTCTTTTCTTTTATGTTCAACAACTCCCTGATGTGCTTCCTTAAGCAACGTTTACACTTTGGCGAGTTGGAGTCGCGAGTCGTGCGCGAGCTGTGCGAGCTCCAACTCGCGTTAACTCGCACAAACTCGCGCGAAATGTATTTTTTTTTCTGGAATTTGCATAAGTGATATAAGACTCAACGCCGAGTTCACTACGCTCGCTGTACGAGTGAACCGAGCTCGAAACGAGACATACCGAGCTTAGTATGAGTTGCAGTGACCTTTATACGACTTAAAGCGAGCTTTAAACGAGTTGTCAAGATTTTATTACGAGTAATAAGAGTTTTATACGATCGAGGGGCGGGAAATGCACATTTTTGGCGCTCAAAGATGGATGCGAGAAGCATTTTCGCTCTGCTTGAAGAAGAAGAGACCCTGATCTTCTCCACGATTGGTGCCACCCTGTTGTCAAGGAGGCGCCGCAGAAACAGAGATGCTCAAGAGAGGACCAAAATGCTTCAAAGGAGGTTTTGGACAAGACCCTGGTTGTTGAGGAGGCCAAAGTACGGACACTATGAGACGCTGATGGCGGAGTTAGCTGGTGAAGACCTTGACGGTCTTGCGGGGGGGGGGGGGGGGGGCATGACAAGGCGAAAGAAGACCTTCGTAGATCTCTGACCTCATCTGCTCGCTGGAGGAGCTACAACATAATGAGAGGATACCAGTCACTTCAATACTCATAAGGGTACATCGTTTATATTTCACCATGTTACACAAAACTAGTAAGTTATTGAGCAGTTAACCAGGAATTATACGGTATCACG
The DNA here is from genome assembly GCF_964275005.1 of Diadema setosum. NCBI lineage: Eukaryota > Metazoa > Echinodermata > Echinoidea > Diadematoida > Diadematidae > Diadema > Diadema setosum. The sequence goes on from NC_092685.1 coordinate 22,985,039, forward strand.
AAATTATCTCGAGAGTACTGAAACGAAAACAAAAAATCACAGTTAACCAAAATGTTCTGCACACGTAATAAAACATATTTTGAGATCTTGAGATTAATGACAGTAATGTAACACTTTACTGTTCCTTTTCTTTAATACAGAACAATGTTCATTATCATAATGTTTAATCACCTATTAATGTATCCCAGAAAAACCCCAAGAACTGAATAATTTTAGTACTAATTTTGTGCGTTATCGTAATTGATGTTAGTGTGTTGGACAATGCCTGATCAAATTTTTTGTTCACTGCAACACTTAGTGTTCAAAGCTTGTTTTAATATCGAGTGTTAAAATGTACTTGCGAATCTTTATTCCTTAACTACTGCCATATTAATTCAAACATAATTATGTAGGTGAATATATACAAAACTACAATATCAGCGAAATTGAGAACAGTTTGAAATTCACATGTTAAAAGTAAGTAACTCCTTTATAACATTGAGATTAAATATTTCCAATTACTCGGATACAACTGGTTGACGAAAATGTAAATTTAAAGAAATGCCTGTCGTGAAAGCATGCATATAATTTTACTTTGACGGAGTTAACTCAAACAAATAAGGTTTCTGTGTGGTGAATCGCAATTTACGTGTTTAATCTCTTGTTTTGATGTTAGAGGTAATACATGTATTTGACATTATGTTCAGTTAAAAAAATGAGCTGCATGTCAAAGTGCTTTCAGAATAAATGTTTGGATGTAAAAGTTATATTAAACATAATTATGCTTCACAGTAAGCATTCTGTCCTTCCAGAGTGAAAACCTAAAACTTCACCTCATGGACAACTGTACTGGAATGATTATTCTAGCAGATGATAATTACAATTTTCATTAAAAAAATCTGGGCTGCATGTCCTTACATGTTTTTAGAATATATGTTGGGATGTAAAAGTTAACCTTTGAAAAAATTATGCTTCACAGGAATCATTTAGTGCCTCAAAAGGTGAAAACATAAAACTTCACCCCACTGTTCTGGAATTATTACTGTAGCAGATAATAATAAAAAAGATTATAAACATCTTGGTAGTGAATGTGTGTCGTTCGTTATTTTCATATTCTTGGTTGTTTTAATCAATCTGAACATAATTAGACAGGCCATGCAGCTCATTTTAAGAATATTTTTAAAAATCGACCAACCACAATGTTGCAGTGGCCTTAATGGATATACGTGTTGAGTATCCTTTTCAACGGTTTTATATCATGGCGTTATCATGATAAACACACGAACGGAGTTTTACCCTCTAACAGTATGGTGGATTAGTCATTTTTGTTATTCGTACATGTACTTGTATTAAAAAATAAATGTTCATAAAATACATGTATTATTCGATCCGTACTCTCTTTTCTTTACAACAATTCACCCCACATTCACCTTTTCCAGCAGTTCTCTGTCCTTGGCTTCTTCAGAGGCCACCTTGGGGGTTGTACACCTCCCTTTCATTTTGCCCTTGCCCTTGCCAACAATTGATAAGTTGGTGTAAGAGGAACCAGCTTCATGCTCTGCTGAGGGTCATCAGCTTCTTGGGTGGTCTGGTCATTCTCACTGCTGTCATCATGCCCATCAGTCTCAGTATCCTGGTCGGGGGAAGAGTATTTAATTCGTCTTCTCTTGGTTGGGATGCTACTTGTCCTTTAGAGGTCTGCAAAAAATAAGTAAATCACTCGATCAACATCTTTTACAACAAAGACACACGATGGCGATTTCTATATTTTGTTTAAATGTAGCTTATTACAGATCTTAATAAAATCAAATGCATATTTACCCTTCCCAATGTTCTCCCTTTCATCCTCACAATATGTCCCTCCAGGAATGTATTGAGAATCCACTGATCTCTCTCACTGTAAGGTGTGTCTCTGGTCCCCTTTCCAGACTTTGGGTTCGTCAGACGGCTGTACTGTGTCCTCACAGACTTGAGGAAATTGTTCAGCTGTTCAACTGAAAAAAGAAATCGAACACTGGGAATTTAGATCACATAAATTGATGGAAAGAAACAAATAACTTTATTAAATTCTTGTTTCTCATACAGTAAAGTGTAGTTAACGGGATAAACGAAATGTGGGGGTCAAAGTTTTCAGGACTAAATATTATGGATGTCATGTTGTCAGTTGTTTACAGGATTTTCGATAATTATGGCAATCATAATCATAGTAGTAATCATGGTAATGAATTCAACAAAATATATTTAGCGAAACTCCATTTTGCCACCAGAGCCCCCCCCCCCCCTAAATAATAGATATTAATATTCATCTTCACTTACCGGAGCACACCGGATCGTACTCTTCTCTTCGATTAGCGTTGTCTTCTTTGCAGTATCCTTATATGACTTTAGTCGCCTGTTATACAGACAATCGTGATCTCTGTACCACTCTGCTTATTCTACTTCTTGCTCTTCAGTGAATGTGTATGCAGTGAGGTGTTTTTCGTCTCTTCGGGGTGGACTTCTTGTTTGGGGTGGACTTCTTTGTTCTTTTTTTTTTTTTCGTCTTCCCTGGCGTGCCAGACGGAGAACCTTGCGAGTGGAGAAAAATGGGTTCATTTTCCTCCCCAACCAGTTCAACAGGCGAGGCCTGATGCTCAGTAGTTTGAGCTTGGACCTGGTCTAGTTTGGTGTCTTGTTCTTTTACCTGTCTCTGCTCGTCATTGATCTCCTCTTCCGTCTCCATTCTCTCTTCCTGCACTTCTTCTACTTCTACCCTTGTTTGGATGACATTATTCTTTCAGTGTTTAACTACCTGAATGGCCACAACTCTTGGATCTCTTGGGTCGGGGCATATTCCTCTCCTATTTTTTGCTAGTTGTAATGATACAGTGACAATGGCCGTTTTAAAAGTACGTGTACATGCGTGGGTCGATTAAAATGTGCTCTCATTTTAAAATATATATGGAAAAATATAGAATACTGGATATGCATTATTCAGTTGGCATGTCAATGTGCATTTGCAACGCAATCTGACTAAACTCATACGAAACTCGCTGTAATTCGGGGTGCTCGATCTGAACTCGCGCTAATCTCGCGGGGACCTCTCCTTCACTCGTAATACGATCGCAGTGCTCGTATCTCGCTCTAGTAAACTCGGAATGCACTCGCGTATACTCAAATATGGCGAGTTATTACGAGTTATTACGAGTTTATCTCGAGCTTCTTTCGAGTTATTGCGAGTACCGCGAGTATATAACGAGTCTAGCTGAGTTCAGCACGAGTTACAGCGAGTTAGCAAAAATTTTGAACATGTTCAAAAATTTTGGGACTGCTCACGACTTCAAGGAGAGTTGTCCCGAGCATGAACGAGCTCCGCCGAGCCATGCCGAGTTGTCGCGAGTTATCCCGAGTTACATGGTGAGCTTCACGCGAGTTATCGCGAGTGCCTCATTTTGGCAACTCGCCTTAACTCGCCAAAGCTCGCCATGTCAACTCGCCAAAGTGTAAACGCTGCTTTAAGTTGGTTGGAGAGGCCCAAGGGTCATAGTGATTTTGATTGCTTTTTTCCAACCCGGCTCCTTCGGGAAGCTCAACAGGGAAAGCCTGACACTTTGTTTTTATGTGTTTTGTTTGTTTATTCTGTTTCTCTGTTATCACTTGTATTGTTTTGCAAATGCCGAATAAATAATAATAATAATAATAATAGCAGGCCTATGCAGAATACACCGAGGACCATGAGGGGAGAAGAGTAATGTAAATAAAGATATCCTAAATCAAGATACTGACAACCAGGAAATTGTAAGATAATTATCACAGTGTTCAAGAAAGGCAAGAAAAGACTAGTGCACATTATAAATGTAAATCATCAACACTGGCATTATATTATGGAGGTGATAGTTCCAGCTAGTATCATAGTTTCACATGTTAAAAAGGATGAATTAATTCAGGGTGTGGCATTACATCTTTGACAGTTTTTGAATATGACATTTTAGCAAGTTAATCTTGACCCATTCCAGGCTACCACATCTAAAAAGTGTAAGCTTGACACCTCATTGATTGTATGTTTCTCAAGCTTTCAGACTAATCTCTGAAAATCTCATGTGTGAGAAAACAAAAGCGAAAGCAGTGCCTTAGACCCCGTTTACAGTGCGGGGCCGGGCTCGGCCGCGGCTCGGCCGCGGCCGAGTCCGGCCTCAATTGCGCGGCCGAGCCTCGCAATTTTGTCCGTTTACACTGCTGGGCTCGGCCGCGCTTTTGATTCAAACCTTTCAATATTTTTGTCGTAGTGGCGCTCTGCTTGTAAACAAACGCAATTTGGTATTCTCTGGTTTTCAGACCCTTTGCCAAATGAATTCCGTGGCGACGAAGTCGCCGTTCGGGCAAAGGCCTTTGCCGAAGGAAAAAAAAATCCTTTGCAGGACAAAACCACCTTAAACTATACTAGTTTTCGACGTTGAGGGGGTTAATATCCTGAATAGCGAAAGATACATGCAGAGGGTTTGGAAGTCAGACTAAAATTGGCCGCGCAATTGGCCGCGCATTTGGCCCAGTTTGCGTTTACACCAAGAAGAGGCAGGGCTCGGCCGCGGCTCGGCCGCGGCCGAGACCACCTCCAGAGTGAGGCCAAATGCGAGGCCAATTTTGGCCTCGCATTTGGCCTTTTGCGCGTTTACACTGAAGCGGGGCTGGGCTCGGCCGCGGCTCGGCCGCGGCCGAGCCTCGCACTGTAAACGGGGTCTTAGAAGTACCTCGTGTGATATACTTGTATACCTGTACACGTACACAGCCATGTACAAGATAACTTTATAATATTAGAATACCAACACTTGGACATTGGCATGCCTAACAGTTAACACCAGTAAAACTTTTGAAAACCCATGGACAAGTATGCTTTAGTTTCATTTTAATCCCTTTTAAGACATTAATAAAGGCATTTATAAATCTGTAAGTGCACGCTAATTCAAAATATCTATGTAATGGAAATGATATGATCAGACATGATGATGTAACATGGAGATGCTCCCTATGTACTATAGCATTGTTCCTTCTTCCCTCCCCACCTCCTCCCCCATCCCTATTGCTTTGCTCTGCTGCAATGTGCCACTTTCACTTCTTGTTCATTTTTAGTATCACTTATCAGTGCAATTGCTTTTTGACTTTGAGCTCCTACATTTTTATACAGGACTTCGAGAAAACAATGCCAGGTATAGAAGCCAGCTGGCAACATTATAGAAAGACATGCCGATGCAAAACACACTATTCCCACGCAGAACATGGTTACATGATGAAACTGGGACCAGTGTAAAATGACCTTCACTGGTTGGATGGGGATGGGGCGATGTTCTTTCATTTATACCATTATCTAATTGGCCTCTTTGAAAATATGAGAAACCTGCTATCTCCTCTTTTTTTTGGGGGGGGGGGGGGACAGAGAAGTTTACGATCAAGTTCTGTCGTAGAGAACCTGTGTGATCTTGCAGACACAACAAAACCTTTACCCCCTACTAGCAAAATGTGGGTGTTTACAAATTGCAATCAGCCATGGCGCTATCTTATGGGGATATAAAATGGTACAAATAAAATTCTGTTTGATTGCAGCACAACCCTATTTTCAGGTTATTATCAGATGCTTGTCCACAATAGCAATCTTGCCACTGACTTGAACAACCCTGTAAAATACATTGGATATTTGCTCCAAGAGGCTTGTACTAATATGACAAACCTTTACAAATTTATTTTGTACCAATTGAGAATTTCTTGCCCCTGCGTTCTCTGAATGTTCTAACCAAGTTTCGACATCAGTTGGACTCAAGAATTCATACTTTTTATCATCATTTGAAGTTTAGATGTGCATGTTAGGATCATGAAAGAGAATAGTTATCAAACATCATCACAGCTCTTCATATCTCAAGTAATATCAAATTTATTTGTTACGGAATTTCCTTATCCCAAGGTGGTGATGACAGACGTGTCCTGTTGTGGAATATCAACAAAGCATTGGACTCTCGCTATGAGCCCAACAGCATGAAGGGTGAACACCACTCCAACATCTTCTGCATGGCTTTTGACAATGAGAATGGGAAGATATTCTCTGGTGGCAATGATGATCAAGTGTTGGTCCATGATACAAGGCGGTAAGTGTACAATCTTTAGCGGTGACTGCAAGGATTTTGTTTGTTTGTTGTTGTGTTTTTCAGTTGACTTACTCTAAGTATAGGATTGATTGCATGAACACCTTATTTTCTACTCATCAGAACATCCTCTCTGTGGCTATTTTGCCTTTCTTTGGATATATTTATACGGCAGCATACATTCTGCTTTCATTTTTTTTTCTTGTATGATACACTGTATGAGGTACATGTACCTTGTTTTGCTGTTCCAAACACAAGTCACCTTGTAAATATTCAAACTACAAGAAGTACACAATGTAGGTATCATTCACCAATTTTCCCAGGGCATGAGTGAAAGACACCACTTTGCAGCATTCTCTGCAATTAAGATAAAGGGATCCTTAATATTGTGTGTCATGTCTCACACACAGAACCTTAGTGTAACTGTAAGTCCCACCTGCAGGAAAGGCTATTTTGCCTTTTACTTAATAAACAGAGGAAACAGCATAATAACACACAAAAATTGGCTGAGTGGTGTCTCTTGGCATTGAACCTTTGACCTTTTTATAATGGGAGACACAATACCAACCGAGCCAGCTAACCCTGTTTTTTTGTAAATGAGTATGATAATGTCATGGGGGATAGATTACTCTGTTACATGCCCTGACACATGTACATATCGTACACTTGTACTCTTGCCATGCTTCTTCAACGGCATTCATTTAATTCCTCAAAACTTGACCGAATAGTTACAGTAGTTAGCCAGCCCACTTGAGAATAGCAATGTGTCTCATTTCAACAGAAAGATCATGGTAACACAGTAGGGATTAAGGAGATTAGGTAATCTTTATTCATTTGCAGTTAGTTTCTACATGTAGATATCTGCGCCTTCCAGCGAAGAAAGCGCTCAGTCAGATGTCTTAGTCAGGTAATGAAATAGACAAAGGATTAATGGAAGTGTTCTTTTGTGGTTTGTTTTTGCAGGGGTGATGCCATAGATGTTTTCCTACATGAGGATGCTGTGTACGGGCTGGCTGTAGATCCACGGAATGATAACATCTATGCCAGTGCCTGTGCTGATGGGCGGATACAGCTGTGGGACATCCGTGCTCCAAGTCACCAAGGTGTGTTCAGGCAGCAGAGCCAGATTTTTTATTTGCCTTGCCAGCGTTCATCAGCTCACTGATGAAAAGATAAGATGTAGATTGGAATGTAAGATCCATATAGCTCACTGAATGGACTAGGTCTATAAAGATAGTGATGGCAAGGAAGGGTAATGTCACACTTTGGCCTCATATGCTAAAGGCAAAATATGATTCATGGATATTTTGATTAAATGCAGTTATTGTACTAGTATTACAAAGTAATTGTAACATTGGTGATTGTCGAAGTCATGATGCGGTCATCACACAATACCCCCCCCCCCCCAAAAAAAAAAAAAAAAATATGTCAACAAATAAGCAATGCTTGAAACATGTTTGTGTGTTTCAGGAACATCTGTTGGGAAATGGATTCCATTATTACAAGTGACATTGAGTCCATCATGTGGTTGAGTGACTTGACATGTTGTAGGAAGATGCCTTCCTGAGTCTGATGTGCAGAAAGGTCACAGCAGCGAACCAAATAAGGAGAAAGAATTTGACTTCCTTTTTGGGAAAAAGAGGAAAGACTTTTCGGTCTCCCAATCTTTTGTAGTCAGTGTACTTCTTAGAGAAACATCTTCTGACAGGAATTTAATGCCTGAAACATGTAAACGTGTGATTTCTAATGATGGATAGGGATTTACACCGTTACCTCGTAATCATGTATTTACCAGTCAACCACTGTTTCTTTGTGACAGAACCATTTGTCTTAGCCAACTATGTGACTGCATTTCATGCTGTGGTATACCACCCACAAGAGCCCAGGTTTCTAGCTACTGCAAATGCCAAAGAAGGAATTGCTCTCTGGGATGTGAGAGCTCCAAGAAGGTGAGTAAAACATTCAGTTTGTTATACATATGCCAATGTCATTTGTGTTTTGCTTAGTAGGATCATGGCGCTACGTAGCTCCATGATAGAATTCAATTTTAGATATATGCTCGATTAAAAAAGGGTTATAGAGGTGGGTTATGTGCATTATACCCATGCAATGTTTGTGTTTATTCCATGGGGAAATAATGAGTCATAACAAAGGAGATAAATACTGTAGGGCTATACACTTGATATGCTGAGGTGTTTTATTGTAGAACATATATTGCAATTTTACTTATGTTTATTAAAACAATTAAAAATTCATTGTTTTTCGTATAACATAAATGTGGTTGAAAGAAAAAAAAGATTGAAGTATCACTACTTTCACATTCAAGCGATAAACAGTTAAGAAAAGAAATACGGCTGTTGCTCTAGTATCAAGACTCTGGTGAGAGACGTTTGACCTTTTCTCCCTTTACTATCACCATGATGTATATGTATGTAGTCATCATCTTCCTTGTGTAACCAAATTTACTCAGCTGCTTGATGAAGTACGGAAGTGCCTACACCCAGATGAATGCCATGAGCGTGCGCTTTAATCAGCTGGGGACTCAGCTCCTTGCCCTCAGACGCCGACTGCCAGCCGTCCTGTACGACATCCACAGCCCTGTCCCTGCGGTGGAGTTCAACCACGAGGGTTACTACAACTCCTGCACAATGAAGAGCTGCTGCTTTGGTGGAGACAGAGATCAGGTAGTAACCTTTTACAAGTTCATGTCATTCTTTCATTCTCTTTTTTTTTCTTTCCTTTTCTTCTAAAGCATTTCATCTAAAGCATTTCATGGCTCTGTTGTTAGCGTTGAGAAATACCAGCAGCTATAGCAACAGCATAATAGCATTTTCAGTCATGATGTGATTGGATAACAATGAGTCCAGCACACAGTGGGGCCAATTATGATTATTATGTAGTATAATATGCTATTTATGGTGTGATATTAAATGGTCTTCATAAATACTGGTCTGTGATTTGTCTTAATGTAATCATGTGGCTAATGCAGCGAGGATCAAAATCATTACATTGCGAGCAGTGACATCGCACCATGTAATTGACAGGCTGCTGATGGGGCTAGAATGAAGTGATTGTATTTATGTAGACCATATAGTATCATAATATATTGCCCTGTCTGTTGTTGTAGTGTAACACTTGACAGTTCCTTGGGAGTTATATTTTCCCCTCAACACAATATTTTCCCACTGCTCTGCTACCTTTGGAAAAATATAATCTCTTTTTACTCTTCATCATTAAGACTTTCATAAGGTAGAATACAAAATGTATTGTTTATTTGAGCCGTTTGTCATTCATATACAATTAATTGTTTCAGTGGCAGGATCTTCAAAAGCATCTTTATTGCTTTATTTTATTTGCTGATTCTTGACCATGCAAAATATGCAAGTTCCTGTTTTTCTCTTATATTGGTAAAACTTTTTGATTGATTTGGATTTCTGAAGGTGTAATGAATTTAACCAGATCCATCTAATCTTTGTCCAATATATAAGATATGTTGTGAAATATCAAATGTGATGACAAGATGATAATTCTGCAGGAAAATATCTCTAGGACTTTATGGAATAAAGTCAGATGTCTTCTTTTGCTTTTTTTTCCTAGTATGTTTTGTCCGGCTCCGATGACTTCAACCTGTACATTTGGAGAGTTCCAGATCCAAGTGAAGAAAGTAAGTTCATAAGTTTCATGTGAATGCGAAGGTATCTTCCCAATTTTACCAATGCATTGAGCACTTTGGAGAAATTATTTTTGTTGTGTGAAAGTAATCATTTGTTGTATATGACTTTGATTTGCTTATTTGAATTGCTCAAGAAAGAAAAAAAAAATGTGATAGCACTATGATTCCAGGGTCTCATCCATGATTTTTCATCCATGAACAACTATTTTCAGAAAAGAATTCAGAGGTCATTGCAGTACTTTGCTCATTGCAATACTTTTCTGTGGTCATCAATGAGTATCAAAACTTTGTATTTCTCAACCATTAAAAAAGAAGTTTTCAACTTGAATCTGTATATTAGTACAACTCAAATGATACTATCAATATTATAGAATTTTATAGTGATATTTGATAATATGTCAAAAGAATATACGTACACATTTTTTATGTACACATGAGGCTTGAGTTGACACAGTAAGGAGACTAGTGAATGTAGATGAAGAGTATATGTCACAGAGATGTCATTGTTTATGTTATCTCCTTGCAGTCCAACATGTGAATGAGGCCCATATGGTTCTGAGAGGTCACAGGCAGATTGTCAACCAAGTCAGGTTCAGTCCAGGGACCTTCCTCATTGCATCCTCGGGTGTTGAGAAAGTCATCAAGGTATTGTTAGTTGTGGCTGTGGCTGTGATGATGTTAGTTAACACAGCCATAATGATAAGAACATTGGTGATGATCATTGTAATGATAATGATAAGAATAATCATATTTTTAATTATGAGAGTATGAAGCTGATACTGTTTCATTAGATGAATGCCATGTGACCATGTAAAAGAAAAAGAATATCTACACACTATTTATACTGAGTATTAGCTGCGGTATCTACTAGAGTTAGGTTGCATCACAAGGAACATTACAGGGCATTGCCATCCACATGTTATATTTTTGGGCTGTAACTCCATCTCAGAATGTCGAGTGGTGCAGTCCGGTGGTAGTATGATTTCGTAGGGAGGGTAAAAATTAATCTACAGTCATCTTCATGAGCATGAGAGTGGTTAATGGCTCAAGAAAATCAGAGATCAATGCACGTTTTGCAACAAATGTAATTTCCAACCAAAAAGTTTACCAATGGTATTAGGAATGTCCAGTGGTGACATAAATTGATGGACAGCACAGAAATAGATGACAGTTATTCACATACTGTATGTGATGATGGTAGAAAATCAAGTTCAAAGGTCACTCTACTTTGATCAAAAGTACAATTTTCTTCTCTGTACCTCCACCAAGTAGTGTACAGTAGTAATATTACTGGGCAAGTAGATTAGAAATGAATGATTGATTAGTTACATAAAATGACAAGGGGAAAGGATATACAAGGCCTGAACTAAAGGTCACTAAAATTAAGCTAAAATGCCTTTTCTGGCAATATATTCCATAAGGTCAATTCATGCAGAAAGGATTAGAGGTCACTTTCTGGTCAGTGGTCATGATCAGTGAACTTCATAAAATTGTAGATATGGGCCATGTTTTCATGACAGATATTGTGATTGCATGAGAAGTGGAGGCATCCGAGTCAAGTGTGCGGCTGTCAGATTACCCTCTATGAACGTTGCCATAAATAATGGGGATCGTAAGAACAATCGATATATCATGGGGTATCAAAGTTCACATAGCAACAAATTTACTATTGTAGAAATAGACACATATTAATTGTACTCTCCTCTCTGTCTCGCTTATTCACTGTAGTTGTGGAGTGCCATCAAGATGCCAGGGATGTCGGATGGAAATGAATCTCCAAGGAAGATGTACACTCGCCAGCAGTACTTTAACCTCATGATCAGCTCTGGTTCGGCTTTATCACATGACTACTCTGATAAATCGAAGGAAGAAGACCCAAGGATGCTAGCCTTCTTTGATTCCTTCATACAGAGGGAAGTCGATCACAGCTTTAGCAGTGATTCGTCCGATGATAGTGCTCTCAGCCCGGATAGCCTCTACCTGCATTTCGTGCGTGATCATAGTGACGCCAACAGCTCTGATGCAGATGGTCCAGTGATGCCATCCCTGCTACCCCCAGAACTGGGCATGGAGAGTGACAGTGACAGCGATCTCTTCCGCCAGGGGAGCTCACAAGGGGCAGTAAACAAAGCGATGCCAAAGAGCCAAGTGGAGGAGAGGCTGATGAGTGCTGGCAGTGATGCGACAGGATGCAGTGCAGGTGGAAAGAGTGTCAAAAAGAGTAAGGCCAGTGCCTCAGATGCTCAGGACAGGTGTAGCACAAGTCAAACTAGCCATGTTTCAGATGGCAGCAGCCGAAGAGAGAGGGGGAGAACGAGGAGCAGAAGTACTACAGACTCCTCCAGCAGTAGTGATGAGTCGGAGGACTTTCTGGTGATGAGGTATCGGAGTCGCTTGCTGCGGCGCATCATGCGGCAGAAGAGCAAGAAGGGCAAAGACCTGGGCGTGAGGGGAAAGTCTGCAGGCACTGTGCATTCGCAAGCAGAGAAGGACAGGTTGGCCAGCATACAGCAAAGGCTCGCATTCAGTCGTGTCATGAAAGAGCGCATCACTGAAGGGAGCGAGAGTGATTCAAGCCTTTCAGAAGACAATGAGCAATTCCTCGCTCTCGTTGGACAGCTGCGGCAGAGAACAGATTCAGCTCGGCAAAGGGCTGCTTCCTTGAGACGGCACAGAATTTTGGCATTGGAGGACGTCTCTAGCTCTTTTATTCCTCCTGTGTCGGGGCCATATTCTCCACCCTCTTCTAGGAGTACTCAAAGAGATTCCTCTACAAACTCTAGTACAGCGATGGGGAGACTAGCTTCTGTAGCTTCAAGTCACTCCTCACCATCAAACTCACCAAGACACGTGCAGAATGGGTTCCCTGAAATAACCGTTGACACGACAAATTCAGCTGTCCAAAACCGTACATCGGGTGCAGGGAGCCATGCGCAGAGAACTGCTGGCCAGGTGCAAACAGCTGGCACTAAAAGCAAATCTAAGAGCAAAATCAAGCACCCCGATCCCAAGGGACACCAAGGTTATCCCAGTACATCAAATGGAAGCAGAAGCCAGCCTGTGAGAATGTCTGCAGCCTGTTGCAGCACGGATAGCGGCAAAGGGAAGCATGATGCCGAGAGTACTGCGTCAAACAGTACCAAAGACGGGGCTGCAAGCAAAAATGGTTTCAAAAAGTTCAAAGTTAATAGTTCTGGCAAAAAGCGACATTATCGCAGCACGAACTGCTACTCGAGGCATAACGATAGTGACAGTGACTAAGAGGTGATGTGGAAGTGCTGAGCAATATAAAAACAGAAGTGCCATGTGTGAAAATCTTAAGAAGTATTGCCAAAGGCTTGTTGACGCTATATCGATATTCTGTGAGTCTCAACTTTTATGTGCATTTTCCTGGTTTCGCCAAGCCACCAATGCTTCCAACAATGTGAAAAATGCCTGACAGTATAAAGTATCAATTGAAGTGATGAGAAGCATTTACTTGTGTTCAATTTCAAAGCATTCAAGAATTCACCTTGTCCCCCGTGACTTTTCTAATCAAAGTGATTTTAAAAAAATACAAAGAGAAAAAAATGAGCAAAACTAAATCAAACATGAAGAACCATTTAAAAAATTTGATTTTTATTTATTAATATAATGCCATGTGAGATGATTTCCTTACATTCAAATAATGGTAACAACTTTTTTTTTCATTCCATTCAGCTTACCAACAAGAATAGATCCTGCTTCAATTAGCTAATGTTGAATAACAAACTTAACCAGAGAAGCAAACCTAACTTGCAATGACATTAAATTACAAGTAAGAAGCATTCAGTCATAGCCACTGGTGATCATGACTAACTTTCTAGGACATATTAACAAATCCAGGGATATGAGAGTTCAGAATCTAATCTGATTTCATTTTCCTTGACTCTGCCCAAAACCCACTTTTCAGACTTTTTGGTACCTCAAATGATTTGAAATGTTAACATTGTAATGCACTTCAGACTTTTTTTTTAAACTTCAGATTTTTTTTCCCCAAGTACTCTGGAATACACCCTTGCAAATTAGAAGGAGCAAAAATTCAGGACAAAAACTCTATAGCTCCGAGCAGATCCTGCATTCTTTGACAACCACAAATAATCTTTCTGTTATGTCCCAACACTTTGATAACTTGAAGCTTTCCATGTCAAACCATTAATTTCAGAATTTGGGAGTCTTTAACAGTTTACAACCAAGTTATGTTAGATGCGTTTACATTTTCCGTTGCATGGGATGTGAACCACACATTGTTAACACCGTATAAACTACAGCTAGTTAATGTCCAGTTTATAAAAGCTCTGTGATTTATCACCGCCATGTGTATATGCTTACGATATCCTGATGTAAGGAAAAATCTACTTTATGCAGTTGTATGTTTATATTTCAAGAGTATGGACCCTCTGTTTCAATCCACTCATCCACAGGTATGTGTGTATGTGTGGTAAAATGAGATTTGATAATGCACATGACATGTCTTTTTTCCAGTAGCTATTAGATTATAAGTAAACAATTATACCTGATTCTCTGATGAAAAAAAAAATGAATACATTTTTGCAATTGTAGACTGAGTAAACACAAATGTCACAGTTGTGTCAAAGCACTTTTTCACATACATTTGTGGGCAATGTGATTGCATGCATTTGACGCAGTTGTCACCTTACTTCGAAGCTATCCATGGTGTATTATGAATGTGCATCATTCATATGTCTACCTGAAGTTTTCTTTTTATTTCAAAGTTTGTGTACCTTGGTATTTGCATTTTGTAAATTGGTTTCTTTTATATGAATCTCATTTAAACTTGAATCAGTGGACAAATCAAAATCCGTTTTGATGTTGAACATGCCATAAACAACTCTGTAGAGGCAAAGCTGTTACAAACTTTGCGCAAGCTGCACTTCAAAATGTGGTGTCTCAGTGTGAAAGTGACATTTCTTCATTTCAGGAAAATGGAACACCTCCATAGTTAGTGTCAAGGTTTAACACTGACGCGGTGGCATCATGGCATGAAATCATTGAATACAATGTTTAATGGTGTCTCCAACCCTTCAAATTTGAACAGAGTCACAACTGGGTATGCACTACAAGTGACGGGCTTGGAGAGGGAAATTTCATACCTTGCATTGGAGCGGACACTAATTGTACATGTTCAACGCACAATTTTAAGTGAACGCTTGCTGTCAAATTGTTCGATGACAGTGCTTAAAATTGAGAGGGAAGGAGATTGTTACTTTGATATAGATATTTAGGGATAATTTTGATGTTTCTCAAAAAGTCATCCATCGTTAATTTCCCTTTTTCTGTGTGCATGATACTGTAAGTCAAATTCATGAAGGGTGCTGCAAAATCATGGAGTGGATGAACTTCAACATCAATCACCCTGCAGGGTAGATAATTGATAAGCTGTACTTCTGTAGGGATTGAGGAAGCTTTGGGGAATAGAGTACCGAAGTGATGATGCCACAGTCTTTGGTTTTATCTGAGTTGGAACCGGGTGTGCACTTTCACACTCGTTTGAGACTGGTTTAGAGTGTGCTGGTTGTCACCATAACTAGAAGCTTGTTTTTGTTGTTTTTTGTTGTTGAAGTTATGACATTTGAAATGGTATTGCGGTAATTGTTGTAGTTTGCTAACAGGACACCTTCGTGGGTTTCACCTGGACTGAATTTCTTTCCAAGTCCCTCACCCCTATGTCTTTTCTGTTGGTAGTTTACTTCCTCCTACCTAGGATTATAGGGGGCATTTCATGAAGCGTTTGGTCAGATATTTTTTTTTTTCTGGCAAACTGTTATATTCTACTGAAATCCTTGCATCTGATTGGCTGAGAGCAAATTTGTCTGACGAATTAGTCGGACAAAACGCTTCATGAAATGCTCTCAGGAATGGTTGGGATATGCACTTTTCACCGATTAAAGCAGTGACGGCCAATACCGATTCATACAAATCCTCTAACTTGAAACCAAATGTGTGGGTATAACATTATAATATGCACCTGTGTAGGACCACTAAACATCATCCACAGCAACAGTTGGGCAAGCACTATGACACCCAGAGACAAGACTGCAATTGAATGACAACTCTTAAAGGGGACCTTCTGGCAAAGGAAGACTTTTGTTTGTTTATTTTTCCTTTGAAAACATGGGCCAGTGAAATATCTATGGCATGCCTGTGATTTCTGTGAAGAGAAAACCAAGAAATATTTAATGATGCTTACTGAGTTTTTTGAGTACCATTGGATTAGCAATTCTGTGCACGACGTTTGTGTGTTTGTGCGTTTTAATCCACTGAGGACGAGCAGATTTTGCTATAATGTGTATTTCCGATAGACACCTTCTTGAGTATATTCGGGGAAAATTCAACAGAAATAAGGCATAATGAATGGCGTAGGGTTAGACAAAGTCCTTGCCTGGGTGGTACCCTTTAAGACTGCACAATCTACAGTTTATCAGGCATATTTTAGGAAGTAGCTGCTGAGGTCAGAAAAATATACCTCTCCATTATTGGCCTGATTTTGTCATAACTGAGACATTGATACCAGACACTGGTAGTGTTTAAACCAAGGTGTTACCCAAGTCTTTTGTTGATTAACTATGGCATAAGAATTACACTCATGTAAAAGACATATTGAATTGATTTTGTTGTACTTACATCTATCAGGTTACTCCTAAAGCAGTTTTTGATTTGCAGGTAGGCACTGTATTAAATCAATATCAAGATGATGTAATTGTTGTGTGGAGATACATGGCTTTCATAAAATACCACCATCCCTTGTGGTTTCACATTGTTGTTGGGTCCTTTTTTTTTTTCTTTTTTCTTTTGTTTTGTTGTTGTTGGGTTTTGTTTTGTTTTTGTTTTGTTTGTTTGTTTGTTTGTTTTTTTTTTTGGGGGGGGGCGGATGTTTGATTTTTCTATTTTGGTTGTTGTTTTTATGGGTGGGGTCTATTCATGTTCGTGGCTTTTGTAGATTCTGGAAAACTTCATCTTAATTCCACTGCCAATATACACTGAACTATGCCTTCTGCCTGTATTAACTATGCTACAATTGTGTATGTGTTATGTAAACATGCAGTTGAAAAGTAAAGGTATTTCTGAGCTTCAAACTGATTCCTTAACCTTTTTTTCATTATGTTCCCTCTCTTCTTTTTTTTTTCTTTTAGAAGTCCTTTTATTCATGTTTCAGTGAATTTACTGTTTTGTAATTGCTAATATCGACACACATTTACACTTTTGGCTTGTTTTTCATTTCACACAGTACAAACAGCAAGGATTATTTGTAAGGCATTGCGTTATCACAAGTTATTAGCCTTGTGATATTCAAACTGCAGAATATAATGGAAAAAAGGTAAAATGTTCTTCTAAGACACTGTTAAAAGTCATTTTTGTTGTGTTAAACGTCTGATTGGTACCATATACCTCAGCTGTGGAAGGGGGTCATATCGTAAGATTTGAATGATAACTATAATGTTACTGCAGTCATGGTCATTGTCTCCAAGTGCAAAAACTAAACCAGAAATTACCAGAAAAACAATAATAAAACAAAACTCCTAGCAGGGAAGCTGGTAAGCCCAAGAGTGTCTTCACAATAGCCATGCCAAAGGATCATGTCCCAGTTGCTGCAGCCTTGTTTTCTTTTGTTTGGTTACTCCCTGTCAACATACAGAGTATGCGCAAGCGGTGCCCGAGTATTCCTACTCCAAGCATGAAGGTTATAGTGTCACGAATCACACCAACTAATTATGTTGCTCAACCTGTTTTGAAGGATCATTGTGTACTATCTCTTCTTGTAAGATACTCTACATAGTATTTGGTACTGTAAGGGTCTAAATTTCATGAATGTACTTGCTCCCATAAGATGATTTTTTACATAAACATGTATTAGTATTTTAGTTTAAGGGCTGCCAGTGCATTTACTGCTTTGTGATGTATAAATGACTGCTTATAGCCTCGCACTGAAATAGACAGTAAATTTTGTCTCGCATGCAGTACGCCAAGCCACTAAGCTGCTCTCCCTCCCAAGTGTACGTTTGTGCTTCCAAGCCTGCATATCTCAGCATTTTTTTTTTCTTCAGTGTTATGCTAAAGCATGCATTGTTTTACTATCTTGCCATCATACACATACACACACACATACATGCACACACACTCGCACTCGTACCAATGCAGTTGCATTATATGGCACGTATGGACAATTTTTGAATGATGTCCGTAATGTACATTTATAAAAATCTGATACAATGTAGGCCTACTGCTGAATCCTGTCTGAAGCGGTGAAGTGATAATTGTGGAAATATTTGATGTATACACAGATCATCTTTTATTTTGTACCCAATAGTGTTTTAATGTTATGCATTCTAGCTTGGCCAATTCAGCATTATTTATATCCTCTGGTATTTTTGCATACTTTTCTTCTTGATTTCATGATGTACACATGTAGTAGTTTTTGATTTTAGACATGATTTGGCCTCAGGCAAGTAGTGATCAAATTAAAAATTTGCTCTAAAAGGGTAGCTTTGTATGTGAAAGAAATGAAAAAAAGTGTTAATTCTATTTTTTTTTTTTTAATGCTGTGAAGCACTTGCATAGAACATTGCATTATTGAAAAGTTGCAAGGTGTTGAGAAGACTTGTTAACCTTTATGAATTTAATTTTTTTCCTCTCTCTCCCTCGGTATGGACAACAAAAATATTTATTTGCTTATCTTACACATTTATTTTTAGAGTTGCTTATCAAAAATATGTTTGTTGAGGTTTAACTCACATGGCATTCCATACTTCAATTAAAGGAAGATATAACTATGGGTTCAGATGTTGGAGTCCCCCCATCCCCGCCCCATACTTTGGAGCGTGAGGGCCAAAGGCTGACAGGCTTCATCGCCAAGTTATGTCAGGCTACTTCCGAGTTGTTTGAATGGGTACTCCATGGGAAGCAGAAATTATTAATGTGATTTGACCTCCCAGTGTGCACCATGATCATGTAGGTGTGGGTTCTACAGTGTATTTTGGAGCCAGAAGTACTGTAATGCACCAATTTTACAAAGCAAAATGTTTTTACCACCACCAAGTGTTGGAAAGCTACGTGTACTGTTATTGGCACTGCTCCTCGGCTGTGTGAGGAGTATGTCGTACAGGTTTGCTATGTCGCACAGGTCTGCTCTGTTGCGTAGATATTTTCATTGTGTGAAATGAACTTTTCACTTTTTCTCACCATGATGCTCTTGTGCTTAGCAGAAATCATTGCCACCTTCTTAATCCAGCATCAATAAATCTGGGCTTCTGTATGTACTGTGACTTTTTTTGATAATGAGTTTGATTACTTGTACAAAATTGCCATGATGCCTTCAAGATAGTGTGTACACTGTGATTGTTGTTGCCATCTGTTGTGTGTGTGTGTGTGTGTGTGTGTGTGTGTGTAAAGCACACGAGGACACACATACAAACTTTACATTTAAACTGAGGACACACAGAGAACCGAGGACGTCCTCGGTGCGCAGACCGTTCCAAACGGTCTGCTTTTGCATGCTTTTGCATGTAGGAGTACATGTTTGGAGGTCCTCGATTGGCATTATTGTAATAAGTTTTCGGTTGGATGGTAGAGAGAAAGAGAAAAGAGCAAAATACAAAGAAAATAGAAAAAGAATGGAAGGAGAATAGAAGAGGATGAAAAAGGAGTGGAGGAGGATAAAGAAATAATGTGCAAACTGTGAAGACTTGACACTCATTTCCACTAGTGCTTGACTGATACGTTGAATGGAGTTAAATGCTTGTGTGAGTTATATTGATGGTATGATACAGTACAAAAGGTATCCAATTTATTGTATATAATTATACTTAGTGCCTGAATGTAATGTGGACAATGTTGACATTATTTTCATCGATGAGGAGGAATGTGAACAGGAAGATGGAAGAGGGTACAGCGTGGGGAAAGGGAAGAGGGAAAAGAGGCAGATCGGAAGGAACAGATGAAACAGACAAGATGGAGCTAGTGGGTGGAGTAGAATGAATTCTAGCTTGTGGTTACATTTTGTGTGAGTGATGAGCTGAATACGAGCTGTTTGAGATTGCTTTATATAAGTTATGTCTGTTGTTTGTTGCATATCGTTTGTCCCACTGTTCCTTTTGTTCCTTTCTTTCCTGTTCCTCATCTATAGTCTACCCATCATTCATTATTCCATCATCAATCGTTGGTCACTCATTGTTAACGTCCATATAGATTTCTTGAGTTTTTATCCTCTCCCCTTTTCTTATTCATCATTTTCTCCATGATAATAATCGAATGATAATAATAATAATAATAATAATAATAATAATAATAATAATAATAATATAATAATAACAATAGTAATGATAATAACTAGAATCATCACTGAAGGTGATTAATACCCCCGCCCCTAGTGTTGCTTTATAGTATGTTATGTCATGAGGGCAATGACGTTAATACCAAGTTTGTGCACTTGTCGAATTGGACACAGAATAATTTTAGTTTACTGTACAATTACAGAGTTGACACTGAGTATAGAACTTACAGCAAATGGAAACATGCTTTCCCCCAGCATCACTACACTTAAAGACCATCATACACACCAAATTTGACCTTCATAGCTTGAATGGTTTATTTTGATACAAAAATGAGTGGTTACCACGGCAACACATTTTCCTTAAACTAACACATTGGTGTCTTGCAAAACTACACTTCTAGATCATGATACATACTTTTGACTTTAATTGCTACATACAGACATTTGACTTTAATTGCTTGAATGATGGAAAAGTTATTCTATCTGCAAGGTTTTGGTAAAATTGTGGTTACCATGGCAACGGTTTGTGTGACAAATACAAAAATTATGTGTTACACATCTATACCTCAGGGCCATAATGCCTACCAAATTTGGTTTCAATTGCTTGAAAACTGTGGAAGAAGTTCACTCCACAGGATTTAAAAAAATGCGGTTACCATGGCAACGCATTGTCCGATACAAAAACAAAGGACATTTTGCAAAACTACACTTAAAGAGCATCATACACACCAAATTTCACCTTCATAGATTAAACGGTTCAATTTGATACAAAAATGAGTGGTTACCATGGCAACACATTTTTCTTCTATGAACACATTCTGGTGTCTTGCATAACTACACCTCCCGATCATCATACATACTAAATTTGACCTTAATTGCTTGAATGATGTGGAAGTTAATCAATCCACAAGGTTTTGGTAAAATAATGGTTACCATGGCAACACTTTGTCCGACAAACACAAAAATTATGTGTTCCACATCAATGCCTCAAGGCCATAATGCCTACCAAATTTGATTTCAATTGCTTCAAAACTGCGGAAGTTGTTCACTCCACAAGATTTCAAAGAAAACATGCGGTTACCATGGCAACGCTTTGTCAAAACAAACACAAAGAGTGTCTTGCATAACTACACCCTATAGATCATCATAGATACCAATTTTGAAATTGATTGCTCAAATACTATGGAAGTTATTCAATCCACAATGTTTTGGTAAAATTATGGTTACCATGGCAACGCATTGTCCGACAAACACAAAAAACATGTCTTGCACATCTATACCTCAATATCATCATTTACCCTAAGTTTCATTTAAATTGCTTCAAAACTGTAGGAGGAGTTCGCGACGCAAGATTTTGCAACAGACCGACCGACCGCCCGACCAACATCACGGTGATTCCTATATACCTCCTTCACACTACGTGTGGCGGGGATATAATAATAATGATAATAGTCCCATTCGGATCCAGAAGTTGAGCAACCAAGTTATGGCTTGATATTTTGTACAGTTCAGTTCCATCCGTGTTTAAATGCATGTAGAGAAATCAAACAAACAAACAGCATGGTAGATATAGTCAATATGAATATCATAGTTGATATATGTGTTATATAGTTATATGCACACTGAGATTTAAAAAAAGAAATAATGATAACGATTGCCGATTTGATAACAGCCTCGGGGTCTACACGACTAAAGAGGGGTCCAGTAAATGCAGTTCAACTATCATTTCATCGTTATTTTTAAAGCCTGCGTCTAAAACTCAGAAAAGTCTCAAGATGAGATTTTGGAGTTTGGACAAATTTTGAAACAGGTAGATAAGCTTTCAAATGCATATATCTAGTCAACAGTGGATTTGAGTAACCCCCAGATTTACCATGTGGGAAAACAATGAGAGAGGGGTGGGGGATGGGGAGGGAGGGAGAGGGAAAGAAGGAGGTAAAGGTAAAGTAAAAAAAAAAATAAAAAAAAATAATGATAAGGGTAGTGCTAGTGGTGAAGTCAAAGGCATACTTCCTCATTACCCCCTCCTCATGGAAAGAATTTTGGGGTGGAACCATCAAAAAGTTACTTAATTCCTTATGTTTTTAGTTCGTTTTTGTTTCCTATGAGAGCCAAAAGATTTGTTCAGTCCCCCCCCCCCCCCCATTACAGTTCCACAGCCCCTGGTTATACAACTATTTGAATTACTTTTCATCTATTAATCTATGTTTGTTTTTTTTTCATCAGATTTAAACAGCTGTGTACACTAATTCATAACAGAGCCTACATCAACAAAAATAAAATTGGACATTACGAGACATCATATTCCCTTTGTACAGGTGATTGAAATCAATAAGATGTAATCCGTGTATTTTTCTTAATCATAAGGATATATGGTTCGAGGGAAAAAGCATCATAGAATAGGCCTTCTAGTTGATTATGAAACCCTACAAAGATGAAAAATGGCTTATAGGAATAACTGTACCGGTGCACATAGAAAGAAAAATGACAGTTGCAAAAAAAAAAAAAAAAAAAAAAGACAGAAAAAAAAAAACCGACTAGATGTTATCGAGAGAATAGTTGTTGTTGTTGTTGTTGTTTTTTTTTTTTTCTTAAAGGAAGTCTACATCATACGATGAACCAAAACAACATAAGACAGTATTTTTTGGCAAAGAAAAAGGGTACGCTTGCTTTACATTTTCGAAAATGGAGACTGGATTTTTAACTTGCTTATGTAGTTGAACCAGGAGTCCCGGATGTGTCACATATTTTGTTGGTCCTTTTTTATTGTTTGTTTCTGTATCTTGATAGACTACGGACCTGATGAAGCAAAGGGTTACTTGTAAAAATATGTTCCTAGAAACCTCGTTATGACACTGTTTTACTCGATACAATGTATATTGTTTAGTAATTTATAATTGACATTATTGGTTTTTGTATGTTGGTTTATCTAATTTTTTTCTTTCCTTTATTTCTATTTGTATAATCATGTTTTTGATCTCTGTAATTTTGTTTGATGTTGTCTAATAAAAATTGAAAGATAAAAAAACAACAACATAAAACAAGACATCGCAAGAAAACACAAAGGCAAAACCATACATGTATACGAGAAACATCAGAGACAAAAGGAAAAGACAAATACCCCTGTTATGACCGACAATGTGGGGGGGGGGGGGGGGAAGACTGCACTTTAAAGGGACTGGTTACAGTACTGGTTGAGGTGGGGATTATATGTTTTGAACATTCCTAAGTTAGATAATGAGAAACCTCTTATGAAATATGAAAGAGCATGTAATTTTAAGAAGGATTCGACGTTTATTTGATGAAAATTGGTTTTCAAATGGCCGAGATATCAAAAAAAGTGATAATAATAAAAGGTTTACGGGCCTCGCCTTTTATTAGGATCTCTTTGTTTCACCTTGTTTTTGGATATCTTAGCCATTTCAAAACCAATTTTCATCAAATAAACTTTTGGTACCCCTTAGAATTGCATGCTCTTTGACATTTCATAGAGTAGTTTCTGAATTTCTCGCAAAACAAACGCTAAATCCTCACCTCGACCAGAACTGTACACACCCTTTAAGTTAAAATCAAAATGGTGAAGCCCATCGCATGTCGGGACTTCGTCCTGACTATGATAATGCAGTTGCTTTACTGGGCGAACTTCATAGTATCGAAGTGAAGATTAATTTATAAGTACATCAAAGTATTGAAGCTTACTTATGCTGGGTTTTGTTAATCAATTTATAGCATCAGTAGCATGAGCGCTCCTACATGTCATAACGCTGTGGGTATACATATTGCGTGTATTTGTACTACTATATATAACCATGGTTAATGTTCAATGTACTAGTAATTTAATAGTTGAACTATAGGGCTGCCAGTGATAGAAGGTCAAAAGAAATTGTGCCAGATTGTTTTCTTTTTCTTTCTTCTTCTTTTTACTTTTAACCAAGATATATCAAGGGGCCTACACGTAAGCGTTTAACGTTGTTTGTTTGTTTGTTTGTTTGTTTGTTTGTGTGTGTGTGTGTGTGTGTGTTTGGGGGAATCAATGCACAATAGCGCCCCCCCCCCCCTTCGTTGAGAAGAAGCCATACGAATTCTCCGAGGGTCACGGGTTTAACCATTTTTTTTTCCTTTTTAAATTTACGTATGTGAGTGTGTGTGTGTGTGGGGGGGGGGGGCGTGGTCCAGCCTGGCCTTCCCCTTCCACGGCTGATAATTATTGCTGTGTGTATACTGCAAGTGTAAATATCTTTTTGAGGGGCGGATGGGTGGCGATGTCAAATTTGACTCATATCATGGCGCAACGTTTTTGTGGACGTAACACTTATCTTACCCCTGAATGTTTCAAGTATGATTTTCTTACCTTTACAGCATCATGTTTTTCTCTTTTGTTTGTCTGTGAATTCATCCATTCGGTACTGAAAAATCGTTCGCAATATTGAAAATAGAATGTGATTTCTGAGCAAAATCATTATATAAAAATACAAAGTATCTGAGTTGCACGGATGACATGTGTTTTCTTGGTATCTCACAAAAAGTCAAAAGCCCAATTCTCATCTCCACCAATACTGTATCATCCGGTTTGAATTGAATTGGCCTCGGAGAATGTGGGGCCAAGAGTTGTGCGTTGTTTTGATAATTCACTTTTAGTTAACATGGTATACTAATAATCTTTCACTGGACTTTGACTGCACGTACACACTACTGAAACTAATCATTACAACTTCGAAGTTTGTAAGATCCGACGAATCACGAAAATGTGCTGTTGTTGACATAGAGATGGCGCTCTGGCGAAAAGCCTCTCGACCTCTGCTTGAAGAGTGTTCACGGAAGCCATGCACTGATAAATATCTCCGTGTAGAGATCTATGGAAGCCATGTGGAGCGACTCCGCCCACTTTTCGCCAGAAATTTGATACCTCCTTGTCTACTGCTACAGATACCGAGTCGGGACTGCGCGCACATGCGTGTATTGATATATTTCTGACCTAGGTGTCTTGTTGTCGCTTATGTTCCTCATGCAATATTGAAGGAGTGTGGCCAATAAAGTGACCGTAAGCCTATATTTTGTCTGATCATTTTCGGACCAACTTCATTCATTTCACCCCTCAAACTTAGCAAAGGAGATGGGTTCAACCAGTATATAGTCAGTCAGTTCAGACCCATGCACTACCGCATAAACTGAGGCAGAGCGTTGCGGTAGTCTCTACATTTCCCCCCATTTATAGTGTCGATGCGATCACTATCTTCATGTATTCAAAATGTTATACATGATGTAGATACTGTGTTCAATATATAAGCTCCGGTGAACAGCCGTGAGCATCGACGGTCTCCAAACCTCGCTCGAACACGGTGCTAGCTGGCTGACCAAGGTACTCTGTACTGCATTCCAGTCGGGTGTACTATGAAAGGTTCGGAATGCGAAGTCACTGCAGTTACACACTGGGCTTACGGGATTAAACGAGCTCGCCAAATAAGGCTCTTGAATTACATATTAACTGAGTACCGATAGGTTGGGAGAATATCATCTGCCGTCACTCGTAGCTGCACCCGTTAGCCGACGTGCGCTGAAAGGAGTACTAACGTTACAGTACGCACCCTTCTCGGGGCGGTTCTCCTATACAGCCGGTGACTGGCTGGCATAGTCGTCCGCTCCGCTGTAGGGTATGTCCAAGTGATTCTTATTTGCAAGAAAATTCTGCTCGAGTGCTGTATCAAGAACATAAAACATTGTTTAAGGTAAATAGTTTGATTGGATTGGATACTGTGGACTACTTTGTGGTATATGTTGCTAGAGAATTAGCCCACTCGGATTTACGAATAGTGGATTGAGGGATATTGTTACTGATTTTGTGGAAGTCTTGTGGAAGCAGCTCCGATGCCTTCTAGTTCACCTGCTGCCTGCATAGTGAATTATTCGATCATTTATTTCGATGTTCGTTTTGGTACATGGTACATTTATTTGATTGGATGATTTTTTTGTTTATTTCAAATCTGCATTACAAGAGCGAAGACAATACCAAGCCAAAGGAAAGACGAATTGAAATTTCACTTTCAATAAGTCTTTTTTTTTGTCACGATTTGGAAGATTGGTCTAAATTTATATACTTATCTCTCTAGACTTTTAACCTTTGATAAACCAACGTTGAATCCAATCTTTGTCTGTTTAGTATTTTTCTTTTTATTTTAGGTGTTTGAATTGTCAATTAAATTATAAAATTCATCTCTTTCAGGACGTTTCTAACCAGCGTAAATTCTCCGTACTTACTTCCGGGTCACATGGTACACTTGGCGGGGCCGGGTCGACTATCAACAGTGAGTGACCTTTTGCAACTAACTAAATCGAAAATCGGTGCGCGCCGCCGTTGTGGTCTTCGTAGAGGTAGCGACGATCACCGGTTTTTGTCCGAACGGTAGTTCTGTAGAGGATATTTCTTGCAACCACCGGCAAAATGGCGAGTTACGGACAGCCCAATGCTATTTTTATGGACGAAGATGAATACATGAAGCAGGAGGAAGAATGGGACCGTCAGGAAGTATTAGATCCCGCCTGGGAGAGGCAACAGAAAAAGGTAGGTGTTTCCAAATATAATTGCACACGAACGAATGTAGTGGCATAACTTACTCGGTAGGCCCTAAAACACGCGCATATTGCCATTGATTTGTAGGAGGGTCTAGCTGAATTGTAATTGTAATGTAGCCTACAGTAACACGTTTACTAGTATTAATAAACTTAGTTTTCATGCCTTTGATCTACGAGTCGTAAAAGTACGACTCTGAGAAAATGTATTGCATCAATGCGTTTTCACGAACTTTTTATATTCTATTCACGTGAAGCATGAAGTGCTGATATCCACCGATCAGCGATCAGATCAAGACAAGTGCTTTCTTTCCTTGCTACAACATACGCTCCACCCAGTTGCCCAGTGCAAGCGGTAATGAGTCGTGTTGCTGAACATGCCTAACGGATTAGAGTAGGTCTACTATAGTAGGTCTACTACTACCTGTGTACTTCGTACTTGGTCATGTTGGTACGGCATTCTGAAATGAGAGTAGATGTAGAAATCTAGACTCAATTTCTCCAGAGACCAGACTCTGCTTGATCAAGCTTCCACTTCCATGTCATAACTGTAGAAAGTCTAACGGCATTAGTCCGAATCTAATAGGCCCTACTAAAACAAGAGAGAAAAGAAAAAGAAGTTATAGGATACAAATGACATGACACGACTAACGTCAATTACCGTATGGTCGCCGCTTGTGTGTAATTCTTGTGCACGTCCGGGCTGGTGAACTAATATCGGCACTGAATTATAGTTCGCCGCCCCTAGCCGGCCACATATATTAGCGTGTGTGTTATACATACGCTTCAATGAAGGATGCATTGTCGGTCACCGCGTTTGAAAATCTCCCTTAATCTGCCACCTGAAATCCATTCTAAATCAAAAACATCCTCGCAATAAAAATGGTTTTATCACCTGTTAATATGGTAAAATATATTTTGATTAAAATTATTTGTGTTTTTACGGAGGAAAAAGGTGAATTACGAATGTATTTTGAGAGTGATGAAAATCCGTCGCCCAACCTGATCTCCGATCGCGGCGCGCGTTACATGCGATGTGAATGTCTGGCGACCTTACCGCAGTGGCGACCATACCGTAATTGACGTTAAGAAGTAAAAGAGAGTGTCTTGGAAGAAATGCAAAAGGGAAATTTTGAGTGAATGAAACAAAATAAATGCCAGGAACTTATTTAACATCAAATTGGCAAAGAATAAGATAGGCTGCCTACATATTACAGATTTGTCCGCTCTGGCACTGCGCCGAGGTTCGACCTCCCGTGCCAAGATTCGATCAAGCGCAGAAACACATGTCTCTATACATGTAGAATCTAGCAGGCAGGCAAAATTTTGGACTGTGTTGTGGTCAAATTATGGGCAGCTTGCATTCATGTTCTTTCTTCGAATCTTAAACTTACAACAGTGTGCAGTACATTGTATGAGTAAGCCTACAGCTTCATTTGTGTGTAGTTGTGTCCATAGAGTACTAGACGACCTAGCCCAGTTGGCTGGATGCGGCCACAAATAAGGGACTGCACGTTGTTATAGCCCAGCAGCGGCGGTTGATGCAGTACTGACAAGACAAGACAATGTACAGCGCACATGTGTGACTATTAAATCCTTGTCTTTGGTCGCTTGGCTTGAGCTGTTATTGTCGATCAGATTGCAGCACACACAGCTAGTGAGCTAAATGCAAATATGTGCATGTATATTCTCGAGAAGACAACCTAGCATTTGCTTTCAGTACATAGCACTCGCTTGTACTAAATAGTATACAGCACAGGCTAATGATATGCATGGTAGCGCTAGCCACAGCACGGGCAGGCGCTGCTGGCCGACTGTTGATATTGAAATGAACCGACAAACCAAAAGCTTTACCTTAGCTTACTCATTTGGAAACTTGAGAGAAAAATAAAAAAATCAAACAGACAGATGTTAGTCACAAGACTAGAAAAGCAAGGAGAAAAGACAGTATGATAAAGTGGAAACCATTTTAATAAAAATAAACTTGTCTACAATAGAAGAAATTTTAGGTTGTTTTCTTTGTAAGTGGTGGTGTGTGTTGTACATATATTGCTTATTCATGTGGCTGTTTCCAGCCAGTTGCATTCTGGCTATAGGCCTATATACAGTCAGGTGTGTGGCTGTCGACCATCACCGTCTGACCTCAAAATGACTTCAATTGATATTTTAAGTTTACAGAATTATATTCTCACATGCTTCATCTTCTCTACAGTATCATGATTATGCAACTCCAGCCATTAATAATTACTACAATTACCATTATTGTCCAGTGCATGCAGAAAAAAACAAATTTCCTACCAATTTAGGATTCCCTCGCTACACATGTGTACACCTGGCATATAGGCAAATGTTGTGCTGAAATTAGCTAGCGAAAGTGATGCGTTGTTAGGATATAGCTGGCTTCTGAGATTCTCCTGAAATGTGGGACAAATGCGGTTGATATTTCCACAGTGTTTGCTGTAGGTTCGTTTGTTGATTGTTGTTTTCTATTTTTCTCCCTCCCTTGTCGTTCCAACTGAGAAGGTGATAGAGAGAATAAAATTTGAGAGGAGCAGGTGGGTAGCAAATCAGTAATATGCTAATTCTGTCGGCATCTGGCAATATTTATGGCCAATAATTTCATTATTCATAGCAAAGTTTTTTGGCAGTGACATCATTGGGAAGCTGAAATATGTCAGAATGCATTTCTATAACCTATTGTGAGGTCGGAATACTTTAGTGTATGGCCCCCAAACCCCTGGATTGCCTTCTGCTCACATTGTTAGATTGGCCAGGATGCAGCTTAAATGAGGGAAAGGTTCAATTATGGTCTAGTACATATTCCTGACTGATCAACACAAACATGCACCATACCTCTAGAATCCCTAACAATGTTAGATGTAGGTCTTTGACCAGATGTACAGATTCTACAGAGCACAATGCACAATCTAGCGGGCCGTCCATTACCTGTGTGGGATTTCTATTCGCTTGTTTCAGTTTTTCAGAATTAAGCTATTTGTTTCTTTTACATATAGGTTACCTATAACAAACAATGACCAAAGAACAATAAGATCATCAAAGTTTGATATCTGAAAAATAAAGACATGCTGCAGGTATGTGCTGCAGTGTATACAAGCATGGATTTAGACAGTTTTATTTTATTTATGAATATGATTATTTTGTTTTTTTCATTATCTTGGGGCATATTAACCATTGCCTGTCAGTACCTCATAATCTGGTGTGGAATCTGTACAAAAGAGAAGGTTTACAGTATTTGCACGCTTTAATCAGGGTCGCTTTTAATACACAGACACACACAGACACACACAGACACACACACATGAAAAAAGCAAAACAAAACATTGGACTTAGTAGAAAGCTGTCACCCAAAATAAGTACCAGAACAATGATTCTGTTTATAGCTGAGTGGAAAGTAAATTTGCCCAGCAAGAAATGACCCTTTGTTTAAGGCACTGTCAGCAAGACAAGGAAGATGGGAGTGTCATCACCTTTTAATTATGATGAATCCCTCATTGTTGCCCAAGTGACTCACTGCCAACATTGATGACCAGTGGGAGTGTATATATGTGGGATACATTGTACACTATACCAGTGGCCATGAAAACCTGATCAGGGTATTGCGTAGGTCATGGAGGGACAATGAAAAGGCGTTGCCCTATTTTATTTATGTTATGCTTTACCTTTCACCATATTTTCCTGCTGTTTATGATATAAATGTCATAATACTTTCCAGTATTTAATGGTAGCCCTTCAAAGCAAGTCAGTGTTAAATTCATGTGGTGTGAAAATTCGTCTTGTACAAGTTGAAGATGGAGACATTTGGTAATGGCAGTAAATGTCATGGATTCTTGATCTATGACCCATTAAGGACTATCTTCAGGAAATATCTCCTAGTTTCCATCATACTTCTCTTGATTATCTTCCATTTATGCCAAACTATAGATGGTAATTAATATGATTAACTGTGGATTAGACATAAAGAGGTTTCTGGCTCATAATCAAAACGGAATCATGTAGCTAATATTTGTCACAGTGAAATTGATAGCTGTGGACATGAGACTGTAAGGGTGATTTATCTACCTAAGTCAACTACCAAGTGTCAAACTTTTCAAGAGCTGTCCCGACTACCCAGCAGTCCTGCATAGGGACAGACCTTGGACACGTTCCTCATCTTGACCGGCCGGCCACGGGGATACGTTCGCTTTCAGCTGCCTGGCGAAGTCATATCGCTGACAGGCAAATCACATTTCCATGATGGTGTGCAGCAGATGGGACCATGATCAGCAGAGAAATCAATCCCCTTGATGTGACAAAGGAAGAACCATCACAAAGGGCCCTCAGGCTTGGGGAATGCATTACAAATCACGCAAAGCAAATGAATGAATCACATATCCAGTGTTAGACAGGTAAGCTCGTTAGCCAGTAGGAGCTTGCTGCTGCTGTATTGGGGCTGCACCAAATATCACAATTGGATCATGATACTCCTCAAACTCATCCATCACCCCCTCCCCCTCCCAAAAAAAAAAAATAATAATAATAATAATAATAAAAAAATGAATAAATAAAAATAAAATAAAAAATCCATAATTTGCTTCAGGGTGTTCCTACATTTTGCTGGGTGGGACTGTGATGGGGTTGGTGCAGTCAGATGGGGTAAGCTCATTGTCTGGCTGTGGTGCATCTGGGCAAACAATATTACAAGCCTATTTGAGTCATGAAGTCATATTTCATGGAAGTCAAAATTTACATGAATCACAGTGGTATTTATTTTTTCCCGTTTTTTTGAGTGAATATAGAATATTCAGGGATGCCTAGATTATACGAACAGTTCAAATGAGTTTTAGATTCATATGTGATCACCCATTTCTATCCTCCCCCCCCCCATATATTTTGATACAGTCAGCAGTCCAAAAATATGGCAAGGAGTTGATTTATGGCAAATAAACTAATAACAAAGTGTATTATGATGGAAGATGTGAATCAAACAAATCTACTGTATGTTCAACCACATATGATGTGTCATCCTTTAGTATGCAATGATGGAGATGATATTTTGTACCAAGGAAAACACACAGTCTTCAACTTAAGTCAGTAATGTGTAGAGCTTGCCATTCTTATGATACTTAAAAATGGGGAGGAAGTTTGAATCAAAATGTCAACAATCACTAGAAATATTAGTTAAAAAGAAGACTTTTGTCGTTCAATCCTTCATACTGTCAGTATACGAGACTCGCTCTGCAGGCATGCAACATGCAAATGTAGGAGTTTCTGTACTTTGCTGGAATGGGGCCAATGTTGAATGTAATTCAGCCATCCGTTCTTCTTGTTTAGCTCTGTCTCATTAGCATGTTATGAGAGGGAAGTTGGGGAAGTTTAAGCTAACGAGCGGTAATGAGCCAGACGCTGATCCCCAGAGTCATTGAGTAATATCGAGGTCACGACCTCTGGTGGTGTCAAAGGAAGTAGAATGTCATGTGTGGCAGTGCATCCAGTGAAAATCAAACCTTCCTGTCTGGTTGATGAAAGTGAGCAAGAAAGGAACCAAAGAACATAGAAATAAAGTATTTATGGACATAAATACAACTATAATTGATGGCATAAGAAGGACCCCTCCCCCAATATTTAAGAAATTTTCAGTATAAAGGATACTGATGTCACATTATGTTTCAAGGAAAATGCTAAGGCATAATACATTTGGGCTTTTTTGTTTTGTTTTGTTTTGTTTTGTTTTTTTAAAGTAGAATATCTGGGGAATTGTCCAGTGCGTCACCTCACAGATCCTGTAGTGCTGCATCATATCATGTATGCAACAATTGATAGTGGTATGACTTGAGTAGATAACCGATAATCAGCATCAATTTTCTGGAATGAAGATAGCCTCCACACTTGGTCATTGACCTAAAATGGCATCTCTGGTCGTGCAGTGGGCAATGCCGGCATTCGTGGGGTCTTCTTTCTCAGACCTGCTGGTTCCCGAGTACGTTCCTTGGCGAGAGTCGGATGTTACCCCTGCAGGCAACCCGAGAGGGCTCCCGGAATGCTTCAGGGCTGTGTGTGGGTGAAAGGGGGGAGACTGGAGAGGAAGAGACGGGTGGGAGGAGGGATGACATTGGGGGGGGGGGGGGGATGAGGGAGTGGTCCGCCGCTGGTCCAGGTGGCTCTCGTTAAAGGGCGTGTGATCAAAATTGGTCGGGCACAGTTGGAGCCCTGTCGCATTAATACGTACATGTACATGGAGTTCGCTCTGGAATTCTCTTAGGAAAATTCCTGTGTTGAGACCTCATCACCCAGCAAACAAGTGATACATTGGGGCAAGATAAGAAGTGAATTACCAAAAAAAAAAATGAAAAAATTGCAACAACAAACAAACCCCCAACTAGATTTTTAATTGAATATTAAGTATGGTACATCTGGGCTCACAGTATTTGAATTCATAGTGTGCGGAGAGCTCATGGTAATATTACTTCTACAGCATTTTGAAATTAAGAGCACCCTTGATAAAGCTATTCTAGACTCTAGGAAATGAAATTGGAGAAGTAATTCCTAATCAGGGATTTCTGAGTGTAGTAGTTACATGCATTTTTAGCTGTCCCTTTGAAATTAGCTTATATCTTATGGAATTCAGTACTTTAGGGTCATCAGCTCTACCGCATACAACCAAAGATACAGCAACTTTAAGTTGGGTAGTGGCTCGGTGTGACTGATGACTATAACCACAAAACACATTTGCAAGCATTCATACTTTGCCTTGTAATTGAATTTCATGGTGGGAATGCATTTTCTGTGATAGAATTTCCATTTTGAGTGATGTTCTTACTGTAAGTGAGCTAGAGCCATGTTCTTGTAGGACACTATATGAAGAGTTGGCATGGCTTATGAAGTGAAGTTGGATAACTTGTGTAGAAGCCTGCACCTGCAGTGGCATGCAATGTTGCCATGGCAACTTTTGTTTGTCCAACCCTGACCGCACTCCTGTAAAGATTGTAGTACGAGTCCATGGGTAACCATATTGTCAATTGAGCTCCTTCTTGTTGAGGGCGGTATAAGGATTCAGCTGAGCCGACTTGATTGACACACACACACACACACACAAATAAGAATAATTGGCTTAAAAATCAGATGTCTAGTGTGAGTCATTTATTATGTTAACACGTTGAGGACTGTTTGATTTTGCTACAACACACATTTCCCATAGACAACAGCCCGAGTATACTCGGGACTCATCCTCAACGGGTTAATGTGGATTTAATAATGCTGTGTTAGTAGTGAAGTGACTCTTGACTTTTAGAAGTCTTTCAAACTTTCATGGTACACAAGGTACTTGTAAGTTGTTGAACACATTATGCTTGAGGAATTGCATTTCAGGAGCGCTGGAGCAATAGCATGATGCAGCTGCTCCTTAACTCATTTTACAAATGTAATTTCTGATGCATGATATATCATATTGACCCATCATGGTGAGCAATGAAACTTTCATTGCTGGTGCGTCAATTGACAAAAACAGGTTTGCATTCTCGACTGACACATTAAAAGATTTTAGTACATTGCATACTTACAATCAGGAGACTTTGCTTACCCTGCATGTGTAAAGATGTGTCATGTATAGTCTTCGTTTGATTGGCTTCCTTCTTGAGTTTCGGCCATGGACCCACTCACCGCTTTGATTTTGGTGGTTAATCTCTGAATAGGGAACATTATTACCATCAAGCAGCTCTTTGTGAGCTTTGCTGTAGCCCTGCCAAGCCAAGGGCTAACGCATTGTACGGTGGATCTTAATCAATGAATTCCAGGCCAGCCCCAGCCCCCCCCCCCCCCCCCCCACCACCACCACATGAATCACCAGTGAATGTAAGGAGTCGACGCTGGCTGTGAACGAAATTGAGTTAGTATTTCCCACATACAATCACAGAGTCATGTTTAATCTCACCAAGAGATGAAAGTCAAAACAATCTTTTGATAATTGACAACCATTCTAACGGCCCCATTCTAATGGCCCCTTTACTTCTCTAGTGACATCTTGATGTCAGTGTGACGTCCTCATTTAAACTTTGTGAACACGCAAACACAAAAAAAAAATGTCACAATCAATAGCATTCCTTTCAGCAGATGAGATCTGTAGGGTCCCACGATTCATGCACTTCACCATAGAGGCTACAAAGGTACCGGATACTTCAAATTTAGTTTTTATTGGCTTGTATTTCCCTTGTAATGCCTTTCGTGATGTCATTTGATAGATTTTATGATCATCTTTATTACCTGCCATTTCTAATTGCAACATGAAAAGGAAAGTGATCAGAATCATTTCAAAGTGGGCCATTCTCTGGAGGCTGGCTTGAGTCATCAGGGAAAATCAGCACAAATTTGCTTCAAGGAAAAAGAAACAACAACATACAAATGAGCTAAATATGGTTACATAATTTTAAGGAGATGAGGTAAATGAATGAAATATTGAATGTTTGACTCACAATGTAGGTTGCAGTTATAGATTAAGAAGAAATTTATTTATTAGTATTTTCATAGAGAGAGAGAGCAAGTATTGTAAGCTGCAACAATTCCATGAAAGTTGAGTGAGATGGCCAAATGTAGAAATACAATTGTAAAAATGAACTTTTACTTCCATTTCGTTCAAAAAGAAGCTGGCGTTAAATAAAAAGTGTGGATTTTTTTTTTGCTTGTCGTTATTGCACTCGTGCTGACTGTGCTGTCATACTATTCAATTTGTGATTTTTTTTTTTTCTCAGCTGGCTCAAAGGTATGGGCACATAATGTAGTTACGCTGTAAGTGTTCCTTATAAAGATGTGCCCTTGTCAATGCAGAAAGTCTTCCATTTACAACACAGCACCTTGTGATGAATGTAAAATTTCCTGTAAAGAGCATGTCGCAAGAAGGATATAGCTTATTTGGTATCAGTTTGTCAAATATTAAATGCAGGTAGCTAGTTTGTCCATGAAATCGTTCAGTATCCTCAGGGAACCATCCTCGTCTGTCTGTCCGTCTCGAAGCCTGTGGTTGAGTTTGTAAATGATATGTACATTGTACGTGTGTATGTACATTGTAAGTCACACCATTATGTGTGCAGATTTCAGCGTCCCGAATAAGCTGAAACTTGTCCTGCTGTCTTGAGGTCGTTTGTTTCAAAGATTGGATAATTGATACGTACCCGCATCAGTGGGGTGTACCAGGCTGATACCAGTACACGTTTGATGTGACAGTTTAGTGACCAGGAAGTGAGTTCATTGATCTTGCTGTTTTTCATCAGTTGGGATAGGCGGTTATTACATGCGGAATTGTTTAATGGAAGGTGTTTTGCTTTCCATTGCATTGTGTAGTATGAATTTGAAAGAGTATGAGCTCTACAAATTTCACATTGTACATCACTTGCTTTGTTTCTCAATATCCAGCTACACACACACCAGGGAATAATTTTCATGGTATCGCATTGCAATTCACTATGCATTTTTATACTACTGCTACACAAACTAACTTTTGTGTAGC
The DNA here is from genome assembly GCF_964275005.1 of Diadema setosum. Lineage (NCBI taxonomy): Eukaryota > Metazoa > Echinodermata > Echinoidea > Diadematoida > Diadematidae > Diadema > Diadema setosum. The sequence goes on from NC_092685.1 coordinate 23,021,173, forward strand.
AGTTTTCTTCCACAGAAGTGTACAGAATACCATTTAAAATATCATTCATCAGCTGAAATTGCTAATCAAATTGGAGTTGGAAAATTATTCCCTGCACACACACACGTACAGTACAGTACAGCACAGTAAATGTCCATTGTTGATTTTTGAGACATTGCAAATATGCTTCTTTGTCAAAATAAAAGACATGAAAATAACCCAAAGTGCAAAATACTGAAGCTTTTCTAGCAGGGGGTCGACAGCTCTGTGTCAACATAAATCCAGCATGTAGCATACAATTTACAACAATCTCTCTTTTTTTTTTTGTGGGGGGGGGGGTGTTTTTGTTGTTGTTTGTTTGTTTGTTTGTTTTATGCCATGCGTCCTGGCACTGAACTGGTAATTCTTTTTTGCACTGAATTCTGTATTTTTTTCTGTGTCTGGAATTTGTTTACCCGTAAATATTGTTGCTCAGACAAGTCTTGGATTCGGCAGTCACTCCCCCCATCCCCCTCCCCTTCCCCAAAGGAAATGAACTCACAATCTGGATACTTTAGTAGACGTGTCTCTATGCCTGTAGTTATCCTACAGAACAAAGAGCTGTCCCTATTTGGCTTTTGTACTAGTGGGCCAGACTCTGTGCAGTATTATGCCAACAACAAACAGTCCTTAATACCTCACACATTGAGAGCAGTATAAAGTCTGATACCAGACAGTCATTTGGAAACTGCTTTTTCACTCATGCAATGAAGCCCGTGGCCCGCTGTAGATTTTGGAAGTTTGCAGGTTGTCGCCATTGAATGGCTGTTGAGTAAAAACAACATTATCGAGATCGTCAAACAGGGGCAGAGTTGTCAACAAATCCCTGGCTAGCCTCAGAACAAGCCATTGTTAATCCATCCCGTGCCTTTAAGCGTCCTAGCTATTGTTGTCTTCGCCCCATTGTTTACCCAGGGTGGAATGAAAGGAATGTTACACCGAAGAAAGAGAAGAATAACTAAAGGTGAATTGTCCCCTGGTATGTTGGGGATGGCCATGCTTGGATGAACTGGCGCGGAGCTTGGGGGATTCAGTTTAGCGTGGAGAGAGAGAATAGAAAGACACACCTACCTGGCCAATTTGGCAGATATTTCTCGAACCCTTCTTGTGTATGGGGTCCTGGGTGAATAGGAGGTGCTCACTGAGAAAGAATGTGAAATAGATGTGCCCATAATACTCAGGCACCTGGTGTGACTGATGAATGCGATTTTTATAGGACATTTTTTGTTGCCAAAAACCAATTCATTGGGAGAAGGCCCAAATCTTGAGTGTGGCAGGTTCGTTTGTTGGGTACAGTTTTATACAGATATGTCGTATGATTCTGTCATTGGTTATGTTGCTCTCTAGGGCTACTTTCAGACACACTGAAATATCATACATCCATAAATCGTTCGGATATCAGACATTTTGATATGAGAGCATTCAGACAACATCCTGATATATGTTAGTCGTATGGCAGCGTCAGACCTCACGCACTGTCATGTTTCATGGGAAGTGTACTGATCATGTACAAGTTTCTCCTTTGTTTATGTTTGCAATGCATTTGAGAACTGTCACACTACAATGACGTGTAAGTTCAGCAATTATCAATCCACAAAGAGTTTCAGACCTGTGAATGAACCACAGAAACGTGGTTCATGCTAATCAAGTTATATTTGTAAATGTAACGGCATACCAGCAATTAGTTTTCTCCCAAGCACATCTCTTCATAGCGCATGGCTAGTCACTGTCAAGAGGTCTTTATCTACTGATCACTGCTAAATTTGTGGTACATCTTAATGAAGGTGCATTTCAGTGTCCGAATGACTTGAACTTATTAGCCTGATCAAGAGTGCAGTTCAGAGTCTCGATTACAAACGAGATATTTTTCTAGTCTGAAACCGTTCTTTGAGAGCTGTGCCATTCTGTAAAACAGGACACGAGTCAGCACCGTTTCCTTCCACATGTGATTCCCATTGTCACGGCAAAGTGGATAGGGAGCGAGAAACACCCAGCTTACTTTCTCTCTTCTTCAGAGAGTCTGGCCTTTTTTTAGGGCGAGATGGGAAGTGCAACGAGAGGTGCATTAGTCGTGTCGTTGCGTTCTAGGTTGCTAGATTATGATCAGAGGGATGAAATGTCTCTCAGTTGTAGGTGACACAAGCCAACAGAGCCATTTTTTTCTCAGGTGTAGTATTGAAATAGGAGCTAGGTTGGAAATCTAGAGTAAAGTCTCTGTGACTGAGCTGTCATTTGTATGCGTCCTGGGCATTGGCAAAATCAGTCAAAAGCCTTTCACGTCTTGTGGTCTCAGTTTGTTCAGCTGTTGTCTCTTGCAAAACTGCATGGTAGACGATGATGTGTGGAGGAGATAAAATATGCATTGTGCTCATTAGGATCACTCTGTTACAATGATCAACTGTACCCGTACCTACACATCATATTGTAGAGGGCATAGCAGACCAACTCATCGACTGTGTTGTGTGTGTTCCTGATCTGAAAATTTATTTTAAACCACACATTTCAGCTCAGACATTGCTTAATGCATGATACTGGGTGACCAGGGCCCTGTTTTATGAAGAGTTAAAATTGATTATATAGTTGATTTCAACTGTAAGTCTATGGCAGCCTGTGTGGTAAGGAAATTTAAAATCGATTTTATCTTTTGATAAAACGGGGCCCAGGTGGATAAATATAGTCATATTTGCTTAAGTATGGGTGAATAGCCCAGATGCAGATACAAATATTTGTTAGTGATCAAAAGAAGCATTTAAGTTTGGTAGGCAAATGCTTGGATATGATTGGTTGATATGAAGTCAGGTTTGATTAGAGCATTTGATTGCAAACATGATTTGGAGCGTAACTCGTTTTTAATGCCTTGCAGCGTAGGTTGAAGTACTGCTGACTTCTCAACTCCTATTATATTAGCTGATGGAATTTCACATTGTTGGTAGAGTATAGAGCACTTCGGGGTACAGTATGTAATCTTTATTGCCATTTCATAAACACTTTTTATCAAACCGTCGGGATGCCTGCTGCTGAGTAGTATACGTGTCGGGCTGCTGTCTTAAGAGAAACTGTGTTGACACCCGCGATAAAAGACGAGCAATCAGAGTGGTGCGATGCGGACGAGGCTCCAAGCCCCTCCTTGGCGCTTGTATTTGCTTTCGGGATGGACAGAATTCTTGTGCTGGGTTATAAAGGTTATTTGAAGTGACATCTCTGGTATTTGAATGGAACCTTGTGTTCTCGTCACTGGCCCCCATTGAAGAGACGCAGTGAAGGAGAGAGAGACACATTGATATGTGCGTCTGTGCTTTGATTACTCATATACCCGGCTGTTCTCAGTGTCTTGTGATATGTGCAATGTTCTCTGCACTACCACATGCTGAGATCAAGCCATGGACAGGGATGACTGTCTGGTCTTAACATGAGATGTAGTTGGATATCCAGGCTAAAGTATTAATTGCATCCCCAAATAAGCCCTTCATGCCGGATCATAAGTGGAACAGCAGTGCTGTTTCTCGATGTAGACACTATTGCCGTTTCTTGTTTTAGGTGCTGTCATACGTGGAATTCGTTGAAAAACAATAGATCACAGCGTGCTGCCCTTGTTTATTTTTAAATCAGACATCAAATTGAACAGAACATTGTTGCTGGTAACAACCAGCTTTGGAAAAAAATAATAAATAGCAATGTCTACCTGATACTTCAGCCTGTATCATATATCATCCATCAACACGGATTTCAGAGTTGCATGTATAAATGAATAGAGAGGCTTGTCAAACTGCAATGTAGTTTTTAATAGAGTGGATCAATTCTATACCCCCTCCCACTCTTTACACACTGTATACCTGGATATGTACCCTTTGGTAACATTTATGGCATGGAAGGGGGAGGACCCTGGTTTAATCAATGATAGTGCATTGATATTTGGATCAATGCCTGAGCTAAGCTCACTTAAGCAGTAATGAAGCAGTTCCATAGTCCAAGGAATGAATAGGATGGCATTGGATCTGGGTGACTTTGCAAAGAGGGCAGTTGTACTACCTATGCATACTGCTCTGTTTGACTAAAACGTGTTTGATTAGCGTTATCATGGGCATTAATCTTTGGTCTACTTTGTTTACCCTGAAATATTTGGATCTCGTCAGGTTGTGGGCATTGCGTTCAGATTGCAAATATGCACCAGTTAGTGTTGTCATTCCAGTGATGCTCCCGTGAATAAAGGTTGTACCCGTGGAGGGACAAAGTGTTCGCTTGTAGGGGATCAGATAGATAGATATGTAGAACAACATAGATAGCTCAGTTGGTTTACCTTGCAGCCCAAATGTGGAAACAAAAATACCTTGAATTTGACTTGCCTGTAGTATACACTGTAGTTGAGTGCACAGTTGCAAATCAGAGGGAATTGTGTTTGTAAATAATAGTAGTAGTTTTTTTATGTTTTACTGATAAGATAGTGAGATCTCAAAACAGTACTAGTTAATATATATACACGCTGCTATTCCTCTTTCGCCAACCCCCTTTCCCGGTCCTGCAATCCGTGAGAATCCATGAGACTACCAGTTGTAATATTTTTCTAAATGCTACCCATGTGTTGTTTCTTCACATAAACAAAAACTGACCTACATTTCAAATTTCCATACTCAGAGAGAGACACATTTTGCAAATGCTGATGAAAATACACCCTGTTTTGAGTCCTCCCCAGTCTGTGATAGACTTGTTTGTCTCAAAGTAGTTGTGACTTGAGAAAAATTGATGATATATTTGAATTTAAACGTAAATTACATTTGTAATGAGTAAAGCATTTGCCCTACCTTGTGTCTTAATAATTTTTTCTCTCTCTCTCTGATATTTTTAACACAATAATTAATCTCTTGCAAAGTAGACAACTCACGTCACATGTTTGTGTATAAACTTTATGATGTCATCACTATTTCCAGACACTACCTTTTGCAGGGAGATTTTGGGATGTGTATGCACAGTGAATTGCACCGTGTGGTTCAAACACCCATGTCTCATCACTCTGTCATGCCAAATATACTGAACTAAATGGAGGGGGGGGGGGGCAGTTATTTTGAACACGAGCTGTACTAGTCCGAAGAGAATTGGTAAGGTGTTTAATCTCACCACAAAATGCACCTCATTTGGAGGCAGGGCAATATTATTTGTTTTGGTGGGGATTTAGCAGGCTCATGATTTTTTTTTTTTTTTTTTTTATATACAAAATATGAAAGAGGTATCCATTCTCTCATGCATTTGCTATAATTTTTCTGTTTGTATCTTTTACATATGTCTTTATGCTGACAAATTATTTTACATAGTAATGACACCTGTAAAGTGGCTTCTACGTGTAGGTGAAGGATGTGAAGCAGTGGCTAATCTAGAGCTGTGTGGTCTCAATGTGTGGACACCAAGGTACAGCACGGTACAATGCGGTTCTATTCCAAGGGAGGGAGTGCCACACACTGCACAACTGTCATTCCTAATTGTGTTGAGGAATGGCACTCCGTGGTGCAAAACGTATCTTGCATGTACGATCTCAGTGCAGCTACGTTGTCACACTTCTCTCACAGAGCTGGGCTTTCAGCAGACAGAACTGAATGGTGTAGTTTGTGAGTGAGAAGGGCATTCATCCGCAGGAACAAGTGAGCTGGGAGAAAAGAATAGAAAAAAAATCAAGCATTCTTCAGTAAAGCGATATCCTTGGATTTTTCCAAACAACAGCAAGAAAGCTCTCTTTACATAATCACGTCCTGCATGATACTCCTTGGTATGCATTGTACACGGGTTGTGCTGAGCCGTAATGTCATTAAGTACATTCATGGTGCGAGTCCACTCATTGGTCATTTGAATTGGTTGCTGGTGCTATTTTACTCCCCTCTTTTCCCTCTCTTTCATGTCGCCCGTTTCACTCTTCTCCCTGCTCGGTGATAGACGCGCTCATTCCCATTAAGATGCAGCACAAGTACTGTACATACAGCATGTTGGATTAACATGATTATTACCTGTAGTGATTGCTGCAACTCTCCCTCCCCCCCCCCCCTCTCTCTCTCCCCTCTCAACCTTCTTAAAACTGTCTAAATCATTAATGCAAGCTTGCTTCAAAGTGATAGTCTCTATCTTCATAAAATGATTTGATGTGTGCCATTACTTGATTGAGGTTGCCAAGAGTTGTCAAAACTCATTGAGAAAGGGCGAGAGAGAGTGAGACAGAGGGAGAGAAAAGGAGCGTTGGGGCGAGAGAAGTAATGATATTTTTTCGGAGTTTTCTTCGGTGAAAGCGGTTCCTGTGCAGGAAGTGAAAGGTTTCCTCTGTCATGTGTGCTCTCTCCCCGCCGCAACTTGACAATGTCTGGGGTGAGTCACCCGATTATGTCATCGGGTGATTGCATTGATCATGGGCCAATTTGCCCCACCCCACCTCGCCCCGTCCTGAACACGGGATGGGGGGAAAGGCCCCAGGTGAACTGTAGACCGGAGACGTGCACATGGTGGCACTTCAGACTGTTGCACTTCAGACTTCAGAGTGTCAACTTGCATGGTAGTTGTTGGTTCCGGGTCAGAACAGAAGTTGTATGTGATAAGTTTGTGAGAAGAGTGACTCTATCGCGCAGCATACATACAGATGTTTTTAAAACGAGATAAAGAAGATAAAGTCAGTGATATAACTATTCATTCAAAGTTCATATGTATGACATGATCAAGAGTAGGCCTACTTTGTCACAATATTCTATAATTTGGCAGATTTAAATCTGAGTGTAGTATCGCCAGGTGGCGATTATCCAAACCAGCATATTTAGAAGATCATAGATGCAGGCCTATAATGAGCAAAATATGTGGGTGCTAGCATAGTGATCTCCCCCCCCCCCCCAAGCCATTGTGGAATAGTCCAAAAGTTGCTTATCTGTATTATACATTTCATACAGTTTCAAGGTTTATCTTAAAGGCATAATTTACCATTTGCAGATAAAACAAAATCCCAGCATTAGTGCTTTAAAATAGTTCTAAAAAGTGAGTTAGGGATAGAAACAAATACTGTAAAAATTTGAATCCGTATAATCGATGTTAAGTATTGTTAAATACACAAAATATGAACAATAGTTACAATAAGAATGCTTCCAGACTAAACTGTCTACAGTTATGGTTTATTCAGAAAAAATGCTGATATCTCCTTATATTTCAGGCTTTATTGTGAAAATTTTATATGGTAGGATATTTTGTGATACAACAAACCTACACATATGCATCAAATGTGATATCTTGAACATTTTTGAAATCACTGCTCCCAGTGGTAAACTGGACCTTTAAGGGGGATGATTTTTGTACAATGGCCACTGCAACGGGTATGAGGCATATACCACGTAGTCGTATTGGTTGATGGGATATTTAACAAAAGTTATTCTCAGATATGTGACTCACTGAATGGATATCATCCATGCACTGAGTGAGAGTGCTATAAACAGCTTTATAACTCTCACCACTGTAACAGGAAAAGAAACTTATTAATTTTGTTCTGACATGGGTGTAAAACACACACACACTTGCGAAACAGGAAAAAAAAAAAAAAACAACCTAAAGCTTGAGGTGCTGATGTAGAGGACCACATAAGTACCATTCAGGTATACACTGTAGGAGATGGCAGCACGGCAATTACTGTCCACACGATCAGAACCGCCCAGGGCGGCAAGCCAGCAAGAGGACCAAGAGAGTGACTGTCTGGCCTGAGACAGGCCCAGTGGGGGATGGCAGAAACCACAACTAAACCACCTCTTGCTTTGGTTGCCAAGGCTCCCACCATCTATGCGGTTGGATGATACATCTCTAGACATAATCCTCCCATTGCACCTCAAGGAGCACAGAATTCAGCATTCTGCAAGCTGACAGGATCGACCTGCTCTTCGTACACTGTAAACAGAAATGCCCCAGTGTCACACAGTCACTGCAACATGTTCTCAAAATCATGAGAAGGCAGAAGCTTGTCCTGGATGTGGGCAATGATCTGAATCAGTTTGTTTATAAGAGTTCGATGAGGCATCATTTGTTTAATTTTAGAAAACAAATTTCATGAATTATTTCCTGCCATGCTTAGTTTCACGCAGGCAGACTCTAATGCTTTTTGAATTCATCAGAATGTCTGATGGAGCAACCATCTGCCCTTAAAGGCATGCCCCACCCTCTACCTTGGGTAAGTGAAGTTGAAGGAATGATGAAGCGTTAAGACGATGAGGATGCGTGAATGATGTTGTAGACAAGGAGACATAGAGAGGTGTTCTTCCATCACAAAATGCTTCTTGGCCACAGAGCTGACACACCGCACTGCACGCCGACTTAAACAAATTGTACAAAGAATCAAAAAGCACTGTAGGCTATGTCTCTCTTCTGCTCTTGCAAGGCTCCAATGTGTTTTATCAGTGTGGTCAATCCAATTAAGCAAATGTACAGACCTCAATGTGATGCAAGTAGACTTTAGTATTAATGTGGGGAAAGTCTCAATGCTGCCAACAGCCTCAAATTATGTTCCCTTGAGTAATTGAAAAGACGACAAAAGTAATGATAATCAGATGAGAGTAGTTTGCCCGCAGGAAAATATGAAAAGGTTCTAGTGTGTGCTTTGGAATACACAACTTGCATCTGAAAAATGCTTCAGATGATTTTAAATGTCTGGTAAATTTCAAAATCTTCCAATAAGCCATTCAAAAATATTTGTTTGATAAAAAGGAAGATCTGAGGCTCCATAACATATCAGATTGCCCGAGTCTACAGCCTGCTGTGTAGTATATTTTCTCTAATGGGGTAATCAGACTTTCTGTTTTCCCAAGAATTTGCCTGTCTTGCAGAGTCTGAAATGATGCAGTGACTCATGCCAAGTTTCCATTAGAATGCATATATGCGAGCGGTATTTGTGTGGCTCCTACCTTTTGGACGCATGCAGAGTTCAGTTCCTGTGAAAAGTAAACCAAGCAGAAATATTGCCTAGTTTCACATCACTTCTGGGGGGAGGGGGGGGGGGGGGGGGGGGAGGAGGGAGTAGCAGCATGTAGAGACAGTGGCAACAATATATCTATTTCATATGGACTTGATGGAACTGTGAGTTTGCTATGTACAACATTGTTGTAGTGTAAATGCTACAGAGGAATGCTTGAAGTAATAGTCTTGTATTACTCATGCTATTTGATGCGCATTCTCTGTGATATCAATTTATGATGAAAATAATCAGTAGCATTACTTAAGGAATTTTATCTCTAGATATCATATCTGATTTAGGAAAGGGGTAGGCCCTAAAGAAAACTACTATTTGAACATTCTTGGCTTTCAAAATATGTGTGTGGAATTCACAACTCAATATGGGTTCATTAGTTGAGTTGAAAAATGAAGGAATTTACTGGTATGTTTGTGATGGTGGCACAAATCAAATTCCTACGTTGTGCGTAACATCATAACAAAAGACCCATCCTTCTCTCGTATAGTAATTGTTTCCTCTAGAGCAAGAAAAATTCTGCTGTTTCTCTGCCACATCACAATGGGACATGGGATATTGTGTAATATGAGCAGGATGTGGTTTCTGTGTTCTACCCAACCTTTTGAACAAAATGCCAAAGACACAAAACAAGTTTTCACCCTTCCCTTTTGCTGGCAGGAATTGATGCTGTGGATGACACATGTATCTGTTGGTTTACATGGATCATAAAAGCTGAGTAGGAAGAACACCCCTCCCTACCAGCCCACATCATGCAGTGACCAAATTCTATTGTGTTTGAGCAAGAATAAGTGTGTTTACATGCAAATGAGATGCATGCAAATGAGAATTGGTCACCACAACTTTCAATGCCTTATATGGAAATGTTTTCTCACACTGTGTGTGTGTGTGTGTGTTGTGGTTTCAAAAGACAAACAGCACTCAGGGATATTAACCACTGGACCAGCTATTATGTGGGGATTCCAATGTCACAATGAAATTTTCTGTTATTTGAAACTTGTCACAAAATCCCTTTCCATTTTATCCCAGTAACAACAATTTCCCTCTTTTATCAGTGTTATCATATACAATGTATAATGTAAAATACATTTCTCATCACATTGGTAATGAGTGTAATGGCAGAACTAGCAGAGGTAATATGTCTGCATACAATGTATTTTTTACATTCAGTGTATTATGTTATATCAATGAATAGGGCTTATATAGATTCACAATAAAGGGGATCATCAAAGACACTTCAGTCTCATTTCTTTAAAAAAAATTTCATACACTGCATTTGTTTTCGATGCCACCAACTATAGTAGGACAAGGGGAGTCTGAGTTTACCTGATAGCTAATGGCTTCTGTTGCAAATACAGTATCTTTTTTCCCCCCTCCCCATGCCAGGCTTGGCAGAGTGAGGTTAATCAGAGCTAATCCATTTGATTTAATCCCATTACCATACCCCCCCCCCCCCCCCTCCAGGCTTGAAATCCCTGAGTGCCTGGAATGTTAGGGAGTCTCCTTTAATGTAGTATTACTATAGAGTAATTCGTTTTCTCATTCACTGCATTCTGGGGTTCCTCTGCTATTTTTATGTACCCCATACAAGTGGCTTGTGTATTTAAAGAACTCCACATAGTGGTGGTAAAGTGGAGTGGTGACTCGAGCCCGCTGGTTGCCAAAAGTGACAACCTATTCAGCTGTCGCTGGTAGATCGCCATGGGTCCCCTTAGTTGCAGCCACATTGCAGAGTCTTATTTTGTCCACTTCATCTCTGAGATATCTCTGCAACCTTACAGAGAGACTCATGGTGACCTACTGGGGATGATGTGGAGACGATGCTGAAACATCTCTGCAACTGAGACGATGTTGCAGAGAAGTCCCTGCGACTTCCAGGTGAATAACTTGTCAGTTTGGAGGTGTCTCGGACGTCGTCCTGGAGATGCCTTCTTGATGAGAGGGCAAGCCTTTTTTTTTTTTTTTTTTTGTATTTTGAGTCACAGGTTTGGTCTGCAAACTACGGTCTGGTTTTACCATCACAGACTTGATGGCTTGATCCAGAAAAAAGAAGTTCAAAGTTGTGTTCTAGGTATTTTTGTGCATTGTTGCATTGTGCAGAGTTAACACCTTGACACCTACTTAAAATGATGGGTAAAGCCAGCATTCATTTTGTTGTCGCTAGTTTTTATAACCCGGGCAAAAAAAAAAAATGGCCCCAGTCATTTTGGTCGTTGCTCCCGGGTCCAGGAAGTATGCATGATGATTGAATATACACCCAGTTTATAGCTGGTCCATTTGTTCTGATCAACCACCAGGTTTTTGGATGTCTTTTATTGGGTATGAATGTATCCTTCATAAAAGCCTTGCAGGGTAATACCCGTGGTTGGCCTGAGGTTTGTGTTTTAAGTATGAACAGCCTAGCAGCAACAAACACATCCAAATGACATTCCACATGTAGGTATTGCAGAAAGCAGGAATATTGCACATGATCAATTGCTCATCACAATGTAAGTAGATGTACATGTGTATGCTTGTATACATTATTATTATTATTATTATTATGAAACTGACTTTACAAGAACTGAGCAGATGTCATGGCGTGTTTACGCATTGCCAGCCAGGCTTTTATGACCTTTCAATGTGAATTTTCCATAAAGAGGTGCATGCAAAGGTAGATTGAGGCTGATTGTGTAAGCCCTATCTCTTGAGGACCAGTTTGTTCAATATGAGCACTGAATTTCTACTCTTCTTATTATTTCTATTCTGACCTTGATTGAACTCTTGGAGATGTTTTTTGTCAAAGATGTTATTCTTTCATGCTGAAATCAAGTGATTTTTGTCGAGACGCCCCTCCTTTGTGATTTATATTCTTATTGCTTATAAAGGCTGCTCTGCCAAATACTTCAGTTTGATATTTGTTTGATCAGTGGAATGATGCTTCCCTTTTAACGTACCTTGTGCATAATTTGTACATGTATGTACATAATTTGTATGTACACCTGTGTTCTAGAACAGAGGAACAGGCAAACAGCATGACAGTACTGTTGATTTGGGGTCAGAGGTCATTTGCGGAAGTAAAGTATAGATCTATGCTTTGTCAACTCTGTCTGCCAGTCATTTCTTGTGTGTAAAGAGGAATTGTTCAGCCTAGATATGGTGAGGCAGTAGGAAATACCTTAAGCCGCTGTGAGGGTTCATCCAAATTATCTTTGTTCAAGTTTTTTTTTTTTTTTTTTTTTAAAGACTTTGTCATCTTGTGAAACATTTGGGAATATGAAATGCTAATTCAAATTTCACACCTTACCTATGATATCCAATTATTATCGTAAGGTTTCATGATACGTACTCTACATATTCAAATTTTGATTCAATAAAGCTGTGTAATAGTGTGCAGCAGCTGCTTGAAAAGGGTGCAGTTATATCACACATGCATGAATCTTCAAGCCATACATAAGTAAGTATTAGTTCTCTGCTATTGTGATGATCAGTTTAGAGTTTCAGGGCTTTGAAGAGGAAATTAGAAGGCCTCATAATGGTTGTTGGATTTAAAGAAAAAATAGTTGACCATGAGAGTACCATGTGACAATACTTGGAGTGATTGTCATGCTATGATAATGATAAGTTGAGATGATTAGAAGGTCTCAAGTGTACATTGTATGCTTACCCTTAAATTTGATGTGCGATGGACAAGATCGCATTGATAACAAGCATGGGACCACTTTAGTTTTAATGATACGCTCACTTCTGGTTTTGCTTACAAGCACTCAGTCACATACTGTACATCTGTATATATTATGATGCATTGTAAACTTGGAGGTTTAGATGATATCATTTGAAATAGGGAGGGTGTGAATCATTCCGTTCATTGCTGTCACGACGTCGCTATATAATTTGAATATATGGAATCATGGTTGTTATTTATAATGCTCCAAAATATTGACTGAGTGGGCATGGGTTGACAGAGTTCATTTAATTTCATGCATAACTTGAGCCATCTTAGAATTCAAGGGTTGGCTTAGAGCTCTACAGTCAAATTAATCATTGTATGATTTATTTCTGTTTAAGGGAGTGGTAAAGGTACAATATAAAGAGAAAGAATTTCATGTTGCCCTTAGTTACTATCCAGTTGTAATTCTTGTAAGTTGTATCATTGGGCCACTCACACTAAAAAAGGCTGAAGCGTAACAATAAAATGTTGCAACTTTTTAGTGACAGTTTCTTGGCAGCTGTGCCAAATGCAATGTAAGACATTGCCAGGAAACCCCAGAGTGCACATTTTCTAACTTTGAGTCAAAGTTTGCTTTATTAGGTGCATTCACGTTGGAATTACTATGGTATCAAATACCACAGTAATTTGTTCCCACCTTTATCATTGGCAAAACACCACAGAAATGAGTACTGTGGTAATTCACCGATATAGTTCTCATTCAAAAAATACCCTGTTATTTCTGGCCCAAATGTACGCCTCTCGGAGGTATAAAGCATCGCACATAGACATATCACTATTTAAATGCCACAATGAAATTAAGAACCCTGTTTCAATGTTCTCTAGAGATTGAAGTTCAAATTCTGTTTGATCCATCTTGCATTTGTGTGGCAAAATGCTTGTGATTTTGCATTGCAGTGTGAGTTGACAGCTCAGACATTGTCATTGTCACTATATTCCAAATAGGCCTTACGATAACATGTCATTATTTGCAACTTCAGTGACTCATTCTCTTCTCTCAAAATCTTGCGCAATGCCTGACTGAGTGCTTTTAGAAGTCAAGTGATGGCTTCATATAGGAATTTCACATCTGCACTCGATTTAGAGCCTGCTACTCTTTTCAGTAGTCACCTGATTTCACTGTTTGCTGATGTCCTTCATTGATAAAGTCTCATGTTGTCTTTAGTCGCAGGGGCATTGCCACCAGTGTTTTAAAATGAATTTGGTCACATGTGGCTGTTTGCTAAAATTGTTTGTGATTGTGCATTCAAAAATGCTTTGGGAAACCATAGATACCTGTGGAAAATAAAGCTTTTGTAAGTTCTAGCCATATAATGTGCACATCATTGGTTTTCATTGCCAAATAAGGGTATACAGGATTTTTTTTTTAAATTATTATTATTATAATCATCATCATTGTTATTATTATGGGGGGGGGGGAGGGTTAGCTCTACCATTTGACAGTGGTGCACTACTTTGTGGCAAGACAGCTCATAGTGAATGTATTTGGTCTTCATACAACATGTACACTGTACATTACTGTACTATAGAAGTTAAGCTCACATGAAATCTTTTGGCATACCTGATGATCCCTTACAAACATGTACGTTAAATGTTGTTAAATGTTGCCGTAAGATATCAGGAGTTTATTTTGTAAGGAGGAATTTGTCAAGATGTTTGGCTGTCCTGTAAACTTTTTGGCCAGAGAGTCAGTCTTTCGGGTAAAGGTGTGTACATTTTTTATTTATTTATTTTTTTTTTGGGGGGGGGGGGGATGTAGATAACATAATAACTGGTCTGTTATTGTGTATGTTATGCTGCATTCTCATTATGACATTTGGTCAAGCAGTGTTTCTTGGCCCCAGTCCAATCAAAAACGTGTTTGCCTTATAATACCTGTAGACATGCAGTGCTGTCGTGGTCTGTGGCTCTTGTATGTGACATTTCGATGAATCATTAAATTTGATCTCCAGTTGGCTGGCAAGTTTGTTTGCTCAAAGATATTGGATACAATCTCTCCATAACTGTTGCTTGGTCTTGAGTTTTGCTTATCATCATTTCATTGCTCTCTTACACCTGGAGACATTAAGACAGAGAAACAAGGCCAATTGGAGTTCAAATTTCCACCAGCACATTTTCATTGACGCTCTAAGCAACGTTTATTTTGTTTTTATTTACTTCATTTGCTCTTGGCGCGAGGGCATGTCTGTAGAGAAACAACACTTTTGCAAGGGCTCTTGTCAGTCGGGTTCGCTGTGCAATGGAGCATTTTGACAAAGATGCCTGTGCTTTGGGAAGAAATGAACCGATGTAAATGTGGCTGGAATGTTTGCCATTAACCTACATTTCCTCAACAGCGGAGAATCCCCCTCCCCCCCCCCCCCCCAAATGACCTCACGGTTGCTGCTTTCTTTTCTTGCTGCTTTCTTTTCGGGGGTCCAAGTTAATGCATGTGTCGACAATGTTTGACAGTGTGCAGTTGAGCAGTGGAGCAGTGTGAACAAGGCTTGAGTATTCTTGCCAGGCATGCGTGAAGCTATGTAATTCCATCAGTCAAGGGAGCTTGCCTTTAAAGGCACTTTGGCAGGTTTTGCTTACCACAGATGGTGATAAAATTAGATTAGATGAATATCAAATTCAAATTCATAATCCCGGCTTTCAAATCTAATCAACAGTTCTTAGGAGCTTGTCATATCATTTGATGTGTGATTCTGAAAGTTGTTGTTCTTTTTTCTTTTTGATTCAAAATCAAACAGTTGTAAACCCAGCAATTGCATTAATTCAGAATATGAGAGTGTGTCTTCTTGAGCCACTCTGTAAATGTATAATTGCAATCGGCATTTAATGTTCATTAAATTTTGAAAATGCCTTTGCAATGATTTTGACAAATGGAGAGTTTGGAAAACCACCCATTTGTTTGTTTTCCTCCCCAATTGCAGTCATGGTTTTGAAGACAAAATTAAAAAGCAAAAAAATAAATTAATTAATAAACAAACAAAAAAATGGCCAGCCGAGGATCATTCTTTTTCCAATTAAATGACAAAACAAATTAGAAAAGATACTGTTAGAGGGATTGTTCTCTTTTTCTTCATCTTGTACAGGTTTAAATAAGACACATGGTAATCTGACCAGAAGTATGTCTTTGACAGATTGCACTTCCTATAGATGAACTGTTCTTTGGAACAATGTTTCTTCATTTTCAGTGTGATGTGACCAGACTATACAGCAACCATCCATTTAGTGTTCTAATAATAGTTATTGAGAAAATGAAAGCATCATCAAGTTCTGTTGAGATAGAATTCTTTTGATGCCAAGATTTAGATAACTTAATTGCTAAAGTGGTACTTGTTAATGATAAAAAAAAAAAAGTTATTATGCCTATCCCCAAGTGCCCACATTTATGTTATTCCCTTTTGATAGTAGATATGGCCTTCTGCCAGTAACTACATCAAAGCTCAAATTGAGCTTTGATTTGGAATATGGATGTTAGTATGATCAAACCATTCAAAGCAACATTGCCAGTTCCGAACAAAATGACTTGTACCCCCAAAAGTAATAACAGGGCTTTAACAGCTTTGAGTGTAGGAGGTGATCTTGGTTTTCACCCCCAAGAGTTTGTAGTGGGGGAAGGGGGGGGGGGGGGGGGAGAGACATACACAGAATGAGCAGAAAAGCAAAAAAGTGACAAACAAAACAAAAACTTTATTGTTTTGGTCTCCCTCCAAGTGCAGGAAAACCAGCCAGACATTCTGCTGGGCTGTTCCCTGATGTTGCGACCTTTCATTTCCCCACCATGCTCTTCCCGTTCCTGTAAAATTGCGGACATACGTATAATGCGGCAGCAGCTTATGGTACACATTTTTTTTTTCTTTTTTTTTCTTTTTTTTTTGATGCCAAGCACAAAATACAGTCCTTGGTGGTTTGCCAGGTTTCTTGTATTACCTGTCTTTACTGATCAATTTCTGTTGCAGCTACAAAGATCATGATAATAATATGGAGCTAATATTGTTTGGATAGGTTTGAAATCTTGATAACCTGATTGCACATTTTTTTAAATGATCAAGTTCCATCTGTTCATTTAGGGATGTCAAAACTTTGGTGTAGATCTGCAAGTGCTTAAAGGGTTAAGTGAGAAAAAAAAATCATCTATTTTAGTTAATAAAGAAAGGTACATACTGAGTTGATTTCAGTGATGTTTCTTTATGTGATATACAATGTAGAGAGTACATGTAAGAAATAGAAAGATTTACAGTCTTTTATGGTCAAGTTTCAAACCAGTGTGTAGCTTTAATATGGAAGTATAGTTTCACTTTACTTTCATTGTCAGGTTTTATTGAACCGATTACACCACCCTTACTACATAGTACATTGTACTGTACTTGTATCGAAACTGTTGTATTACTGTATAACAGTTTGCGAACTTTACAAATGTACATTGTCAATGAAGGCACACAATAGACCTTGTTTCTTTGCTTGGTAGACTATTAATGTTCATAGTCTCATCTTGATATGATGTAGTGGCTCATGAGAAGCTTTAACTATTGAATTCTTTGTATTGCATATAAACTGTAAAAACTGAAAGGACTGCAACGCTATTTAATTTCTGTGACAATGTGTGGACAAGGCTGTGCTGGTGCCCCACACGAGCTGTAATTTGACTAGATACATCATTATACAGTACTATTATTATGTCAAACGTGGAACACCATCTCTATAACTCTAAACTACCGCAGTTTTTATAGATTTTCTGAGAATTGTTATGTGATGGCAAAAGAAATATGAAGTTAAAAGCTTTGAAAATTTAAATGCATTTCTATAAGTGGAGTGACAATGTTTAGTGATACAATTGTGTAAGAAGGGGAAATTGCTGCATTATACAGCCTGTACGCTCTGCCTGTGCCTGCTGCACAGTATAAACTCTGCATTACCAGAAGTGCGTACTTAGTGAATATTGAAAGTGTGACCCAGTTGACCTAGAGGGGTGTCACATGTGGATGCGTAAGATCACCGCATTCATTTGCCGCATTCATTTGCGCAGAGCATATTTCCAGTGTATGGTCTCAACTGCTTGTGATGAAATGTTTACATTTACGTGCGATAGGAAGAATTCCATCCTGCCAAAAAGAAATGATTGCATTCAACAAATATGAAGTGTATGAAGGGGGCAAAGGGCATTTCAGTTTACCTCCTCCTTCAGTTCAATGCACACTTTCAGAAGGTTCTTTGTTGGAGAATAATAACATGCCATGTTTTAGCGTAGAGATGTATTAGGGATACATAGTTGCACTGTTCCAGTGGGAAGATGTAAATAGGAGATATATAGGCCTATGTATGCTTGATATCTTTTCAAGTCCTACAGACATTTTGTATTTTGTACAAGAAGCATTAGTACTCTTGTAAGGCTATGAGAGTGTGGCTATGCTTTAGGAAGAGACGCTTTTTGGGTTCTAGATTACAGGTGACCTTGTCGTCCCTGTTGATTTGTGGCAATGAGCACTAAAATCTTGCCGAGATCTTGTCACTGGTAAATATCCTACTACTGACTCTCTATGGTGATTGCTGTTAGGCAATAATATCTTCAACTTATCCAACTTGGCTGGTTCAACTTGACCTACCGGTATGTGTAAAACAAGACAGCAATAAGCAGTCCCTTTAAGCTGGAAAGAAAAAAAAAGATGAACAAAGATGAGGGGAAGTTCGTAGACCTTTACCACGTCATAATGTCATTTCTGGACAGAAGCAAAGGCGGCAGGAAATCCCTTGAGAATGAAAGGAGGGAAAAAAAAAAGAAAAAGAAGGGAGGCATTGAGTTGCTTTTGTGCATGTATGGATGGAACATGGATCATCTTCTTTAAAACTGTGGTTTGTTTTCTTTGTGCATTAAAGCTCTATTCACAACAAAACTGCATTGTGGCAGTGAGATGAAGTCACCTGCTGTGGGGGCAGGATGTAAATAGGGGTCAACTGTATTAGAGATAAGCCAATGTTTCCTGCTTCTCAAAAAAGAGGAAAGAGGATTTAATCTTGTATGTAGGTGTAGGTGTGTAGGATAGGACTACCAAGTGTTCCGGCCATAAAAATTTGGAGTCAGTAGCAGAAACTACAAATATGTTTCATTTTGACAGCAAAATGAGAGTGAAAGAATTTCAAGACAATGGCAAAAATCTGAATTAGAACCAATCAATCACGGCCATCAATGTGTTGTTGAATCAACATGCACAAAATCTTGTGACCACTTTCGGCCACTTTAGGTCACTTTTACTAGTCGTCAGATGGTGCGTTCTTTCTTCTTTCTTGCGAACACGCACTAATGACCCAAACTTCTCGATTCAAAGATCGAGAAGTTTGGTTGCCAGTGTTAACGCACGACAAAAAATTGTGAAGACTTAGCGATCTTATACTTTGCAATCTTTTGCCAGTTTGGCCACGCCTTTGGAAATGGTCAGTGCTGTCGAGTGTCACGTGACCATGATGTTGCATGGGAAAATCTGTTCTAGTGCCACTCCCAGGAGTTTAATCTGAACTTCTTTTAGGACGTAATCTCAAGTTTTTGTAAACAGGTACATTGTACCAATGTCCTGTAATATCCCGTCTGATTGTAGTACCTGGGAATGTTGTACAATGTCTGCAGAAAAGTACCCCCCCCCCAAAAAAAAAAAAAAAAAAGTTTCTATGGGGACTGTTGCAGCATGAAAGTTCAGTTCTGCACCAAAGTTAGAGGTTGATGTTATAAATAGACTGTAGATTTATGTAGCTATTAAAGTTAACAATGGTGTGGAAGTAAACTTCGGATGTAATGAATATGGGGAGTTTTTATTGTACTTCCTGTGCCAAGGTGCCTCTTCCTTGGGGAATGTGCTCACCTTGTAGAAACCACATACAATGTATGTAAAGAGCTGTTAAATAAAATACATGTATATATTTGTAGATTTCTGTTTTGTTAGCACTGGCAAAGCTGGTATTTGCCCTTGACCAAAATGTTTGGCAAATGCTTCATGCGTAACTTGTAATGTTTTTGCTCCACATGAAACTGAGCACTGTAAGATGATTTGAGGATGTATACTTGTCGTAAATTCCAAGAAATAAAATTAGGGAAAAAAAGCTCAGACTGGTAAAAAAAAAAAAAAAAAATTAGTCACATGGAAAATGAAGAAAAATTATTGATTTATGTGTGGTTTTTTTCTAGCACTAGTAAATGGATGACTTATTACTTTGTGTAAATAGCAAAGCATATCATTATTTTATTTCATTTTTGGCAAGTCTGGAATGTCAAGGCCACACACCTTAGGACAGGACTTCAAATAGGCCTAAAGTGTGGGAACTTTTTGAGAAGTATGGAAAACCGAACCTGAGTGAGGGCTTTTTATTGTTTGTTTTGATTTTTGTGGTACCTTTTCCATGAAAGGTACATTGTACAACCCATTTGTGTGAGGTTAGGGGAAAAAAAGGCAAAACCTGCGGCAGGGCTTATTTTATTAGTTTTGATGTGTGGAATGCCTTTTATTTGAAACATGTATACTTGCATTTATAAGATAGATAACAATTTAAAATCATGATTTGAAAGTGTACTTTCTTGTGATGGCATAACCTTCCAAATGGTAAATTTGGCTATTTTTTCTTTGTTTACATTTATTATAAGTTGGATATTTGACATGTGAAATATTAAGCATTTGGAAGAACATGTGGGTAGGGTGAAAGTGGTACTTTATATGCAGTTTGTTTTGTTTATTTATATTTCCTTTGTTTCTTTAACACACACTCAACAAGCAATCACATATCATGCAAGGAATTTAGATTAGTACAGTTGGTAAAACAAGAGCTCTTCAAAGATTTAAGTTATAAGAAGAAAACATCGTGAAAGCATGTTGTTTGATATACATACAAATTTGGAAGAGTGTGAGTTAGATAGTGCCTTCATGTAATAGTGTAATCTCATCTTCCCACAACCATATTCCTTAAATATGATTTTTCACGTGGCATCATATTTAAAATGGTTTCCCTCAATCTCTGGTTTATTCATCTCTCATTCTGTCCAGCAATCTGCATAACATGGCATGCTGAG
Source organism: Diadema setosum (assembly GCF_964275005.1). Classification (NCBI taxonomy): domain Eukaryota; kingdom Metazoa; phylum Echinodermata; class Echinoidea; order Diadematoida; family Diadematidae; genus Diadema; species Diadema setosum. Next base: position 23,041,903 of record NC_092685.1, read on the forward strand.
GAGATTGCAATAGTTCCAGCCTTCTCTTGCTGTTTGCAATATCTTTCTCAAACTTTGCTGTGTCATCTAATAGAGAATCTCCCTATCATGTCTCTTTTATCTTTTCTCCACCCTGCCCCACCCTGCCCCACCCTGCCCCGCCCTGCCCCTTTCCTCCCTCATTTCGCAACCCCCAGACATTCACAGCATGGTGCAACTCCCACCTGCGAAAGGCCAACACCCAGATCGAAGAAATCGACGAGGACCTCTGCAATGGCCTGAAGCTGATGACCCTGCTTGAGGTGATTTCAAACGAAAGACTGCCCCAACCTGAGCGTGGCAAGATGCGCTTCCACATGATTGCCAACGTCAACAAGAGTCTGGATTTCATAGCTTCCAAGGGGGTGCAGCTGGTGTCAATTGGTGCTGAAGGTAATCCCCACAAGGTCCCCATCTTCCTTGGCACACACAAATCCTGTCTAGACAAGGAAAGATATTAAACTTGTGGTCTTCTGAAATGGCCTGAATGATATTTCATCTATAATTATATTGGTATTATTTTTCTTTTGTGAAATCCTTGTCAAAAAGACAAAGTTCAAAGAGCTACATTGTGACTACAAAACTGGAAATATGTGCCCTTGCTGTGGTTTAGTGTGTCAGTACAAGTAGGTAGTAATCTTCTCCCATTGCAATGAATGTGGGCATAGGATATAGTCCCCTTGAATGAAGAATAAGCTCCTTATATGTCTCATAGATGATATTAAAGGACAAGTTCACCTTCAGTAACATAAGGATTGAGAGAATGTAGCAATATTAGTAGAACACATCATTGCAAGTTTTGAGGAAAATCGGACAATCCATTCAAAAGTTATGAATTTTTGAAGTTTTTGTGCAGTCACCGCTGGATGAGAAGACTACTGCAGTGTATGATGTCACATGCGTACAACAATATAAGGAAAATATAAAGAGAATTTCACAAAATTTCATCTTTTGAAAAAAGTACACATTCCCTTGACTCGTTACTGACATATGTTATGGGTAATATTATTCCCATTGTCTTTAGAAACTGGCAAGTCAAGTGCTCTTTTATTATGCGAAAAAAAAAGTGAAAATATGTTGAATTTTCTTTACATTTTCTTTATACTGTTGTACTCATATGACATCCGAGCCTTAGTAGCCTCCTCATCCAGCAGTTCCAACACAAAAGTTTTAAAAATTCGTAACTTTTGCATCGATTGTCCAATTTTCCTCAAACTTTCACTGATGTGTTATACTAATATTGCTGCATATTCTTGATCCTTATGTTAATGAAGGTGAACTTGTCCTTTAAATTGGTGGAATTGCAATAATAAAATTGATTACACACTTTCAGGTCCCATAACCTATCAGGTATACATATTCTGTACACCTATGACCTCTGAAACACTCCCGTGTGGAGTGGAAAGGCCTACGTGTATACTAGAGAGTCATTCTAATCCAATTCATTTCAAAACCTGGTCAATTCACATCCACAAAATATTAGCCCATTGAGGATGGGCTGATTTTGCTACAAACACGCGTTTCCCATCTAGACACCTGCCCGAGTATACTAGGGACTCATCCATAACGGGCTAAAAAGAGTACAAACATATGGTCCCGAATTCACGAAGGTGGTACAAATGAAACCATGGTCTAAACCAAGGACAAAAACCATGGAGCGCCAAGTGTCACACGGAATATTTCGTTACGAAATTTGTCATTTCGTCGACAAAATGACTGTTTCGTTAACGAAATTATCATTTCGTGGACGAAATGTTCATTTACATGTAGTTACAAAATGTTGTCATTTCTTTACAAAATAATCATTTCATCGACGAAATTACTGATTTCATGACGAAATATCCCATGCGACACTTGGCATTCCATGGTTTTTGTCCATGGTTTAAACCATGGTTTTTGTCCATGGTTTAAACCATGGTTTCATTTGTACCACCTTCGTGAATTTGGGCCTAACACCCCTTTCATAAACTCATCCTCCTATTATCCGCATAAGAATAATGCGGACAATTCAATAAAAAATGCGTTCACAAACTCTGAAAATAATCCGCATTATTTTTACGAGCGCCCGTCCTGAAAAAGGCGGATAATCGTCATGGTGACTGCACACGTCCCTCCTGCGGGAAAGACAGGTGACGTTTGACCGCACCCCGGCAATTATCCGCATTATTTGGGTTTGCGTTCATAAACTCAAAATCTGGTCCCGACGCTGCTATTATGCGGATAATAGAAGGGTCGAAATAATGCGCATTATTCTATCCCCGCTCCGATTTTACGACCAAATGTTGCGGATATTATCCGCATTATTGAGTTTATGAAAGGGGTATTAGTGTGCATATCCAAAACAAGGTGTGCAATATGAGTACAGCACAAAGGTCACAGTCCAAAGAGCAAAGTGAGTATGATACTATTCATCAGGGGACATGGATTTTTGACGACCACAAGTAAATTAGTAAACGATACATTTGATGTAGTCCCCACTGATAAAGTGAGATATTGACACACTTATCAGCATATAGCATTCCTATGCAGTTTCTACACAGGATATGCAACAAATAAACTGGGGAAAATGTTACCCAGCAGATGGATAACACCACTCTGCATGAATACCCAATGGCTGACAAAATTATTTTTTTTTTTATCAAATATTCCTGTTTTTATTGGAATTTTAAAAGACTTATGGAAATAATCACTAATGACATGGTCTCATTAATTAAAGTGCCCCCCTTCCCATTTATAGTGCATTGTCTTCCAGAATTCATGATCTCACTTGTAATACAACTTGTAATTTTTTTAAATTTTTTTATGTATGTGTGTGTGCATGTGTGTTTATCTTTCTGTTTTCCAAATCCAGAAATCGTGGATAGGAACATGAAAATGATCCTTGGTATGATCTGGACCATCATCCTGCGATTCGCCATCCAGGACATCACAATAGAAGGTGGGAGATAGCCTTGCCCCTTGCCCTATACCTGACCATGCCCTGAAGTCACGTCCCTCTTTTTCCTTTTTTTTTTAAGGCTTAGAACTTAGAAGTGCATTGCCGCATCACATTTTAGTTGCCTTCGATGAATAGTAGAGAATTCAAACAGACAAGTTGGCTGTGTTTCGTTCAAGAATGTCATAAATCGAGAAAATTATGGAACTCTTCATACCCTTGATCACATGAAACAAGAACATGGCGTCGGTTGAGAATGAGAAGGGTGTTAAGTTGTCTCAAACTCTATGGGTTTAGTGACAACTTAACGCCCTTCTCATTCTCACCCAACGATTGGTCATCACCACCCTTGCAAATTCTTGGAGGTGATGGTGTCATAAAAACTCTTTCATGGTTTGCACCCAAAAATATCTTTGAAAAATCACGTTTTCCGTTTATACTTAAGCAATTTCAGCCGATATTGTTGTGCTGATCGCGTGTGGAACCTGAAAATCCTTTGGCTATCTTATCATATGTTTGATTGTGCTGACCTTTCTGCCATTTTGTTTGCGTTTCCTTCAATTTGACTCTGAAGTTCACTAAAGTCAACTCGAATAGATAGTGGCATTGCACTTTTGAGCTCTACAATGTGATATTTCAATGGGGTGGAATGGGTTCGCTATGCACTGTGAGATCCAGCGACATACTTTCAAGCAAAATTTATGTCATATTGCTCGAGGTGATTTGACAGTATATTCCCCATAACTCAATTTGTGAAAAACAGTCAACCTCGAGGATCGAAATCAAGACTTATTGCTAAATATGCATTGTAAATATCAGGAAAGAATTGTTCATCATCTAAGTTGAATGAATTACAAAATTGCTGCATTGTCAAACTTCTTATGAGCAGGAAGACTTGAAGGATTCAAGTAGAGTCAGATTTTCAACAAGGCATAAATACCAAGTGAATAAGATGCAGAAATTTTTATAATGAAACAGATCAAGGAAGAAAAAAAAATGAAGGTAAAGAGGGAGATAACCAAAGTACAAGTGGTTCAGGTCAGTTACTCTGTGACTACTTCTTTCACTGTCTCAATAGATGCTGAAAAATATAATGAAACAGTGTCCAGGGTGTTGCAGTTATGAGTGATGCTCTCTAATAATAGTGTACTTATATGCAGAAGAATGAAAACATGTCAGTTTGCTGCTAAGGAATTTTCTTATCAGATCTAGGTAGGATGAACTTGCATTTTCCCATGGATATGGCTGTAAAAGGGTTTAATGAAATATTCTTTATTAAAGTATCTTAATTTGATTTAATGATTCAATCATTTGCTGTATTTCTGTATGGTTTTAAGGATGGTGAGGAAACAGACATTTTTTATTTATTTATTTATTTTTTTTTTGGATAAGATGGCTGCAAAGATGTCTCCTGCTTTTTCTTTCTCTCTGTAGAGGACCAGATGAATTCTATCATGAATTCTTTCCTCCACCTCCCCCTGACATACCTGTTACTGTTTAATGATTAATCCTTTCTTCCTTCTTCTTTTTTTTTTTTTTATGAGGGAATTTCCTTAATCAGTAAAAGTGAAGGAAATTTATTTTGTCTATATAGAAGCAGATATTTTACTGGAATGTACTGCCTGCCTGAATGAAAAGATATCAAAATGTGCACTTTTTGCCTAATATTGTACCAAGCTGAAAAGTGCTGACAGGTGGTACTTGCTGACATTTCTGCATTATGAAAATACAAAGTAGGAATACAAAAGGTTAGACATCCTCAGCTGCATGTACCATTTCAGGCCTTGAGGAAAATGATGTAAAGAAAAATGAAGTGACTTTATACCAGAAAACCCAAATTGTGGAAGTATTTACTTTGTAAACCATTTTACTGTGCTCAGAGGGAGAGAGAAAAAACGAGAATGAAGTACGTGGAAAAAGCAAAAACTTGTTCACATCCAACCAATCACCACATCAGTCTAGCATCCTGTTGGGCTGATTTTGTGGAAGAAGAAACGAGACCACTGACCGATGACGGAGGCATTAACATCGCCCCTCTGTCCAGTAGTGATGATTGCCCACCTGTCGGTCAGAGCTGAAGAACGAGTTGGGACGAGTGGTAAAACCGTTCTCTCTCTTTGATTTCCAAGTAAACCCAGTCAACCGGACTGGAACTAAGTTTTCCAACTTATTGACTGCCTGGATGATACAAAGCTGCAGCTATATGTATTCAGAAATAGACTTCCCTGTGACAAAAATTAGTAGTCGCAGCAGCTACAGTGGACTCCCATTATAACAAAGTCCTTGGGACCAGCAGTTTTCTTTCGTTATATTGAAATTTCGTTATTACCGAACAAATAAATAATTTAAAAAAAACGTACAGCGGATAATGCTGCGGCCTGAATTTTCAATTCGTTGTAACCAGAATTTTGTTATAACCTTGCTCGTTATAACGGGTGTGCACTGTACGACTACTATTATCATTTGGCTGTTGATGCTGTAGCTACACTCACTGAATGTTGCAATCATCCAGTTAAAAAAAAAAACACTTCATGAAACATGCCCCATTTCTTGGGCTCAATTCCTAAAAATGTGTGGTCGGTCTGGAATGTGAATCGCTTTTGTTTTTACTTTGTTTTTGGCATGTGATGCGATTTGATTACATCACTTTTTGCAGAGAAGATTCCAGTGCCACCTGTCAGCATAGAGAGAGGTTCCACTCTGCCTGTTCGCAATGATTTGATATCTCATGATGCAACCATAAGAGTTCACGTATGATTTTGTGTTTCACCTGGCACAGTTCTTTTATGCTTACACGCCTCAAAGGCTTTCGTATGTTCACCTTGACTTTTCTGTGCTCTCCATCAAGGCATGCTTCTGCGATTGGCCGAAAAGCTTTTTCTCTTTGCTAAAACTATTGTGTTGTTTTGAAGTATAGATGAATGCATTTCACACTGTTCAGTTCCTTTTTGTCTGGAGTACCTGTTTATCTGGCATGTTTTTACTTTTTATTTTTCATGGCTAATTGGATATGATTTTTGTTTATTCTATTAATAAGCTTTTGGTGCATGTTTTCAATTTTCTTTCAAGAAAAAAAACAACAAACATCTGCAACCTAAGCAGTCAAATTGGCATTTCATATCCTGTATTCCCATTGTGCATCACTATTAAGTTGTTATATTTTCCCATCCACTTTCATTTTTGAGAGATTGTCTGTTTTATCTCACTGTGATACAAGATGTGGTGTCTCCCACTTCTTAAGTGGTCAAAGTTATGGTATTGTGGAAGGAAATTTGACTCATGTAATTGAGCATTGATGGTTACATGGATATAATCTGGCCACCCCCCCCCCCCCCCCCGAGACTTGTTTCACAAACATGTACATGGAACTATGATGCCCCCACAAAGTCACCTTAAATAGGCCATGATTTTTACCTTTTTTTTCTCCATCTTGGATTTCAAATTGGGCCGTTCAAGTTAAGATGCAAAAGGTTTCAGCGTAATTGATTTTAAGGCTGATGACTAAAACAGTACTGATTCGATTATGAATCAGTGATGATTCAAGCTATGCCAGTGTGGTAAACAAACTTAGTAAGGGCATGGGACAATCCTGATTTAGACTAAATTCTGTAATGTCACTAATAACACACAGATCAATTTTAGGGGTATTCTGTTTTTGTTTTTTTTTTCTTCTTCTTTTCCACCCAAGCTTGTAGGAAGTCTACTTAATATGTGTGTGCCTGCTTGGTGTCATTCACATGGATTCTGAATGCATCTTCCATTTATTCAGTTTTTGGCTGTCTAGTACTGAAGCACTATGTGTAGGGAATGCCACAAATCGGTTTTAATGCAGTACACACTTCATGTATCTAGTTTTCATATTACTCAGTTGATTGTGATTGGTCCAAACAGCATGGAATGCGAGAAGTCATCCTATAAAACAAACAAACAAAGCAACAGCAGAAACTAAACTAACCTCATGGACTGGACTAGATTTTTGGCTTGGTAGTGCTGAATTGACGTGCACTAACACCTTGACCACTAGACTGGGCTAGTCTGGTCTGGTCTGGTCTTGTCACAGTGGCGCCGATGGTCAGCCAGGCTGCCCACTAGCCCCTTTTTCTATGCACAACCCGTGTCCACTCTTTGTGGCCACATCTAGATCACTCTGCCAAGGACGGCCTTTTGCTGTGGTGCCAGCGCAAGACAGCTCCCTACAGAAACGTCCACATCGCAAACTTCCACAATAGGTAAAGGACTAAAGCGTAGACAGTAGTGGTGTGCGTACCAGGTGAAACCGTTGCTGTGAAATCATGGGTCAAGCAAGTAGAGACCCCATTTTTTTCATTTTTTTTTTCTTCAGATGACGTTGAAGTGTAGGGAGTGTGTGTTGGAAGACAATCTCATCTGGTCCTTAGTCTTAGCTCGCTTGTTTCTTGTGTGCTCATTTTCTTGTTCTCGTTTACCACATTATCTTTTTTTTCTTTCGGCACACTTCTGTCTGTGCGTCATTCATCTGTTTTGCACCCATCATTCTCTCATCAATCCTTCCTTAGTCTTTGCAGCCATTTCCACTTGTCAAAGATCTCTTTACGCATATACGACTCCACTTGCATGTAGGCATGTCGTTAGTGTAGTGCTGTACTAACGCATGGCATGGCTCGTCTTTTGTTTTGTCAACCATTCCCTGTAGATAACAGTGCAAAAAGCGGCCTGCTGCTTTGGTGCCAGCGAAAGACAGAACCGTACAAGAATGTCCACATAGAGGACTTTAGCAGAAGGTAATGCAGAACATCCTCCACAAACCTTATAGCTTGTGAGGAAAAACAGAAACAAGACTTTAAAAAAAAACAACAACAAACAAACAAATGAAACAAATATGTTTCCTCTTGCTGAATGAATGCTAAGGCCTGAAATGGTTCTGGACATACCCTGTGAAATAAGGCATGCTACAAGCTAAATCAGCTTGTGGCCAGTTGGTAAAAGCAAGCACTGCAAACACATCCCAGGCATAAAGACCCTCCATCTTCTATGGAAGTGGCTTCAGCACCCAAGCACTAGTGCACAGGTAAGCTCTCAAGTCGACAGAAAGGAGAATGGAAGGTGTTTTTTTCTTCCTTCCCATCCCCCCCCCCCCAATTTTCCCCTTTCTTCGTGGTCCCCACACCCCAGTGGAGGGATACCCTGTGTTATGGAGCATGCAGCCTTTTTTTTTTTTCCTGCCTGTGCATGTATCTGCCCCTCCACGTTGGATTTTTCAAGTTTGTGTTGTTTCTCGTACAGAGTTTACCGCAAAAGATGGTTTGTTGCTATGGTGCCAGCGTAAGACCAGCCCTTACAAGAACGTCAACATCAGGGATTTTCACATGAGGTGACTGAAATGAGCAAAATTAAACAAAGAAGAAAAAAAAGAAAATCAAAAAATTTATGAAATTCTCAGAAATTGCTTCTATTTTTTTTTTTCGTTTATTTGGTTCTTCTTCTTTTTTTGTTTGCCCAATCTTCTCCCTCAAATATTGTATCAAGAAGAACTGTACATCATATTCAGTTGCAATACTATTTTCTGTTGTAATAGACAATCTGTGCATGGTACTGTTTAAATCAGGACTATTCAAATATTTGCATAATAGTTTGAAACACAGTTTATTGATCTGTATTTATTTTCCCCATCTGTAGCCATTTATATCTCATGCAGTATATAATTGCAAATGCATTATTAGTCAAAACTAACCTCTCAATACGGTGCCGACTGAGTTTTAGTTTATCATATGAAGTAATTTGGTCTATGGATAGTGTTTGCTTAAGGACACTTACAATATATTGTGTGTCATATTCAAGGGGAGTAAACACCACAAGGGCAGTGGATTAGGCAATAGATTTATTCAGCGAAGTTGAAGGGAGATTTAATATATTAATCAGTGCAGTTTACATGCTACGATTTTCCCGTCATTTCCATGTGGACTCCTAGACGAGATTTTGCCTGCAACCAGGTAAACAGTCATGCCCCGTTTCTCAAACTCTTGGGGGACATTTTTCTGACAGGAATTCATCTATATGAACGTGAAAGCAGTGACCTAATCTAGATTTACTATAGGAATTATTGTTGGGCCTTCACTCAACTAACACCGTTTCATCTGTTAGAAAACATAGTTTGGTATCCATACAAAACAAGCACCATGAAAAAGATAGACAAAGGTGCAGAGATCATCGTTTTTAGCATGTTGATTCCTCACTCTTATGTAGTTCGATGGAAGGTCACTTCTTGCCCGAGTGGTTTGGCCTTTAGACAATGTGCTTTTTGTTTTTGATGTCTTTTTTAAAAAAATGTGTTTTATTGGAATAAAAAACAAATCAATACATACATGAACATGTAGATAAGAACAATCATCGGGAAAAAGAGAGATATAAAAAAAGAAAAAAAAAAAGGAAAAAAGAGGCAGCACTACCCATGTAATAGCAAATAGTTCTAGAAGTGCTTTAAAAGCAGTCACTTTGTCTCATACAAGGTATTATCTATGTATAACAAATATGATACGATATATATTCTTAAAGAAAATTGGAAGTTGATAACACAAAAATAACATAGATTATAAATTTGTGTTACGTACAATTGATAAGAGGAAATAATTATAAAATGCCAAGAGAACCGTTAATCAACGCCCACAGGAGGGCACGGGACTGATTTCTATGCATTTTATCACAGAACTGAACAATTATATTCAAGACATAATTAATTCTAATACATTTGGATATAACTGAAAAAAACAAAACAAAACATATCACTTGAAAGGAATCTCGGCCCATACACCCCCACGCGTGGTGTCCCTTGGTACATCAATTCAAACAAATTACAAATTGAACAGCGTAACGATTATCATGTTTTTGATGTCTGTAAAAATCTATCTATGATCATAGGCAATGACTAGAATAAGAATTGCACAGTTGGTTTTCAAGAAATAACTCATTGAAACATGGAGTTTATATGTGATACAGTGTAGCATTATTTCCCATTTAGAGTGTGCTTTAGGCTGTCATCTGGTAACCGAGATCTGTGATAACATTGTTCATGTTTTTGAGGTTGCCACTTTGTATGTCATTTAGGGAAGTGAATGTCCTTTTGGTGTACTGTTCCTGTATGTTTTCACACCAATTCAACTGTCCAGTAATGACAGTACTAGTATGATACTAACCCAGAATGGCACATTATTCAATGTTTGTTTAATTTTTGAGGAAATGCACCATTTTCAATTATACTCTTTTTACACTCACATGGCATGCCCATTTATGTGCTCCAAAGTGTTTTGAAATATGAGAAAAAAAAGTCATGCATATTTATCAGTGTTGTGCATGTTTTTTTCATAGCCCATATGATAATCCTTAAAAAAAAAAAGACATGCACATTTGTATGCAAGTTACAGTGTATTAAAACTGGAGGCATGCATTTGTCAATAGTTTGCAGAATGTAAGAGCTTGTAAGAAATGATTAACAGATAACTGCCAATGTGAAACTCTAGAGGTTTATCCAAAACAACAGGGTACAAAAGCTCATAGAAGTAGAATTGTTTTGAGCACTACTGAAGCTTGAATCCATGAAGACCCTTAAGTCAATAAAGTCAAGTGATGACAGTTCTTGTAATGTTATCCTTTTATCATTGACTATTATAATTTCTCCCCTGTTTTAAAAAAGTAGTTTATACATAGGCTGTGATAATGCCAATGTATTGATGGCATGGACAGCTATCTGAACTCCAAGCTCTTGATTCTCCTTTGTGAAACCTTTACCAGTGGGATGGACTGAAAATGACCAGGGGGAAGTGGGCCTTTGAGGTTTAATGAGTCACAGTGACCCCAGAAATAGGCCAAGCCTGTCCACCACTGGTCAGTGACGATTATGACCTCATTTTGACCCGCTGTCTAAAAGTGATCAATTCCTGATGCGCCATGGTTGGCATGCATTTAATGGAAGGGGGCGCAATTGCAGCAAGGGGAAAGGGATGGTAGAATATCATGGTAGAATATCATGGTAGGATAGAGATAAACTTTGATGTTATCGAATCTGTACTGTGCATTTTTTGGCCTTTTAGATATTCCATGTAACCTCCAAAGATGAGAAAGAATAAGAAAAAGAAATGTGCTTGCCATTAACGTGTATGTAATGTCACAATCATATACATTTAGTAGAGGAATGTAGAAGGCATGTATCATCATATCAAAACTTAAATTGTGTGAGTGCCCTGGTCTTTGAAGCTGTGTGTTTGTTGGTCTTCCTATGTTGTCTCTTCGGAGGGGTGGGGGTCATCTTGACACCTGAACAGGCAAGATTTAAAGTTTAAATGCCAGTCATATCAGCCTGAAAAAAATCTTGAAGAGTGCTTTGAGCAGTGACATTGGCCACAAATGCTGAGACAACTTGATGTGGCTGTTCAAAAACCACAATTACGTGCCGAAGAGACTGGAAAACATACACAAGCGGCATTCTGTGGTCATTTAGGCTGTTTATTGCCATGAATACAAAGTGATTATTATGGCAGTGCGGAAGAAACGATGGCTTTTTGACAAGGACTCAATGACATGGGGAGGGAAGGGGGATATAATGGTACTTGCTCATATCAAGGGGTGATGGTGCATTTTGGCCCTTTGTGTTTGTTTAATTGGCAATTAAAAGTGGCCTTTAATTGAGGAAGTTAGGCGAGCAATTTAAAATGGCCCCGTGTCTTTGTGAGTGGTGTGTGTGTGTGTGTGTGTGTGTGTGTGTGTGTGTGTGTGTGGGTGTGTTTATGTGTGAGCAAGGGAAGAAGATGTGTGGATCTTGCTTGCAGTGTCTTACTGTACAGGGGTTTGATTCATGAATACCCATGGTACACTTGTAGATCCTTTTTAGTGGGAGGGGTATGTTGTACATTGTATTTGTGACAGACATATTGCCTATCATTGCTTTACGATGACATGTATGTTGCATATTTTATATGATGTGGTCATTTGTGAGTGCAATATCAATGATCCACTTTTACAAATCTGTTGGTAAAGTCAAAGCATTGCTAAAAAAAAGGAGCTGAGTTTAGAGTCCCATGATGAAATGGAAGTAGAAATTCCCACAAAATGTATTAGTATTGGCAGTTATCATGAATTCTGTGACATGTATTATACATGTACATGATTGTGTACTGTAAAAGTGGATATTTTCGTGCTCAGCCGGTAGAGAAGAGTTTCGTGTGTTTTTAATTCCGCGGAATCAAGACATCAACTACTGGAACATATAAAGATGGCAAGCAAAAATATTCACATGCTTTTATTTTTGCACCAGTTTCTGGTTGCGCGAAATGCACGAAAATGTCCACTTCTACTGTATTTCCCTTTATAAAGCAATGTTAATGCAGGGAGGTGGCCACCTCCCTGGTTTACCTAAAAGTAATAGATTTGTGAATACTATTGGTCAGTATTGCCTACCATATATCCAGGCCATGGGATTGGATTCAACATTAAAGCGTGACAATGGAGTTTAATTCATGACATGTTTTGTAAGTGTTCAATTGAATATTGGTTATTCCATAGCTCAGGCATTGAATGAAATGTGAGTCGAATATTGTAAGTAATTTTCCTGCATGTGTTTCTTTCATGATTCAGTTTCGAATATTTTGAATAGGGATTAGAGAATCATAGGTACATGTACATCTGTGCTGTAATGTCTAGAAAATCTAGTAATGCCGTTTTGTTTAGATTGTCGACCCACTGTGGAAAGATTATGATGTTATTAGGTGAGGTTATTGTTCACAGGATCTTCATGGTTTCAATGTTATTGTATGTTTGGGATCTCCGTGGTTTCATTGTTATCGTATGTCTGGAGAGGCTGACGTGCAATTTCTTCCTCTCTGTAATAATCTTTTATTGTTCTTTTCTCTCCTATGTTCGTGAAATTTCCTTCCTCGTCATCAACTGCGGTGTCCTTCCTCTTTTCTTGCTTTCTCACTGTCCTGATCATTTTTTTTTTTTCTTGTCTTCTGCTTCCCTTTTTGCCCTCACTGAATAATCTTCCCCGATTTCAAATATCCCCCCCCCCACCCTCCGCTTCTTGAAATGACACACATTGACTCTTGCCTATGCCAACGACTTCTGCTTCTTTGTGTATCGTAACATCTTGGAATATCTGTTTTGTCTTTGCGCACACATACACACACTTTCATATTCACCAAAAATCAAAACAAAACATAACAAAACAAAACTTTTAAAACAAACAAACAAACAATGTACATTTGTCCAACATGCTCTAAAACTTATTTTGTCAAAATCAATATGCCACTGCCGTCTCCATCATTGCCATCCCAACTTCCACCACTTCCCCCCCCCCCCCCTTACCATTACAACTTCCGGTCTCCTTACCCCCTATTGTTAACCCCATCTGCCACTGGTGCCTATATCTGCATATGCCCATTGATGCCCTGTTACAGCTGGAAGGATGGTCTAGGATTCTGTGCCCTCATCCACAGACATCGCCCTGATCTGCTGGACTACAGCAAACTAAGGAAGGTATGTAGGATATCCGTCCCTCATCGGGCGCAAAACGGCTCGCTGGTCTTAACACCGCACAACCTGTCATCACTAATTCCTCCTGGGTGCCTCTTGCTCTCTCATTCTCTGCCCTAGCCACTCTTCTGGCCTCTGTGGGTTACATTATTTACGTACCGATTTTTGCCTTTTCTTTTCGCTGGTACATTGCTGGATGCGACAATCATGGAAACATGGTTGCAATGGGGCGGCATGCATCCATTCTCGATCTCCGTATTTAGGGATTTGGGTTTCCTCAAAACGCACAAGTAAATTTTCCGTAAAACAAGATATAGAAAACAGTTGTGATTCGACTATATTACCTTTGGTGATGTGCATCACAAAATTAAAAAAGAAAAAAGAAAAATGGAAAGCTTCGAAGTAAAATTTTCAGTTTCTTCAACTGGCAAACTGGAGATAAATTTTACTTGTGACAAGCTGGCTGAAACTCAGTGGAAGGCCAATATTGTTACTACCTACCATATTAGACTTTTCAAGTCAGTGACCTAGTGGCTGCAATTTTGTGGCTTTATGGGTTGTTCAGACTTTTCCTCTTCTCCTAAACCTCCTCTTGGGTGTGTTCACACTAGTGTCTTCTCCATCACAATCTGCAAAGATGGATTTTCTGCAATTCAGAAGTGGTCATCATTGGTTTGACCGGAATCTGTCTAGTAATCTTGCTGAGAATATTTTTCTAACACCTGCTTTCATCACGTTGGAGAAATATTTTCAGCAGCTACTGAAGGATCTGGCTGAGCATGGTGACATTTTGGTTTTGCAGCTGTTCCATTATTTGGTTATAATCACTCTTAACAAGTTTTACAAATATGAGTTCACATAGTAATGTAGCTTACTAGTGTATCTGGCCATCTTTTATCCATTTTACCTCACTTTAACCATCTACAAATAATTTATTGTCATTCTTTTACTCTCTTTAAAATGAACTTAGCTAATCATCAAAGTTTGGTCTTTAAGTAATTATCATACAAACACTTCAGCATTTCCCTGTGTTTTCTTTAATATGGAGTTAAGGTTTGAACTAATATAGATCTTCATTGCATACAACTTTTTTTTTCTTTTTTTTGTCATCATCTCCATCCATATATTTCTTTCCTAACGGTTTCCTGGGTTCTCTGGAATGATAAAAACTTTTGGTTAATACCTCGGTTTCTACCTCAAAAACATTTCATCTGCTATAACCCACCCTGTCCTGTGTTATTTATCATCTCATTTTATTGGTCTAAATTACTAGCCCTCTAATTTGTATACATCAGTATTTTACTGAGTGTAAAATTCTTCAAAGATATGAAATATTGTGATTTTATGTAGATATTTTGGCTAGTGCGGCCAATGTTATGATTATTTTCAAATCTTCCCAGTAAATACTGTCAGTAGACTGTCAGTTATCTTAAGCATCTTTACTATGATATTGCAGATGCATAAATTGCTCATTGACATATTTGCCATAGCAATAAACATAATGTAGTCCAAGTTAGAAATATTGACATTGCAATGTTTGGAACACAGATAGTGAAAGGCATGGGGCACAGAAATTTTTATTTGCATGGTTTCATCCATTGCATGTGAGCACACATCACAATTTTGCGGTGCTGTGCATGATTCGTGTGGTTCTCCTCAGCATCTTGTACCTTGTGCTCATTGAATGTGCCCATGGCATACAACCATCATCAGTTAGGAGGAGATTTCCCACTGTTTGTTTGAGGAGGTTTGAGGGAAAGAGGAGAAGAGGGACATAGCGTAGCCCCCCCTCAGGAGTTTGGTGTGACAGGATGTACGGTGCCCGGTTCTACCGCGTAGCATGGCATGATGGGGCATGGAAATCTTGCATTCGGTTCTTTAGGGTGCACGGTCCCTCCCCCCATTCCCGGAGAACTTTGTGTCGTGCATCTGCAGCATGTGAAGGAGAAGTCTGCACCTTCTAGCTAGATGCTACCACTATGCATCACACATGCCTGATGGGGCAAGAAGGACTCCCCTCTCCCCCCCCCCCCCCCCAAGAAAAAAAGGAAAGGAAAAAGAAAAATCATATTCTGAAATGAAATTTCCTTTCTTCGTTGAAACATTGAAAAAGAAATTATGGAAATACAATGATCACTTTGACGCCTTGTAAGCAGCTCCTGCTGCTGTAAGTGCTTACTTTTTGATCATGTAAGACACTCGACCTTGTTGCTATTTCAACTAGTTATAACAAATTTGGACATGAGTGAGTACAGTGCAGTGCTATACAGTGATGTTTTAAAAGGGCAACTGGCCATACATCTCACTTGCCCCATATTTTTGGAGTTGCCCCCAGAAAACAGGCATGTGTGTATATATATCTTTGTGTAGCACACATGATTGATTCAGCTGAGAATGATGACTGCCGGTGAATGAATGCAATGCATGGTGTGCATGTGTTTGGTGTGTGTGTGTGTGTGTGTGTGTACACTGGCATAAAGATTTGTGAGATAAAATGCCTTGAAACCATTTGTAGCTTATAGTTATTGGTTGTATTAGGGACTGGGCAGAATGCTGGAGACAAAGTTTTTCTCCAAAATGATTTCAAAATGAAATATGAATGCAGATTCATGTTTTATTTTGGAAAATTATGGTTTTTTGTTGTTGTTGTTGTTTTTTTTTTTTTTTTTTGGGGGGGGGGGGACAGGATGGTTGGGGTTGGAATGGTGGGTAACTTTCTTTTCAACTTGACAATCCCCCCCCCCCCCCCACTCTTGATGGAACATCTCAGTAGCATTTGATTTTGAAATGCCTTTGAAGAACCATTGCATCTGCTATGAATGATTTATGGCCAACTTTTGCCAGTTTGTGTCAAGGCAAACTGGGGGGGGGGGGTTGACAGGAGGCCTCCACTAATCAAGTCTTCAAGTGATATTCCTTTATATCGCCCCCTCAAGACAATCTTCCTCCCTCAATCACTGTGCTAGACAATCAAAGAGGTCTCTATCTAGATTGTCCCTCTTCCCCTGTCATTGTCCAATGCCTTGTCTATATCAGGCTCCAAGGCTTATCCAAACCCCCACACCCCCAATCCTTACCCCCCACCCCACCACTTTACCCCAGTCACCATGCCTCAAAGGAATGCGAGGAATTCCCCCTGCCCCGTGTCTTTTTGAGTCGGGCCGAACGGCAGGCGATACGGGCCACCCTATGTTGATTCTGCCTACCCCTAGGCCTGCCGTCTCATGGCACCCTTTCTATCCCATTCCTGTGTGTGTATGTGTGCACGTGCATGTATGAAAAGTGTATTTGCCTATACTGTTATGGCAGTATATGTTGTATGTGTGTGTGTGTGTGTGTGTGTGTGTGTGTGTGTGTGGGCATGCATTTGAGATCATACCGATATGGATGAACTATATTTACGCTAGGACAGATATTAAAGGCACATGACGTCTAAGCCTTGTGCATGTGCCCTGTGACCAAGCGAAATGCAATATAAGTTGCAACGGTAAAAATTCCTGAAATTTCATTGTACTTCTTTCTCCCAAGGGCCAGAGTGTCCAGCAAATGAAAACCCTGGCTTGAGCTTATCAGTCGAGCAGAATATTAGCCACAACTCTCACACACTACTGTTGATCTACATTACGTCAATTGAATTTACCAAATTCTGTATATGACTACACTAGCTTCCTTTTAATCTGCATTTGACAACACAATACTTGTGAAGAGCAAAATATTTCTATGGAATGTTTTTGGAGATATGATAAAAGGTGATTTTTATTCTTTTTTTTTTTATTGTTGAAAGTGACAAAAATGACTGGCAGCAGTTCATTGCACTCGTATGTGAAGAGAAGTATGAGCGGAAAGTCAAATTGTCCTATTTTAGGTGTATCTCAGGCAGCATGGGACAAACAGTTGTGCAAATGCTATTTAGCTCATCGACAAGTCAGAATCCAGTATTAGAGGTGCTAGCCCAGATGTGTTAAATATGGTCATGTTCCTGAGAGGAAAATGTCTTGACAGATTAGAGTGATGGCTCGTGTGTCAAATAAGCTATTGGGCTGTGCCTTACCATCATCTGGTGTAATATGGATTTCTGCAGTCCTTCATGGACATGTATGATTCATACTTCAATCATTAAGAAGAAATGAAAGGAGAGTGAACTGATTGATACTCTCACTTTTCAAATATTAGTTATATTCCAGTTCTACTATGATCAAATGCCATTTTGTATATTTGGCATTTTGGAAACTTGGGATTGCTATGAAATAAGAAAGACATGCTTTTTGTTCTCTCTGCACAAACTATTAGTATCATTATTTTCACATGAAATTTCAAAATGAAATTGCCATTTCATTCACAGAATCCTGCAGAATGAAGCAGAAAAGAAAAGTAATTAAAGGGACTGTATCGTGAGGATTGGCAATTTGAATGAATTCAGAAATCCCAGTAATGGTTCAGAAAAATGCACACAAAACAGGTGCTTTAAAGCAGAGAAGACCATCAAGCTGTTGCAGACTTCTTTCGGCCAACCTCCTTATCTTCACATACGATTCATACAGTAATGTGCTTCTGTACACATATTTGCTGTTGGGCAGTTCCATTTAGCAAGCCTGTGTCTGTGCTAGTTCTGAATTTCGAATGTACCACGGTGGGCAGCAAACGAAGATTGATTCAGTTGAAGAGCCATGATATCTACCGATCGATATCCTCCTTAACTGATACCATGTCCATGTTAAAATGTATACGATGTGAATCGTGAGAGGTGGAACCTTAAGTAGGAGAGCAGTTGGCTGCTGTCTCGTTTCCAGGAAAAACCAGGACAGCCTGGAATCAACCTCATAGGAATATGAGCGATGCTGGGGCGTGGTGGCGTATGGGGTTTTTTATGGGGAGGGGGATGATTGGGGAAGGAGAGATGAAGAAAACTGAAGAGATGAAGGATGCAATAATGACATAGATGTAGACAGAACAGAGACACAAAGATGCACTTTCTTAGCCTCATATAAAATAAAGCCGGAATTCCAAGAGGCAATTTGCCCGATTTTCTTCATAGAAACCAATCACTAAATGTGATTTGTTCATACACCAAATATGTAAGCATCAAAACAACCAAGTTTTACACGTATATTTAAGAAAAAAAGAATAAAATAGCACCACATCCCCCATCCTATTTGAAAACATAGGGGATATGAGAGATTAATTTCATTCATAATCTGTTCTGATACCATGTTTATTGAAGTACTTTGTAGAGCTAAGCTTTTGATGTGGATTTATTATTTATTTATTTTTTTTTTTGGGGGGGGGGGGGGCTTTAGTTTGTTTTGTAAAACACTCCTCATTGACAACACAGTGTATGTGAAGGAGAGGATATTACATCACTAATGTCCTTGATGTCATTGATGAAATGTCATGAAAGGCCAAACTTCTAGGCTGGGTCAACCACCGTAATCGTCTGCGCTTAAAGTTCAGTTTAGAGATGGGCCGGATGATGATGGTAGTGATAGATGGAGCGCATCATCACGTGCGGTGGTATCGTTGGTGTTAATCTCCCATCTCGGCTGGGCTTAGATCCTGCCCCACCAGTGTCGTGTGTCATCCCATCCGAGGGGTTAATGGGAAGGCAGTGTTGGCTGGGATGACGTGCTGTAATGTCACAGCCAAATTCGAGCAAAACGGTAATGGGGAAGAAGGGGGGGCGACAATTGTGGAAAGAGCGTCATCTTAGAGGTACCAGTTTTTGATTTAAGAGATGTTGGGATTATGGCTGGGATACCAACGCATTTCCTTCTTCCGTGGTGTAGACTGGATACCAGTGAACTTTTGTGTGTCTATTGAGGGTTACAAGTAATAGTGGATTACTGATATGTAGCCATTTATTTGCGGCAAGAACCCGCGTCAACTATTGACATTCGTTCGTACCTTTATGAGATGGAGACGTAAAAATGACTTTTATGAAAGTGTAAGTCTTGTCTGATGAACTTAAAGACCGAGGCACTAGCTCTCCCCACATCCCACAATCCCACTGCCATATTTAGACGTGGAGACCAAAAGCGATGCTTGATAATCTTCAGGCCATCATTCATCAAACCAAACGTGACACATAGAAGTAGAGAAAAGTGGATCACGAGTTTGTCCTGACTATAAACTGCACACCTTCCTCATTCTTCTGAGATAACACCGAGATAAAAATTCATATCTTCCCATGCATCCAAGATCCCCATCTGCCATATAGAGAGAACTGAAATATCACTCTTGGAAGTGTTTTTCCTTTCCAGTTTGTGGACATACATTTGAGCAGAGTTTCCCACTACAAAGTTCAGTTGAGAAAGAGAATTGAGAGGTGAAAAAAAATGATGATCACTGGGGGGGGGGGGGTTGAGGAGAGAGAGGGACTGCTACATTTTTAGTTTAGAGACAAGTAGAGCATTAAGGATGGGGGATACCGCGGTCCATGCCGCTTCCAAGCCGTCTGCTAGTGCGTAGGTGAGAGCTCCAGGGATGAGGTTATGGCTGAAGTTACCATACCGGACATTCTTCTGGCTTGCCCCAGACACAGGAATCCTCTCTCTCTCTCCTCTCTCTCTCTCTCTCTCTCTGCCATTCAACAGCAAGGTCTGTGCTATGGGTTGGGGTAGAGCTATGAGGAGGGATCCAGCGAGACCCTGCTGAAACACAGCCCGGGGGCAACTGTGAATCAGTCGGCTCTCTGTGCAATGGGCGTGTGAAAAATCAATCCAAATGAAACACAAACGAGACCTTGCCCCAGCCCTAATGACATTTTAAACTCGGAGAAGCAGGATTTGATTGCCACATCTTTAGTTGATATATTCTATAATTTTTTTTTTTTAAAGATATATTTTAATTTGATTGGTTGAAAGGGTAGCTCAGGTGCAGTGAATCTTTGTAAAGTGGGACTAGAAAAAAAGAAGACATCAAATAAAGACCTAATCATAAAGTGGGAAATAATTACTTTATGTAATTGACATTTCCCGGTATAACACCCAAATGTGGTAGCTCAATTGACCTTAAGCCCTGGCTAACACAAGGGTATCTAGAGATAGTATCATAAGGGCAGACATTAGCAGTGAACATCGAGGAAGAAAGGAGGAAAAGAAAGGGGGATGACAAGTGATGGTTTAACACTTCAAACTAGTCCTCTGTATTCAGAATTTTTTTTCCCTTCTTTTTTTAGTTGGGGAGACTAAAAGTATCTAGTAGGCAAGTCTGTATTAAAGGAATATGACAAATTTTAAAGATGGCACTATAGACTGACCATGACAACGTCCTAACATGGCAATGAAGGGAAACTGTGATCTGAAACTTTGATTGCCCATTTCTGTTGTCACTCTTGCAGAATTAATCATTTTGGAGTGTGAAAAAAAAACCCAAAAAACCCACAAATCATTATGTATGTAGTGGGGAATTTGTGTGGAGGAGTGGTATATCTGTGTATGTGCATGTCTGTCCGCATGTGTTCATGCGAGTCTGTCTCAATGTCTGAATCTTTCATGTGTGGATGCATGTGAGTGCATTTGTTGAGAGCAATGTTGTGCAGTAAACTGTGCAGGTTGCCTTCTCCTTCATGCGCATGCTTAATCGTCCATTTTCGCGTGGACGGTGGTGGAGGGCATCTCTTGCATGATACGCGCCATCTCTCTGCTGTGGCGTTTCACATTGGGCCTATGTTGCCCCCCCCCCCCCAAAAAAAAAAAAAAAAAAAAAAGAGAAAAAAAAAAGAGAAGTGTCCCCAAGAACTTTACAAGGTGTTTCACATGCCTCCCCCTTGCCTCCCCTTCACCTACCCCTCTCCTCTACCAATGCCTTGCCCCAACCCCCTTCTTCACAGGATGACCCCTACCACAATCTGGAACTGGCCTTCTCCGTTGCTGAGAAGCACCTGGATATCCCACGAATGTTGGACCCAGAGGGTGAGTAACTTGTCCTATGTGGAAAGAAAATTACTTATTGTATGATATAAATTTTCTTGTTTTATTTTTATTATTGTCATTATTATCATTATTATTTAATATTATTATTATCATTATTATTGTTATTATTATTAGTAGTAGTAGTGGCAGTAGTAGTAGAAGTAGTAATAATATACATTTCTTGTTATTGGTACGTACTATCATTACTGTTGTCAATATCCTTATTGTATGGGGAAAAGGGGGAACAATTTTGTGAAATAATATCCCATACATGGTGATTTATTTTACAAGCATGCTAAGCAAAATTAAAATCTTCATAAATCAGATACTCCTGGATTAGTTACAATAATTGTGAGCACTCGTGTGACTTCAGATGTGCCATGACCTCTGTTGAAAATATTAGGAAATTCCTTACTTCTTCATGTCTCGTATTTGGGCATTGTCACAATTGTTTTTCGCATTCTTGCTAACAATGTGGTGGCTGAAGAATGTTCCTGATTCTCAATCAATCTTTATCTCTAGAATGTAGGATGCAGTTGAGCAAGGAATCCTTGTGCACAGTAGATTGGTTATATTCTAGGCATTATTATTCTTCTTTTTTTTTTTTCCTAGCCACTTTTTAATTCTTAAATGGCCTCTGGGCATGTGATGATTTTAAAAGCCTGGTCATGCCAACATATCAAAGGACTTCACTCCTACAGGAGAGTATTCTCATGGAAGTTGAATTAAAATTAATGCTTCCTCCTCTTGAATGTGGCATTAAAAAAGAAATCAAACAACAACAACAACAACCAAATTTCCACCTAAAAAGCAGATGGGAGGAGGGTTGAAAGAAGTGTGTAATACCTAAACACTGCCTTTTCAAGCAGAGGACATCTTTAATTGTCTCCATTTGATTTCTTGGCCACTGTAAGAGGAAGAGCATGTTTAATCATCTTGAGAGTATTTATTATTTATTTCCTTCCCTCTTTTTTATATATATATATATATATATATTTTTTTTTTTTTTGATGGCATTAAGCCATCTTTTACGTTTGGAGTCACTGCTGTATGTGGGTTGAATCCAATTATTCCTTGAAGCGTGCATGTAATTCAATTCCAAGCGGAACACATGTACTGAGGTAATATCATTACACATGTTCCACCAAATTCAATTTTGATATTGACCCCTAATGCCATTACAATCTTCCAGCGATGCTGATCTGCTCCTTCCGATTGGGGAACGTATCCCTTTGGCCATATAGGATAGGATGTATGGTGTGACGTGAAATTGTTTAGCTGTATAGATTGCCTGGTGGTGTGTGATTACTTTAAACATTTAAAATGTTCCTCTTTATGAAAGATAGATGTGTGGTCCAATATTGATATGGATGTTAAAGACCCCGTAAACATTGGAAATCAACCCATCTGTCAAAAAGACAACTCCTTTTCCATAAAAAAAGCAGATAAGATACATTAAGTATCACACAGTTTCACCTTACCATAGATGACAAGAAATGTGACAAATCTCACTGACTAGCTATCAAAATAAAAAATTGTAGATACAGACCCCACAAAACCCATATCTGTCTGAGTACTGTGTAGCTTGCAAATTACACTCTGGGACACAGTAATATTTTGTAGTTTTTGGTACTTGTGCAATACCGTCTTAAAACCCAAAGTTTACTTCGGCTTGTAACTTCTCACTTTCTTACTCACACAGAATTCATTACCATAGGGAATGCGTCAGAATGCCAAATGCAACCTGAAACGATAGTCTGCTATAAGTACAAGTTTGTACGTTATTTCTTTGATAATGTGAGGTATGAATGCATAATACACCTTGCTTGGTTTCTTCTGTGAATTCAAGACAGAAAGTGTGTGTTTGTGTACATGTGTGTGAACACGCAATGACCCTTTCAAATGTGGTTAATGCCAGTATTTTTGGATATCTTTTGCTTTCGTACAGACTTGATCAACACTGCAAGGCCTGATGACAAGTCCATCATGACCTACGTGTCTGCCTACTACCATGCCTTCTCTGGAGCTCAGAAGGTGAGAGTGGCAAACGAGTGGAAGGGAAACTTGATTGAATTGGTTGTTTGTTTGTGGGGGGGGGGTTTGGGGATTGAGAGCGGAGATTTGTACTCTTCAGTGATTCAGGAAATCATCAACTGATAATGAGAGAACTGAAAGATTAGGCTTGCCACTTGAGAAAAAAGATGAAAGAATTACTGGCTATTAAAAACGTGTAGAACTTTCTGTAATGATAAAGGTAATAAGATATTTGAGAAAGAAATTCTCAGTAATGAAACCAAGTTAGAACTGAATATTTGATCTTGTTGAAAGGGGTGCTGTATATGGTCAGTGCACAGGCTTTAAATAAGAAAGAAAAAGATGGTATGATAAAATCCAGCATGATGCATTTAGTGAAAGAGAAAACTGTTGGAGAAGAAATTATCCAACTTTTCAAGAGTTTGATTCTTCCATCGATCAACACATTAGCTATGTTCTTTGGATTTGCAACCTTTTTTTCTTTTCGTTTCTTTTTTTGCAAACTATGGAAGCGGCTGCTTTTAATGCTAGTGCATTGTTATCTGCACATTGTATCAATTTGTGAAAGTGATTAAAGAAAGAAGCAACTTGATGGAACAGCTGCTAAAATGGTTCCCGCTCAGTCCAAGCAATCGCCATGTGAAATTTTAATGAAGTCAAGTCCACGGATGATCTCACGCCCGTGAGGGTGTGAACCGTGTGAAAAGTGAAATGAATTCTGCGTTGGTCCATCAAGTTTTGACGCTCTGTCTGTCCCCGAGGCAGCTGGGTCCAGAGATGCAGTGAGTGGTTTTCCTTATGAGAGCTACCAAAAAAGCTTGCCATCTTCCAGCAATGCTGCGAGAAACTTGACCTGCAGTGCCATTTTCATTCTCAGAGAAGCTGCAGGAAAGACGGTGTATTTTGTGTGCTGGTCTGAATGGGATGGGATGTATCATTGGAAATATCTATCATCTGTGGTGTTGAAAAAAAAAAAATACAAAAACCTCCAAACAAAATCAGAATACAGTAAAGTGATGTGTGGATCTCTACAGGACTTCGGAAGGTTTGAAGGTTTGTTGAGTCAGTAAAGATTGCCTTGTCATAGAAAGTGGAGTAGTAGACATTGCGCAGATATGCAAAATGTTCTTCTGTTGAACATTCTATCGATTTGTTTTGTGGAATTCATTTTTGGATACGCCATTTCAATATTCACTTTTATCTTCAGTGTTCATGTCTATGGGAATCTGTACATAAGAGCTAAATCTGCAGCCGTAGTGTTCTCACAAGCATATAGATTTTTTTCCCCTTCACAAAACTGGAAAGGGGGATGAAATATTATTACAGTATTCTGGTTCTTATCAACTGAAGTAAAATCCTTGAAAAAAAAAATAAGTACAAGAACCCTAAACTACATGGTGTTTTTACCATAAGTGTAATTGAAAAAAGTACTCTTGTTATAAGGCATTGAGTCAAACTGAACAGTGAAGGGAGGAAAGTTGTGATGATGGCGATTACCTTCACTCCGAAGAGTTTGTTTGGACTGAGGATCTAACATCAACCTTTTTTTTTTTTTTTTTTTTTTTTTTTCCTTTTGCAGGCAGAGAACGCAGCCGGTCGTATCAGCAAGGTTCTGGCAATCAACCAAGGGAATGAACGTCTTATGGACGAGTATGAGAAGCTAGCCAGTGATGTAAGTGTGGAAACCCGTTTGCTCTTATATCCTTCATATTTTTTTTCTCTCTCTTTTTAGCTCACCTGAGCCAAATTGTACATTTTCATCTTCTTCCCGAAAACCTCATGATGGATTTTCGTCAAACTTGGCAGGTAGCATCCCTAGGGTATTAGGATCTCAATTTATCAAAATGGGCACCATGCCCCACCCAGAGGGCCCCAGGGGGTCCCAATCCCCCCAAATTAAGGAATCTTAAAAAATTTGGGCCCTTATTGTACATTTTCATCTTCTACTTGAGAATGCCTGGTCAAATTTTGGTAGAGCTGTGAATAATTTAGATTAGTGACTGCGTGAAAGGTGAACTCGCAATACTCAGGTGAGCACTAGACCCCCGGGTCTCTTGTTTTTTTTATGTCATATTTTCCTTCTTGTTCAGACATTGTTGTGTTCTTCATGCTGAATTATTCATGAGACTGCGCATGTCAAACAGTCTAAAGAGTATAGAGGATGACCTCAGTAGATGGTGATTATTAGATAGCAATCATTTCATTTTTTTTTTTGATAATTCAGATTCCTTAGCATATAATACATGCTAGTAAGCATAATTGTGTTTGTAATATTTATTCTAATTTATTGTTATTTTTATTTATTCATTTATTTTGTTTTATTTATTATTATTATTTTTTTTTTTTACAGAGAGTTTTTCTCTAATATTGATACTGCATTCTTTAGCAGCAAATTGGCCTCCTAAGCTGTGCCCCTCATTGTACAAGCGATCTCTGTCCTTGCTTTCACAATATTTATCAGTGTTTGCAAATTGTGTTAAGAGGATAATTCCATTTAGGGGATTGGAAGATTAAGCTTTTCATCTGTTTTGATACATACAACAGGGTGGAAAGTTCTGTCAATCTTACGTTTTGTGAATACCGGCAAGTGCGCATATGCTAGAACTTGTTCACTCGACACCAAGACACTTCTGCACACAGAGGCAATATGCGGTGATCGTAAAGCGGGGTTTTCAAGACGACCGTGTAATTGAGTGTTCAAGAGATTAACATGCTGAATCCTTGTGACTGGCCGTGCAAGTAGTGAATTCTCTGCCCTAACAAGGAGTCTATTACTAGGTGACAAAAAAAAAAAAGGAAAAGAAAAAAAAAATAGCAAAGACAAGTAGTGTGAAAGAAAAGCATATACCGATCATTCAGTTGTTACCATGAACTTCCTTTAAACAATGAGACAATTTTGAAGGCTATGTCATGTTAATTATTGTCCCCTTTGTGTTCTCTTTCTTTCAACATCAAATCCTGTTCCTTGACAGCTGCTTGACTGGATTGAGAGGAAAAAGCCGTGGCTGGAAGACAGGACGCTGAAGGAAAACACTCTCCCAGAAATGCAGGTGAGAAAAGAGTCCACCGGTACATCTCAGGCAGCCATGCTAGCTTGATCTGTAGAGGTGGTCCAGTCAGGACTGCATATGGGAGAGATACGTTCTCTCTCATCCTGAACCTATGAATCTGATCTGTCTAGCAACATTATCATACATGTAACCATTTGCTAGAAACAGGGTTCCCACAGTCATGGAAAATCCTGGAAAATCCTGGAAAAATTTGTGGTCATGGAAAGTCATGGAAAAGTCAGGGAATTTGGAAAATTTGTGAAAAGTCATGGAAAAGTCATGGAATTGCATTTACCTCTTGGCTATGGCAGCTTTCCAGTTTGTCGTGTCTCGCAACTCTAATACTCTGTGATCATACTCTGCTATTATAATTGGTGTTTATGATTTCCATTTTTCCCAGTTTTGTGACATCCCAAATTCTACGTAACTCCCGGCACATAATACTAATGATAATAGATGTACATGTCATGAGTAAGATAGTGGGTGGAACGGATGGCTGTGAGGGGAGGTGGAGGCCATCATAACGTGCCTGATTTTGGAAACCGTGCCAGAAAGGAAGTCATGGAAAGCAGCAATTTAGTCATGGAAAAGTCATGGAATTGTGTTTTCAAATTTCTGTGGGAACCCTGAGAAAGAAGGCAGACCTATGTTTGATAACTAAAGCAGCAACAACATCAAAAACAGAATCAAAAGCACAAATAGAAAAGGAAATAGAGGCAGAATTGAAGAGCAACATGAAAAACAAACAAACAAAAAACTCATCATATTTATGGCAGGGGAGGATAGTATACAAATATACCAGGCCTGAGAGGCTCTGGTTGAAACTATGCGCATGAGGTGACTTCAGTAGCACTATTTTCTGAGGGGCGCAGCCCCGAAGAAAATAGTGCTACTGAAGTCACCGAAGGCACATAGTTTCAACCGGTGCCTCGAAAAATTGGCCTGGTATATTTGTTTTATATCCCTCCCAATGAATTTAAGAGTATTCGACTGCTGGTATTCTGTAATTTACCTCTTTTTTAAGGGCATCTTGCTTTACTTTTCAAGAAGATTGACTAGTAATTCACGCTCGGGAAAGCAGCTCAGCAGGAGGGCAGCGCGTACGCGTACTATGAAGAGACAACTGCGCGCTCAGCCGCTGAAGTGTACTCGGTGCATTGCTGTACAACGTACCAGTACTGGTAAACATGCGCAAACTGCAAACTCACTACGCGCTTCATACATGCAATACGCCTATCCGATCTGTCAACAAGCTAGTACGTTCGGTTGCCAGTGCGGTGATGTGCGTGCTCGAGTTGATCAACGATGTGACTGTGAGCTGCAGTTGATTGTGTTTTCTGTCGTCTTTCTACCTAGCTGTCATGTTTGTACATGAATATGGACTATCATTTCCTGTTAAAATGCAAGTATACATTGTAAATTTGGGTAGCATTCAGTAACAGCGTATAAGGTTAGATTAGGCACTGGAAAAATTCTAGCAATTAAAGCATCGAGTGCCACTGTAAATTCGTGTGATTCGTACGGTGTTCTAACGTAAACAGTGAACAAGTTTATCTAACTTACTCGCTAGCCTAGACACTCTAAAAAATAATTATTAGGAATGAGATTACGGGAAATAGGGCTTAGGCCTACTGTTAGACAGGTAGAACTAACGTATAGGCTTAACTAGCGCTAACGTTAGAGCAGGCCTACTATCTACTGCAGTTTCGTTTGTCAACATCTTTTGGGTGGATCGCTCGAGTTAAATAGTGAACTGCGAGACCAACTTTCAAACGGCGAAGCATGAACTCCCCAAAGGCCTACCGTACGTCGAAGAACCCTAGCTTGCTTATTGTTGTCTAAAAATAGATCTACGATATCGCCTAACGTAGAATGAGGGCTTTATAAGAGTCTGAGTCTCTCCAACGTAACCCGTGTCGCATTGAGTGTATGCGTGCCTTGTGGTTCTCGAGAAGTGCAGTGATCTAAGGCGCCGCGATACCCATTCATTTGTACATGAAATCTCTCGCGAAGCGAAGGTGCTGCGATACCCATTCATTTACAAGTGAAATATTTCGCGTCGCGACGCGAAGCAAAAAAGGCGCGAAAATCACCAGCGTGGTATAGTTTTTACCATTTCCCTAGGGAGTATAGTCTTTTTCGCGCACTTGTATGGTAGAATTATGTTTTGTTGTTTACAGTGCTCTCGACCAATCAGAGGACGAGATGCATTTTGTGAGGGATATAATAATTTTTATGCCCCATTGTAATCCATCTTGTAAGTGAAATATACTCCAAACTGATTTCCAGTGATGACATCCCATTCTTTCTGCAACAAGCAAGGTTATGACAGTTAATTTTTTTTCTTGATTGATCACATGTAATCTTTTTTAATTTCATGATTGCGTCTGTTTTATCACATTGATATATGCAGCCACAAATTTGATATGGTCAGAGTGTCATAGATGCTGATACATTTTTTTTTTCCTCTGGATATTTATGGCTGTTCAGAGGAACTGTGTATTTTTTTTTTCCTATTGTGTGTTTTATGCTTAGAATTGTTGCACTGAACAAAAGTCTGCTGAAATTTCAGAACAAATGTGCATTTTAAAGGGATCGTACAGTTCTAGTTGAGACCTAATTTCAGGTTTCTAACATTTTTTGTTGAGATCATGAGAAACTTCTTATGAAATATGGAAGGGCATGTAATTCTATGAGGAATTCAACGTTTATTTGATGAAAATTGGTTTTGAAATGGCTGAGATATCCAAAAAAGAGCGATTCTAATAAAGTGTGGGACCCACACTTTATTACGATCGCTTTGTTTTACTTTGTTTTTGGATGTTTCAGACATTCCAAACCCGATTTTCATCAAATAAACTTTGAATTCCTCTTAAAATGGTATGCTCTGTACTATATCATAAGTGTCTTCTTGGTATCTCGCAAAAAAATTAGAGCCCAATTCTCATCTCCACCAATACTGTACTATCCCTTTAATGATGTCCCAATGATTTAGAATTGAATGGAAATGAATCCCCACTTTTTGAACCACTTTCCCTTTCCCATCTCTTTTGTTAGGTTCTGAAGAAAGTAGATGTTCACTTATCTGTTTCGTTCCTTTCAATTTCTCCCAAATGCTGTGATATGATTGGTTTTGGAATTATATTATGACACACTAGTGTGAAATCGTCACTCTGTGCCATAAAGTGGTAACTCAAGTAAGTTGACACAGTAAGAATATTTTTTGCCACTTTGTGATGTATGATATCAACTTCTATGTTCTGTCCCCCCCCCCTTGTGAAATATCCCATTCGTTTTAGTGAAGTGGTTTTGCTGTCAATGTGACACCATGTGTAGTAGATATGTATGTGTTTTGAAAAAATGCAGTATGGAAACTAAAGAATATAATTAAAGAAAGATCACTTACCCTTAGTATAATCTGAATGATAGAAACATTGACATAGTGTATTCTCTATGGACAATATATTTGTATATCACTGATTTTGATAGTGATTCAGAAAATTTGCAACTTGTACATTCTGGAAGTGTAGACAAAATTGGTTTCGTGTGTTGTGGATCGGCAGAAAGCTCTA
This sequence comes from Diadema setosum, assembly GCF_964275005.1. Taxonomy (NCBI): domain Eukaryota; kingdom Metazoa; phylum Echinodermata; class Echinoidea; order Diadematoida; family Diadematidae; genus Diadema; species Diadema setosum. The sequence goes on from NC_092685.1 coordinate 23,071,922, forward strand.
CTTTTTTGGTGTGTATTAACCATGTTAACTTGTGGTGTCTTGAACCATCATCAGTGTATCAGAATAATTCTACATTTAGTATGGAAGTGTATGCTGGAGATGATGCCATTCTAGGCAGTTCGTACCATTGGGATGTTAAGATGACAAAGTGTGTACACTTAATTTTTCTGACAGTTCCCATTGTACCCTGGTTGTTAGTGCATAGCGTGAGTGTCAGTAAGTGGTATCCACAGACTTGTGTACTAATTCCTGTATCTGTTGTGGACCGTAAAACCTCAAAATCTTTTACAACTGTTTTCAGCTGCACATCTTCTAGGAAGAAGATGAACAACAACAAAAAACTCTGTTATGTGTATATCTATGCAGGAAAAACTAGACGATTTCCGCATGTACCGGTCCAAGGAAAAGCCGCCCAAGGCAGAGGATAAGGCCCGTCTGGAGACAAACTTCAACACACTTCAAACCAAACTGCAGCTCAGCAACCGACCTCCGTACATGCCCAGCAGTGGCAAGCTTGTCTCGGTAAGCTACTCTAGGGAGATATTAAGAGTAGAAAAGAAAATCAGCTAAAAACAAAACAAATGCAAGATGAAATGTCTGTAAGTATCTTGTGTAATAGTTGGAGATGCAAGGCAAGAAATAGCTTTGGATGACACAGGAGTTTAATAGAGACTTTTTAAGTGTGTGCATGCTTTCTTGTGAGTGAATGGAAATAAGCTAGAAATGAACAGTGTAATTTTCTGAATTCTGTTTCAGATAATTTTTTTTTTTTTTTTGCATTGATTACGTATACCATAGTTACCAGATGGCTTCAGTCATTCAGCCAGGAGCAATTTTTCATTGCTATGATTAGCATAGAGGTAGTTTTTGTTGATTTCTTCATGAAATGATTTAGCAGAAGAGACTCCAAACAATGATACCAACCATTCAGAAACAATACACACACACAAAAAAAAAAAAAAATAAAGAAATGAAAGAGCTGTTTAACAGTTGATTTGGTGCCGTGGAATAAAGCTGTATATGCTTCTTGGATGTTTGCACTTTCTGCTTCTAATGTAAAAAAAAAAAAAAAGCAGCAACATCAGAAGAAATTAAAACATGTTCTCTCTTTCATGTGGTGTTTCCATGACGACGACAGGATATCAACAAAGCATGGAAGGGTCTGGAGCATTCAGAGAAAGGTTTTGAAGATTGGTTACTGGCCGGTATGAGGAGGTAAGTGGGCTGTAGTCCTCAGACAGCGAAGGGGTTGGCCTTAATCATTGACTCAGTTATCCTGACGGTGTCACTTGAATGCTTCATGTCTTAGCTGTGTCTTCATCTCATTGGGCAGGTCTCTTTTATTTGTTGCACCAAATGTGAAATGAATGTTCCTCCAAGCGGCCAATAACATCTTAATCTTATTTATTTGTTTAATTGTATACTTCTGTTGGAGTTTTTTTTTTTCTCTCAAAAGATCTTGAACTACTATATATATATGTACCTATTGTTAATAATACATTTTCATTTTCAATTTTCAATAAAAAAAAAAAAAATATATATATATATGTATATATATGTTTTTTTTTTTTTTGCATAAGACTATTAAATCATGGCCCAGTACTGGTCAAGCTTTGACATGTCTATGTAATCTTTTATTGTTACGGGTGTACTTGAGAAATTAAATGTGCAGTCGCCAACACTTCATCAAGACTTTCTTGTTTGATGAATTTTGCTCTGGCGGCCAGAAATGGTGTGGACTGATATCAGCAACGATGCAGTAGCAAGAATTTAGCCTCAAACACTACAACCACTGTTGGCCCTCTGTCGATACAGGACCAGAAGCAGTCATTGATCGCATCTATTTGGTGCTTAAAGGCATTATCTGCCATTTGCACATGAAACAAAAACCCAGCTATAGTGCTTTAACTCTCGCCAAACTCTGCAACATTCTCTTTTTTTTTCTGACAGATTGGAGAGGTTGGACCACCTTGCCAAGAAGTTCAAGCACAAGTGTGAAATCCACGAGGCCTGGGCTACTGGCAAGGAGGAGATCCTCCAGGACAATAACTTCAAGGGAATGCGACTGAATGACCTCAGGGTGAGTGGACGTGCCTTTTGCCCCCTCACTTTGGGTTTGGCACACATGATCTCGTCTATGACAGGAAGGATTGAATGATGAAATGCAACCTTCTTATTGGCTGGTTGGTTTATTTGTTTGTTTGTTTGTTTGTTTGTTTGTTTGTTTGTTTTTTGCTGTTGAGATGCCTCATTTGAATTATCACAAACAAATATGCCATGCACTATTATCAAAGAGCCTCTAGTTGAAGAGACAGGAGAAGCGCTATTTTCTTAAAGGCGCAGATTGCTATGTTTAGTCACATGACACCATGTAGGCCAGTGAGTGTACAGGATTTCATTAAAAAGGATATAGTGATTGATATTAATTGTGAACACTGTATTCACTTGCAACTTTTTTCCAAAAGTTAATTTTTTTTCCAGAGAAAGGAAATATAGAGGCTAAATTGAGATGTAACACATGCCAAAACTAGAGGAGCACTCTGAGAGCGCAAACCTCTGCCAAGCTGCTATTTTCACTGATGATCTTGTTCTTCTGTAGAGATCAGTGATTTCTACCCATACGTATGCATGCTGAAAATCGCTCAATTTCTCAATATAGAAACCTTTTGTTACGTCATCAATGCCAGCTGCACTGCGCGCCTCGCCCTGGACCAGAAACTAGCATGCACTCTAGTACTCGTATGAAAACCTCGAAAATACGCAGCTTGAACTCCCAAGTTCATTGACCCTACCTGCCAAAATATCTAAAATCCTTCATTGAATCCATGAAAATTCTAGGATCACTACCAGAATTAAATCATCTGGTACTTGTGTCATTCTCAATGTTTCCTGCAAGTTTCATCCAAATCCGTTCACAACTTTTGAAGTTATTTTGCACCCAGACAAACAAACAAACCAACCAACGGTAATGGAAACATAACCTCCTCCCGTGGTGGAGGTAACAAGCCTCACAACTCCTCCAATTTGCCTTGTCAACCCTTCAACTATCAACACTCCACTACATTGTCTTTGTGACTGTTTTAGTGATTATATTTTCTTTTGTGCAATCAAAATGTATGAACTTGTGCTGATGTGTCCTTTGATGTGTTAAGGAGATATATAAATAGATATGGGAAGACATGGAGGATCTGGTGCAATATCTTGTCCAACAATACAGAGGAACTTTGTGTATGCAGTCGACAATGGACTACCGAGAGCAAAGATTTTACATGGCCGAGCAGAACTATGCTTGCTTTCATTAAACTGTATCTGAGTGTAGATGAATGAGTCAAGCCAGCAGAAAACGTGACTCCAGAATGAAAATCAGAATGGGCGATCCAATCTGAGTCATCATGTCTTAGTGAGGGTGTGTGTGTGTGTGTGTGTGTGTTTGTGGCTCCCTCGTGTGCCAGGCTAATGAAATTTTGTCTGCACACTCCTTCCCAACAGGCCATGCTGAGGAAGCACACAGCCTTTGAGAGTGACTTAGCAGCTCACCAGGACCGCGTCGAGCAGATTGCAGCCATCGCTCAGGAAATGAAGTGAGTTTGGAGGGGAAAGCATTTCTATCCTGAAATGTCACTTGTGTGTGAGAATGAAAAATATGAGCGATTTCGTTTTTGGTTAAATGTGGTTTGTCTTTTTACAATGTCTTGTTTTGTTTTTGTGAATGTGGATTTTGTAGCACTGAACTAAATTCGAATAAAGAATTAAAAAGAGAGAGAGAAAAAAAATATATTAAATGTGCTTGGCTTGTCTCTTCTTCTGCCACAGTGATCTTGAGTACCACGACATAGAACCAATCAACCAGCGATGTCAGATAATCTGTGAACAATGGGACAGGTTGGGCTCGCTCACCATGAAACGGAGAGAGGCCCTGGATGTGAGTATACAGAGTTGCCTGTAAGGGGGGAGAATTGGTAGGGGATAAAAATGCCTGGCAGGGGGTAAAAATGCCTGACCTGGGTTTTTGAGGTCTATCACACTCTATCACACTGATGTCAAGAAAAATATGGAGTGTTGCAGTTTTCATGCCATGATTGAGTGCTTTCCTAACTGTGCATTGAATGTGTTGATGCGTTGAAACTTGCTGTTTGTACGGGTGCATATACTTTTGCATGTCATGCAAATCAACATTACAGAATGTACAAACCATCACTGATTTAATGTCAAGATGTTGTGGTTGCCTATCGAAAGATTAAACTGCAAGCTATGCACCCGTACAAAGCAGGTTAAAGCTTTCCACAGAATCATTTGCGACAAAAAAGCTAGTCCCGCGCAGTGAGTAGGCCCTATCACTTTGTGACATGGCTTGGTATGTACAGCGTTGTATCCAGTTTCAAAGCATCTGAATGTGCACCTACCATTGTTCACTGTGCAACAGTCTTTTATGAATCCTGCCCAAGCCCTGTTCCAAATTGCCTCCTACTTGCTCACATGCAGTAATGACTATTACCCGGATCTCTTTAACTCAAAACGCACTTAGAGTCTCCAAATAATCGGGACAGATAGATACATTTGATCTGCGATCAGATGAAATTGTGCTGCCAAGAGAAAGACTGCCCTCATGAACAAGTGATCAATGCTCTCTCTCTTTCTGTCTGCCTCGCCTGCATTCAAACTTTCCGCAGACCATCGTCAAGATCCTGGAGGTGATTGATGGCATGCACATGGAGTTTGCCCAGAGGGGGGCGCCCTTCAACAATTGGATGGACGGCGCCAGGGAGGACCTGATGGACATGTTCATCGTGCACACAGTGGAAGAAATCAGGGTGAGTTCCTCTGGGGTGTGGACGGGTGGGGGAGGACGCTGATGTGGAGGGGGAGGGGGAGGAGTTGATGGGACTGCTCTGTGAAAAATGAGCTGAAGGCTATTTCCATTTCAGCTGTAATTACAATTGGATTACTGGATTATGAGATCTGCCTGAGATTAACACACACACACACATTAGCATTATGTCAAACATTAAATAAAATTAGAATTGTCTACAGAGCAATACTCTCTTTTGTTATGTTGTGTGTGCCAACTTTGCTAATTTGCTCAAAACTTTGTTACAAAGTAGTCCGTTAGTTTCTTCTCTTCCTTTTTTTTTTTTTTTTTTGTTTCATTTGAAAGATGTACAATTTCTGATGCTCTTTTTCCAAAAATGTCAGGTTTGGCGTGTGGGAGAAGAAGAAGGTTCATACTGTTGTGAGACTCTTGAGTTGTCAAGTTTTCAAAAAAGAAGGGACATCGTGTCATTTTATTTTGTGCTGTGGTACAATTTTCAATATTTTTCCTTCCTGGATCTTGTGGAAAAGCATATCTGAATTCCTTCATTTGGTGTCGTGCATCTCCTGCTGTGTACATACTGAGAGTTCAGCTGATTAGCTCTGAAAATTGACTGCTGATCAGTTCCAATATATTTGGGCATTTCCAATGATGGGGCACGAGGGTACATCAGAGGCCTAATTTGAAACGATTATTGTGATTTGTTTCTTTATTTTTAAAAGATGACACTTGAGAAAGGGTGTTCAATGATCCATAGATTTTTTTGAGACATTGTTCATAGTATAGGCCATCTTTGAACAGCAGGTTGTATTCCACTTTGACCTGCTGAAGACTAGGACCCCAGGATACTCGGGCAGGTGTTTGTGGAAAAAATGAGTTATATCCTCAGCAACTTGAATAAATAGAGATATTTGTGCAAGTTATTGAGCACAAGGTATGTGTTTGTGTCTGGCAACATGAGAAATGAAGGAAAGAACAGAAGAAGCCGAGAACCAGATGATAATCCACTCCCTGCATCGTTTGTCATCCACAGGACCTTTTGGATGCCCACGAAGCCTTCAAGCAGACCCTGCCTCAGGCAGAGAAAGAGCTTAATGACATCAAGCAGCTCGCCACAGAGATCATGAAGGCCGTCCGAACGCATGACCTGCCTGACGCTCTGGAGAACCCATACACCACTCTTACAGTACAGGTATGACATAACATTGATTGCTCAGTGCTTGTTAACCCTAACTAGGCCAGGTGGTGGGGCCTTCAGAGCCCCTCTCAACATTCCTCACAATGTGTCGCCATCGCAAAAAAAAAAAAAGCTATCGCCATGATGTTTCATGACTTTTTTCTTTCCAGCCTCCCATATCTTTTGACACCAAATATGCGATGCCCATTCACGCGGTTTCAAAGTTATGCATTAATCTATACATGCATGTCAGACCAAAAATTGCTTAAAAATGTGAAATCTTGTTCAATTTCAATGCAAACTGCACTTAAGTCAAATTTATTAAAAGCATGATTATTTGGGTTTTTTTTTTTATTAAAATCAATCGATAACATATTTTCATGTTCGGAATAGTTCCACAGACAAATTTCATTGAAGAAAAACAATGTAAAACAAAAAGTCAAACAAACAAAGAAATATATGAGAAATTCTAAAAACAATAAAATATGAAAAAAAAAATTGTGCAAATATTCTGCATCAGGATCAAGATTTTGACAATCCCATTGTAATGAGAATTGTTCTTTTCTTTGTGATGTTTGGGGGCTAGGGGAAAAATCACTTGTAGCATTGTAAGCCCTGTTTATCCATATGTGTAATCTGCATAATTTAGAACAATTTGTAGGAGTGAGAATTTGTATTTAGACAGTGCACAGTGCACCAGAAAACTGTTGGGAGATTGTTCGGTACAAGACTGGCAGTCATTCTGTGTGTTGCTGCCAATCAAAACTAAAAATGTCCAGAGGTAGAAGGACCATTATGAGTAGTTTGTACAACAAGCGTTTATATCTAAAGTAAGGACAAAATCTCTTCCACCCTTTCATCAAACATTTCTTTATACTTTTCAAAAAATTTATCATTTCTGTCATTGTTGGACTAACTTTGCTGCAGGAAATCGGTGAGAAGTGGGACGATCTTTGTCGGCTGGTTCCCGAGCGAGATCAGGCGCTGACCAGCGAGGCCACAAAGCAACAGTGTATCCTTGTCTGAACTATGTCGTGTTTTTAAAGGAATGCATCAGTTTGAAGTCAATTTATGTGGAGTATTTGTGCTTTCATTTTATTAGAATATATTTTATTAGATTATTGCCTTGCATAGGTGTGTATTGTGCTACATTTAATGATGCCACCTTAGATCAGGAAAAGTTGCACAAGTCCTCTGTGAGACAGCGTAGGGTGCGTTCAAGCGCTCTCCTAAAGCAAAACGAACCATACCCGCGCCAGAGGAGCGCTCAAATGCTCTTATAAAGTGTACTGTATCAGACCAAACCGAGCCAAAAGTGCACCACTTCCTGATGTGCTCCAAAAGGGTACCAAAAACATGCCAGAAGTTGGCATGTGAAGAATGCATGTCACATGCACATACATCATAGTGCAAAGAGCTCATTCTCTTTGTTCGGGACATCTGTAAGTAGTTTCAGCATGCCAGGTGAATGTCCCTTTTGCTGCAAAATGTGTGACCCCCCTCTAAAATAACTCATGACCTACACTTTCTCCACAGAGAGCTCAAATGCTCCACCTCTGGCACAGTACGGTTTGGTACACTTTGTTCGGTTCACTTTGCTTATTAAATAATTCAAGGGCCAGTGTGCTTAGGGTAAAGGTACGTGAAAGCATGATGCTATTGGGCATCAGAGACCAACCTTTGGGCTATGAACAAGTAGAAATGACAATTGATCTAAGAGCTAATTCATTATCTTCTGTAGATATTAGCAAGGAGGTTCAAGAGAATGGAGTCACAACTGTCGTATTTCCTTTGAAGCCATGTTCGATGCCTTTGACCTTTGTTTAACCCTAAAAGGGCGGGGGGGCAGAATCTTTCCCCCCTCGACGTTTCACGGTATAATTCTGTGACGCGAGAAGGCCTCGTCGCGAGGCTTCTTGACTTTCTTTGTTCAAGTCTCGCGCAACTTTTGAGACCAAATTTGCAACGTCCGCACATACTTTTGCGAAGCCACGCCCATTTTTGTAACGAAATGTCGCCCCAAAACGGGCACAATTTTGTGATTTTGTGTACATTTCCTATGGAAAACAGTGCTCTGTCATGTAAGTCATAAAAACCTGATTATTTTTACAATCACTTTCATTGATTAATTTTATTCTAATTATGGTAGAAAAGTGGTCAGTGACTATTTCCAATAAAAAAACAAAGAAAAACAAAAGTTGAAAAACAAAGAAATACATAAGAAATTCTGAAAACAATAAAATACATAAGAATTGAAATGGCTTTTGGAAGTTTTTGTGATGTACATTCGTTGAATATGCTAAAACAGATTTACAGATTAAAAATTAGACTATTAATGCTTTTAATTAGGCTAAAATATGATCTTCAGCTTAATTTGCATAGTTAATTAAAATCCGCCTCCCCTTGGTCTTAGCATAGCCAAAAAAGCCCGGCCCTCTTAGGGTTAATGTGCTTTATCATTACGTGAGATTTCGTTTCATTTAATAGATTAAGAGGCAAAAGATTAAAAAAAATTGGAGGATATTCAAGTTGTTTTGAACTGGAAGGGTGTACACTTTATACAGTACTACATGTAGGTCAGTTGTGTTTGCAAGCTTCATTGAAAGTCATAATGCATAGAAATTCAGTCTGCATAGCAAATGTTCAACCTGTTGGAGATCGTACAGAGTGGCTGAAACTAAATAAAGTACTGGTATCTGAGATCTGCAGAACGTTTAATTCAGCATCCATCTAATGCTGATTCACTGTGCAAATGAGGCATGACCTCAGCCAAACAGGTGAGATACACTAAATCGATAGTATCCGGGGTCTGCTGTAGGCGGTAGTAGCAAGACGGCAAGCATTCATTTGCACTCCCCACCGCTGGCACACCTTTTGTAGATACAATCTCCTACACTACTTTACCAGCCGCACACAACTCCTTGACTCTCTCTCCCCCGACCAGCGCACGAGCGCCTCCGCGTGCTCTTCGCCAACAAGGCCAACCAGGTGGCGCCCTGGATCGAGAAGCAGATGAAGTCCACCATGGACATTGCCATCGGCGTCAACGTGATCCTGGAGACACAGCTGGCCACCCTCAAGGACTACGAAGTCTCCGTGCTGCAGTACAAGGGTAACATGGATGAGCTGGAGAGCATCAACAAGTCTGTGCAGGAGGCCATGATCTTTGAGAACCCCCACACACGTTACACCATGGAGGTGGGTCTCCCTTACCTTTCCATCATCGTCATCGTCAGTCTTCTTCTTTGTCAAAAACATTAACGAGCCTTTGACATGTTCTGAGGTGTACAAATGAGGTGGATGGAAGTGTTCGTGACAATGAACCAGTGTAAGATTGTGTAAGCTTTATCACATTCAATCCCATCACCCCACCCCTTTGGAAAAAAAAAAACCCCAAAACAAAAACTAAAACAAACAAAGTAAAGCAAGCATACAAAACGTTGAGGATCAAAGGCAACAAGGGCAGTATTTTGTGTCATGCATACATGCACGAGTAGCATGATGTGATAAACAGTAAATGCTCTGCGAGAGCTGAGGCGTTGACGTGGCGATGTGATTTACTCGCACTGACCTCTTGCTTCCTTCCTCTCCAGACGATCCGCGTGGGCTGGGAGCAGCTGCTAACCGCCATCCGCAGGTACATCAACGAGATCGAGAACAACATCCTGACCCGCGACTCCATGGGGATCACGGAGGAGCAGCTAAAGGAGTTCAGGGCATCTTTCAACCATTTCGACAAGGTAAAAGAGTTACATCAGTCCCTGTTCACAGACCTGCCCAGTCTCTCTCTTTTTCTGTAAAGCTTCCTGAAACCAAATGTAAAAATCCAGCTCAAAACCCACAGAAAGTCGCAGATTAGGGTTGCGTGTAGTGGACCAAATATGTCATTTGGGTTGACTTACTCAAATTTCTAAAGTTCGTCTCACACAGGAGGGTAATCTTTATCTCTACGTACCCGTACTGTCAAAATCTTAATTGAGATATTAGCAGTGTTTCTGGACCATGTTTTTTCAGACAGGCACTGCTTTCACCATGAAATACAACATTCATTGATGCTTCTGCACAGCACGTCTGAGTGACCCTCATATTCAAATCCTTTTTTTTTTTCTCCCTTTTCTGTGAAATTGTGCCTTTCTCTTTCTTATTTCAATCACTTTTTGAATGGGTTGGAATGGTCCAAGTTGGATAAGTAACATATCATTTTAAACTCTGTAGAAAAATGGAAATTTATCTTTGGCCTACTTTTTGTGGGTTTTGAGCTGGGTGGTCACAAATGAAATACTATTGTTCATATTCTATCTCCCTAATTTGAAAATTATTGGTGCCTTTTAAGGTACATGTAGCATATGAGCATCTCTTTCATAGTGCTTTGGAACCTCCTTGATTTTAAGAAATGTTTGTAGCCCTGATTTCATTGGCATTATTGATGGTATCTGGCAAAAACAAGCACATGAACTTCCAAGGTATAGGGGAGAAAACCATAGCAAATATACTGTATGTTCCTCCCCCCCCCCCCCCAAAAAAAAAAAAAAAAAATACAATGGTACCCTCTGCAATGATAACTTTAAAAATGGTGAATCAATCCAAATACAATTTCAAGGTATGAAACTATAACTCCTTGCCCACATCTTACAGAAAACCCCATTTGATTTGCTTCAGAGGTCTAAGAGAAACAAGGAATTTTGTAGAGCATGTTAGGAATCTCTTCCCTCCAAGTTCTGTCTATTGTGTTCACACATTATGCAGTTCCTAGAGCATCCAAGCGCTAAATTTTGAAGAATCAGACCCATGACATGCTGTACAACAATCCACATTTCTCTGTGACGACTTAACCAAATTGAATGGGGTTTTCTGCAAAATAGAGCTAAGATATTATATTTTAAGACCCTGAAGTATCATTTAGACGGTTTAATCACATTGAGTGTTATCAAATTATGCCTTTAACTACGAGTGGTTGTGAGGGATAATTGTTTCAGGAAAATAGAAACACTCCTACCCCCTCCCCTGCAAGAACTTGCCTAGAACTTGCCTATTTCTCTAGGTCAATCGTCGTACATATGTGGCGAATAAAAATTAAAAAATTTTACTGGCTAGAGCAAAGTCCTCTTTGCCACAGCAATTCTCCCAGAGTGCATGGTTTGTGTCATCATTGAGGCAAACTTAACCATCCCCTCTGCTTCCATTCCCCAGAACCACACCCAGCGCCTGGAGCCCAAGGAGTTCCGCTCCTGCCTGGTGTCCCTGGGCTACGACCTGCGGGAGACTGCACAGGGCGACGCCGAGTTCCAGCGCATCATGGCCATCGTGGATCCCAACAACATGGGCCAGGTCTCCTTCCAGGCGTACCTGGACTTCATGACCAGGGAGCTGAGCGACGCCGACACCGTTGAGCAGGTGGTCGACTCCTTCAAGGTCCTGGCCAACAACAAGGTGTGGATACTTTCTAAATCTCTTTCCTCTTTGCACCGCCCAAGGGCCCAAGCTTGACACCTAAAGGGACTTTACTCTCCATCTTCGGTTAATTTTTTGAGAACAAGTTTGAAAGTGGGACTTCTCAAAACTTTGTCACACTATGTAATAGATTTCTAACCCACCCCACTTCTAGCTGGAAGGATAAGATGGGATTTAATATGATTTTTTTTTTTTTTTTTTAAATGCTTTAGCCATTTTAGTTTGAATACATAACAAATTGCAGTGTGTACCATTCGCACAACTTTGTCAGCTTACTTAAGATTTCCAACTCGGCTCACTTTAGCTGGAAGGCTAAAATGGTAAGATTAAGATAAGCAACAGCAAAAAAAAAGAATGCACATCATTTACAAACAGCATGAATTGATCTGCTGTCGTGTCTCAAACTTCTCAAAATTTCACCCGTGCAGTTACCAATCTACACAAAGCTAGGCGTAGTTTCACGTGAAGGGAGAAACTTCCTTAACCCTAAAAAGACTGGGGGGGGGGCCTAAAAGGCCCCCCCCTCGACATTTCGCGCGATTACTCTGCAACACGCAATGCTCTCGCCGCGATGCTCTATGACTTTTTTCTTTCGAGTTTCCCGCACATTTTGACACCAAATTTGTGACGCCCGGGGGTACGGTTCTGAAGTTACATAACTTTTTGTACATGCACGTGAGGCCGAAAATGGCTCAAAAATGTGATTTTGTGTACAAAGTCAATGCAAATTGAGTTCTTTCACATGGTTCATATAAATATGCTTATTTTTACTCTCAATGGCTAAAATTAATTTGTTTTAGGAGTATTATGCTTCAAATAGTGTCTGCCACAAATTCTGTTAAAAAAAACAACAAAAACAAAAGGTCGAAAAAACAAAGAAATACATAAGAAATTCATAAAACAATAAAATAGATAAGAAATTAATTTTGATACCGAATTTTTTTTCAAGTACATTTGCTAAGAATGCCACAAAGAATAATTAGACCAAAAATGAGCACTTTTGGAGCATTATTTACTGATTTAGATCAAAGAGTCTGATTTCTCGCATAAATTAGCATAATTAAATCAAAATAAAATAAAAGAAGACTATTTTGTAAAATCTAAATATACGATCTTGTAGATTACATTGCACACTACCATTGTGCAAATTTCCGCGGCGATCGCGCGATCCACGGCCGAGATCTTAAGGGGGGGCCCTTTAGGCCCCCCCCCAGTCTTTCGAGCTACCAAAATAGCCCAGTCTTTTTAGGGTTAACCCTAAAAAGACTGGGGGGGGGGGGGCCTAAAAGGCCCCCCCTCAACATTTCGCGCGATTACTCAGCAACACGCAATGCTCTCGCCGCGATGCTCTATGACTTTTTTCTTTTGAGTTTCCCGCACATTTTGACACCAAATTTGTGACGCCCGGGGGTACGGTTCTGAAGTTACATAACTTTTTGTACATGCACTTGAGACCGAAAATGGCTCAAAAATGTGATTTTGTGTACAAAGTCAATACAAATTGAGTTTTATCACATGATTCATATAAATATGCTTATTTTTACTCTCAATGGCTAAAATCAATTTGTTTTAGTACTATTATGCTTCAAAAAGGGTCTGCCACAAATTTTGCTGAAAAAAAAACAAAAACAAAATGTCGTAAAAACAGAGAAATACATAAGAAATTCATAAAACAATAAAATAAATAAGAAATTAATTTTGATACCAAATTTTTTTTCAAGTGCATTTGCTAAGAATGCCACAAAGAATATCTAGACCAAAAATGAACACTTTTAGAGCTTTATTTACTAATTTAGATCAAAAAGTCTGATTTCTTGCATAAATTAGCATAATTAATCAAAATAAAATAAAAGAAGACTATTTTGGAAAATTTAAATATACGATCTTGTAGATTACATCGCACACTACCATTGTGCAAATTTCCGCGGTGATCGCGCGATCCACGGCCGAGATCTTAAGGGGGGGCCCTTTTGGCCCCCCCCCCCCCCCCCCCCAGTCTTTCGAGCTACCAAAATAGCCCAGTCTTTTTAGGGTTAAGTGCACGTAGGAAGTTTTGTGGGAAGTTTTGCTGGTAACGTCTTGAGAAGTTTGTGGTCACACTGCCCTAACTATACAAAGCAAATACTGGGTATAGTTTCATGTACTGTGACTGCACCTGCTTTCTCATTTACATCCCTTTTTATGCCTCCGCCACGAAGTGGTGCCGGAGGCATTATGTTTTCGGGTTGTCTGTCTGTCCGTCCGTCCGTCCGTCCGTCCTTCCGTCCGTCCGTAATGAATTTTGTGGACAAGGTAACTATCGAAACCTGTTGAGGTATCCTAATGAAACTTGGCATGTATGTGTATTAGGGGGTGAAGTTGTGCCTATCAACTTTGGGGTGCACATGCTCAAGGTCAAAGGTCAAAAGGTCAAGGTCAAATACATAAAATTTCACTATTTCCACCATATCTATTGAATGCCTGAAGATATTTTCTTGAAACTTAGTGTATACATGTATTACCCAATTAAGATTCTCTGGTGAAAGTTTGGGTCATGAGGTCAAAGGTCAAAAGGTCAGGGTCAAATACATAAAATTTCACCATTTCCACCATATCTATTGAATGCCTAAAGAGATATGAAGTGATTATCCAGAGAATGTAGGGTTCATGGGGTCAAAGGTCAGGGGTCAAAGGTCAAGTGCAAGACTTCAAAATTTTTACTATTACCCTCATATTTATGCAATGCCAGCAGGGTTATTTTTTTTACACTTGGTGTTTGCGTGTGTAACCTAATAGAAATTCTCTGGAAAGTTTTTTTTTCTTCTTTTTTTTGCCTCAAAGGTCAAAAGGTCAAAGATCAAGTGAAAGTGCTGAACTAACTTTTTCCTCCATATCTCAGAAGTGGCTCAAGTTATCTTGAAACTTAGTACATATTATGCATGTTCTACCTGAAAGAAATTATCTTATGAATTTTAGGGTCAAGGGCCAGATGAAAATGGTAACAATTTACTATTCAATTCAGAAATTGCACCTTTTCTCCACACCTGTACCTTGAAATTTACTCAATGCCTAAATGTATGAATGGGTCAAAGTCAAGTTAAAGTCCTTAAATCCCTAGATACATGCTCTCCTGTTCATCCAATTAAACATAGGTCAAGGAAGGTGAACATTCAACACATTTGTGACAAACTTGTCATTTCAATATTTTGCCAATTTTGTGAAAATGTAATCACACATTGTCCACATGTACTATCTAGAACTATTGGGAATATCATGCATTATGGCGGAGGCATACCAGTCGCCAAAGCGACATTTCTAGTTCTTACAAATATTGCATCAGTTTGGTTTGATGTTTTTGTTGAAATTATGTTTGGTTCAAAAGTTTGGTAACCTCTTGTCTCTCTGTACAGCCTTACATACTGGCAGAAGAACTCCGCCGCGAGCTTCCCCCCGAGCAGGCCGAGTACTGCATCGCCCGCATGGCGCCCTACAAGGGTCCCAACGCCGAGCCAGGAGCCCTCGACTACTTGTCCTTCTCCTCAGCTCTCTATGGACAGAGCGAGCTCTGAGAACCGGCCTGGCATCTCTCTATCTCTTACACTGTTCAGTAGTGAGGAATTGACAAAACAAAAGAAACAAAGAAGCAGAGAGCTCCAACTAACCGGGAGAGGGTATTTTATAGAGGCGAAGACGAAAATCAATCCTTTTTTTTTGTTTTTTTGGTTCGATTTTTTTTTTTTTTTTTCAATCATGAATTTTTTAAGCCACACCAAAAACAATAAAAAAAAAAATAGTAAAACTGTAAAAAACTCATCATGGAATATTTGATGTGACTGGAAACGTTTGTGAAGATGCAATAATCAAATAGGCAGTGTATTTTTCTTTTTTTTTGTAATTGTAAAGGTCACATGACTATTCTATGCTAATTTGTGTCTTGTCAGATTACAGCAATTGATTAAGTTCTTTCTTTTCATCCCCTTTCCTCCTTTCGTGTATAAATCCTCCGTCAGTTTCTCTACACATACCCCGTATGCACAGGCTGGCTGGAGCCACTGAGCCTGTGAATATCGGTGTCATTGATTACATTAGAAAGGCATTATTTCCTTTTACTGATTCTTTCTTTTCCTTGTGGATTGTTTTTGCTGTGTATTTCTTGGAGCTTCTGGGGATCTATTCGCTCTCCAGGCTTTCAAAGGAAGTTACGCTTTGCTTGACCGTCAAAAAAAAAAATCAAAATTGCAAATGAGATTGAAAGGAAAAACTAGCATGTGTGGTGGTCTTTGCAAAGTAAAAGGTTGTTTCAAGAGTCTAAATAGCGTATAGGTCTGGCTGTTGTTTTTATTTTTTCTTTCATTTAGATAGAAATTATACATCATAGATAAGCAACCATTGTTGCTATGTACTGTCAATAAGTGTAAATACCTTCAAGACATATGTTCATTATTTTCCCTGGCTGTTTTGCAACTTCTACACAGCATTGCCCTAGTGGTTGGTATATCATATAGGAGAACAACAAGTATTGTTGATATTGTTTTAAAGATGGTCTTAGATGGAAATTTGAAGTTGTCCCTGTGGGAACCCTGTAAATGAACTGTTCTTCTTTTTTTTTTCTGTTGAAATTACATTCAGATGATTGAATGGATCGCAGGTTTTGGCAGCCCATGTACGATGGTAGCTAAGGTAATTTGCACATCAATGATATGTCAACCAAAACATGCCAAATTGTGCCTTGTTCGTGATCGATGAAATCAGGCACAGTGATAGCTCGCTGAAGGGGCACCAATTTGTGGCCAAAGTTATTTACAATACAAAACTCGAGAGACATGCTTTGATAAAGATATGTTGTGACAAGGATGAAAGCACTATGTCTTATCGCTTAGGAGCTGCTATAACAGTTAGGAAAATCTTGATTTTGAATGTTCTTGGCAAGTGATAGGCAGTTAGATATGCCTAAAACCTGTCTTGGTTATTCTTTATATTTTTTCTCCAAACCAAATACGAGCATGGCTGTTGCACACTGTCCGCTTCTTGTGAAAATTTTGAGTGATGTGGCGTTGGATAGAAAGTTGTGTGATTTTTTTTTTTTTTTTTTTTTTTTTTTGTGCTCGATATACAGATCCTCATTTCAAGGGGTCACTCCTTTGGCAGACGGTTGCTAAGGATTTGTTTTGAACTGACTCTGACTGTGCCATGGGTCTATGTGGTGATGGTAGATTAGGAATCATCAGTCTTCACAAGATCGTGGTGACTCTAGGCGCCGTCAGTATTTTCGTAATTAACCCGAGAACGTTGCGGATACATGCTCTGATTGGAAGCTTCTGACGTAAATGGAGACTTGTTTCGAACATATTTTTGTATATTTTCAAGATATTTTCTATAGTTTGCAATATTGTGATGGGATTACCCAATTCACTGTAATTGCATAGTTTTTGGAGAGGAAAAGGAATAAAATAAAATTGAACTAATGAAATTGCAAATTTTCAGAGGAGCCCAGAGTGGGGCTCTCCCATCCCTCTGAACCATTTAATGGGTTTGGATAACTAGGGAATACTTTAATATTGTGAGTTCTTTTGATTCATTGTGGATTACCTGTGTTGTCATGAATTTGTCATGTTTGCATATTTTATTTTTGTGATTCCTGTAAAGTTTGGGTTTTTTTTTTGTAGGTATGGTGTTGAAAATCACAAATGTTTTACAAAGACCTTTAATTGTATAGTTGATTTGTTTCGTATACAAAGACAGATGAATAATGTGTATGGATATGGTATGCTTCCAGGTAGTCATAACTGATTTTTTTTTTTTTTTTTTAATGTAGCTTGTGTGATAGAATTTGATTACTTTCTTGCTTTCTCTAGTAGCATATTTATATGTGATGGTCTGAGTATATTGGAATGTACCGCATTCTTCTGTGTAAAGTCCTAGTTCAAACTTGTCCTCTCATATGTGCTGAAAAATAATCCAACATGCCATTGTGCGAGGAGTGACACTTGGAATTTGTGAATGGTTTGTCATGTATCGAAGCGTGATAATTTAGGATTGCTGTTCGATGCAGGTTGCAGATGGAAGTTCAGAACCATCCAGATGTTGTTTCAGAGTGTCGGAGGTGGTATTCTCTTCCTGTCTGATGAGGAGAATGGATCAGCCCAATTTGGTCACAATCCTGCGGCTTTTATAGAGGAAACCCCTCCCTCTTCCGGGAATCGGGGCGAGATGCAGAAACTCTCTGCTGTGGATGGTGGAAAAGTTGGATGCATTTGCCACCGTCACATAATAGGGGATAGTTCATGACAACTAATGAATGGTGATCACTGAAGCTGGAATGTGATTTTTTTTTTCTCTCTTTCTCTTTTTAATCAGTCACTTTCTTCAGCATGTCAACAGTGCTTATCTAGAGGGCATTTAGCACACTTGTAGTACGTATGAAAGTACGGATAATATTCACTTCAGTCTTGAGAGGACAGAGGGTAGGAAAGGGGGAATGAATGTAATCTGGATAGTTCTAGTCGGATAGAACATTACACCGCTGTCGTAGATTTGTAAATGGGGAACATTGTAAATGCCCCCTTCTGTTTGTATAGCATGTGATTTCAACCGTAACGGTTAATCCCAAATTGCATGCAATCCTTCTCTGTGTCGCACTAAGATTCACATTTGTTTACCTAACATGTAAGACTCTATTTTGTCCAGACGTAGTCATATAGCTAGATGATTTTATTCACATGTGTACATACTGGAGCCACCAAACCGATATAATTCTCACGCGAGGCATTTCCTGGTGGGATTTTTGGAGGAACTGATTTTTTTTTTCTTCAGTTTGGCTCTCTGCAGTTGCACTACTTTGTTCACCATCAAGTACTTTTCTTCAAAAGGTGGTGGTGGTAATTAAAGCAGATACATTATGTTATGGCAAAGCAGAAACATGTAATGTTTATATATCGTTTTCATTTATCTTTTCGTGTTGTGTGGAACTGTCGGAGGGAAAGGTGCTGGCTTTCAATAAAGTATTGGAACACCCAAAGACTGGTAGTTAATTTGTCGAGAATTGTAACTCCAAATTTTTGTAAATTTCACGACTCCATTGCCTTGAAATCATGCAGTGTCGGAGATTTCATGTGTATGTCACAGTTTCGGATGATAAGATTAACAATTGTCTGAAAAACATGCTTGGTGTCTTGAGTCTGTGTTAATTTTTGTACTGTAAATTGTTTTACTTTGTTCAAATTGGCCTCATTAACTGATCATCACCGTGTGTTTTTTTTTCCGTAATGTATGGAGGCTTTATTTGTCATTGGGTTGTCATTTAGTATCCCTCCAGCCTTTACTTCTTTTTTTTTTCCCTCCATGGAACATAACTACCTTTAAAAAAAGAAGAAAGTTAAAAAAAAAAACGCTTCAAAAAGAATGATATATAGATACTCACAGATAACTCTGCTGCAAAGCTTTATTACAAAGTGCTATATGGGACTTCATCTAGATACGGCTCCCGTTGAGAAGAGCAGTTGTCTGTTTGAGGCGTTTTGCGGAACTCCGCACTGAGAAGAACAGTGTAATGACGCAGCAACTTGCAGATTGATGCTACTTTAAAATCGTTCGAGCCCGGCCTATGCAATTCGGGAACAAATAAAGATCTGGTCCCCCTCACACGAAATGACTGCTTGTTTATCGTATTCTGTGGGGACAGTAGCTTGTAATGGCGGTGTTGACCAATGTTGCAAGTGGTGGTGATGGATGTTCTGATGATGCTGTGTTGTCACATTTAGATGATATGATTCTATTACGAGTTGGTGTTAGTTGTGGCAGGAGAAGCAGTGACAGTGCAAGATAAAATGAGTGAAAAGTCTGATTGCAAAACGACTTAACTCCATTCTTGTCAATTTGTGAAATTTGCAATTAGACCTGCTAACAAACCCAGAAGATGATTCAAGAAAATATTTGATATTTTTATTTATAACTTCAAGAATATTTCTTGTTATGCAACAAGTGATGTATCACTGGAAAAGTTTATTTTGTTCTATCTGATGATGGACTTGCATTACAGTGTTTGAAAGTGGTGCTTAATCTGTTATGCGATCAAACTCTCCAAGTGATGGTGATGTTTGTGGTAATGTTGGTCTTGCTATATTGTGGTTGATTGTATGCTGGAAACTCAGTATAATGAGATTCTTTGGACCAAAACAATTTGTTCTTTACATCAGATATTTTGTTATAAATCAGTAGTGAAAAAAAAAAAAAAAACAATACAAAACAAAAGAAACAGATTCATTGGGACCGGAAAGAATAGTTTGTTGTATAAGGTATTTTGTTATATCAGATCTTATATCGAGTTTCCACTGTAGTAATTATGGTAGTTGTAGTGATAGTACCAACTGCGGGGTGCCGACTGCTGCGTGGTTTAACATCTCTTCCAGAAAGAAGGTCCCCATAGTTTTCAAGGCATGGATTTCATTTTCCACAAGCTCTTAGGGATCATTTTACTAAAGCTGAGAGCTTTACCAGCATTACATGACATGGAAAGAGGCCAGATAGTACACAGCATCATGTGCAGGTGATGGAATGGTTCAGTAATATGCAATGTATATACATTTTTCCCCCATATCCAATACAGAATAGTCACAAAGATAACTTTATACAATCAGCAGAACAGTGTGTAGGCTGTACCATTAACATAATTGTGTATCTTCATCTACATCTGTCCAACTATATGTATTTGTGTGTGTGTATATACAATGTATATATATATATATATATATATATATATATATATATATATATACACTTGTATATACATACTGTATGTATATATTGTGTATGTGCATGTGTAGAAATGAAAACATACCTACATAATGAATACACAGAGGGAGAGACAGAGATAAGCTATATTGTCTGTGTTGGCATTGTGTAGCCTGGTTGATAGTTGGGTCTTTGCTTTAGGGTATATTATTGGAAACAGATGATTTTGTCTAACAATAGTACCTGAAATTACCCTCTGTCAAAAACAGAGTATGATATTACAATTTGTCTCTAGAATGAATATAAATAGATAGTCAATCGAGCCAACATGTGAACACGTTTGTTTAGAAAATGCTTTTCTTTATTTCTCAAATGTTCAATTCCATATTTATTTGCTGTCATCAAGGAAAACAAGCTGAATACTAGTCTATCAAAAATAATATATTTTTGTTTATGATACAGAAGGATCAAATCTTACAAAGTACTCTACGATTTGCATTTATCATGATTTGAGTTCCAAAGCGATTGCATTGACGGAACGAGAAAAAACAAACAAACAAACACGCAATAACATTAGTCACAAGATGAGACTTCTAAATAACCAAACACGTCAGCACTTTCCAAATGCGTCCACACTGAACATCAGAAATCGAATTGCACTCCACGAACAAATACAAAAAGCGCATATTTTGGTCCCTCGATTGTCAATGTGTGCGTGTCTAAAAGTGGAGAGTACATAATATCATCGACGAGTGCATGACTGGCGTGTAGATTTTGTTTACCGTTTTGGGGATTCAGAACAGTTGTTGACACCTGTTCGTCATTTCCTAGAAATAGCACTCTGTTGACGTCATTTCATAAGCGCCACGTCGTTGTAATCCCACCACTCACTATTATTATTCTCTTGCGCGCTCGAGGTTACGCTCCGATGCAAAATGCTATTTTAAACTGTCATCAAAATAATCATTCGGTGTTCATAAATGTCTCTCCGCGCGGAGTATCACCAACATCTACTGATTTAGATTATTGATGCTAACGGTGCAAATCCGGCTGTCAATGTTGTGCGCTTTTGAATGAGGTTGACAATTCTTTTAGATGTGCTAACATAGCTTCTCGTGAGGTAAGCATCAAACAGACGACACCAATGCCTAGTCACTCACTCTCTCATAGACAAACAGACAAATAAACAGACACAGACACGGATACAACACACGCACACACACACACACACACGTCCCGAAAACGCCGATGTTTTGTGTTTCTGTTTTGTTTTGCTTTTTATCTGTTCACCTTTTTTTTGGGGGGGGGGGGGAGGTGGTGAGTACGTTTTGCTCTGCAGCATTTGTGGCTATATAAGGGTGGCTAGTAGGATATATTATATCGTACTTCAAGCAAAGGTGTGTGCAATAAATGAGTCGTAAGACAACCGCAAGTGCGTTGAACTCACTCGACAATGAGAAGGTTGGTATTACAATAGAGCAAACACTCGATTTGTGCATTTCACCTATGATCCGCGAAAAATATTCCAAGATTATGGACCAGTCAGCACCGCAATGCAAATACGATGTACACTGTTTTAAATTGTTTCCCACGTGAACATAATTCAATATGTTCGGATGGTTATGTATATATATAATATATATAGTATATATATATATATACTTTATATATTTAAAAAAATATATATATATATTTAATTTATATATTGAAATATATATATATATATATATATATATATATATATATATACATATATGTGCGTGTGTGTGTGTGTTTGTTTGTGTTTGTACAATGTGTGTACAGTATGTGAATCTGACATTACTTGTTCTGTTAATTTATATTTGTGAGACTTATAATCAAAAGAAAAAAAAAACTCGTCCTCCCCCGTCCCTCCTTTTTTTTTCTTTTTAGGTGGATTGATTGAAAGCTTATTCTCCTCCAATAAGTTAAACTTCACGCACCAATCAGCTCATAACACATCTATGTTTGAGGAGTTAGTGTGCCAAGGGAAGTACAATGTACTGCTAGGTCCAGAGTAGGTACTGTCGTCTACATTTAGATATGGCATAGGCTCACAAGCACCCCCGTTTGGCTGTATTTAAGTGCAAAAAGATACTGCTTAGACAGTGCCTGTGATAGATAATAATATCTGGCGATCTTCATGGCAAAGACACATCATAATGCTTCCACAAACATGTGTGGCGTCGCATCGTGGCTCCATCTCACGTTCTCATGAGGAAGCACGAAGGTAGTGGGTCCTGGGTCGGGGAGTCCCGCCTTCGTGTCGGAAAGATCCATCTCTTTACCCTGGAACACAAGGCTCAGTCCTGTACACTGTCCAACGTTCAAAGCCAGGACGCACTCGCTGTCTACGGTAACGTGTTGCAGCTGTGAGCAACCAAACAGGTTTAGATACCGCAGTAACGAGGCCTGCTCTGGAATAGATACGGTCTTGATAGTTCGGCACTTCTCTAGGCTCAGGTGCGCAATATTGGGACACGCGTTCAACATGGATTTGAGCGTGTAGTCTCCAATCATGCAGCGATATAGGATGAGGATGGATATTTTGGGCGCGGAGTACACCATCGTTGCTATGGCACAGTCGAAGAGCCGAACCCTGCCGATGAACCGTGCAGCCTGAATCACGCATGAGCGCAAATACACACGCTCGTCGCTGCACATGTTGAATTCCAACTCGTCCAGACTCTCACACTGCACCAACAAGTTCTGGAGGACCGGACATCCAGTCAAGCAGAGGTACTTCAGGTGGTCCGCAGCAACGATCAGTTGTCTCAGAGACATCAGTTCCATCTCGTCCTCCGTGTGGAGGCACTGTAGCGTAGGGCAGCGGATCGTGAGGACATGGCTACTGAAGCCGTGCATAAGGCACACCATCCTAAGGTTCGGGCACGACGTAGAGTCTATGGTCATCTCAGTGACGGCTACGTTGCCGACGAGGAGTGTAGCGATGGTCGAGTTTTCCGCCAGAAGGTTGTACAAACTCCGAGAGTCCAGGACATCGCAGTTGCGGAGTTGGAGGGTAGCTAGGCGGTTACTCTGGACGTTGATTGTCCGCAAGACACCTCCTCCGTCAACCTGAAAACACACAGCACAAATTAGATAATTGCTTTTGATTCATGATGACGTAGGCCTATACTTTCATCTTGAGATACATCTACGTACAATGATTAATGTTAGTCCCCCATAAAAGTATTTCTGACAAGAGTTATGGTGGAATACATCTGTGACCTCAAATACTTTGACAGTGCGTTTTTATCTACAGCTGATAGCTTGTGATTTAATCTATTCTCCCGGCACGTTGATCGACACTCTTCTGCTCATATGAAATGGATGGAAACTGACGATTGAGTAAGAAGGCAATTTAATGGTACACTGTAGTAGCACAGAAAGTGGCTCGGAATTATACCCTACGGTTTAGGCCTACATGAAATTGCCGCTGAAGTGCGACATATAGATTTTATCTAATGTTATTATACTGACATTGGTGTAATGTCCTGCAATCTCACTGAAAAGAGTTATAAAATCCTAAACATTAACAATCACGTGTTCGGACTTTCTAGCCAGGATTGTGGTTATCTTTTTGGAGGCAGCTCGGTAAGAGATTGAGCAAGTATATTTTTCTATTCCCTGTCACCCACAGCCTGTGGCCTAATTTCTCATCTCGTAAATCACCGAGGTTTGAGCATGCCTAATATTCAGAATTATATACCTGTTAAAGCATTTGTTTACCGATTATCAGTTACCCTTATCTAAATCTAAACAACCGTTCGAGTTCGGCGTGTGCTGCGGCATATACGGGGGTGTGATAAGATCCGCTTCTGGCGCCGTACAATGAGGATATCTACTGTGCACTTCAAATTGAAAAATGAGTCATCTGTACAAATATCACCAGTGCGCGCTCGACAGTGAGAAACGGATTCTGACACGCCACATATATTAGGCATCCCGAAATAGCGAATCATTTTAAAGACTGCCGTTGTTTATGCAGAGGGTGAAAAAAAAAAACAGGCATAAACAGCAATTTGTGCCCCATAGCTGTGGAATGGTATAGGCCTACCTCAAGGACACGCAGCTTCGCGGCGAACACTTCCAGGTGCTCGTTCGATTCCAGACCGTCGTCAAGATGGAGCATGCGCAGTGCCGGAGCCGTGATGCTGACGAACAAAGCTGACCACAGGTTGAAGAAGGCTATCTTCTGCAAGGAAGTCGAATGAATGCGCACACCATGCAGCCTCTGCAGAGAGAATGTGCAATAACATATCAGTATAGAATATAATTATTATGATACTAGTAGCTCTAAAAACAAGCAAACAGCCACTGAACAAGAGGAAGTATTACCCATTGTCATTCTTTCAAACCAAAAGGGAAAAAAAGATAAACTTTTCCATGCTCTTTATGCTTCGCTCGCCTGTGTTCCTTATGTTTGCCTTAGAGGGGTGAAAAGGGTGCACCTGCGCTGAAAGTTAAAAAAAAACAACTTACATTTAAAACTATAATACCCGGTACTATAATTTTGAAATCACATTCTGGCAAATCAGCATAACGTTCAGCCAACAATAATGGCATAGAAGCAGGAGACAAATTAATTTCAAGAAGGGTTTTCGCTATTATGTAGCTATGTAGTGTGTGAACTCAGCACATGGTGTTCTTCTATCAAATTCTATAGCCCTTAAACACGTGTGGCGTGAAAAGTTAGATAACATTATTTGATTTTTCAGTTCATGAGCACTCATTATCAGAGGATTGTACACAATACAATGCCATGAAACAACGATAACAATAGCAACTGCAGATAAGTCGTCTTCCTGGGACTATAGGACCTGGTCATGGCAAGCAGCAAACACGTGCAGATTTGAAGAGCATGGTTCTCTATGACATACTGGTAATTAATGCTCTGACTCGCAACAAAAGATTTTGCATGGTTAGATATACTTTATAGGGATTATATTCCACAAAATCTGATGGTCTATATTATGATATTCCGTAAAATTAATTATTGCCATTACCATCGACAGAATCTTCAGATACTTATGACAATAAGAATAACAACGATGCTATGCACTTATAATCATAATAACATTGATATCAATACTACATGGCAATCGTATTAAGACTTATGTCTCTTCGATGTGAACACTGTACAGTCCGACCTCTCCTATCCGGACATGTCGGGACCGGCGCTCATCCGGATAAGGGATTTGGCAGGATATGGGAGACTCAATGTTTAATACACGCAGCTGTCTACCCAATGGTAGCTACATGTACATGTATCAATATCGCGTGAACGTGTCACGTCCTCGTAAGCTGGTCTGCGTTCAGAATAATTCCCTGACAATTTGCTCAAGGAACGACTGCCTCTACCGTGCCCTGATTTCATGAAAAGTTTTCTGTCCATATTCCTGCGGTGATCATTCTGGGAGCAGTGGACGGTCTGAATGCATGTTATTTAGATGTTAATCAGATGTGAATGTCTATAATTAGTATGTAAATTATGTTCGCAATATTATGTAATTTATGTGGGTTTGTGTAGGAATTTTGTTTGAATTTGAAATCCCTCTTTTCCCGTAATTATTAAATTGAAGAAAAAAATAATATCAAGCCGAGATCGCATCCGGATAATAGAGATATCCTGATAAGGGAGGCCGGATAGGAGAAGTTGGACTGTACTCCTATGGAACAGGGAGAGACTGGTTTATGTTTACACAATGGTCAAGAGGAACATAATATTGTGTAACACAACTTGTCCATAAATCTGCCCACCGAACAGCAATCAAACCTGCTGAGACCTCTCGTTTAGGACTCTAAGTTCCTGATGTACCCATTTTTTTTTGAAAATCACAATACCCCCACTATAAAAACAAAATGGAAATAAAATTCTTGTCAACCGATTGAAAATGATGGATTAATTTAGGCAAAGTATAGGTCCATGGTGTACTACATGGGGAGACTGCACTCTCCTCTCTGTGCAGACCAAACATCAACCTAATAAGCATGTCGACTTTGCGTCAGCACGGAGTGTTTGCATCGAGATATACATCTACTCGATCGCCTTCGAAATAATTTCACCGGGTTTTTTGCACAAGAACTGGGTAAACAAGAACGGATGTGGATCAAACATTTGCCTGTTTGTGTTTTATTTCATAACAGGTATAAGGACGAATGGCAGAAAAATAAAAAGAGGAGGAGGAGGAGGAGGAAGAAGAGAAGGAGGGAGGGGGTGCTGGGGGAAGAGTCGAGTGCAATCGCAATCGATGATTGCGTGCAACAGACGGCCTTGCGGTCATTACGCTGTTGAGTCATTCAACAGTTATGGAGATTACGATTGACAAATGGGTATAACGATTTTTTTTTTTTTTTTGTGGGGGGGGGTGGTGATTCTACAAAGTAGGTTGAAATAATGACAGGTTTGAATATCATTATAATACAGGGAGAACGCTGGCATGAACATAAATTGAAAGCCATGTAGAGTTGTACGACTGTACGCATTACTGTATGCACAGCTCATTAACCTTTTGCTATTCATGCATGTGGCTCGCGCTTTTTTGTACTGTATTAATTTCTTAATGCTTACGTGTAGTTTTTGTTTTGTCTTCTGTCATGCAACCATCTAGAATATCAACCCCTCCTTTCATGTTCTTTGGTATGTTTTTTTTTTTTAGATCAATTTCTTTAATATTCCAGCACATGATAGTGACATATACCAATAAATGATGACATAATCATCTTTTTTTGTATGTAGCAGTAGTAAGTGAAAAGGAATATATATATATATATATATATATATATATGCATTCGGAAAGCATTACTGAATCATTTGTTCTCAAACTTCCCAAACTTCCCAAATGAAAAGCAATGGAGTTTTGTCCGAAACTCCTGACGGTTTATCAGTTTACAGGTGCATGGTGACTGCGGTGTAGTGTAAATCGTTAAATGGATAATCAATATCAGCAGAAGAAAAAAAACCAAACTTGCACGTGTTGAATATCTCTCGTTTTATTATAATACTTGGATTGTAACTACTAGACAGCAGTTTATCATCCCATCAGAATGCAAACTAATGATATCATAATGATGATGGAAGTCTGAAGTGATTATTAAAACCAACATTTAGAAACAGTCTCTATGATATTAATTGCGTGGAAATCAAACCATTTCAGTGGTTATAATGAAGGGTGTTGTGTGCATGTGTGAACTGTATGCCGAGTTCTGTATTCATGTTTAGTATAACGTTTCCTTTTCAATCCCTGTCAGTCCCACCCCCATGCACCCATGCACCTCTCCCGATCCGCCTACATTTCGCGCGTGATCGCTGCCCGCAATTATCTCCATAATTCGGACGCGAAATGGGGTTAAACACCCCTCTGGAAACCTTAAAATGTCTCATTCCGCAGGACTGAGCACACAATGCGCTCAGAGGTAGGTTGCTGAGGCGACAATGTCAGGAGACCGTTTCCGAGCCCCGTCCAGCACCGGCGGGTGAATTGGATGCTGTCTTTCAGATTCATCCCTGCGAGGCAGACACTGGACTATATACATAATATAATATAATTTCCCCCTTTTTTTGTCATGACGAGAAAGCGAATATGTCCGTCATCACTTATGGAGAAATGCAGAAGCATTTCAAGATGAGTAAAACGAGCCTAACGAAGAGGAGGAATGAAAGGTGGAGGAGAATGGAGATAGCGAAGAAAGACGATTGGAGAATGACGCAGGAAAGGAGAAAGAAGAGAAAAGATGACAAGGTGCAGGAGAAGAGGAAAAGAGAAGGAAATAAGATGGAGGAGAAGGAGAAAATTAGAAGTGAAAGGAGGCGGGGAGAATTAGAATACTAGTAGTCGTTAAAGGGTTAGATTTTACACTGAAATATCAGTGTTGAATAGGTTTGGTTCCAAAAAATCTAAAAATATCGTTTCGGGTTAGTTTATAGGCTATGTCTCCCAGTTCAGGAGAACTTTGATCCAGATGTTCTTATAAAGGATGGCTAATGTAAATTTCGTAGAAGTACGTCTGCGCCATTTACTGATCGTCCTGCAGAGCACTTCAGAATAAATTCATTACTTGTAGTCTATAAGGACATTTAAACGAATGTGAAGAAATCGGCCGTAAAACTACAATCATTGTTGTATTCGTGCCAAACCATCTCGGGAAAAAAAAGAACCGATGAGTAAGGTGTTCGTTTTCATGTGACGATAAATGCTAAATGCTTGCGTACAGACTTCAAATATCAACTTCCTTGAACTTGAAAACTTTTCCACATCTACGTTAGATGGTAATATCGCAGCCTTCAGCTCCTCAGCTGTTGATTACGCCACGGTTACGTTATGAACATAGTCCGCAGCTTGTTTCCACGTGAGAGGCAGTTATACTTCGATGAAGAATTCTGATGCATTACTGTTTGTCTGTGTGTGTGTGTGTATGTATATATATATATATATATATATATATATATATATATATTATATATATTATATATATTATATATATACACATATGTGTGTGTGCATATGTATGTGTGTATGCATTGCATGTAAATGTGTGTAGTGTGTGTATGCCTGTATGTATGCTGAAGAATTCTGCTGCATTTGTCTGTGTGTGTATACGTGCGTGTGTACTTGATTATGTGTGTGTATGCGTGTATGTATGTATCTGTGCTTTAGAGGAACTTGAGTGTAGAGAAATAATGAGTTGTTGTTTTTAGCATGACAACCTCTTGGAATGATTTCAAGTATTGAAGTTTGACAGTAAATCGTCATCATTACCACAGGAACCACTTTGGTTATGATTGCATCTACACAAAAGTAAGAACAACAATAAGGAGGAAATGATATTACTGGCTAAAAACTGACGGAAAATTACATCTTCTTTCGGTGAATAAACAATCTCGTCTCCTCGTGGCGGCCACATTAATATCAAAACACCGGATTCGATTTGCCTGTTTATGTCTGAAGGCGCCAAAAAGGAAATAGTCTATAAGTTCATACACTCTGTAGCATCTGACAGCTGTATTGTACCTAGTCTACATTGACCAATAGTCATAAGAATGTTGTTTTCAGTTTGGTGACACAGTGAATATGCTTTTACCAATTTGGAATATGTCTATATTGGCTGAAAGATGTAGGTACTAATTTCGATGTATATTCTGCATCGGAATTGTATGACGTGGGAAATTCGTCAAGTCAAAATACGATTACTAGTACGCGCCTAGTACTTGAAGACTACGCCAATCACCAAGAATAGTCCATGATGGAAAATTCACGAAAATAGCAAGTTGGAAATACGTGGGCGCACGCCGGTTTTACGTCAATGGAGGGAAAAAGGCACACTCCGGCATAAACTGACATTCAACCTGACAATTCCACGTGATAGTCTACCGCACGACTAAAATTGGGCAGACAGCTGTTACAGTTTAAGGCCAATGTGAGCAGATAAGATACCATCAGTACAGGTTGCTCCCCAAGGATGGATAACAGCTTTCAAATGACTTAATTCGACTGCTTCCACAATCTTCACGATTTAACGAACCTCGCTTGACAGGCAATCCATTTTCAACTTAAGAACCAATTTGACGATGCACTTCAATGCAATCAAATTTCGATAGACATTTTTTTTTTCATGCTCTCTAAAATTAGGTCAAACCCTGTGATGACCTTGTCTGCGTTCTATATACTTTGCATCGTATGAATTTGATTTGTCACTTTGCAGGGTCGATGAATCATTTTAAATGAGCAAGCAGACACCTTCATTTTGAATATATTGAAATATTGAATGTTTCGTTGATTTCGATCTTGTAGATAGTATAGTCTTAAATTCAATCTGAACACGAACACAATTCATTTAAAGGTGTTATGTTATTCCCACATAACGAAATAGGGAGTATTAATAATAAGCAGAAATAGCTTAAATTTTTAGGCTGCTAGATGTAGTCTTTACCTCTGAGCAGTTAATTGCACTTTCATGTGGAGGGAAGAGAAGGGGTTTGACGCTCAGCCTTACCTCACAATTCGAAACGACGAGTTTCTTGAGTCTGGGTAGAGCATTCACCACAGCCCAGAGTTCGTCCATCTCCAGGGCTAGGAAACTGAGGCTGAGTGATGTTATGGCTTCAGTCCTAGCTCCTTCCTCGAGATGGCGCGTCAATTGGTTACCCCTCAGCATGGCCTGCTCACTGCGGATATCGCTGATGGGTAGTCCGGCATTGATCTTCAACTTACACCGCGATAGGTTCGGTAGGGCCTCGAGGAACACTTCGATGCCCTTGTATGTGATCAGCCAGCAGGCGTTGAGGGTTACATCGCGGAGCGCGGGAAAGTTGCAGGCGGCAGCTATGAGGTCCTCGTCGCAGAGTTCAAAGGCTCCGTTGATCTGAAGTTCCTCGAGGCGGGTCAGGGGAGCAAACGTGTCGACCACGCCCCGGTTCCATATGATTGGTAGTCTGAGCACCGTCAAGGAGACGAGATTCGGTATAAGGAGGAAGACTGATTCGTAGACACGCGTGCCCGGCATCCAAGTCAGTTTCTGCACGTGTATGCCGTACACAGTGAAGATGGTGCACAGAGTTGCGTAATGTCTGGGGCCATAGTCATCCGGCTGGATGTCGAGTTCCCTCCAAAGGGCTGACGTTTCCTGGAGAACCTTGCGCCATTTCCGGCAGACCCCTGCATACATGGGCAGTCCGTCATTGATTGGGTGCAGGAAGCCAAAGATGCGGGCCACAAGCTCCTCTGGAAGACGATGAAAGTGACATCCTGCCTGTTCGACAGTGGGTACCTCGTAGTCAGAGAAACTAGATGACTCCGTACGAGTCCGCTGTCGCACCATGGCGGTTTTGACAGCTGTCAACGTTACGTCCATACTCGCTGGGCCGCGTCGTCTCCAGAAAAAATGTCTCAACGCTTTTATCTGTGCGGTGGTATCATATCAGCGGGCAGTGCGATAAGTGTACGGAATATGTGAACCCTGCGGCTAGGAAGCGACAAGTTTGTAGCTAGCATTCCTGCACGGGGAATATCGATGATATTCATCTAACGTCCACAGCGGCTGTATGAAGGCATATCCCTCAACATTTTGATGTCATATCCCCGTGTGAGTCCGGCATCACAACGATGAATCGGATAGGCTACAGATGTGCGCGCTCAGATTCTTCTCGACTGTCTAAAGTAGGTCGGAGCGTGAAGTGAGTAGGAAGGCTGAAAGACAGACGAGCAGTCTTGTCGTGCATACTAATGCTTCCCTACATGGGCAAACCGACACATATACACGAGAGCACAGACTTGAGGCACTAAACAGAGAGGGAGAAAAGGGGTACAGATCCTACACGAAGAACAGGGAAAAGATAATGTATTCGAGAGGGAGAGAGAAGCAGACAGCAAAAGAGAGAAGTAAACTTTGTCCCCATGACAACCGGAGAATGACGTCAAGCGCAGACGACCATATGTCGAGCATCTCACGACTCTTATGAATGAGCTGGCTCTGGACACGTTGGTCGCATGGTACTTTGAACTCTGCCCAACATAGATTCCGCAGTGAAATCCACACGTCCCGCCACTTAGCATCGATCGATGGAGCAGCCATATATTAATGATTAATGGCGTTGCTCGCCGATGATTATGTTGGAATTTAGCCGAAAGTGGTGGAATCCGTTTTGCTTTGTTTAGGAGACGTCATAATTTTGTCAAAACTAGATGACTTCAGAATTTAGATCTTCGTTATAAGCTGGAAGCTAGTGTTGAATGTACTTCTTCGATTTTTTTATTATCTATTTTTTCCACATTTTTTCTTTGTCTTCATAGATTTATACATGTAATGTAAGACTATATTTATCATTATGATCTGTATAATTATGAATGATTATCTCAGGGTTTAGGATGAGTATAGGGAGGGCATAAAAGTGAATAAAACTCCTTTTTTTATCTCTCACTCAGTAGTCTGTCTGTATGTCCGTTAGTGTATCTCTATTCATTCAGGATTGAACACACTGTATGTACATGCTTGTATATATATATATATATATATATATATATATACATATACTTATTTATTTCTTCATTTATCTATTCACTCATTCATGCATTCATTTATAGAGAAAGAGAGAGAGAGAAAGTAGGGAGAGAGGTAGAGATAGGCGCGATTGTAGATATAAAGGTATACTTTGTATGCATGTGCACTTTTTTTTTCATGGCAAAGCTAGTCGTTCTCATATCTATACAAAGTAACTTCCCCTAATCAAAATGGCGTATCTTTTTGAAGAAAATGAAATTGAGCAATGCACGCACGACTCAACAAATCATTAGAAAGAAGTGTTCCCATACACACTACTTGTGTTATAATTAACAGTACAGTTTAAAATTCTTTGATTCATCTGAAGTGTGCTTACTCAACCACAACACAACGACTACCTTTCATGTTCACATAGCATGTGCTGATACAATGTGGTAACAATATCTGGTGTCAGTTCTTTAAAAAAAAAATGACAGGATTTTGCAGTTTTAGGAGGTTTGAACATAGCCATTCCCCCCCCCCCCCAAAAAAAAAAAAAAAATGAGTTCCCCCAACCGCTGAAAAAAAAAGTGTCATAATAGGTTTGAGGGGGCTGAACGATGGATGATAAAACAGCAGCATTTAAACATATACGCCAGAAGCAGACATTGTTAAATCTTGTTTCACAAATCCCTAATTTAAATGACTCTCGTGACTTTTGAAAATTGACAATTTTTTGTCTTTAATGTGTGCTTACTCATGCATGACTCATCAGATCACTCTCATTTTTTTTTCACAAAGAAGCTAGTCAAGAAGTGCAAGAACACCCCTGCCAATAAATGTTCTCCTCAAAACCTTTCCGTTTAAAAAGTAGTGACATTTTGATTAGGTGCAGTTACTTTTTTTAGTTTGAACAATGACGATGCGTAGTTTGTGTCGTTGGCAAGGGCACGAGTGCAATGGATCAAAAATTATGAGAAAACACGCGGATTCCTATATTACTGCATTGTCAAAAAGTCCGTCTAGGGGCCCATTTCATAAAAGATGTTAGGATGGCAACTCTTGCTGGAATGGCAACTTTCAAATGCAGCAACCAATCAGGAAGCTGGATTCTTGTCATTACCATGACAATTGCCATTTCAGCAAGAGTTTCTATCATAACAATTTTTTATGAAACTAGAATGGGGACCATGCAGATATTGCCCTGTAGGACAACGACCTCCTACATATCACAAAACACCTTGTTCATGTTCTTGTTCTTCTTTTTTTTTACGACCACAAGCCATGTTAGGCATGGGGTGAAATGCGAAAAGCCGTGTCGTTCAACGGGAGACATGCTCTCTGTCGCTCTCCCTTTCTATTCGTCTCCGTCTCCGTCTCCCTTTCTTTTTCTCCCCTTTAGTCTGTCTCTCCCCGTCTTCATAACCTACCCCTCTTTCCCTGTCTCTCTCTATCCGTCTCTTCCCCTCTTGGAATCACATCCCCTCCCCCACACACAGCACCCATGACGCACACTCACACACACACACACGCACACACACACACACACACACGTGCATGAACACATGAAAACACTTAACTAGCATACGAAAGTAGTTCGAGCACAGCATCAAGAAGTGGTTTCAGTATTAAACCATGACAAATGTGTTGTGCCTCCATCTAACACACCTAAAAGGTCCTTTATACTCCACCTCAAAGCTTACTTCCATTGATGTGAACATAGGAGCTGAGAAACTTTGCTGCAAGTTCGTGTGTGTGTGTGTGTGTGTGTGTGTGTGTGTGTGTGTGTGTGTGTGTGTGTATGTGTGTGTGTGTTTGTGCACGCGTATGTGTTTGGGGGAATGGGGCGCTCGTGTTGTGTTGGTTGGGTCAAAGATCAAAAGTCAATGCTCCCTTCTACCCCGGCTCCACCAACACCCCATTGAAAGAATCGCTGGCGGAACCCTCGACATTCATGACTTCTCTTGTGCTTTTTAGTTTTCTATCTTTCCAGTTTTGTTGTTTTTGTTCTTTTTTTTTTGGGGGGGGGAGGGGTTGCTAAAAGTGTGCTTGTGATTTTGAAGGAGGCCTCCCCACCCCAGGCCCACCCCTCCCCCATAAGTCTTCACCACATGAGGCCACAGCAGGACTTATCTGATCAACAAATTAATTTTGTCATAAAGTCTTAATCGTTTAATGTTTTCATTATTACTGCATCCCGAAATTGCGTCATCCCTAGAGAAAACAATTCTCACCTTCCATGACATCGTTAACAATCCTTATATAGTAAGTTAAAAATTTGCTTTGCAACGTCATACAGTATTAAT
The DNA here is from genome assembly GCF_964275005.1 of Diadema setosum. Classification (NCBI taxonomy): domain Eukaryota; kingdom Metazoa; phylum Echinodermata; class Echinoidea; order Diadematoida; family Diadematidae; genus Diadema; species Diadema setosum. The sequence continues at coordinate 23,106,372 of NC_092685.1, forward strand.
ATCACGTTGACTGTATTATAAACAATAGCGGAAAACTAAAAAAAAAAAAATGGCAGATAGGCCTCAGGAAATAAGACCTTTGAGCCGTCAGTTAAAATTAGCACTGTGATTGCTGTGAAGTTTGAAACGTTCCGGAATTGAGTCTATTTTATGAAAAGGTTTGGAATGGTATTGTATGAAACCTGGTTATCGTAAGGTGCTGTCACTGATGGATAGTGAACTCTATTCTAGCTGAGTTTAGTGTCAAAAACTCCACTAATGGTGAGGTAGCTGTTGTTCTTGTTGTTGTTATTCTTGTTGTTGTTTTGTTGTTGTTGTTGTGGTGGTGGTGGTGATGTTTAGCATTTAGGGGTGGAGCTTAGTGATATAGGATATAGTATAGCAAAATTAAAACTCGGTGATAAATGAAACTAGAAATATGAACAATATTCTTTAATTTGAGAAGAAAGGACCTATTTACGTCAATGAAAGTAAACAAAAGCTTGGATTTCAGGGGACTTTTCATTGGCATCTTGAATAAGAATACTGAACATTGCTGAATACAACATTATTCCTTTACATGCTAATCAGGTAATACACGTGACCCGTCAACGCTGGATAAAAGAGCTATACTGTTGTGTTTCCGAAGAATATCGGGGAAACTAGTAACATATTTTGTTATACTGATAAAAGAATAAGATATTGAGCTTGAATTTGACCAAGAAAACTCGGTTGAAAACAATAGTCATTTCATGAGCAAATGAAATTTCGAACGCCTGTAAAAAAGTAAAAGATGGAGCAATACTACCCTTAACATAGGAATGATATCGATGTAATTTATGCTGAACTGAATAAGATCGTTCACGTCTGTTCATAAAGCAGTGTTGTTTTGATGATATGTATTTAAATTTTTTTATCATCTTGTCGTAAATTTCTTCCACATACTGTTGTTGCTACTAGAAGATGCAATAATTAGTTGGAAAAGTGCTTCTCACTTTATTCTTATAAAGAAATGCTGCATTTGTATAATGACGACGTGATGATGGGCAAGTGATTTCAAAGCTTCGTCTTCTGTGCATACCGAATATTTATTCAAACAATAAAGAATATGCATATTATAACTCTCAAGGATCTCAGCATGCTTGAAGATAACGATTGGACATGAAATGATCAGATAAAGAGCTGAGCTTATTCTAATGTTTGCTATATAGTCAAACAATACTGTGATATTTAGATATCGTTAATGGCAAAGCTATAATAATTATCTTATGCGTATGTACTGAAATTATTTCTAGATACTTTGATTTCACATGCAGTGTGTATAATTGTATATGATTATACACACTGCATGTTATACACACTGCATGTGAAATTAAAGTATCTAGATAATAAAATAAAATAAATAAATACAAATAAAATAATTTCAGTACATACATAAGATAATTATTATACACTTCATTCGTGTTCAACATATATGGAATAATCAGCCAACACAAACACATACCCTTCATCTATAAATATGAATTTCTCTACAGTCAAACCTGTCTACAACGACTTCTCAAAGGAAACACGAGATCTACTATGTTCGTTATAAACAGGTGGTCGTTGTGAACAGGTTCGATGGGATGGTCCATTGTAATGATATTTTCAGGTTCCCATTATGATGGTCACAATCACGCATTATACGGTGATGTTCACTGGCGTCGGTGGGAATTTTTCTAAACTGCATGCACTCAACCATTTGTGTTTTTCTATTTTAAGTAGCAACCATAAATGAACATTTTGTGGCTTGTTAGAAGGGCGTCTTTTTTTTATTAGTACATTGTAGTTTTTTTTTTTCTTTTTCTCTTTTCTTTTGGTGGAGGAGGGGACTGGTGTTGGTGATTATACTTTGTGCAAGTTGCAACAACTGCGCGGTTATGTCAACAACTCACGGACATTAGCGGGTTTATTTATTCATTCAATTCTTTCATTCATTTTTATTTGTTTGTTTGTGTATTTGTTTTTGCCGATACACGTTAATTCTTGCAATTGTTGTATTGTACTTTTGAAATGAGTCGCAACATATATCTCCCATGGACTGGTATGCCATCAGTGACGCGACGAAGATACTGTAGCATTGGACTATTCAAGCCACTGTGGATTTCTTTTTTGTTTTTGTGTTGGACGCTACCATATTAATATTGTCTGCTGCCGTTGTTGACTGCATATGCATACGTGCTGCATGCACGTATTGTGCCACGCTGACTGACCAGGTACGTACGTAGGCAGAGACATACATCAACTGATCAAGAGATACAAACCAAATTACTTTGACAAAACAGCTGATTGGGATAACAACTGGATATTGGCTGTTGCCGATATGCTTAGTTCTTTTCGACCAGTTTTACTTGCATCAGGATGTCATTTTACAGTCGCCATTCGGCATCTGTGTGGGGTTAGACGTCAACTGTATTTTCAGGAAGGCGACTCTGCGTCAACATCGAAAACGTTCAGCGAGGATGAGGTGGGAGCATTCGCCGAGATCTCCGGGGACACAAACCCACTGCACATCGATGCACAGTACGCAGCCGCAACGCGCTATGGTCAACGCGTTGTCCATGGCGTTCTTTTAACGGGGTAAACGCAACTTTTTCTGCACTCTGATGACTTAAGATCAGTTATACGTTGACATTAATTGTTGTAGATGAAGAGCAATCATAATATTGTCCGCCAGTCAATACAGAGTGTACGTTGCCCTGTTTTCATGCACTGATGGGTGTAACGTTAGAGCCCTCTAGCTAATGATAATGTCTTCAGGCAACATGATCAGCAGTGGGTGGGACTGAAATCACTTCGTCGACACGCATCAGGGGCCAGGGGTCTATGGATGTCTGTGCATTCTGTGCACTAGCTGATCATCTCTCGTGGTCATCCAATCGCCTACCTGCCAATACTTTTGACCTTGTCATGATATTCCTAGAAGATTTTTTCATGCTTCTTCATGAAAATAAGTCATAGCAGAAATAGATACAGACAGATTGGATTATCTGGTGGTAGATTGCAGATAAACATTGTCAACGTCAATGTCATCTACGGACTATAGATCTACAAGCTTGTAGGTTCTTACAAAGATTTATATTTTGCACGGCTGCAAAAACTGTAATGAATGGGCAAATGTGACCTGTTAAGAGTAAAAAGTGAAGTACCTGGGCTGATTGATTCACTTAACACACCATTACCAGGGGTGGAACCAGGAATTCCGTAAAGGGGAGGCGCGCATGCCCCGCCCCCCCCCATTTTTTCTTTTTATTTCTCATGTTTTAACAAGAAATAAAGAGGGGGCACATGCCCAGTGCCCCCCCCCCCCCGATCCGCCACTGATGACTATGTTGGCTGCAATGATTGTTCATTGCACGAACTGTAATAATTGCTTTAAAATGTTTTACCCAATATTCTTTTTCATGGTGTTCGCTTGCATTATTCCAGTAATCAAGAAGAAATTATAATTTCATTGATCCATCTGCATGACATTTCAGAAGATAAAATGAATTTTCCATTGTAGTTTAAACTCCAGAATTTCATTACACTCCTAAGTGTAACGTAAGGTGAAATGTCAGTAGGTGTCGGATGGTTGGTTCTGTATGAACTGAAAAATCAAATTTGTCTCCTCTACTTGTGAGTTCTTCCCACTTTCTTGCAAGTCAGATCATTAGCTATTGCTCTCCAAACATGATGCAATGGATTTTGTGTAGAGTAATCATCCCTGTTTGTGACAGGGTGCTTATTTGTAGCAGGGGCCATTTCATGCATAGATCAAAAGGCCCAGTCAGGTGCGAGAGTACCCTCGCTTCCCATAACATTTGTGAGTAACATCTGCTTTTGTTTTTTAGTGGGACTAAGCACATTGATACTCTAGATGTTTTTCCAATGAATGAAACTGCCCCTGCTGCAAATAGGCACCCTGTTGCAAACAGGGAAAAATCACTTGAGATACCTTTCAAATACACATTTTCTCTCCCATGTAGATATTAAAAATATACACTGTCTGTGTGCAAACTTGTCCCATACACACATATTTTTGTTCATTGAATGTTACATGCTCGCATTTGGCAGTGACCTTCAGATCATGAAGTCACTAAGTAGTGCATTCTTATGCACCATGGCATTGTACATTTGCTTAGCCACAGACAGAATTTCAGATTTCTTGATAAAAGCACTAAGATCAATTAATTTTACACTACAGTGCTTCCAGAATAAGATTCTGTTGATTTAAATCTGATTTCATATTTTTTTTTTTCTCTTTTAAGTCTGTACACATTTTGCTATTTTCATGTATCAAAATCACCCTAAAAATGTTGTTTTCTGATTTTTTCAAAAAACCTCATATCATCCCTGTAATAACACTGCCATGGCCCTCGTCCAGTATTTTTATTTATCTGCAGTTCACCATGACCATAGCGCTTTGTTAAGTGATAAACCAAACATGAGATAGTTATACCTGTACTGCTAATTTACTAAAGACTCCTCTCATTTCTTGCCATGTTTTTATTTTTATTTGTTTGCCATGACAGCTCCTCTGAGAGTTCAATTTTGTCCTTCAGTTCACTTGTGCACACTATATATCACTATATTTAACACTAGGTTAGCATCCTCGGTGCTTGGGACAAAACTTCCAGGACATGGAACCATTGTTATGTCATTATCCTGTGAATTTCCAAAGCCAGGTGAGAAATTGAAATAATATAGTGGAGAAACTTTTACTTAAAAAAAGAAAGAAACATGTAAACAAAGGTTTGAAAATGCTTTAACTGCAGGAATCACAGGGAACTGTTTGTGTGATACATGTTTTTTATTCATTTCACCTTGCCTACAGAATTTTGAGCTTTAAAAGATTGTATTATATCTAGATCTGCATATCATCTGACAATTAACATGTAGATTCATCTGTAACATGAACAGTACATTCACAATAATTGATTATTTTTGGTTTTAGCAAGTATATACTTATTCCTTAATCTTTACTGTAAAACTGATATTGTTAACACTTGTTTGGCTGTATGAATAAGAGCTATGAATGATTGGAGAGTGTGCATGTACTTTCCATGCACTAAAAAGTGGTGTGTGTAAATGCATTGTATTTTAAGAACACTTAAAAACATATAACTCACAATGATATTTTATTATTATTATTATCATTATTATTATTATTATTATTATTATTATTATTATTATTATTATTATTATTATTATTATTATTATTATTATTATTATTATCATTATTATTATTATTATTATTATTATTATTATTACAGTCAACCTTGCTTAAGTCGACCTTGCATGAGTTTAACAATCTCCTAAGTTGAAGGTCTTTTCAAGCCCTCTTCTCTTTATATTCTATTGATTTTGACCCCTCATAAGTCGAATTTTCTTCTTCTTCTTCTTCTTCTTCTTCTTCTTCTTCTTCTTATTATTATTATTATTATTATTATTATTATTATTATTATTATCATTGTTATTATTCATGTGATTTCTTTGCCATTCTCTAAAGAAATATGATAGTTTTGGAAATGCACTAGATTATTCAATGTCAGTGAAACACTTCAAAATTTCATTGCACCTTCAGCCTTCATTGGAGAAGAAATCACAGCAGAAGCGACAGTCACTGAAATCAAAAGTCTTTTAGTGAATTGCGCCATCACTTGTCGGGTGCCAGAAAGGGATGAGGTAATGTACTCGACTAGGTGCTGTCATAATGTCTCGAATTTGGATCTAAAATTGTTGCCATGGCAACTCAATAATCTAACAGTAAGTAGTGACTGAGTAATATTCTGAACAAATATGCAAAGGTGTACAGCATATTTAATAGAAACTGCCTTGCTGCTATTCTTGTCACTGCAATGTGTACAGTAATCTGGGATTTGTTGCAAAATACTATAATCGAAATAGCTAACGTAATGAAAAGCAGTGGCTAGTTGCCAATCACAACAACACACACACAACCAAATGAGTTTAGTTCTTGTAAATGTTCTTGTGTTATTATGTATTTATCGTTTGTTCTATTCACGTCTATTCTACCTGCAAGTGAAAGAGACAGAAAAGGGGAAATTAATTTGCAACCACACGTACCGGGTACGTGTTATTGGTAAATTAATGGTCGCATGGTAGAGATCACATTGTTTCCTTATGTTATATGCGCTGTCATATTGCTTTGTGACAATATCACCTAGTCTTCCAATTTGAAATGAGAAAGTCTTATGTGACCATGAACGTTAAAGGCATAATTTACCATTTGCAGACGAAACAAAAACCCAGCATTAGTGCTTTAAAAGACATGTAGTTCTAAAATGTGAGTTAGGGAAAGAAACGACCACTGTAAAAATTTGAATCCATATTATCGATGTTAAGTATTGTTAAATACACAAAATGTGAAGAATAGATTTAATAAAAGTGTTTCCAGACTAAACCATCTACAGTTATGGTTTATTAAGAAAAATACTGATATCTCCCTATATTTTAGGCTTTATTGCAAAAAAATTATGTGGTAAAATGTTTTGTGATACAACAGACCTACACATATGCATTAAATGTGATATCTTGGAAAAAAAAATTAAATCACTGCTCCCAAAGGTAAACTGGACCTTTAAGAGGGGTTTCCCCTGTCTAATCTAAACATCTCTTCCTTCAAATTGCAGATCGTCATGAAAGGAACTGCTAGTGTGCTCGCTCCAAAGTCTGCACTTAGAAGGAAAGGGACTAGTGAAGATGGAACGTGAGATGAGATACTGCCTGCATAGACATCATTCATATGAAATTTGTCACAAAATTTTTAGGCCAAAAATATAGCAATATCGATCATGACATTGAGATGAGCCTATTTTGTGTCGATCTTTTTGGCAGTAGGGAAGGTGGATTTTTTTCAAAGATTTCTTGAATTTGGTTCACTATTTCTCTTGCACCTTTGCTGAAATAAGATGCTCAGTATTAAAGCTCTGATTACTGGAAATGCCTATTTACTATACGCAAGTATTTGATATGATCTGAATAATTGCAGGTCCGTCATTTAAAAAAGTTATAAAAAAAAAACCAAAAAACAAAAACAAATAAAACTACAGAGAACTTCTTTTCTCCAAAAGCTGTACATACTAGCGATGCCAGTACAATTTCCACATTCTTTACATGTATTGTTGTTGTTGTTGTTGTTATTGTTGTTGTTGTTTCAATTTAACAATGGACTTGGGTTACAGTAATCGTATAATCAAAACTGTATGACTTAAATTTCAAACAAGATAGTCATTGCACCACAATTCGCTATGATCAGTGAAGGAGGTGACACTTTTTTTGTTGAATTACAAATTGTAGCCTGCACCGGTACAGGCGTATTACATTATTTTTTACTTGTTTATGAGAGTCAAAAGCGTAGTTCCTACGATAAAGAGTATTAGATGTGCGTTTTGATGGTCAATGACTCAATGGTGACTGAAGACACGAATCAATAATGCAATATCTCACAACCGAAATGCTGTGGGCCTATGTTGATATGATCTTTACACTGTATGTAAAAGTTTATCACCTAAATACATTGTATATTATGAATTCACGAAACATCGTGTATATGTCTTTTAGTGATTATATAATCAGTTTTGTCTATAAGTAGTCATGCATTAAAATGTTTAATATGAAGCATCCGTGCATGATTCGCGCAAATCCATAATATTCTTTTTCACCAGCAATGCGTTGTTGTAGTCTGAAACATGACATCGCGCAAAAACAAAAATAGGCTACTTCTTTTACTCGGCGTCCAGCAACACAGACATTCGGAAATGAAAAGGTACTTTTTGAAAAATAGAAGTGAGGGATTGTTTCAAACTCGAGAAAAATCGCGAAATATGGGTAGTGCGGCTTCTTGGTGTAAGCCCCAATTCCCTCAAATGTGCTTACTGTGCATATCTTGCTGCAACACATCTGCTGCACGTACGTCGCACTGCTTAGATTAGTTGTAAGTACGCTAGCAGACTTTCCTTCCAACCGCCCGTTATGGGGGGGGGGGGGGCAAAATCGTATAACCCATCCCCATCCGTATAGGGAGTATCTTTTAAGAATCTTGAACAATCATCATAATAAAATGATGTGTATGGTGGGGAGGCCGGGTTGTTATGTCGGCAAATGCCGGGAACAACTCTCGATGTAATGGATGCATAAAAATGGGATATGTCAGTAAAGCGATCCACCGGACGTGTTGAATACACAACCAAAACAAAGATATACATAAAAGAAACTGCCGAAAAAAAAAAGCAAAAAAAAAAAAAAAAATGATAACACACATCAGACCCCACAACTATTTAGAATTTGGATGAAAGAATCTGAATTTTATCATTCCCGGCTCTTGTTTCAATACGAGTTCCCTATTTTCTTGGTAATTTTACGACACTCTCCTATGGGAAGTGCTCTTTCATTCTTGCCTTTGACTCATATTATTCCTATTTTTTTTTTCTCCATTTGAAAAGGTTGGAAAGTTTGAAACACGCATAGTACGTAACAAATTCGTCCGACAGTGTTGTCCCAGACGCCAATGGCTACAGAGCGTCAATTTCTTTTCTGTGTAGCGCCATCAGCGGCGTTTCACAATATGATACGAGAGGAATACTAGTATACAGAAAGATTGTCAATTTGTGGCGCCTTTTCTGCTACACCAGTTCCGCTCCTCCAGTTCCAACGCCTTTTCCGATCCATTCCCAAACCATGTACTGACACGTTACATTGGTCCGAGCTCAAGTTCACTGATTCGTTTGACATTAGTCTCCACTTCCAGACCCTATGATGTTTCATAGTCACTCCCAGGCATTTATGTCATTACACATATAGGCCTTATATACACACACTTTTTTCAAAGGTGTATGAATTGATTTCAATCATCTATTCCAAATAAAGGAAAATACATGAAATGTTTTCTTACAGAAGTGAATGAACAAAGAAGAATAAAAGTGAAAGTGTATTTTGCAAACATAATCCATGGTACATGTATTGCTAAATACATAACCCATTACACACAATACAGAATAAATCATAATAAACTGTGTCTTGGAAAAAAAAACACACACACATACACGCACACACGTGAACAAGTAATTCTAAAGACAGCGCTAACATAGCGTAACACTAAAAACAAGCGACGACTCATATTGAAACGCTTTGATTAATGCGCTAATATGCGACGCTGATCATTCATAAGAACCTGCAAATTCAATTTCACTTTTATGTACAATGTATCGTTCTGATTTGCTGATTTATGCAGCACTAATTGTTCATGCCCATGTTGGCGAAATCTGCAAAGTATTTGCTTCAAATTTCTCAAGTACTTCTTAGTCTTCACAGATTGCTGAAATGCTTCCTAGTATACCAGTGTATACGAAACAACTCTATGTGGAAATGAATACAAAATAAATATGTAGTAGGGCCTTTGTATATACAAGTAAAACGTTCTGCCATCATCTCTACCGTTCGTTCTTTCATCACCTCAACCGTCATAATAGCATTTCGAGTAGGACGTCAGCTGCTGATTTCACTGATTATATCGCAATATCAACATGGCAAGTGAAAATGGCTGTATTATTCATTAGGGATGAACCTTGCAAGCAATGACCTTTTTCCTCTTCGAGCAGTGGTGGCGATGAAAATGCTTTTTTTCCCCTGTTCGGCGGTCGTGACGTAGATTAAACGTCACAATTACGATGGTCACGGCGAGCTGCGGTCGTTCATGTAGTGTATCGTCGAGCGAGCGAGCACATTTTCAGTTATTGCGTTGGTGCTATAGTGCGAATAATACAATGGGGAAATAAGACGCATTTAGACGTCATTTATCGCTACCACGTGCGTCCTTGCTTTTCTTTTTGACGTCGGTTCCTCGCGATGAAAATAGTCGCAGCTTTATTAGCTGACCAAGCATCTAAACAAGTCAGAAATAGACAAGGTAAAGCTACCAATATCAAAGAAATTGCTGCGGGCAACAGGCGTGAAATTCAATACCTGTGTTGCACTGAGATTACAAGCCAAGCGTCAGAAAGTATTGCGTTTTTTAGCTCACAAGATGACTTTGACTAAATGATCATTATTTTCAGGATGAGCGACATACTTTTCGACTCGTGGCTTACGAGTATCTTGGTTATCCAGTGCTTCGCGTATGAGATTTTTTTTTCCACGGGTGTCGACCGACTGGCAATCAGGCTTGCCCAATTTGTTTATTTTATGCGTACATATGTTTCTTTTAAGATTATTCGTTAATATTCAATTTAGTATCATCACGTTAATTAGAAATTCGTTCATTCGACCATTCTGTATTGCCCACATCGTGTGTGTTTGTTTGTGTGTGTGTGTGTGTGTGTACATTACAGACATTTAAAAACCATCGACACAACATGAACAGTTTTTATGTTTGAAAGAGTACAATATTGTGTAAAGACCTACTACAGGCGAAATACTACATTAAATCATTCTCACGCGTGAGAAGAATGTCGAAAAAGACTGCAGATTGAAAGTATTGAAGAGAACAAATGACTAAAAAAAAATCAAGTAGAAAAAAAAAAACAGATCAGCAAATCAGAAAATTATTACTATAATGGCCAAAGGAAATTGAACTGGAATCAGTATTTGATGGCATGAAATATACCAAGCAGTGGGTGACTTTACAGTACTTAGTCGTACTGTGTGTGTATGTTGCGGTTGTTTTGTTAATCGTGAATGTTATGTGAGTTTTGTATATATCCTCATATTAAAAAGAATTGTTCTAGGAACATCAAGTGTTTTCTACTCTTTTTTTTTTTGATTCAGTTTTTCTTTTTGCTTTTTGTTTAATCAACATCACATTCTGCCATGACGCGATCGACCAAAGGAGGAAGGTCGCTAAATTTGCAAACATAATATCTTGACTTCCGCGATATCATTTAGATCCCTCACGCGTTCCGTTTTATAGAAATACTCACTGTGCATAAACCTGTAAACATGCTTTATCAATGATGGCTCTCATTATGCTTATGAACACAGTCTTCCTCTTAAGATGAAATGGTGGCACACTGTACTTTATAAATTTTCACAGCGCCTGAAAATCTTACTGTTGTCTTAGTGTCCTCTGCGAAAAGGGAGTACAGTTTTTAGTTTATTTTAGCTTAGTTTATTTGCAACAAGTATGAAAATATACAGAACATAGATAATAGAACAAGAAGGTACATAATGGAATACAAATACACGAACTTCATAAAATAATAATACATCATACAATTAGAAATAATGTGACTATATGAACATAATATCATAACTGGTGGGGAAACAGCAAGAAAGAAAGAAAAACCTTGTGCATAGTTTTGGTTGATTGGGTATTCAGGTTTTAACTTTTTGTGAGATAATTAGAAAGTACTTATTATAAGAGCATACAATTCTGCGAGGAATTAAAAGTTTATTTGATGAAAATCGGTTTTGAAATGGCTGAAATATTCAAAAACAAAGTAAAACAAAGAGATGCTAATAAAAGATGGGACCCACCTTTTATTAGGACCACTTTGTTTTGTTTAATTTTTGAGGGTATGCATTTTATAGCAAATGGGTCAGCAAACTACTCATCACTCTCTTTACAACTTTTACATGCATATCCGGCACTGGAAATTACAGACTATATCAGATTTCTTTGTCAGTAAAGTCAGTGTTGAAATAAGCAGTGCGTTAGTTTACTTAAACGTATTGCATGACATTTTCTCCAAAATCTTGATCAAATTTTGAATTCAAATCATAATCATTATCAACAAAGTATTTATTCTTATTGTCACATTTTTTTTTCTTATCAAATAATTTCTGACCATTCTTCAATACACCATTGCATTTTATTGTGTTATCGTCTTTACCCATTACTTTATTAAAGGTCCTGTTTACCTTTGGGAACAGTGATTAAAAAAATGTTCAAGATATCACATTTGATGCATAAGTGTAGGTCTACCATATAAATTTTTCCCAATAAAGCCTAGAATATAAGGAGATATCAGTATTTTTCTCATTAAACCGTAACTGTAGACGGTTTAGTCTGGAAACATTTTTATTGCAGTGTTCACATTTTGTGTATTTAACAATATTTAACATCGATAATACGGATTCAAATTTTTGCAATCATGTCAGTTAAAAACGTCACAGCAAACGTGCGTCAGGAAATTCGGAATGTTTTGAATATGAAAACATAATTGACGTTGAAATTCAAACAAGAGTTAAGCAAGATTTTTGCACAAATCCAAAATTTCATATTTTTCACCAAAGATCTTTAATTCCTTTGAGCATAGTTTGATTTATTTGCTTTATCCGGATAACGCGATGGTTCTTTATATAATCAGCAATAACCTTTATTTGTTTTTGAATGCTAAGTGGTAGGATTCATCGTTGAAAAACGTTCCATCGTTTCCGTACAGTGTGACAATCGCAAGGACCTCGTTATAACATGGTTTCACGGTAACAGAGTTTAGTGATTCTAAGAGGATTATGCTGAAGGGGATATCTAAGTCTGCCGAAAGAATTGATACTCAAACACTTTTACGGTGTTCGCGAAATCATAATGACCATCGATCATAATGGCATATATATGCACAAAAAAAAAAAAAAAAAAAAATCGGTAGAATGTGTCTGTGAGGCAGACAAACTAGTCCACATATATAGTTGGCTTGCATGATATTAATCATATTATCTCTTCAATCCTTTATAACAAAGGCTGTTCATTAAAAAAAAAAACAGCATGTTTATCTGACATCTACCCAACATAACCAAACTTAAAGGTTGCAAGTGGATTCCAAGTACTGTAATTTTGATTTGAAATAAGTATATTCAAATGGATCGAATAGCGTGTTGCTATTGGTCCTCAGAGGTATTGTCAATAAATACGCTATGAAACCAGCCTATTGCTCCCAGTCATTTTGGTCAGTCCCATCTGTTCAAATTTAAAAAGCTTATGGAAGAGATTCTTAACGGCCACAAAAACGACAATTACGGCCACAAAAAAAAAACAGCAACAATAACAACAAAATTCAATCAACATCTGTTGTGTTCACCGAAAAGAAAGAGTATAACTTGATGTTTACAAGTGGCCGCAGTAAACAGCTGCAAAAAAACAAAACAAAACAAAACAAAACAAAACAAAACGTAAACACGTCACTTGCATTAATATCATGAAATGAACCGAGCGCTTCTATCATTCTGAGCCAACCCACGGAACGGGCTAACAATGACTAATGGATCACATGCGCTTCATGAACAAAATGACCGCTGCCTGATCACGCATCTTCCAACACCATACGTCAGCAGCGGAAGAAGAAGAAAACCTCAAACAACCAAAATTAAATACAAAACAAAACAAAACAAAACAACTATGGATACATAAAATAAAAAAAGACAGTTTCCACTTTTTGGTTTGTGGGTAATGGAGGATCGAGGAGTCTGCTACATATACATCGCTATTTTTTTTAATGAAATTTTAGCGATCACGGATGCGTTCTTCCTTTTTTAAGTTCACTCAAGATCTTTGGTAATAGTCTAAACATTCTGATGATTGCTAATGCCACTTTCCCCTCCCCCAGAGTCTGATGATATTGAAGCTGAGCATAGATTCGTTTACTTAAGTTATTTGAGGAGAATGTTTTTACATGTTTTCATGTGTTTAAAGTTTCTAATATTGTGCTCAACAATTCAAAATTCAGTCAAATGCAGAAGTCATGGAAGAATATGTCCTCAGCGAATTGGAATGGGTGTATGATAATTTGTGCGGTGCAGGGATTCTGCTTGTTTGGTTCTATCGACAAGAAGTACGCCCGCAGTGCTTGACTACAACTTCAAGGAGCGTTACGATGAACTCCTATACTCTTTGAACCATGTTCATTAAATTGCAATGAATAAAATGTAAAGTTATGTTACCGAAGTCTACATAACTCAAAGGTTCGCGATTATACAGCGAATATATAGGGCTATCCTAAATTTGAGTTGACTTTGGCATCAGCTGGAGTGAAATAAGTAAGGTAGAGAACGATGAAAGTTTCGTTTTGATTTGAATGTAAGATGATAAAATGATATGGAATTTCACAGTTTCACACATTTTCACGAAATGTGAACACGTAAAATGAAAAGTAGATGCAGTGGTGATTTCATGGCTCATAGATCACACATATTTATTGATTCTCTTTAAAGAGATCAAAGAGAAATACAACTACAGTGCATCCACCGCCTCAAATGACATTATTTGCAGTGGACTTGGAACGTTGGCTTTTATAAGGGATTGCCGCTGATTACTTGCATTATGTGGTTGCGACAAATATGAATGTTTTGCAAAAATATGCACAATTTTCGAGGAAATATCTTATGTGTTATGTGTCCGATTTGATGGAATTTATTCTGTTTGTTTGAAAGGTGGGACTTTTATTCGTACATCAACAGAAAGCTTGACCATGCATGGAGTTGAACTTCACTTTCATGATGTCAAGAATGATTGATTGAGGTTCCTTGTTGTTTTTCTTCTACTCTCAGTTAACATTGGTTAACAATTTTCTGAAAATAACTCGCTATATATAACCGTATGAGATAAGAATAGCAACGAATAAGAGTACTCCGTTTATAGTCTGTGACCGCTCTAAACAGTGAAATATTATCCCCGGGAAACAAAAATCAATGTGACATGCATGGCCGTCATAAATGTCATTCCTTTAACAATTCATGTCTGGTGAAGCTCATCAAGCGTCAAAAAGTTAATCTGTGCGTACTTGTCTTTAAAAAGAAAAAAAAAAAGAAAATGAAAAAAAATGGAAGCCCATTTGGAACTCGGCTTTTTCTCCAACCTGTATTCTGTCAATAATAATTTATATGTCTTCTTTTTGTTTTGTCTGTCTATTATTATTATTCCTTTTTTTTTGTTCTCCTTACAATAAGAGTAAGAATTTCATCCGGAGTGGAAGGAGGGGAGAGTGAAATAGGTGATCCATGCATATTTCAGGTTTGTGTCCACAACCAGGTATATTTGCCATATCCGCTTTATAGAAGCAGACCCGTCTATTTCGTCAGGTCAAATCTACGTATCTGAAGCTTTAAGTACGTATTAGATATAGTGTAGTAAAAACAAACAAACTAAAAGCAAGAGAAAAGAAAAAGAAATCCACAGCAATAAACTCGAGCCACAAAGTACATTACCAGGTTATCTTGTGCCATATTATTATATGATTTTGATTGATGCTCTCTAATCATCCGTACCCACCCCCCCCCCCTTTTCCAGGAAGATACGAAACAGACAACAAAAATAATAACCGCCGTATCAACATTTTTATTGTTTTATTTTTGTCTCGCCCACCGGAGGTGAAGGCGAGACTAAGGGATCCAAATGTCGTCCGTCCGTCGTCCGTCCGTCGTCCGTCCGTCGTCCGTCCGTCGTCCGTCACAAATGTTAAAGTTTACCTGCAAGACTCTCTTATGATGCATAACTTGGCAACTGTTACAGCAATGGCAGCCAAACTTGAATGATAGAAGCACTAGGGGTATCTTCATGTTATAGTGTTGTCGGAGGTCATGTGATGATGTCAAAGGTCATTTGAGGTCATATATTAAAGATTATGTGCAAGACTCTCTTTTCTATGTTAAAATTTACCTGCAAGACTCTCTTTTGACAAATAACTTCCTTTAAGTTGCTTGGATTACAACCTAACTTGGGTCATAGATGCACTGGGGGTACCTTCATGTTATGGTGCCGTTGGAGGTCACAGGATAAGGTCAAAGGTCATTTGAGGTCATACGTTAAAGTTTACTTGCAAGACTCTTATCACACGTAACTCGACACATGTTGCTACAATGGCAATCAAACTTGGGTGATGAATGCACTGGGGTTACCTTTATGTTATGGTGCCGTAAGAGGTCAAATGATAAGGTCAAAGGTCATTTGAGGTCATACGTTAAAGTTTACTTGCAAGACTCTCTTATCACACGTAACTCAGCACATGTTGCTACAATGGCAGTCAAACTTGGGTGATGGTAGATGTCTCTTAGGAAGTTGAAGGTAACCACAAGGTCAAAGGTCACAGACGGGTCAACGAACTTTTAGGGCCCAATGTTAAGTTTTTAGGATGCATTTCGTTTATCGCTCATAACTTTTGATCCCTTTGTCCGTTTGTGACCAAACTTGGATGGAAGATGTCCCTTGGGGAGGTAAAGGTCTTCACAAGGTCAAAGGTCAAAGACAGGGGTCAACAAACTTTTAGGGCCCAATGTTATGTTTTTAGGGCGCGTTTTGATTGTGGCTCATAACTTTTGATCCCTATGTCCGTTTGTGACCAAACTTGGATGGTAGATGTCCCTTGGGGAGTTAAAGGTCATCACAAGGTCAAAGGTCACAGAAAGGGGTCAACAAATTTTTAGGGCCCAATGTTATGTTTTTATGGCACGTTTCGATTATGGCTTATTACTTTTGATCCCTTTGTCCGTTTGTGACCAAACTTGGATGGTAAATGTCCCTTGGGGTGTTGAAGGTCACCACAAGGTCAAAGGTCATAAGCAGGTCAATTAACTTCTGGGAGTTATAAAAAATATTAATTCCTTGTACGCGAATGGGCGAGACACAATTTGGCACTTGCCTTGTTTTTTTTTTTCACCAAGCGTAATCAAACTGTCTTGATTACTTCAAAAGGCCATTATTATCATTATCAAAGTTAATTAGATCGATACATTGATGGGCTCGTTTATTCAATTTTGTCCAGTAGTGAATACTTTGTGCTTGTAAATTGATTTTTTTTTCAGCACTATATACGCTCTTTTCTCACACTTTGAAACGTCTATTTGTTTAACGCATATTAATTATCATTTAGGATTGTAGTATGCAAGTATATCAACACTTAAAACTTTGTAAGATTAAGACAAAATTATACACCTAAAAATCTGTCGAAACTTCGGATCCAGTCTGCATGTTATAGTTTATGATCATTTTGCTTTCGCAAGGCTCCGCTATTGCAGTCTTCCCTTTTGTCAGGAACAACTTTGTATACCAAGGTATGTAAAGAATAATAACAATAGATTATTCAGTCAGATAAATCTGTACTTTTTTTTTTCTTCAAAAAACGAAGAATAATCAGAATAGAATTACATTTTATTTCTTTTAACTAAGTTTCTATTTATTTGCCGAAATTTAGTTGAGTAATCTCATATCGCAGCCCCTAATGAGTATATTCTGTCTATTCTTATGCTTCCGCCACGCCGCCGCCGGAGGCATTATGTTTTCGGGTTGTCCGTCCGTCCTTCCGTTCGTACTCAATTTTGTGGACAGCGTAAATAAAAAACCGTTTGAGGTATCTTAGGCCCGAATTCACGAAGGTGGTACAAATGAAACCATGGTTTAAACCATGGACAAAAAACATGGAGCGCCAAGTGTCGCATGGAATATTTCGTTACGAAATTGGTCATTTTGTCGACAAAATGACCGTTTCGTTAACAAACTTATCATTTCGTGGACGAACTGTTCATTTAGTTATAAAATGTTGTCATTTCGTTACAAAATAATCATTTCATCGATGAAATGACTGATTTCGTAACGAAATATTCCATGCGACACTTGGCGCTCCATGGTTTTTGTCCATGGTTTAAACCATGGTTTCATTTGTACCACCTTCGTGAATTCGGGCCTTAATGAAACTTGTCATGTATACGTAAGAGTGGACGAAGTTGTGCCTATCAACTTTTGAATGCACATGCTCAAGGTCAAAGGTCAAGGTCAAGTGCTCAAAATATTTGCCTTTTCCAATTTCAAAGGGGTCCACAACTACACAATTCATGCTAAAAGTGAAGAGAAACGGCAATCGACCTTCACAAAGCTTCACTTTTTTCTTTTTCTTTTTCTCGATGTGCCTTTAAGCTTGGTTAGACTTCAGACATCCTCGCATTTATTCATCGAGTGGCACAGTTTCCTTTAAAATTCCTCGTCAAAGTTAAAGGAACTATATTATTATGAAAATGTATGTTGACGTGTATATTGATTCATAGTACCCTGATCATCACTTAAGTGGGTATTATAACGCTAACTTGTCTGTTCTAATTCAATGCAACACAAAAAGGAGTATAATGCTCACGCACGCCGTTTATATGAGTTGGATGTAGGAGTACAGTCTTTGGATGATCGTGTGTAATCTACACAGCTGCCAAGTGCTGCGGGCATAGTTATTGGTTTAGTTCATCATTCTGACTGGTCATGTTACAATAAGTGTGGTTAAAAGTCAATATGTAAATACATGTCATGGCTACCCCACTGTGAGTCCCATCATGAAAATGATTTTCAGCCTCAAAAGTGTAAAACAGGTTCTGGAACTAAATCTTCATCTACAAATGATAATCATGCAGCTACACAAAGATTTAAGTTGATTTTGTCATGTCAGCGAGTTATCCATTTTTGTTGTCCCCGTCGAACGAGTTCGAGCAGGGGACTATGAAACGGGCTCCGTACGTGTGTGTGTCCGTGTGTCCGTGTGTGTGTCCGTGTGTGCGTCCGTGTGTGCGTCCGTGTGTGATCAAAATGTTCAATTTGCCACTTCTCTGTCATTTATGAGCCAATTTTGATTCTGTTTGCTTTATATGATAGCACTACATGGGAGCTTTGAAACTTATACACAGAATTTCAGTTGTGACCTTTGACCTTGACCTTTGACCTATATTGTACATTTTGCTATAAAATGCTACTCCGCTATTTCTAACCCGATTTCGATTCCGTTTGCTTTATGTCATGGCACTAGGTGAGGGCTTCAAAACTTCTACACAGAATTTTGACCTTTGACTTCTTTGACCTTTGACCTTGATTTTTGACCTGTATTGTACATTTTGCTACAAAATGCTACTCCTTCGCCATTTCTAACCCGATTTCGATTCCGTTTGCTTTATGTGATGGCACTAGGTGAGGGCTTCAAAACTTCTACACAGAATTTTGACCTTTGACTTCTTTGACCTTTGACCTTGATTTTTGACCTATATTGTACATTGGCTACAAAATGCTACTCCTTCGCCATTTCTAACCCGATTTCGATTCCGTTTGCTTTATGTGATGGCACTAGGTGAGGGCTTCAAAACTTCTACACAGAATTTTGACCTTTGACTTCTTTGACCTTTGACCTTGATTTTTGACCTATATTGTACATTTTGCTACAAAATGCTACTTCCGGCGGGGACATATATTACGCACCGCGTAATTTCTACTTCTCCTTGTTGTAAATTAAAGGATCTACATAAATACAGAAATTGCAATTATGCATGTTAACTTGTGTTGATTCATGACATTACATTTTTTTTCATAGCATTTTTCTACTTTTTTTTATTCAGATTAATTGCACCTTCCCCCTGAAGACTGGAGGAGCATAACTTGCATGTTTCCATCACTGTCATGCTATTATGATTAACAAAAGACATTGCAGGGAAACATGTAGTTAGTTTAGGGGAAGGGTGCATTCTATAATGTGTTCTGTTAATCATGTTAGCACTTCAGCAATAATTCACAGGCAAAATCTTGGTTTGGAAGAGTTTTTTTGTGGGCGTATCCAAGTAATCAGAAGAAAATAGAACAAAAATTATTAAAACTATATGGCACATAAATTATATTCAGATCTTCATTTGGCCACGTAAGTGATGTTTAGGGTATCGTGAATCAACAGAAATTAATATGCATTTGAATTTCATAGTTTCTCTAATTTACAACCGGAAAACCAGGTGACATTGTAAAATCAACATTGTTTGTTATGTGGTTACATGATTATCAGTGTAGATGGATATTTCAAGAGCCTGTTCTACACTTTTGAGGCTAAAAAACTATGATTTCTTCTTTTTTTTCACGATGGGACTCACAGTGGGGGTAGCCATCACATGTAATTACATATTGACTTTTAACCAAACTTATTGTAACATGACCAGTTAGAATGATGAACTATACCATGACTATGCCCGCAGCACTTGGCAGCTGTGTAGATTACACACGATCATCCGAAAACTGCACTCCTACATCCAGCTCATATACACGGCGTGCGTAAGCCAAATACTCCTTTTTGTGCTGCATTGAATTAGAACAGACAAGTTAGCATTATAATACCCAAAGGAATTGTGACCGATATAGACGAGAGGTTCTCATGAAAGGAAACAATTTGAACATGGTTTTAAAGCAAATACACGTCTTTTGTGCGCCATCTCGTGTTTCCACATGACTCTGCAGGTCACCGTTTGTGACTAAGAACCGTGAATAATTTCCATTCAAGTCTATTCGCGCTGGGGAGTGCGCTTAGTAACGGGAAGGGCCTCCGGGCACCGTTTTTCCCGTGGCCTGACGTGCGTTCTTGGCGGCAGTGATTAATAATATGGATGCATTTATAGCAAAGTCTTTTGTGTGATTTGCTTATTATTCAGACCCAGCTGCTAATAATAGGAGTAGCGTAGGTGAGCGCAGAGTGGTGGGAGAGAGGGAGAGAGAGAGAGGGAGACACACACGCACCTCCTCTAACACACACACACAGAAAGAGAGAAAGAGAGAAAGAAAAGTCACGGCTGCGTAGTGAGTACGGCATGTTGCACATTTCAATCGACATTTGACGCTAGTCTGGAATCGCGGGCATGTAGGGATGCAGACGACACATGACTAAGTAGATTCGCATTTCATCCGCGACAAAGGATTGCGTGAATTATGCTTGTCCTCTCACTCACTGACAACACGCATTCATTTTGAGCGACTTTGATGCATTCGATCTGCCTGATTATGTGTGAAGGTGACAGATCCTCCCATAAATCGATTGTTTAATCTTGTTGGCTATGTTATCGCCTGAAATTACCTTACATGGTGGTGTCATTCATTGACATCGTGGTGGAGACAAAAACAACTGTTGTCATTCGAGTAATCGGTTAGCACTTCCACCACATCTCGTCGCCTGGATACCCTGTGGAGATCGATTAGATAGCGGCACCCACCTGAGGAGCGAATGGTTGATGGTCAATGAACTGCTCTCCCCGGAACTTCCCGATGACTGGAGATAAGAACGCGCTTGCTAATGAGCTGCCATTTGTGGCGGTAAGTGTGCTTTAATGCTCCATAAACCCGAAACCCCCTGGCGCGCTCATGTAAGTCCATGATATCATTGAGCAAGGTAATTTACGACGCTCCGAATACTGCACGCGCATTTCCTCTGCTCATGGCAATGTTATCCCTTTGACGCTGATCCCAAGTGTCGATACAAGTATTATAATCCTTTTGACACTGATCCTATGAAGTGTCGATACAAGAGTATTATAAGTTTAATCCTTTTGATACTGATCCTCAGTAGACTAGTAGTATTGTAGGATGAAATATGCATAAGAGGATATCGACTTGCAATATACAGGGCTCCCTGGTGCGTCTGTATTTGTTTGCACACCTGCACCTTGTTGGGGTTTTCTCTTTTTCATTTACATTTTACATGATATTCTTTGATTTTAATGATGCACGTAGACAATACACAAGATTCACAGTGTCTTGAGTACAAACTACGATACTGCGCCAATTGCCAATTACTAAAGTCACGTAAATATTTAAATTAGCTATCATTATATAATAGTTCTTAATAATAATCTCAACGTTTTTCCATGTGCCTCTTGGTCAAACCTACACAATGTAAAGATAAAGACACATTCATCTCCCCCCTTTCGATGTTCGGTGTGGGCAGGATTGTTGACAGTTGTCTTGTGATTTATCAATGCTATAATAAATTATGTTTGTGAACTGCGTGCAGTTTTTGTTTTTGTTTTTGTTTTTGTTTTTTTTAAGGATGACTTATGATAACATATCACTACATAGCAAAACGTGATGTTTAGGAATAAAGCAAATGCCAGGCCGAAATTTATTATTGATTTTATACAAGAGCTCTACATCTGCCAAACATAAATACACTTTTAAATAGAACTAAACGTACGGTTTCCAGTGATAATAGACTTGTGGATCGAAATTTGTTCAATACACGGTATAAAGTGAAACAAGATGTCGATGGACAGCTTTTATGAATGCTTTTCAATCTTATGCATACCTCTGTAACCAACATGACCAGGCTTTCTGACAGAGGTGTCATTTCTGCATGTCCAACATAACACAAAATCATAATTGTGTAAAAATTAACTGCACTATAAAACACTTTATTTATAGAAATTGATGACATAATTCTTAATGCCATGTTAATCTATTGTTCGTGTCACAGTACTATGGATCTAAGAGAGAACAGTCATGTATAGGATTTTTAAAGCAGCTCACTATAATCATGCTTCAGTGAATTTCTCTACGGGCGCATACACAATGACTCATTGCGTGAGCTTCCTACTATAAATTCTAAATGAGTGTTGATTGATGTATAATTTATGTTATGCCTGTTCCCTATTGCTGTGCGATTACCTCCGCTGGTGCTATAACAAGTGTACTCAATACTTAGTACATTCATGATTTGGCTTTCGTGTGTCTGACCAAGTGGCAACTGTGATCGCAGGCAAGACTCGTTCAGCTGCCTGCAAACCCAGACAACAAGCGGATACAAGAGATTGAAATGAAAGAGAAATAACTGATGATTGTAGGCATAAGGACACAACATATTTATGTACTTGAATGAAAATTGATGTGGAAGAGAGAAGTTAGAGTTCAATACACTTGTATAATGATTATCGTGCCTTCCCCCCGCCATTTCCATAACGCTGAACATCTAAACAACAACTACCCGTGGCCAGTTCAGCCTAGTTTTAACGCAACAATTCGTAATGTATTCAAAGCCGCTGCATATTTGCCATTACAACCCCAAAGCTTGCACGACTTAGCAACAAGTAATATAAGATGTATGGATCATACATTCCAGTGTATTTAAACGAGAAAGCTCCCCTTTGCATGTGAGGTTTATAACAGGTAAGGAAATCTTCTGGCGAGGTTGTATATGATTAAATGTGCATACACGTGAACAAGAGGTCGTGCATGCATAGGACCTACTGCTCCTCCTTCCTTTCACTGTCCGTAATCCTGAATCTTCTTAACAGAGAACAGCATGGAAGGAGACAGGGCAGTACGAGCGACAGAGCTTTCATAATGATACAAGGGATTTTCAAATCAAATATGGGTGACCCAAAGTCACTCAAAAGTACCACCCTGCATGGTCTGAAATAACGAAGGGCAGGTTTCCTATAGCGAAACACACAACACTGTCAGGGGTGCATCAAAATGATATTGGAAATTCATTTCCCATCTCCAATCGCACTGGATATTGCCAGAAAAGTATAGACCCGCTACCATATTTCAAATTGTATGCAGTAAAGAAGCTTTCACGACAAAAGTTGTGCCTTATACAACCAGGAAGCCTACACATGGTTTACCCGACATAGCAACAACGGGTGCATGCAAACTACACTCGAAGTATCGAGATGCAATGAATATCTCCCATACGGATGGAGGGAATAGCTCGTTACCAGGTCTTCAAAGGAAGAAAAACTAAAGCTCATATACAAATAGACTGACTAGATTCTATACTCATCGCTGAAGCAGATCTCCAACTCGTAGCAGATCTCCAACTCGTTTTTGTTTTTTTTACTATAATGTACTAAATTACTAGATTCTATACTCATCGCTGAAGCAGATCTCCAACTCGTTTTTTTTTTTTTTTTTACTATAATGTATAATTACTATGTGGTCCTCCTCAATTGTTTTATATTCTTTTCGATACATAATGTTCTGTTTACCTTATTCTCTGTTGTCAAAAGAAGTGTAACTTATATGTTTTGTCGAAAAATGAAATAAACTTTGAATTGAATTGCATAGGAAAACAAAACATTAAACAACAGCAGAAGCGGAGACGTCTATACACCGTGATGGCAAGAAGCTGTAATTTCCTTTCTACCATTATAGAAATTATCCAAGGCATGAACAACTTTCCAATATGAATTACAGTTCAGACATCTCTGCTGGTTGCTGACGCAGATATTGTGAAGGAACGTTTTCATGGTATCAAATTGGTGTTTATGATAGTATTTTATACGCGGGTGTTGAGAGTGGGAACGTTCTCGACAAATTGAATGCTTACATCTTACCTCTTAGTCACCTAATAGACCGTTCCTGTAAAATTTAATATTAAATTTCATTGATGTTTCATTAATTTTCCCACAGCCTATAGTGACGAAACTTTTAATTCACCTGCTCCCTCTTAAAGGACAAGTTCACCTTCATTAACATAAGGATTGAGAGAATGCAGCAATATTAGTAGAACACATCAGTGAAAGTTTGAGGAAAATTGGACAATCGATGCAAAAGTTATGAATTTTTAAAATTTTTGTGTTGGAACTGCTGGATGAGGAGACTACTAAGGCTCGTGATGTCATATGAGTACAACAGTATACAATATAAAGAAAATGTAAAGAAAATTCAACATATTTTCACTTTTTCCGCATAATAAGAGAGCACTTGACTTGTCTCTTTCTAATGGCAATGGGAATAATATTACCCACAACATATGTCAGTAACGAGTCAAGGGAATGTGTACTTCTTTCAAAACATGAAATTTTGTGAAATTCTCTTTATATTTTCCTTATATTGTTGTACGCATGTGACATCATACACTGCAGTAGTCTTCTCATCCAGCGGTGACTGCACAAAAACTTCAAAAATTCATAACTTTTGAACGGATTGTCTGATTTTCCTCAAACTTTCGATGATGTGTTCTACTAATATTGCTACATTCTCTCAATCCTTATGTAAATGAAGGTGAACTTGTCCTTTAAGTTCCATAGGCAGGAATTCACTTAGTTGTTGCTAGGTAAGGCAAGTCTCCGGCAAGCTTTGTGGTTGTTAAGGGCAACTTTTGTGAACAAAGCATGCATAAAATCTGAATACATTTCACAGCACTGGCCTGTATAAAATTATGCTCAAAATGATGTCCCACCTGTGCATATTCGGAACGCATGAACACACATGACAAAAGATCATCACGGTGTAAATTGCTGATTAAAATTCTAACAAAAAAAAAAAAAAGAATCGAGAAATAGTTGGACTAACCACGGCCACCTGTTCATATTATCCGAAGACCACCTGTTATCAAGTATTTTCATTAAATACACCATGTTCATGGCGCAGGTGTGCGCGCATAAGTATGCGTGCAGTACGGCTGTCTTCGTAGTTGTTGTTTTCATTGACATTGTCCTTGACGCGCGGGAATCGTAATTCACAACAAACCAAAGGCAAGCAGAATGATGATGCTGCGTGTCATTGTCATAGTAACACAATTATGGCAGTCAGTGTTTGTGTGTTTTTAGAACATGCAATAATGATCATGGATATATAATTAGTGATAAGTCTAATGTCATTTCATTGGAATTACAAGCGCAAAACACGTTTTTGAAGTTTTGATGCAACTTTTTCCTCATATTTACGGATTGATTTGTAGTTACGATTTTTGTTTTGTTTCTTGTTTTTTTCATTTTTGGAAAGGCACTTTGCTATGATGATGAACTGCGAATTATGTATGATTTCTTGCAAACATTTGAAAACGAAAGTGCGGGCTCCCTCTGTTTTCCAGATAATCAAGAATCTATGTCTCCTATGCATGCAGGCTTATCCTGTTTTTTTTTTTTTTTTTTTCAGACTGGAAAACTTTTTTTCCATGAAATTAATCGTATTCAGTACACTTTTAAGATAAGACTTCAGAAATTATTGTAAATAAGACAGGGGTCATGGACAAAAAAAAAGTATTATAGGAGTATATGAGTCTTCAGTATACTTATATGCTTCTTTACTTCTTTACTTGTATGCTTACAATATACATCCATAATATAGAATCGAAAGCACACACACACACACACACACGCGCGCGCGCGCACTCACACATTCAACACACATACACACACAACTGATTCATACTCAATATGTATCTTCCCGTAGGAAAAAAAAAGTGAACCTCAAGTTACCATGACAAATTTCCATCAAGTAATTCCGGTATTGGTCGTTCAATCATGTTTCTTTGTCATTCTTGCGTGAACATGGCTGGAAGGGGGAAATCGCTAGGGCAGTGTACATTCAACATCTGTCGCTCCCAGAGCGCTTGGCTGCGTCTAGTTCAATAGTCGTGGTACTGGTTATTCGACGGGGTGTGCGCTCCGAACAATGGTCACGTGGTTCATTAGGAAGACGGGGGTGTAGCATAGTAGTATTGCGATGAAGGGGTGGGGATGGATTTTGTCTGGGGTAAATTGAATAGCTGATAAACGGGAGGAAGACATTACAGAGAAAGCGGCAGAGGCACACACACAAACATACAAACATATGAATACACACATATACACATATTCAGGCACACATAAACAAACGCAGCCAAAACGAAACCAAACAAAACGAAGCGTGAACTTTAACGAACTGTTAACTGTTTACCGTAAAAACCGATCCCACGAGATTTCTAATGAGCAAAGAATGAAATATTATGAAAGCTCGGCGATCCGATGTTACAGAATGATATGATAGGGGATGTAGTGTCTGAGAATGAGTCATTATTATCATGGGGCTACGACCATGTCCACTGGTGTACTTTACCCTCACTGTCGGAGGAAAGTGTCAACCAACACATCAAAAAGGGCAATCATCACGACTCTTTCTGTTGTTGTCATCACTTTACTAGTTGCGAGATGGTCATGTCATCAGTCATATTACTCTAGAACGTCATACGCCCAGGCAAAGATATGGAGTTTGATAGGAGTGCGGGGGGGGGGGGGGTAGATTACTCCAGAGTGGTAAACAGATGTAGGGGGTTTAAAAAAGAGTGGAGGGGAGGGGAAGTGGAGGAAAGGGGAGGATGCGTTGAAGAAAACCAAACGTTCATCGCATGTTTGAGCAGAATTATTACAAAGCAAGCTGCCAACCCAGCCCGCTAGTGGTAGATGGTGCTCATGGCTCTAGCAGCTATCAGTCGAGGAGCGCCTGGTATATGGATTGGTCATGATGATTGCGTTATTAAGAAAATCACTCGTCCGTGCCCGCGAGTGCCTTCTACATCAGGAGCCATCGCACGCCGCGACACAGTGCGGACTGTGTGCCACCACCAAAAATGCGGCTCGGAGCGACATCGTGTTTCGCCCATCATCAGTCAGCCAGAAGAGTTTCTTCCTCCAACACTGATTACTTTATTGTGGATTTTGTGTCAAACAATGATACTGGCAACTACCAACCCTTTTCTGAAATTGTTTTTATTACAACATTCATTCAATTATCTCTTCATCATAATGATACTTAACATCCCTCCAACCCACCCACCCCACATTTTTTGTTTGTTTTGAGGGATTGATTGTATACCTTTTCCCAAACGCATATAGAAGACTTGGAGTCAATGAAGCTGTTATTGAAGAAAGACAAATACTCAGTTATATACTATATATATATATATATATATATATATATATACATAGTTATGCATTTATCTTCAGAATAAAAACAATAGAATAAAATGTGTGACCTGCTGAGTTGCACGAGGAGTAACGATTTTTTTTTTTTATGAAAATAATTTAAAGAATGAATTTGGCAGATATATAGATGGACCTTTATACAGTTCTCCAAGTTATTGCATGATTTTTTTTTCCCGAAAATTTAAGACAAAATATCCCGAGAAAATGTTAATATACAATTTTAAAAAGTGTATGTCTCCTTGGAGATGTCAACATTGATGTAAAGAAATATATTGATTTGTTTTCACAAGTCCGGTAAGTGTTACTAATTCAACTCATCAAAATGTTAGTAATAGCAGTACATCTCTTACTATACAATTATACTTATTCCATGTATTGATTAACCACACAGAATAACAAGACCATTTTCATCATTTAGTAACAATATATTCATTAACACTTGATACAGATGATTATAGTGGTATTTGTATTATTGTGATGTATCCGATCATTTGCCAGTGTTTCTTTGATTTTCGCAATTATTTCAACCGTTCAAAGTACCGATTATACCAATTCAACATAGTAACGTATGGTACAGAAAGTGTTGAAAATTTAACAGCCTTAAATGACGATTTAGTGAATGAATGCAGTGGTTGAGTGTTTATGAAGACAAAGATTTTAACAGAGAATAGGAAATGTTTAAAACTAAAGTAATGTTACGATGAGAATATAATTATCTTTGGTTATAACTAAGACGTGTAAAAACATTCTATTCAGTATAAGACCCGTAATAAGTTACATATATGTAGCAAAAAATAAAAGCTGCTGAAAACTGGTTATCCAATAGTGGCAATAAAGTTAGTGGAGTCAAAGATATATAAATCATGTGTGTGTAAACTAAATGCGATGAATTAAAAATGGTGTATACAAAATCAAAATAAATTTACCAAATAATTCGTAAATGGGAGACAATCTACTATGCAAAAGAACCACAAAGATCAAAGGGTGATATGAATGGAGCATTGAAAGTACTAAGGAAAACAATAAATGAAGTAAAATCACCAAATGAAATTGGTCATTTGAATAAAAAAATAAAGAATTAAAAATCCCTCTGATATGAAAATGCATCTAACTTTTTTTCCCTCTCCATCGCACCTGATTTAGCTTCCAAGATACGTTGTGATAGTCTTCATTTTTCTAAATTTTTGTAACGTCCAATAACTATAACTATTTCAAATGACAAGTCCACCTTCATAGACATTTGGATTGAGTGAATGTGGCAATATTATTAGAATACATCAGTGAGAGTTTGAGGAAAATCGGACAATCCGTTCAAAGGTTATGGATTTTTTGGAGTTTCTGCGCAGTCACTGCTGAATGAGAAGACTACTGCAGCTTAGTGATGTCACATGTTTAGAACGACATATAAAGAAAAGTCAACATATTTTCACTTTTCTCACATAATAAAAGAACACATAAAAGAAGACTTGCCTCTTTTAGAAGGCAGGCGGAATAATATTACCCTTGACATACATCATTGCCAAATCGAGGGAATGTGCACTTTTTCTTTCAAAAAGTGAAATTTTGTGAAATTCTCTTTATATTTTCCTTATATTGTTCTACGCATGTGACATCATACACTGTATAGTAGTCTTCTCATCCAGCAGTGACCTCGCAGAAACTTCAAAAATTCATAACTTTTGAACGGATTGTTCAATTTTCCCCAAACTTTCACTGATGTGTTCTACTAAAATTGTTGGATTCACTCAATCCACATGAATATGAAGGTGGACTTGTCCTTTGATGCCATGATACAAAGTTATATTATAAATATCGTTAAATCATTTTAGCCTAAGACTTCAACTGGATATGATGGATTTAGTATGAAGTTACAAAAAAAAAGAAGACCCAAATGGTTTATTCAATTGCGTCTCCTTTAGAATGTGATTGATCTGTCTTTATTGTACGGAATATGCCCAAACGTTTTAAGATTGCAAAGTGATACAAAAAAAAAAAAAAAAAATGAAACTCGAGAAACAGGTCATCGCCATATTATCTCATTATTAATCTCTATTGCAACTTTGAAAAGATTGTATTACAGAAGATGAATGTATTTTTTGGCAGTTTATAACGCTCTTCATCCTAACCAGTGTGGCTTTAAACAAATTTTTATCTGATTTCCAATGCTATAGATAAAGGTACAAAATAACTCCCACAAAATGAACTAGTTTAACATATTTATGGAATCAGATAAGGACTTTGATATAATAATGATCATAAAACTCTCTTTTACCAATGAGATGTATACCATATTATACATATGGTATACTAGCCCCAGTTTATTTTGGGCTACTAAGACACTAAGCATACAAGGTTCACGAGACCGACACATTAAGTTCCGTATTGACTCGTAGGCTGTTTTACCTTGTGTCAAACTCATAGGTCTTATTTGTCTATTGTCAAACTCATGGGCTGTATACTGGTATATGACTCGTTGACCTTCGAACTCGTGGGTGTCGGTCTCGTGGGATGATCCAACAACCTTTATGGTGATTTTCCGTTAGTACCCCCTACTCTGGAACAACCTCCCTATTCATATTCAGTCCTCTATCTCCATTGACATTTTCAAAAAGAAACTCAAAACCAATTTATTTTAAGAGCAGAACTGATGATTTTGAAATTGTGGAATATTTGTACTCGAAGTTATACGTTTGTTGTCTTTTCTTAATTGTTAAGCATTTTCGTCTTAAGCGCTATATAGATTTTCCATATCATTATCATTACTACGTGAAATATTCATTGGGGGCCCCAACGCTCAGTATACCTGGTCCCTGACTGCCTTAATACTTATGAATAATAAACTCCTCGAAGTTATACGTTTGTTGTCTTTTCTTAATTGTTAAGCATTTTCGTCTTAAGCGCTATATAGATTTTCCATATCATTATCATTACTACGTGAAATATTCATTGGGGGCCCCCAGCGCTCAGTACCTGGTCCCCGACTGCCTTAATACTTATGAATAATAAACTCATCGTCAGTTCTTAATTCTATTATGTTTGCGGATGACACTACTAGTTTTGCTTCTCATAACAACCATCATTACCTTATTCAGATATAAGCTTCAAAATAAAGTTGTGGTTTAAATGCAACAAATCATTTCTGAATATTGGTAAAACAATCTTCATGCATGTTTAAACTACACATTCCAACGTTAATCCACAAATTCATTGTGAAAATTATAAAAATTGATGGTTTATTGCTAGACAAATAGGAACATAGTAGTCTTTTAGAACCATTTAAGCAGGAATCATCGTTTATTTTCTGAATATTCAAAAATTAGCCAAACTAATAGAAGCATTGTATAGACTTAAACATGAGTTGTCCTAAAATCCCTTAGTGCTTTATATCACTACATTACTACATTACTTATTACTACACTTCATCACTATATTATACCCTTCATGTAATTGTAATCTCACATTGCAAAATATTGTGGTATATTCAAATCGAATAATATTTTCATTTACAAAAGAAGGCTGAAAGGGGATGACTAGTAACTGATCCATGATCAATGCCCCGTCATTGTACAGGCATGCTAACCTGGAAACATTAAACTACACATTACTTGAATATGAGACCACTCTGAAGCAAATAATTTTCACACAACAATAGATATATAATGTGCTCTTAAATGAATCCCACAAGGATTGGAACAATCATCCCCCAGCATTCCCACTGATTCCCACTGATCAGTTACTAGCCATCCCCTTGAAAGAATTTGTTTAAAATTACTTCATTATAACACATACTCATCCTTTATTTCACCAATTAAAAATTTCTTAGAATAGACAATATCGATATCAATGTTTATAAACAGTAATATTTATGATTAAATACATGAAAAACTTGCTACCTCAAGCTTTCAAGAATTTATTTAACATATATGATATAATATTTATTCATATCCAACACAATTATTATCCGCAATAACATTCATTTAACATACATATTAAGACACTATGGAATGCTCTCCATAATCATCAAAGAAAATGGGATAATTTTTTAATGAATAATCAAACCCATAATGAATAATCAAACCTATAATTGAAATATAGTGGTGACAACTACAACAGATACTTGTAGTTATATCAACTCATGATCATTTTAAGCGTAACCAGTGTATTATTAATCACTTCCTTTTTAAGTAAAAGCAAACCAGGCCACTCATGAATTCTCCCTCCCACCCCCGGCACTTGCACCTTTTTCTTTACCCTTTAGTGTGTAAAACCTACATAACAGCTTTTAGTTGTTTTGTCACGATGAAATTGCTGTCATTTCATTAAACATCATAATGTATGTTTGTTGTGACGGCCCCTGGAACGTGGCACATGTCATAAAATGCAGTAATCTGCACTTTGTATCTAAATGATTTATTGAATTTGTTTGAAAAACATGATTTTTCATAGAACATTGAATTTATCGAATTATCTGTATTATTGCTGTATTTTTCGGTTGTATTGAACTATCAAAAAACAAGTTGAAGAAATAAATTGAAATTGAAATTGACCAAAAAAGAGAGATAAGATCATTTTCTGTATCTATAAAGACGCTTGAAAAATGCTTGGCAGTCACGAATGATGATGCGCTATCGGCTTTCCAAAAGTTTGATATTGGAGGCATCATCCCTTTACATCATTTGTTAATTTAATTATCTTTGTGATATTCGTTTTTTAATTCTTCAATCTTTTTCATTTCTTCAGTTTAATCCGACCAGCTTCTGTACTGGCAGCTCTCTGTCAGTACTCTTTTTACAATGTATTTTGCCTCATAATATAATGGGTATTTGTAAAAATAGGCGACATGGCGTTTGTCTCAACATGCTTTATTGTAAATTGGCAAACGAACCATCTCCTTTATTCTCTTTTCTCTGTTCTCATAAACATGAATAAGCGAGTGTACGAAATCATCCTCTTACCCTATAAGTATAATATGCCTATATAATGTTTGATGCTTCGTTATTGTCGTCACCGTTCTTTTCATCGTTTGTTATGATTAATTATTATCACTATTATCGCCATTATCATCACTATCATTAGGATCAGTATAGTAGTATTATGTTTGCGATGATGATCTTCATCATCTTCGTTTATGCATTTTCGGACCTATGCATCTGCAAACCGTCAACGGCTGCCGATCGCAATGATAGGGCATTTACTATGCACATCGGATGAGTAAAGTAAAGTCGTCTGTATGTGATTCAAATGGGTGGTATTAATGGACAACCAAGTAAATCGCGCGGCGATTACGGAAAGTGACAGCCCCTACTATGGCGTTGGCCTTGTGGGGATATCGTCTGATCTCCTTCGAATTTCTGGTTATGATGTACAAGGAGGAATCCGCGTCCATTGATCTCGAGGTCGACTGCACAGATTCCGCACTGAAGACGACCATGACAGTGATGGTCACTGTCGATCAGCCGGTTTTATCGAAGCTGGAAAGAAAATTCATACTGCACGAAGACAAAGTTGTATAGATAGAACGTGATACCCATGTTCTTATGCCCTTCACATCTTAATTTTCCCTGGTGAGAAATGAATAGATTGTGTTCATGAAGCATGTTGAATATACGTATCGAGTGTGCGTTTGCTGTGTACATTATGACTCTTTGTTTGTGTGTTCATGCAACTCGTCCACTACCTGCAACCGTAAACAGTAAAACCAAGCTAACTGCAATATTGTTAGCTGGAATTAAAAAAAAAAAAACCAAACAAACAAACAAACAAACTAAGAAATGCGATATTTCTTTAAATAAAACGAGAGTTAGATATTCAACTATATGTAGAACCTCCTGTCTGAACTAAAATGTTAAAAAAAAAAACTCACAAGTCGCCGCAGTAGGTACTTTTTCTATTACCAAGAAGTATGTTACTACAGTGTTTTTAAGTATTTTCTTCATTGAGATCCCCTGCATGTTTGATTACATCTAAATTTTCAACCTACCTGAGTGAACGATTTTCTTAAAACTGGTGTCTAATGATGTACTCTTGAATTGTTTATAGGTTACTTTTTGTTTCGTTTTGTTTTGTTTTCATATGGTTTGATTGAATAAAAAATCCAAAGAATACATGCACAACATTCGAGTTAAATCAATAATAAAGACCCCTACTGTGAACTATGATTAAGGATTTCTTGAACAAATTGATGACTTTTCTGAATGCATGCTATACTCTCCTGGCTCTTATCAATATTTGCTGATCTGTAAAATTGCTGCGTCGGTTTCATTCTTATACCATAGTCATAAAGGTAACAATAACCGTGTTCGGTAACCCAAGATAGGGATTTTCCCTCCTTTGGTTCCAATAATGTTCTCAGTATCATGAACTATGGTGTGTGTGTGTGTGTGTGTGTGTGTGTGTGTGTGTGTGTGCGTGTGTGTGTGAGTGTGCATGTGTGTTGGGGGAGGGAAGGGTTTGTGCGTAATTTCCTTTTAAACAACTCTTGAACATTACAGGTTCGGGGTTTTTTTTCTAGCACGATCGAATCCTATCATGGAGACAATTAAAAAAAAATGGCATGAGAGTTGATTGATTGGAAGAAATGAATAAAGAGCAGAAAGCACTTGTGCAAAGTTGTCATATTGTAGCGAAAACGCGATCATGTCATGATGGTAATCAAACTGTTCAGCTGGGGTACCAAACATCAGTGTCTGCACTGCGATTCTATTCATCTCAGAAATATATTATTCCATCAATCGTTTTTGTTTGCATTAGAGCCACTGCCTCTAATGCGACTTCTATAACCCACAATATCGGAACATGTTTGATATTCAAGGCATTTGGAAAACTGATGCTCAACTTATGCACACACACTAATACACACACAATCACGCATACACACACAAAGACACAATCAGACACACCATCTTGTAAACACGCACACAGCCGCGCACACACGCGAATTCGTACTTGCAATTTACTGACAGAGCGCATGTACTCGTTAGGAGTGTTTTAACGATGGTTAGCGTCTGGGAAAGCCGAATGTAGGATGGACCACTCCAAGGACGCGCTCATTAGTCAACGAAGGCTCGCCTATTAGTCACGGGGTCTGTAATTGCTACATCCCAGGTACGACGGCTCGAGGTAATTAGAAGTGAGAACAATGGGGATGGCGCGACTGAAGCATCCCAAAGACACGCTAAAATGGAATCCGATGTTACGTAGTCACATGAAATGTGTTGCCATGGCTACGTGTAGGCGTTGTTCGCCGGCTCATGACAGTAATTATCCTGGCATTAGTTACCAATCCGTGAGTTTAAGGTCGTATCCATTTTGCCCCAGTCGAGCTGCAAACTGGGCTGTCACACATAACAATGTGGCCTAGGCCTAGGCGAGTATCAGAACTGTGAATCGGTGTTCGGCAAGAGAAAATATTGCTGTCCAAACACTCCTTGTCCGTTCATGTTTCCTCTAATACCAATATTCCTCTTTACTGGTGAAATATTCCATTTATTTTCCATTTCCATGTTCTATTAACCACTACTCATCACCATGAGTCAGCTTGGCTGTATTGCCTGCGAGACATATTTGGACTGCATCTTCTTGATCCACTAAATGACCATTGGAGCAATTAATGATTTTCAGTCGAAGAGGCACCCATTCTGATCCGCTGTTTCAAACACTGAGAAACTGTACGTTTGTTGTTGTTTTACAAATATAAGAATATATCACCCTCCTTGGCAGAATATTGTCAGGTAATAGACCATGTTAGTACACCACGAGAGGCAAAGATTATGGTTAGTTATACCTCCCAAAGTGCAAAACAACACACAAGGTCAGTTTTCAGTATCTTTCATAGGAGTGACACTTTGGAATCGTATCCCAAAAGATCTAACGGTAGAAACGTCAGGCTGTGCGGTCAGAAAGGGGTTACTCACTCCACTCATTAAAATACCCTCGATTTAGATATGTGATTTGTTTGATAGCTGAACTGGAAATAGTATAGATATCTAAAGTCATATGATGAATTTGTATGAAATATAAAGAAAGAAAAACATTAAGGCTTATACACTTTGGTTTTATATTTCTGTAAAAAAAAAAAGAAGATTTAAATCTACTCTTTTTTTTTTTTTTCGTCTGTATATACATTCTGGCTATGTATTATCCAGTCCAAAGAACATACTGAAGTATTATCATTTTTGTCTAAATCTTGCCAAGGACAGAATGAAGGAACTACATTCGACTGTGTACTTGTACTTTCTTGTACATTCTGATGCCTTTTAAAGGGGTCCTGAAATCCAAATGCCTGTTGATTTGTGTTGATTTATAATATCCTCAACATCACTTTTGCGGTGAAACGAATATATAGAAACATTCCATATATTTTTAACGATTTTTTCTTTATTGTTCTTCAGATTACCTGGGAACGCCCACAAAAAAATCCTTCCAAACCAGTATTCCTCAGATGACCTCATCTGTCAATCATTGCTAAAGAACTGAAATGTTTAATAAAAGACACTGGAATGCACCTTCCCCTCGACTCAGCATAATCTGAGGAATGTTGGTTTGGAAGGATTTTTTTGTGGGCGTTCCCAAGTTATCTGAAGAAAAATAGAAGAAAAAAATCGTTAAAAATATATGGAATGTTTCTAGATATTCGTTTCACCGCAAAAGTGATGTTGAGGGTATCATAAATCAACACATATCAACAGGCATTTGGATTTCAGGGCCCCTTTAACGACAATATAATATTTACCTTTTCTTTTGAAAATACATTGACTATATCAATCAGTGTTAATATCATTCTTATACAGAAATGTTGCATTGTTTCTTGTATTCTTTTCTACGTTATATCATTATATTCGCATGAATATTGTGTTCCCATTTCTTTTTTGTTATTGTCATTATCTTTGATATTGTAAATTTTGCAGACTATAATTTGTTCTTAGTTTTTGGTATAAACTCAAACATCCACACCCTTCACGCACTCGGGTACAGTATCGGAGGCATGTATTCTAATAATGGGCAATCCAATGAAGATCGTGGGGCCTTTGTTTGTTTGTTTCGATTTATTTCATTGTGTTTTTACTCTTTATTTGAGTGAGTAGAACATAGATGTTTTGTGTAAATACTGAGCATATCCGATGATATGAACCTCAGGGAAACTTCTAAACATCTTTTGCTTATCTTTTTGATAAGTGTACACAAAACATTGGTATCTCACGGAGCCCCATACGTCCTGAACTTCCCGACGCTTTTTTCTTCAGTCAACAATGCGCATCTGCTTATGAAAAAAAAAAAACCCAACAAAATCCCAGTGCTCTCTCGATCGCCAGTTTTAGACCTGCTTTTAGGAGAACGCGTCCAGCATTTTTGAGTTCCATTTGTAATGAACTGCATATATATACATAAACTGCGAGTGCGTGAGTCGAAAGTGAAATTCAGTAGTCATGAAGCCGTTGCCATACAGGAACCACGTAGAACTGTCTTTAATATTCTTATGTACCGCATGTTTTTTTTTATTTGTTTGTTTTTTAGGTTTTTTTTTTTTTAGACACTATGGCCCGAATTCACGAAGGTGGTACAAATGAAACCATGGTTTAAACCATGGACAAAAACCATGGAGCGCCAAGTTTCGCACGGAATATTTCGTTACGAAATTGGTCATTTCGTCGACAAAATGACCGTTTCGTTAACGAAATTATCATTTAGTTACAAAATGCTGTCATTTCGTTACAAAATGTTCATTTAGTTACAAAATGTTGTCATTTCGTTACAAAATAATCATTTCATCGACGAAATGACTGATTTCGTAACGAAATATTCCATGCGACACTTGGCGCTCCATGGTTTTTGTCCATGGTTTAAACCATGGTTTTATATTTTGTACCACCTTCGTGAATTCGGGCCAAAATATCTATCGTTATGAGACTTAAGTATGATTGATAACGGAGTCAACATTGTGAAAGCTTCAGTTTGTTGTCTATCTGTCCTTTTTGCAGTACCTGGATCAATGCATTGGATTATAGCAGTGAATTGGCATGCAAATTGACGTTGTGAATGAACATATGATTTTCTTCGTTATCGGATGAATTCTTTGTATACGAAATATGATTCCATGTTACTGAAACAGACCAAAAATATGCAGGAGACTAGCACTAGCAAGGTTTGATAAGGATTGTGGCTTCGATCCAAATGAAACGTATACCAGAAACATCATAGGTTAAAGCACACACGGACACACGCAAACACACACACGCACACACACGAAAAACCAAACAAACAACAGGAGTAAAAAGAAAATGTGCATATCTTACGATAGTCTGTAGGCGTATTCTGTAGGAGTATCTTTGGGCATATGTGTGCGTGGGTTTGTTTGTTTGTGTATGTGTGTGTGTTTGCGTCTGTGTGTGTCTACGTGAGTGTAAGTGATTGTCACGTCGATTTTGAACAATAACCCACGTTGTGTATCGGGAGAGGATTTCATTATGTAATGCACTTACATGATTATCACTAATTTTACGTACCAAAAATTTCAATATAACCATTGTTGCAATGCTTCAGTGAGCAGCGAGTTCAACACAGAACGACGCAAGTTTGGCGCCATGCATGGCGTGTATGGCGCCACTGCGCCCGAAGTGAAGCAGTTCGCAGATGATTCCGTAACCTGATCACGAAGGAGGCTCCGCGAACGAAACTCGCACCATTCCCTTGATTGGTGG
Source organism: Diadema setosum (assembly GCF_964275005.1). Lineage (NCBI taxonomy): Eukaryota > Metazoa > Echinodermata > Echinoidea > Diadematoida > Diadematidae > Diadema > Diadema setosum. Next base: position 23,144,474 of record NC_092685.1, read on the forward strand.
AAACCCGCGAGAAAACGCGTGGACGGTGACAACCATAGTGATTAGCATGATAGCGTGGGATTGCGATGCTCTCTGAATACATAAGGAGGTGGTGATTGCTTTTTAACGCAGGATTCTGGTGTTCTTTTTATATACGTCTTTATACAGCACCTCCTTCCCACACACCCAAGATTTACTGTTTGAAAAGCAGAAAAGCGAAATATCAATCAAGACCACTTTTGGGTGTTACGGTTAAATCTGTCAAGGGCATATTCGACAGACCACATGTTGTTGTGGCTTGTTAACGGAAAAAATAACAAACATTACTTACAAGGTTTAAATTCTGACCTTTAACACGTTTTGTGATTATGAAGGATTAGTTCATCATTTCTCAGTTCTGTCGTGTATAACTTCAGTGCAGATATGGTATAGTATAGGTTCCGAAGTTGAAATATCATTATAGGGTGTTTTTATGAGAAAAGATCACATAAATTATTAACGGCACATATTTATTGATTGTTTAACTCTTATTTGATGCTATCTAGGTTCGAAATATTCATCATGAATGCGTGATGAATACACAAATGCATCCTCCACAATTTCACATCAACACGTAATCGGGTAGGATATCGCATCTTATTTAAAACATTAGGCAACTATAGTCGTAATCACTTGGGGGGAAATGACTGTGTGCTCATTATAACTGCCATTACTACAGAGTGAATAGATGAGGGAAGAAACTTACCAACAAAATTGGTAAATTGATATGCGTTACACATTACTTTTAAGTGGTAAATATAATTCAAAATATCGTGATAGACTTTGTCAGGACGCGAGGGCATTCTATCTCTGCTGAAGAAATGTACTTTATTATTCCCAGCTAAAACAATAATGCATCCAAATTTGAACATTAGGGGTGAGGTGGCGTTCAGTGAAACGGAAATCAGTAGGGTTTTTATCTCGCCTGCGTAGTGGAAGCGAGACATAGACATCACTTTTCCGTCGTCGTTGGCGGCGGCGTCGTCGTCGTCGACGTCGTCAACGATCTAGTGCACTCTCAATAACTTTCCGCAGCTTTGAGCTATGACAAGAAAACTCTCACCACAGGTACATAACCTTAGAATTCCTATGTGGGTCAAGCCCGGCGAGTTCAAAGGTCAAATCGTCGATGAACTCTACCTGATAAGCAGTGCGTGTACACATAGTATTGTGGTGTACTCTCAATAACGTTCCACGCCACATGTATATTACCTAAAGATTATTCTTCTTTTCTTTTCCTTTCTTCAAAAGAAGGTTGCCAGCCAGACTGCACTGAATGAAATGCATATCTTTGTTAAATCTGTTTAATGTCGACGTCTTTAAAACACTATTATTTTTGCCCTCTATAAAATGTTCTCCTTTTCATTTCAACTCTTGTCAGTACAAACAATGTATACAAATCACGATTAAAACATGGGTTAACAGTGCTTTTTTATCTGTAATACTCTCCTCAATGCCTTCCTATTCGGGTTTTTTTTTTTCCAACTATGGTTATAGATGTCTTATAATCAATCGATATGATTTATCAGCATTCATCCATGCGTTCATTAGCCCATCAGTTTTGTTGATATTTTGTCACGAAAGACAAGGCTTGCATTTAGGAGTAAACATAGGCTCTTGGAACAGTAATGACACTGTTAAATATAGATTGCCGTGTAGGGCTGAGCTCTTGAATACTAATAATGTATGCAGATGGACGTGTATGCAAGTTATATACTCGTGCTTCAATCCTCATAGCTATAGCACACACTATTTACATTGATTTAGACTCTGTCAGTACACAAAATATGTAATGACATTTGACTGGGTCTTTATATCTCTCACTGGCGGTTTTCCAGACTGTCTACGGTAGCGTTTAAACAGCCCCTTTCAAGTTTGTTAAGTCGGAGATCTATAGTATCCCCCATGCAGTGTAAGAAGAAACGATGTGATCCACCGGTGATGCATATTATTATACAGCATGTCGGTGCATTATCATTTTGAAATTTGTCTGTGTGTACGAGATAGGGAGATGGGTGGCCAGCGTGTGTCTGTGCGTGTGCCTGTGTATTTGTCAATATTCCAATATTACTTGTGGGGTGTTCTTTTTTTTATCTTTCTCTCTCGTTCTCTCTCTTTCCCTCTCTCTGTCTTCGAAAGCCGAGTCAAACACGGAATTGTGACACACTCTTTTTTATGTCAGTACTCCCGGAGGACGAGTTGTAGAGTTGAAATCCTCGATATTAATTTCCGGTGACTGGGCTTGATGAGTGTTCACTGGTCGAGGGAGAAAGAGAAAGACTTGGCTGGGTGCTTGCATTCCCTGCCAGAGCGAGCCCGCGAGTATACGAACGCTAATGGACAGGGGTTGTGATTGTACGTATGTATTGCTTAAAGGGAGGATGTAAATTACGCTCTGGTTTCGTCTTCTCTTCCCTCTCTCATACTATCCTCTCCCTCTTTCACTCCACCAGCTCCCCCCCCCCCTCCCCATCTCTCTCCTCTCTCTCAACTCTACTTTAATTTTCCATGAGCGTTTTTAAAGGCTTTTTTTTTGTGTGTACCTAAATGGTCTTTGGATATAACAACTCTTCTCTTGATTTATATTGACTTATATAATGGGATGTTTCTACTTAATTCTACCAGCGATCCTGTCGACATCATTCATATTCTTTTTTCTATACCTCACAAATCGATCCGTAACTTTCTCTCTCTCTCTCTCTCTCTCTCTCTCTTTCTTTTAACATATTGCGAGCCAGTATCTTGATATCTTACTGAAATGTGCACATTATATAAAGTGCAGCAAACGATATTTCTGTGGTTTGATACTGTATTTTTTCATTACAATTTTTACTACTCCTTGCCGGTGTTTCATAATATGGTAGAGCCCTATATTATGTTGTTCATTATGTTGTATATACGTGCATATTATATTTTGTAGACATATCATAATATGTATATATATATATATATATATATATATATATATATATATATATTATATATTTATTTATTTATTATAAAGATTTCATGTATATTTTATATGAATACATACATGGATAGATTTGATATGCATACATTAATTTATATATATGAAAATTATCTATATAAAATCATGTTTATATTGTTGTGTGTTTCAGGTGCAGAAATATCAAATTGCTGAATGTAATTATAACTAATACTTGAATCGGTAATACTCGAGAGGAATACGGTTCCTCTTTTTCTCTCAGACTGGCATATTTTGGTAATTTCTTTCTCATTTTTTGCAATTATGCGCATTTCACCCGATTTGTCTCATACATTCTATCAACACTTAATCTTCCGAGGTTATATACATATAATCTGAATACCCATTCATGTGAATTCTCCCTTTTTAAGCTCACCTGAGCCAAAGGCTCGGGTGAGATCTTGCGACCATTCATTGGCTGGCGTCCGTTTTGCGTTGCTTGTCGTCCGTCAACTTTTACATTTTCAGATGCTTTTTGAAAACGCGTGGTCAGATTTTCATCAAGCCCCTGAGATTAATTTAAGGAATCTTTACAAATCTCTTTCTGTAAAACCAGAAATGGTAAGCTAAGTTGGTGCCATGAGTAAGTAGATTGGTGGCGGTTGTTTCAAGTTTGCTCATGGTAGATCTGCAGGATGAGACCTGTTTGGGGGGGGGGGGGCAAATCGGGACCCAATCTTCTCCTCGCCTACTTCTTGCAAACACGTCAAATTTGTCATCAAACTTGGCAGGCATTATTGCTTAGGTAATGGATGCATCACATGCCCCCACCAGAGCCCTCAAATCAGAAAATCTTGGAAAAATAATCTTCCATAAAGCCAGAAATTCTAAAGTACATAGTCAGTGGTCGTACTCTCAAGTTTGTTTGTGGAAGACCCATGGATAGCCCCATTGCATGGGGCCGGGCCAGGGACAGTTTTCACATTTTGATCTTTTTGAGAAAGCGTGGTCAAATATTTTGCAACGCTGACAGTAATTATTGTCAGTTTGAAAGAATATACAGATGGACACCATGCACCCCCCCCCGGCCCTCAAGGTCCTGGCCCCCTAGTTTGCTATGCTCTTAATGCCCCAGTCACATATAAACACGGATGCTCAAGGATTTACACGGTGATCCGGGGAGATCCGGGGACGTCCGGGGAGATCCGAGATTTTGGTATGAATGTACACACGGTATCAACACGGCAGCTACACGGATAAGGCCGGAAGAGCGCGGCGTCTACACGGACAAACACGGCATCTACACGGATCAACACGGCAGCTACACGGCAGTCACACGAACCACCCCGGATTGCTCTGCCAACACGGCAATCCCCGGATGACGCCGGATGTTTTTGACCTCCAAAAGTTGCCATGTTGGCCTCCCGGCGTCAACACGGATCTCTCCCCGGATCAGATCCGGGGTGGTCCGGGGTGATCCGGGATGTCTATGTGACCGGGGCATCAGGTAATAGTCCACAAGAATGCATGAAAACTGAACTTGCGATACTTGGGTGAGCACTATAGACCCCTGTGTCTCTTGTTTTCTATCTGCCCAGATGCAAGATTGCTAACAACCAATGTATAGAATATGGAATAACTTCATAAACGAGATCACATTCATGTGACCAAGACAATTTTCCTTTCATAATCATGCGCTTGCAGACTGCTCTGATCTTAGGTAATTGGAATGCTATTAAATGCTATACAGAAGATTCCTGAGAAACAAAATTAATGTTCATGACGTGCCACTTTGTACACATCAACACTATTCCTTTGCTCTTGATTATCTACCTTCAGGTTAATACTTCTTTCATAAACACAGTTATGCGGATAATGTCCGCATTATTGATTGGTCGTAAAAGCGGCGCGGGACCAGAGTAATCCGCTGCACAATATCCGCATTGCGATCAGACTTGGAGTTTGTGAACGCCATTCCAAAAAGCGGATTATTTCCAAGGTACGGACAGAAGGTCATCCTCACCTTATACGCACAGCATTACCTCTTTGGAGAGGAGTAGTTACTACGATGATTATCCGCTTTTGCTGGCTTTTTTTTTTTTCGTTTGATAGAAAAAAAAAATATGGATAACTTTTAGAGTTTGTGAAACAATCTTTGTAGAATTGTCCACAATAATCTTTTGCGGATAATTGGGAGATTCTTTGTCTAAACGAAAAGCTGTATCGCGACATAATTGTTGTTGTTTTCGTTCCCTCCTTGTTATAAAAAAACAACCTGTAAAATTGTGGCAACACAGCACTTAACTCGTTTGGGGTGAACGAAATCCATACCAGAGTTCATACCTTGGTCACTACAGCTAAGAATAGGCTGCTTTGCATTGATGGAAATGCAAAAGGGTTCCATGTATAGGCCATCGTGGGTGAAGGCGATCTGGGAATACATGCACAATAATGCTGCTGTCGTGAGGTATCCTCGTACTGAATTTGAATTCTGTCAGCAGAGTTTGTACAACCATTACCTTTGGCAATTTGTCAGAGAGATACAAGACACGCGGACTGCGATAACGTACACAAAGTTGATTAAGTTAATAGAAATCATGTCTTTGTGCTGTTGTAGTTTAAGGAGACCTCCGGATGATTTTCAGATTTTTACATTCTTTTTGACCAACTATAAATTAGTTATACTGAGGACAGAGCTTCAGAATTTTTAATAATTGGGATGAAGAATAAGAATATTTTTAAAATTTAGAACAAATTGCAATGAACAAGGATGATGACATGGCAGAGTCACCATAAGAATGTATGAGTTGGGGCTCAAGGCAGCAGAACAAAAGAAGAAGGCATGCATAGATTATACACAGGTGAACTCGCAAGCAAGCGGTATTGCAATGGAATTACGCTGCTACATTTCTGAAATAATATGTGAACCTCCTATGTCATCATCCTTTTTCAGTGTAATTTGTTTAAGGTTTTTCAAAGTATTGTTTCTCTGCTCAAGAACCACAATAAATTCCACACATCTATACATGGAGTTGTCGATTTATGTACTACATGATGTGAAATTATGAAAATCGTCTGGAATGTCCCTTTAAGAGGTATACCACTGCACCAGACAAGGATATCGATTAAATCTTACTCTTGAAAGTTCTTCTCATGACCTGTTTTTAATCGTGAAGGCGTCGTTGAGAGGATTCATTACATTCAGCTCGAGTTTATCATCACAGATATGTACGTATTATGTAAGTAGGAATCAATTTGTGTGCAAATATGTCTTTTATTTTTAGTATCTTGTTGTTGTGTAATACACAGAGAGCGTTGTAAGTTGCCGTATGTCATATTGTATCGAACTCAGTAATTAGTCATATAATCTAGATTCGGTTCTACGTTCTATAGTTGTAGGTCTTTGTTTTGGAGAATGTATGTGGACCAAGATGTTGTAGATGGATGATCATCTTCTCCTTCACAATTCCCTTTCTCTTTGCTACAATAAAAAAAAAGAAGAGAAGGAGAGAGAGAGAAAGAAAGAAAGAAAGAAAGAAAGAAAGAAAGAAAGAAAGAAAGAAAGAGAGGCCTATACACAAGTCACACATTTGCACATTAATATGCAAGGCACGTTTTCGGTGATCGATGAAGTAATTCTTTAACCCTTCATTCTTCCAGCCCTCACTTCATTACTGTCTCCTTTCCATTTTTTTTTAACTCCACTTTGGGGAGGTAGTCACGAATGCAATTACCCTGATATTTTTCAGTAGGGAACGTAGACCATTAAATACTGCATTCTCTAATCTGTAAGATGAAGTCAGCTTGAGACAGTGCTAGTAATTCAAGCGAGTAAATGTGTCTGTCGCATCGATGAAATCTAAGATGGGGTGCTTGTGCAGAACTTGATTATTCCTGTTGCCATAACTGGAGGAGGGTTCTCGACTGGGGGTTCCCGCAACGTCTTACCGTCGTAGCAGAAAGTATCTTAAATTATCTCACTTCTTTCATTAACGTTAGTAAAAAAAAAAAAAATAAAAAAAAAATAAAAAAAAAATTGAGAAAGGCATAAAATTGAAAACTTTGGCAGTTTTTTCAAGGAAATTGTGATGTCAATCACACTAAGATATGCGATGAGCAGACGAGTCTGGCGACAGTGGTCTCACAGGTCTTCAAGTAGTTTGTTTGTGAAAATAAAATCATTTGCTTGTGAATAAATTAACTGCTATATAATTTGTTTCACCTCTATAAAAAGATCAACACAACAAAATCATTGCAAAGGCATATTCAGTGAAGACCTGCACGCACGTGTGTGAGAGAGTTGTGCGATGATTATGTTATTACACCAACTGATTTGCATATTTTCCTGTGGCTAATGTCACTGTTTGGAAGAAAAGTTAAAGTTCTGAATACCATGAAAGTTCTTGTTCATTGTTCGAGTTGACGCGTTAAAGTAAACGTGCACATGGAGTGAATTTTCAATCAGACCAATATCACTGGCCTTGTCATGCAGATGATTTTTTGTTTAAAGCTTCAAAGGAAACCGTCTTCCTCGGTGAGAAAGAAAGCACAAAGCAGGAAGTAGCAGAAAGAGATCACAGTTACAGTTTTTGTGAAATCTGGCCGCTTTCCAAGAAACAAGCACAGTTTAATGAAAAATACTTGATCAAACAGTTCGTTGATAGAATGGATGTACAACTTCGTTTTGGTTTGATTTGCTTTGATTTTATTTCTGTATTGAACGTAGCCAAGCCAGCAACAATTCAATACAAGGTATTTAAATATATAAATAGATACAAAGCAATAGAAATTGTAAATTCCTGAACACTGTCTCTGATAACTTACATAACATAAAATATAACGACATTGCACACTAAAATTATACGTAAGCAGGTGACAAAATACAGGAGATCGTCATTTAAAGCGCAGCGTGACTTTGAGTTACAGTGCCATATACTGTTACGTATACATTTACACGACTGCATCTTAACCGACATGCCTACAGTTGGGAGAGGGATAAATCGTGAGACGATGGTATCTTGTTTACGTGTGTCTGCAAATAAGACTTTAGACGTATGAATTAGATGAGGTCGCCGTATTATTGACTTTACGTGGAAGAGAATGTGCATAATGGTGTAAGTGTGACAGTGTAAGATAATGTCAATTCTGATTATGCAGGGTGTAGTGTAAAACAATGTATCGTTAATTGCAGAAAATCTGTATCTGCTGAAGTCTGAATTGTGTGTGATTGCAGAAATTTTGCATTTCGACATTAGCCATAACATTCGCGAAATTATTCTCAAAAAGGATAGGATAAAGTTTTTGTATTAAGCAACGTAGCTAGTTTCGTCAAAGCGGCTTTAAAAATTGAAGAGACTAGGCTTCTTTTCACGTTTTCCGGAGGTGTTTGCGTCCTTCTTCACTTTTCTTTTTATGACAGTAAGTCAATGCTCTCCTACATGTTATTTTTGTAACTTCATCAGTACCGTAAACATTTCTTTTATTCGCAAAATGACAAAATATTTCAGTCCATGCAAAATGTGGGTGAAAATCGGGTAATGTGAACTATTTGCAAGCAAAAGGTTGTTCTATAAACGCTCCCTCGTGACGTTGACTACAACCCACGCGTAAGGGCGTCTGCTTGACTTTTGAAATGTGTGTCTAAATAAATCTTTTTTGAAAACTATTTTCTATTAACAATGATATTCCTGTGGGGAAAGTGACATGTTTTGGGGTGATGATTTTTTGGTCACGTGTGTCTGCAGGTAGGCTTTATAGGGTGTATATTATTGATAAGGTCGCCATATCATTTGCTTTGTACGGGGGAGAATGCGTGTGCAAATGTGTCAGTGTAAGGCAGTGTGGATACTGAGTGTGCATGTTTTTGGTATGACACTTTAGTAAGCTGTTTTGTCTTGCCCGCGTAGCGGAAGCGAGACAATATGCGTCATTTTTCCGTCGGCGTTGTCGTCGTCGGCTGCGGCGTCGTGAACAATTTGATGTACTCTCTCTAACTTTCCACAGCTTATGCTATAACCACCACACTCCCGCCACAGCTATATACATAACCTAAAGTTCAAGTTCGAATATTGCTGAAGTCTGACAAGGTTAAAGGTCAAATGTCAATGAATTTGCTCTGATAAGCATTGTTTACAGTACAAGCCAGTAGAGAGACACGATGCATAAGCTTTACGAGACAATTCTTTATGGGATTCATCAATTGTGTTCAAACAAAAAAATGAACTTGCGTTGACTACAGATGACCAGGATGATCCGTAAATTTACATTTTGTAAAGCATCCATTTCGTTATTTTGTATTGAATGTATTACCAATCTCTTTCTTATGATTATACCGCCATTGCCAAATACCACTTTTGCTGTCAGGTGGATGTGCTGGCAAGCAGCGTTTATAATGATTACATGAATATTCATTACATCACAAATGCTTATCCCAGCGAAATTAAAAACCAACATGCCTGTTGGTACGAAAGACCTTTTTTTTTCTGCTAATGCGCAAGGTGGAACTCCGAATTGGCCTATTGTGGTGTACTCTCAAAAAACTTTCCGCAGATTGGAGCTATGACTACCAAAACTCACATCACAGGTACATGACCTCGAAAAGCCGGTCACGTTCGAATATGGGTATAGTCCGACAAGGCCAAAGGCCAAATGGTCAATGAACTTCACTGGATAAACACTATACACTTAATATTGTGGTGTACTCTCAATAACTTTCCACTTTCCAATCAAAATCGAATATTGGTGAATTCTTACAAGGTCAAGGGTCAAAAAGTCAACGAAATTTACTTGATAAGCACTGTACTCATAGTATAGTCGTGTACTCTCAATGACCTTCCACAGCTTTGAGCTATGACTACCAAATTCACACCACATGTAGGCATACATCACCTTAAGACAGTGGCGGATCCATGGAGGAGCACACCGGGCGCCCCCCCCCCCCTTTATTTTTTGTTAAAGCAAAAGAAGTAAAAAGAAATGGGGAGGGGTGCGTGCGCCCCCCCCCCCCTTCAATTTTGTACTGGCGCCCTCTCTTTACGGAATTCCTGGATCTGCCCCTGTAAAGATGCCGGTCAAGTTCAAATATTGGTGAATTTTGATAAGGTCAAAGGTCAAAATGTCAATGATCTTTCCCTGATAACAGCCATAAATATAGTGTGTGCTCTCAATAACTTTCCACACACGCAGCTTTGAGTTATGACCACCAAACTCACGCCACAAGTACATCACCTAATGATGCCGGTCAAGTTAGAATATTGGTAAATTCCGACAAGGTCAAATGTCCAAAGTCAATGAACTTTCACTGAAAATACTATGATTATAAATTGCGATACGCAGGCGACACATCACTGGCGTTTGCCGTATAATCATGTTGTACTACGTTGACCATGCAGTCAATGAACTTTCACTGAAAATACTATGATTATAAATGCGATACGCAGGCGACACATCACTGGCGTTTGCCGTATAATCATGTTGTACTACGTTGACCATGCATCCTCATTGCATGTATTACCGAGAGAGCAGGATCTCGTAAAATAAGGTCTTCATGTTGCAATTTTGTTCCCTATTGAAGACTTTATCATATCTCTTTTGAGAATGTTTTTGCGACTTTTAGTGCTGATGTTGACATGCAGATTTTTTGCAATCAAACACATTTCCTTTGGCCAAAATATCATAACACATGTCAGTTGTATATAATAATAGCAATCACGCATTTGTAGCAATCGATTGATCGTTGCTAGCATACTGCAACACAACAGGACATTGATGCGGATTGTGTAGAAGTTTTACTATTTGATTTCATGTTAAGGGGAAAAAGAAGATATTAATGAAGATCGGCGGTAGACAGGTCCAATGGAAACTCGTGAGGCAATGACAACATCACTTCAGAAATTTGCATATCAATGTGATTGTTTTGAACATCAATGTTTCATGATAACGTTTCAAAATATTTTTCTTATCTTTTTTAATTCAGAGTGTTTCATATTACATGTACTCTATTAAGTAAAGCACACGTGATATAGTGGAGTTACATTGTGAGGAAATCACATATGTCATGTTTTTACCCTACATAGTACATCGGTATATTTACGTCATCGCTTGTATTGATAATCTATAAGTGTCTCTTTCATTAGATTTTCTCTGTCAGCCTGATGTAAATATTTTTTGTTCCTTCATGAATTGCATGGCAGTTTTTAGAACCAATGTAAATGGTTTCGTCAAAGCCGCCTTAAAAACTGTAGACAGTATTTTTATTTTTTGTTTGGGGGGGGGGGGGGGTGGGGGGTACAGGTTTTCCGGAGGTGTTTGCTTTCTGCTTCTTCACTTTTCCTCTTATGACAATAAGTCAATGCTCTGTTGCGCATTATTTTTGCAAATACATCTGTACCATAAACATTTCCTTTTATTCGCAAACATGACAAAATGTCTAAATTCATGCAGAGTATGGTTTAAAAATGGTAATATGTATTACTCGCAAGCAAAAGGTCGTTCTACAAATGCTCCCTTGTGACGTTGTATAAAAGATGACCCATCGGCCTGTAAATGCGTCTGATTGACGTGTGAAGTGTATGTGTGTGTGTGTGTGTGTGTGTGTGTGTGTGTGTGTGTTTTAACTTTAAAACATTTAAACATACATCGATGCTTTAGGACAGCTTAGGGAAATCTGTTTATTTCGGTCATTTGGATGATCACGCCGGAGACCATTTTAGCAAACAAACACAAAAAAATTTCATTTCCACGTCCGGCACGCTGGGGGAAAGAAATGAGATGATACATAATTATGAAATCCATTCAGACAACGATCTATTTCGACTTAGCCCGCATCATGATTATTATCATCGAGAATTGTTTCAAAACCCACGAATATAACAAATCAAATGAGTCTGCACCTGTATGTCATCGGTCACTTTATGATCATTATTTGATTGAATAAAAACTCAACAAATGATGATGATAATTTCGACTCTATACATCTCCACTTCCACGAAGATTGAATTTGAAAATATTGCTTTCAGAGTTTGTAAAGATAAGTAGGTTGGCCCATTTCAGATCCGCTCGACTGATACTCAAGTCTCATGATTAATCTACACGAAATGTATACTGATTTAATATTTTCTCTGCATCTTTTATGAGTACAGACTTTTCCATCCTCATTTTTCAAGATCGGAAAAGCTTCATTTACAATATTTTTCATATATGTAAAATGTCTTGTGTCGTCTTGTTGCGTCTCATTGCCTTTTCACTTTGTACGTTTCTGTTCTCTCTCCAGACGAATGTAAAGTGATTATGATAAGTCACACGGTCTGCCAGACAGGGTACGTGCACGTTGACACATCCTACAGCGATGACCGTTGCCGTTCCCGTCGAGCGTTATTCTCCGTTTCCATGGAAACACGCATCCCATCACCCCTGCTCCGAGCATCAACCTTACTGCTGTTACCATGACAAATCCTCCGCAGCATCTGACGGTATCTCCGTATCTCATGACGTTTCAACCAGCAATCAACATTACAATGGATTCACGACGAACGCTTCAAGCTTAGGTAAAGATAAAAAGAAACAAAGAAATAGAAAACAGAGAAGACAGTCTTTTACAATAAAATTACCTTTTCTACTGTGAAGCGTCCACGGTCTACAATAAAATTCATGCCTCGGTATAATCAGGTTTATAACGGACTTTGTCACTGTCATACATATAGGTGTCAATTCTGCCTGGTATATCGTTATGTCTTAGCATTCTGAGCGAGTGCACTTACGCCAGTGCGTGGGCGTTTGGGCATGTGCTGCGAAGTGTATTTCTTCTCTGCTAATTATGTAGTCATGTTTTGTAACACGCTGTGTTCGATAAAAGAAGAAGAAAGAATTGATGCGTTGTTATGAAGTTTCGTTTAATGTCTGATTTGATCCCAGTGTATCAAACTAAATGACTCCCCTGTATCGACCTATCCCGAAATTTGATAGACCCAGAGTCTAATCACATCATAAACTCATCCCGACATCGTTTGTGAATAATCCATCTGTTCAATTTGGGATAACTGGTTAGTGGCGGTGCAAGGGCGTGACGCATTTACACTTGGTAAGCTGACGATAGCTTACAATATGTTTTTGGAGATACATTGTGATGCAGTATTCCTTTATGAAGATGTTTCATTCCCTGCGATAGGGGAATTGAGGTTCGCATTTCACTTCAAACTTATGCTTAAAATCTGTCTCTCGTCCTTACTGTGAGAGAGGCATGTCTTAAAGGGATCGTATGGTTTTGGTTGAGACTTAACTTCAGGGTTTTTTTTAATCATTTTTTGGTGAGATAGTGAGAAACGTCTCATGAAGTATGAAAGAGCATGTAATTCCATGAGGATTTCAACGTTTATTTGATAAAAAATAATTTTGAAATGGCTGAGATATCCAAAAGAGAGTGATCCTAATAAAGTGTGGGACCCACATTTTATTACGATAGCTTTGTTTTACTTTGTTTTTGGATGTTTCAGCTTTTCCAAACTCGATTTTCATCAAATAAACTTTGAATTCCTCTTAAAATGGTATCCTCTGTAATATTTCATTAGTGTTTTCTTGGTATCTCGCAAAAAAGTTAAAACCCAATTTTCATCTCCACCAATACTGTACCATCCCTTTAACCCCTTCTGTGTCAGGGTCTTTGGACAGTATGTGCAACGCTATGAGATTTTCTGTGATCATTAGCACTCTAAGCACACAAAGAGTTTAATTGATATTTCCCTGCCGTGAGAAACCTGCTTTGAAATGATAAGCAGACAAAAAGCAGATAGCTTGCGACTTTCTCGATGGCGGTCTCCTGCTTTCAGTTATCTCTCTCATTTACCGAAAAATATATACTATATGATAATATACTTCCTATCTTATTTACATTTTTTACATGTTTATATTATGATGCTTTTGCCCACGTTTTTCTACTCTTGTAATACTTTTGTTGAAAATTTTGGATCATTGCATATGTCACCGTTTGTATTTAAGGAATTTTAGTTTGAATTTGTATTTGCTTGAATGCAGAAATAAATCAAACCAAACCCCCCCCCCAAACCAATCTGAGAGCCATTGCAGTAACTCATCCATGAGATGATTTCCCTTGAAATATCAAAAAAAAAAAAAAATGTATTGTCGGTTTTGACCGTTTGGCTTTGATGTAAATGATCCTTTCTTGTATCCACTTTCAAAACGAACGAATACTATAATATTATTTCTCCCTTATGAAGTTTGCTTGAGGGTATTGAGTTCATGAGTATTGCAGGAGCATTCATGTATATATATATATATATATATATATATCTTTGAGGAAATGTAGGAGCTTTTGATCTTTCGCGTATAGACATGACGAAAATTACGCAAGCTACGTCACAGACACGTGATCAAGACAACTCGTTATAGGTGGCCACGTGACGGAGGCCATTACGAGAAGGGCTGTGCCGACAGTGAAATGCTCATAACTTTCGTATTATCTGTTCGATTTCCCTAAAATATCCCACGACCTTTCACAGTGCTTTCATAGCTTTCATGGATCATCTATTCTCCATGGAGTACATGTTTTCTGTAAATTTCCTTCAGGACGGAATGCGTATTGATTTTGCAGAGAGTTATGAAACCTTCGTCAGTGCGTTCAGCTCCTGAAATCAACTGCAACGAATTAAGCATCTAAAGATGTTCATATTCGATGACTCTGAATATGATGTTTTTGCGTGTTGTTTTTTACCACGTGAGTCGACGATATTAGAAAAGAATAACTGTTTTGCTCGGGATCACAGCGAAGCCTTTCCATGATAAAAAGAAGGGGCTACAAAATGGTAGGCACATGGGACCTCCTGCACCATACATCAGGAAAGCATGTACTATACAAGTCAGGTCTACTATCCGTGTGAAGTTCATCTATCGCAGAATTCTATATTACCATTATGGAGTATGTCTGCTTGTTAATTCGTCTTGCAGAATTCCATCCTCTAGTGTCTACGAAAGGGGGATAGACTATGTTAGTATCGACGATGTTGACATGCATGGTGGGAAAAGAATTGATAATACAAAAATAAAAACAGGTGTCACTCTAGTCGTTTCTTTATGAGTGTCATTTCAGTAATTTATTGATGTTTGCAAAAGTGTCACTGTAATCTTTAATGCAGCATACTGCTGCGTTCGAAGTTATTTCGTCACTGTTAATCTAACTTCCCGTGTTTTGTGATTTTAATGTTAGCTTTAAAAATAAGAGAGTGTGAATGAGGAGAGGAAATAGGCACAATCATACAACTGGATACATTTTTCTACAACCAAAAGCTATCGTATGATAACTAGGATTCATTTGATACGAAATAACCCGAAGTATTTACAAGTTATGAATGTTTTCACCTATATAGGTAGTCAGGAATGACACTGCCGATTAAATGCATGCAACTAGAAAAAAAAACCGCAGACCTGATGACGTACTTGCCAGTGGCGAGTCACATCGAAGGTCAAGCTTGACTATATGAATTGTTTATTTGGATCACACATTCACAGTATGTTCAATTTCTTTTAATCTTCCAGACGCATACACAGCAGACGACGTTGGTTGTGCAATCACACAGCGCAATGCTGCGCCACGAGTGAAGCGAGAGGACGCTACTTCTTTTCGACATTGGACCATGGGAGGACGAAGTGGTGTCGACGAAGAGGTCGCCGACGAGGAAAGACACGACCGCGAAGATGAACATGCATCCGTCTGTAGCATCGGTTCCAAAAAGAGGAAACTCTCTGACATGCTCGACGATGGCTGTAGTGATTGTGCCTATAGAGTTCGGGGTGACATGACGATGAATCCCGAACCGTTGCATATTAATCCGACCGAAGTGGTGGTCAGGTGCTGCACCGAGTGCGGTCCCACGCAGGGATGCTGCAACTGCGATCCAGACGATTTCTTTCCAGACGTGAGCAGTGAGATAGAACTGCCAATGTGCTACGACGGCGAAGAGTCCAAACAGAGGACCATATCCTGCGTGGATTCGTCGTCGACTGATATAATGGACAATGTCATACCGGACATCCTGCCATCGTGCAGGACTACGGATATACTTGGGAATCCAGACAGTGATACTTGTCTGGAGGGTATGATTGCCTACGATAGAAAACGTGTCCTTGACATCTCGCTCCACAAGATGCGCTGCATTGACGATCCCGAGGTGTCCCTCCGGAGGTCGGTCCTAATCGCCAACATGGTGACGAAACTCCGCAGCGAGATTCGGCAAGAGGATTACTGTCGGACGGTACTGCCAAAGAAACGCCGCAGCTTCCGGAGAACTTGGCACAGAAGCCCGGAAGGGCTGCCCGAATCGCTGTGTTTCTACCAAGGCCATCAACCGCGACGGCGATTGGCCGACGATCTTATGTGGGACGTGTATCCGACCAATGACATGATCCCTTACAGTGGCGGGAAGCACGTGGAGCAAACCCAGACGGACGATCACTACCATGAACAATCTCAGGATAACACTCAAGAGGAAGAAAAGAATTCTCTTCTTGGGGATATCGATAGTATTTTTCAAAGTCTTATGGCATGTGTTGGCGGGCCTTAACGAACATTATTTTCTCTCTTTCATTATGTTATGTTACATTGTGCAACACAGTTGGTCAAATTACTGCCGGAATTATTGCCACATTCTATTTAAATTCATATGCAGTTTCATGATAATCTTCAGACCAACATGATGACCTGACAACAGAGTCGAAGAAGTACTTTTTGGTTTGCGAATGGTGACGATACAATTGCCCACACCAGCTGATGATAAACATTTCTCATTTCTTCTGTCCAATACTGTTAAATACAAATGCCAATCCTCTAGTCAGAGGATGAAAATCTACCTAGGACGAGACCGTCAAATATTGTTTGTTGTGTATAATTATGTTATATTTTGACATTTTTGTGTTGTTGAAACACCAGCTTTGACCAGTGGATCATTACACTCATTAACTATAAGCCAGTACTCCTTTTCCGTCTTGCTACTGCAATTTCTCTTTTTGAAGACATTGTCGATTTCATGTGAGACATTTTGATAAGGGCCGTAACCATAATCTGTCTGGATACATCAAGGCAGTATAAATCACCATCAATACCTCATCATGCTTATGGGCTTATGATGTTTTAATATACACCTTCGCATTCATGATGGCTGATGGAAAGATTTTATGATAAGGGCAATGTCGATCAAAGAGCAGAACAATACAGAGGATGCTTAATGTTCTTGAAAACGTATACAGAATCCCACCCGCTTTATCATTTCACAGTCGCTGAAGGCCAGCTAAATGTCACTCGTGATAGTTTAGTCTTAAGTTGTATTGTCTGCGGGACAGCCATGAGTCATTGTGTTCTGTCTGATTGACTAGCTCTCTCACCTACGCACGCAAGCACTCTACGCTCGAAAGATTGCACGATCCAACACATTTATATCATAATATGTATTAATGTATTTCTCGCGCCATAACGCTCAATCTCGACTCTGAATGATGAAACATTAAACTGGAAACATGGAGGTGGGGACAGAGAACCACATTCCTGGCGGAAAACTTCAGATCACCAAGCATCCTATCCGACTGATTTTCATCTACAAATAAAAGCTATGTCATGCTTTGAAGTATAGAGAAGTTGTCAGAGAATTTGCCGACGCGCGGGATTTCTCTTTTTTTTTTATGTTCCATGCTTGATTGCTCCTAACCCTGATATTCTGGCCCGATGTGTAAACAGTGGCTGCAATAACCATTGCAAATTGAAAAAGGATTAGTGTGACTTCGTTAAATAGTTTTTTTTTCTGACTGCCTGACTGACTGACTCTCTCTCTCTCTCTCTCTCTGTCTCTCTCTCTCTCTCTCTCTTTCCCTCTCTTTAGTGTACTTTCTATTCTTTATGTTTTCAAAATTAAAGGGATGGTATAGTTTTAGTTGAGATGGGGGTTCAGCTTTTAATTTTTTGCAAGATAATCAGAAATCGTTTACATGCAATATAATGGAGCATACAATCTAAGAGCAATTACTTTACTTGATGAAAATTGGTTTTTAAATGGCTGAGATATCTAAAGACAAAGGGGTCCTAATAAAAAATGGGTCGCACTATTTATTAGGACCACTTTGTTTTGCTTTGTTTTTGGATATCTCAGCCATTTTATAACCAGTTTTCATCAAGTAAAGTTTAAATTGCTCTGAGAATCGTATGCTGTTTAATATTGCGTATAAGTCGTTGCTAATTATCTCACAAAAATGTAAAACCTGAATCCCCATCTCAGCCAAAGCTATGCTATCCTTTCAACTTGCTTACAATGCAAAACACACTAGCAGTATATACAGCACGCACGTATACGTACCAACGCGCGCACACCCCCTCTCCCCTTTCTCTCCATCTCTCCCCCTCGCCCCTTATTCTTCTGTCAGCTCCAATCTTACACCGGTTTGGGAATGTTTGTCGCGGGTTTTTCCGTACATGGTCGATGATATCAAATTTGGTTTGTATATTATAATTGTCATAAGTTTGACTTGGACTACGTGCCCCTAAAAGCATGGTCTGTGGGCACATAGTAACACGACTTAATACTCTGGGGGTATCATTCTCAACAGAAACCACCAAAATTAAGCTTTTAAATGCCTTATACTTGTCTCCAGGTAGTTACCGCAGTTAAGTGTCTTTCTCATTGACAGGGGACCTAAGATATTCCCGTGATTTTGTTCACGGAGAAGTGTGTACTGCAATTAACGTAAGGGTTGTCTTTCCTTTCTACCCATCTATCTCTATCTATCTATCTATCTATCTATCTATCTATCTATCTATCTATCTATCTATCTATCTATCTATCTATCTATCTATCTATCTATCTATCTCTCTATCTATCTATCTATCTATCTATCTATCTCTCATTCTGTCTTTAAGTTTGTCATAAGATGTTCTGCTGTAATTACAATTAATTTGATGGTCTTTAATCCCGGGGTCATCCCATGATCAGGCCGACACCCACGGTCGTGTCATAAAGTACGGCCCATGAATCCGACACTAGGCAAACAAGGCCCAAAAGTTCGGTACTATATACGCAAACTAAAGGCTGGCTCGATACTAGGCGACAACGGTCCACGAGGTCGACATTACATGGCAGGGTTTATTGTGTCGGTCTCGTGGGCCTTATTTGCTCAGTGTCGAACTCATGGGCTGTATGACTCGTGGACTGTGTAACTCGTTGGCTGGACTCTGGCTGCATGACTCGTGGGCTGTATGATTTTAGGGTGTCGAACCCTTCACGTGCACCAGTTCACCCCTTCGATTATTTTGTGAAGTTTCTACGCGTTCTACGTATCTAGGTACTAGTATGCGACATTGGCCTACTTTCAAAGTCATGAGGTAATCAATGTTTGATTGATAATCGCTGGCACTGCGCGTGTTTGAAGACAGAGAACCACTTGCTACCAATTCCTTGTGGAAAAGTCCACTAACAACCGGTGCATATCCTGCAATATCATTATGATGAACAGTGTGCGATGCTGTTAGTACAGGATTGCCACATGTGCAGTACGTTCTACGATGCAACATCATATGATAACCCGTTTTCAAACCTTTGAATTCAGCAGACGAAATATTTTTGGGTAAAAACATACCATCTGTGTCAAAATTGTAGAGATGTAATAACAGAACAGTCAACTTGTAAGGGATAGGTGTGTAAACATCGACCGAAGACAGCATTAGGTTTTGTTCAAATTACTATAGGAAACTTTGAGGCGATGACTTCATTGCGTTTGACATGATTTGGTTTCTATTTTGTATTTGCGATTTAAGAAAAAAGAAGAAGGATGAATCCAAACCAAAACAGTGATGTTAGTCAAAAACATCTCAGAATTGACATCACTGCTTTATAATATCATGCGAAACCACAAGAAATTAAAAAGACGATGTTTTCATTTTCATGTTTCAGATTTTTGATGACGTACATTTCTGCTTAGGGGTAGGAGGGAGAAGATGCTTACGAAGAGAATGCGTTTGAACTTGTTTTCGAATCGAATAGACAAGAAAGGGAAAGTAAACACGTCTTTGACTATTCCCACTACATTTTATATTGTGGCATTGAAAGCAACTAAAGGTTTTTCAGATGTTTTAATATATCTTATATGTATCTCATCATCTTGTTCACCTTGATTCACCATAGAATTACAATAAACTCATCCCAGCAATGATCACGAAAATACTTCAAAAACGTGGAAAGTAGATCGTCTCCTTCCCCGAACTCTTCGGATTCCACTCCCCCCCCCCCCTTTTTTTTTTTAAAGATTGGAATATGTTTGCTGTAGCCTGTAGACCCAAACATATTAGGGACACCGTGGTAGATATGTACTTAGGTAAGGTAAATCCGCTAACACTTCAACTCGACTCAGTATTTGCCACTGGCGATTGTCGTATATACATAAGAGTTCCAGCCAATTAAGATTTGAAATGCAGCCAAGACGTTTTTGCAAGTAAGTCGATCCCAAATTTTGCACGATTTAAAAAGTTGGATTCTGCGGTTATTTTAAACGGTTCGAGATATGCTCTGACGTCTGTTGCTGTTGTTGTTGTTGTTATTATTATTATTGTTGTTTTTATTGTTATTAATATCATTTTACTGATATCGTTATTATCATTATTATTATTATTATTATTATTATTATTATTATTATTATTATTATTATTATTATTATTATTATTATTATTATTGTTATTATTATTATCATTATTATTATTATTATTATCATTATTATTATTATTATTATTTTTATTATTATTATTATTATTATTATTGTCATCATCATTATCATTATTATTATCGCTGTTATTCCATAGGACATTGACGATGTCAACAATCTTTAGTGGGTTAGTTATCAAAGCACATGACAAGAGTTTTTGTCCTCATATCGATATAGCCCTGTTCTCCCTACCGACCGATATCAATCCTTGCTCTGAATTATTGAAAACACCTTTGAACACAACACCAGCACGAGACATCAAACGTGTGTATTTCACATTCCTTTCACTTTGGATATTTTTCATTTCCTTGTCCTCGCACTGTCCGTTTGTGTACCGTTTACAATAATTTGCCCCTCTAGCAACTTAGTGTTTGCAGATGTGCATTGTGATAGGATTGCCTATAGGCCTATATAACGTGCTGAATTGCTTGTGACATAAAAAAAAAGTAGTGTCCTTATGGAGAAAGAAGACACCGTTACGCAGCAGAGGGACCTGTGTAATGTCACATGTCCGTTTGACGCAGAAATGGACTTTACGGATGTGTTTTCACGATTCTCTCCACGTGAGACGTTGCCATAACCATGGCAACAATGAGTGACCCACGCGCGTGTGCAAAACATGCGGAGAGGCAACATCTCTTAGCACAATCATAGCGTATTTCTCCTCTTCCCCGCTCTCCCTCTTTCTCTCTTTCTCCCTCCTTTGAAGTGATGGATATTTTTCTCCAAACACTTTTTTTTTTACATCATGAAATTAATGAGCTATCAAATTAATCCTTTAACCGTGATACTGAATATCTATATCAACTATCATTCTTTCAAAAATGTGAACCACAAGATAAGTACCACCTCTACCTTCAAATGGATTAAAAAAACAAAGGTTTTTGTTTTCAGGGCCACTCCAGTCTTGGAAGTAAACCGACTTTTGCCAAGGAAATATATATTTCCCATTACATTCGCGTGATAATTATGCAAAGGTGAAAGACGACATCATTATTGCAAATTTAACTATATACACGCATAATTTATGCTGATAATAAGTATTATATATAATTTTCTTGAAACCCTGAAATCATAGAAATTGAACATTGAAGTTCACATTAACAAAGTAAATGGAGTTAGAAAACTGTCTTTTTTGCAACAGGCAGTTGAAACAATGATTTAGAGGATTAAATCTCATTTTATGAATTAGGATACGGAAAAACTGCATATAATTTTGATGACTCAGTACCAGAAGTTGCAGTACATGCAGACTTATTTCCTCTGTATTCGTCTCCATGTTGTAATGACTATTGATGGCAGCCAACTGACATTGTGTGTGACGTGCTGTGAATGTCTTTGTATGTTGTACAAAATGTTCAAACTTCAAAGAATCAAAAAATAAATTTGGAAAAAAACAACAACCAAGTCTTCTTGTGTATTTGTGTCGGTGTGCTTTTTGCTACTTTCCCTTTTTTTCCCATAACTTTCCTAAGGACTATAATAGAAAAATATAAAATAATGACAATGGTAATTAGAATTACGGTACATAATGACAACAACAACAACAATATTCGAAGTACAACTGAAATAGTGATGAGTGTTAGAATAATCGCGCTCTCCTTTATTTTTAATCTCTTCATTAGGCAACATAATTTAACCCGTTCAATACTGAATTCTGAAATCCCAATAGACTTAATACACAGGCCACCAGAATCCTGTATGGAACAGGTTAACTTATGCATGTTATACTCTCTCCACAAACATATTGGAATTTTCGATCATTTTATAAAAAAACAATCGTATTGCTGGAACAATTTCTCTTTACATATACTGTATATTCCAAGAAGATAGAAACAGCTCGATATTTCTCCCTTAGTCATTCGTTTTTAAAATGTAGCATGCCATGCGAAATATCAAGTAAATGTAAGGAATACATACGTAGAGATATAGTATTTGTTAGGAAGAGAAAACCATTTATAGGTAAGGATTGTTATGTATATTGCTCTTATCATATATATATATATATATATATATACATATATATACACGCACACACACGCACACATATGGATTGTAATTTTTATTCAAACATTGGTCAAAGAAATATATGAAAGGACGCACAGCTACATCATTACGCCCAGCGCATTAAGGCAACACTGTATACAGAAGTGGTCTGATTCCAGAATTTTCCGAAGTGGGTATAGTATACTTTAGCGGCAAATCTGAATTTTCCTACTTCAATTATGATTTCATATCATTAATGCAAATTCATGAGACGAATATCAGTTGTCCAAAAAGTCACAAGATCTAAAACAAGAGAGGGCGCTTGTATTCTTATTGAAAGAATTTTCGTAATGTTCTCACAATACTGTATTGATTGATGATATTGGTAAACGTACAGACTCCACTTCATGGTCAATTGTAGACAATATCAAACAAACAGCAGGGTAAATCTAATGTTTCACTGAAATCGAAAGACACGGTGACTAGTACGATTGCCTTCCAAGTTTTCCACGACCTTTACAGAAATTGCTGAAAAAAGAGGAAACAATAATCCTTGCACCCTAGAGTTGTCCTAGAATCACAGTGACTCAGAAATTGTGATTTTTCTATGGAAAAGATAATTATGATTTTCTTTGCATGACGTTGAAAAGTAAATAACTATTCCGTCGATATTGCGCTTACCCATTTATCCCTAACATTCAAACTCGTGTTTGGATTTGGAGTCTCTCCTCACTCCCTTATTATACCAGATATTTTAGGCATTAATTTATGTTTATATTTCGCATACCGTATAGAAATACGTAGTCTTTTTGTTATTTATATATATATATATATATATATACATATATATATATATATATATATATATATATATATATATATATATATATATATACATACTCCTAGAAGGGTCATTTGGAAGACATTTCCATTTGTTTTATATGCAAATTTTAAAATACATGTTCAATTGCAATTTACGCAATGGAGACACGAAAATTGTCTCCTTAATGACCAGTTGTCTCCCTAATGAAGACACTTCCCCCCAATATGTCTCCCTAAGGTGCCAACTAGGGATATATATATATATATATATATATATATATATACATATATATATATATATATATATATATATATATATATATATATATATATATTTATATAATTATATCATGTATACAATGATAAATGTAAATATGATAAGTATGTATGTATTATATTATGTTATATATCATAATCATATACATAAACTCGGGACATGAACTAACAGTTGTGTGTGGTAGAGAAGGGATACTTGGGAACAGCAAAATAAAATGATTGTTTGTTAATTTCCATCTGAGAAGATGGCTGGATAACCCATCTTCAGCTACATTAAGCTGGTCTTCCATGGGGTCCAGTTGGATGTGAGATGGGACCACTTCACCGGGTTAAACACCCTGCTCTTTGCGATGAATGAATGAAGCGGGATATTTTACGTGCATGAGTTGTTACTCTCTCATGCACGGGACCTCCATTTTATGTCATATTAATTTCACCTGTAGTGTGTATGAGACATCCCGTCTATTTATAGCACAATAGCTCGGGCTTTCGGATAAGAATAAGTTTGTCGATGCACCTCTGCAATAAATATAAAATATCAAATACAAAGTGTAACTTGACGATTTCAACTGATTCAAAACTCATAAAAAAAAACCAGACTGAATCCCTTTTCTAAGTGTGTTTTACAATATTTTGCAACCATATTCATGAATCTCTTCTGTTTTGTTGCCTACGAAGAAAGTCATCATCCTTGCCCTTGGAAATATTGTGTTCGTTAGGCCTACTCTGATACAAAGTCCGAGTTGTCTTTTTTCCTATGGTCGTCTAGTAGAAATTGCATCTGTCATTGCATAGTCTGCGTCATTTTTTTCTTATTTAACTTGGTCCTTTTTTTTTTATCATTTCTTATATTGAAGACAAATGAAAGGGGGAACAATAAAATAAACTCTGAAGGAGCGATATCTCTTTCTTCTTCTTCTTAATTCT
Organism: Diadema setosum; assembly: GCF_964275005.1. Classification (NCBI taxonomy): domain Eukaryota; kingdom Metazoa; phylum Echinodermata; class Echinoidea; order Diadematoida; family Diadematidae; genus Diadema; species Diadema setosum. The sequence continues at coordinate 23,169,174 of NC_092685.1, forward strand.
TTTTAGTTGAATGTTCTGTAATATGTAGAGAACAGGAAGAGGGGATCGACCCTCACACCTGTGGAACCTCCTTAACCCACCGAAGTATACCTAGTACTGTACTAGTACTAGTACTAGTACTAGTAGAGCTCTATCGGCTCAGGTCACCAGCAGGTACTAGTACATGTACTGTACGAGCTGAAATTTTCGCGGTGGTTTTATTTTCGCGAATTTCGCGAATCGCCTTTGAACCGCGAAAATAACAACACGCGAAAATAACAACGCGCAAATAACTACGTTCAGTTAGACACTCGCAACCTGCGGTCGATCCATTCCCGTCCGCCATCACACCTACAATCTTGTGCACATCGCTAGCAATCACGGTCCATTCACGGGTCTAGCATGCAAGCGTCTATCCACCTCTCAGCTGTTACACTGCTGCCCTAACAGGGCCTACTACGTACGTTGCCTCCATCAAATGGGATGCGAATGGCCATCTAATTTGGCGTAACATCGTTGTATGCCAGTATGTCTGCAAATCTTTACAAGGAAGATGACAATGGGGTTGGTTCATGCAATTCTGCGGATTCAGGAAGCAAGAGCAATCCTGGAAAAGAGTTACCTTCGTCTTCACAGTCCTGCGCTAGTCCCATACGTACAAATAATTGTAAGTCAGAGTGCACCAATGCGGAGACCACTGCTGCTGCCGGGGAAAGAACGCAGGGAAGAAGTTTGCAGCAATGTACTGACTCCGTCGTAGCCACGGTCATGCGATTTCTTCCATTTAGTGTCATCACGATTTTAGCTTTTGCAACGCGATTCTACAAACTGAGTGAACCAGACCATGTGTGGTAATATTCTGCTTATTTCATTCGTAAGCGAAAGTTTTACCGTGAGCTGAAGAAAGTAACTTTTTGGTAAATTTAATACAACCATGTAATTTACACTGTACAGGTAGCCAAAAATATTTAGATTTAAATTAGATCTATTGTGTGTGACAGAATGCTCTACGAATGTTTCAACTCTATACTAACGTGTTGAGAAGGCTTTTATAGTACATTACCAACCAATAAACAAGATTAAAATGTCACATTCTTCTTTTATTGTATTCGTATTGTCATTTTCTGTGAGTAAAATACTGACACATTCAAACATATCATTTCTCCCAATGATTTTTCATTATTGAAATCAGAGGTTGAACTTATCAGAGAGAAGAGACATGTATATTGTAGAATTCACTAGAAAGAAACAAATAGACTTCTGACATTGAATGCTTCTACATGTTCTATCTATTCTATGTGGCATGAGCCACCTGGCTGCAATGCAATTAAAAAAAAAAAACAACACCCTAAAACAAACAGAAGAAACAAATAAAAACTGTACTACTATCTGTCCGTGGTATTGTCCAAGTAATTGCAGTTGGCACTGGAGTAATCATAATAGTATTTTTGCTTTTGCTTCTCATTCCTGATGCAAGGTGTAATAGTTCTTATAATGCTGCAATAAACATGCTCTTTATTTTGTTTACTATGATATAAAAGGCAAAACATAAAAGTGCATCCCCCCCCCCCCAAGATTTGTATCTGGTAACAAGGGGAGATATCAAGCATTTTCTTCTGAATTTGAACTTGCCAATTACTGTAAATATGTGCGTTAAGATTAAAATAGTGATTACATACACATGTAAAGTTGGATGGAAGGCATTTTATTTAAACTTGTTTTCAAAAATCTTCTTAAGTCTTGCTCCAATTACAATTCACAACACCTGTACATATATGTACCTGTTGCTTTCTTCTAGCTGGGATGAAACTCACTTTGGTAAGATGGGAAGTTACTACATCAATCGCACATTCTTCTTTGATGTTCACCCTCCGCTTGGGAAGATGCTCATCGGACTGTCTGGCTACTTAACAGGGTATGATGGCTCTTTCCCATTTGAAAAACCAGGAGACAAGTATGGTGACACACAGTATATTGGAATGAGACTGGTAAGTAAAATGTTTACCTTACACATACAAGAGAATCAGCAAGCCTGGTCTTTCTGAAAAACAACAACAACCACATAACTGACATATTAGCAATGCCTGAAATAAGTTATTTGTTTGATTGTCTTATTTTACAAAGTTTTCTTAGGCAAACCTTTCCAACCTTGGTTTGCAAGATTTAAGGCCATATAGAATTATTTGTGATATATTCAGGATGTTAAACAATTTGTACAGGACATTGTATTTGAGTGAAACTTGCATTTCTGTACATTGATGAATTGGTGCTACAAAGGTAAAATGACAGAAAGTGAATTTGCAAGCGTCAACTTGCGGGCCAGATTTATTTTGATATTATCTGTAGGGATTAAAAATGAATTTATAATTTGCTTTTTGCTTCCATATTTGTCCCCATTTCATTCTTGTTTTTATCTCTGCTTCTGCCAATATTTCTATTCTCTCTGTGTTAATGTCTAGAGTATTGCTGATACGCGTTATGATATTGGCCATGGATGCTTTTATAGTGTGTTAGGGGGAGTGCTATGGTGATAGAATCAGGAGCTCCAGTATTAGATTGGACAGGTGTGATAACATTTTCGAAGAAGACACTGTGGAACAGAGTCCCTGGCACTCCCTAGTATGCTCCCCACTGGGAGCAGGAGTGGAGAAATGTGAAGTTTTGCCAGGTGTTGTTCAGTGTCGGTATACAGTTATATACTGTATCTCTTATTTGTGACATACTATTATGTAATGCTGTTGTTTTTCTTCTCTGTCTGTTTGTCAGTCTCTGTTTCTCACTCTCTCTCGCATCCTTTTTCAGTTTTGCTCAAGCCTAGGCGTGTCAGTCATCCCACTAACGTACCTGACTGTAGAAGAGATGACAAAGTCCTTGCCGGCTGCTGTGCTCGCATCATCACTTGTTTTATTTGGTGAGGTGATAACGTAGTCATAGAGTGGATGGTTCTGAAATTGAAACAGTTAGAGACATTCTATTCAGCAAATGCTACTGATAGAGGTACTGGTAACTGATGCTTATATTATGGTACTTTGAGTTCAGTTGAGATGTGATTTGACTTAATCATGTTATGTGTGTTGGTTTGCTCCTTCATGGCCAGCGCCTCGTTTTCAAAAGTGGGGGTGGGGGGGGGGGTGGGGGCAGTTTATATCTCTGGTGCCACTTCCGGTTTTCATTAGCTAATAAGCAAAAAAAAATTTAAAAGGCCTTGAGTGCAACTTCTGCTGCTACTTCTGAGTTTAGTCAACTAAAAAGCAAAAAAAAAAAAGGCCTTCAGTGCAACTTTCTGATTCCACTTTCAGGTTTCTTCAGCTGACAAGCAAAAAAACAAAAGGCCTTACCCATGCTCCCACTTCAAGGTTTCATCAGCTGAACAAAGTGCCATTTTCAGGGTCAACAAAAGTGGGGGAGTCCAAAGTGGTTAACACCCTATTTATTCCTAGATGTATTGTGCAAAAAAAGAGGGGGAGCCCCCTTGCCCCCCCCCCCCTTCCACCGGCCCTGCCTTCTCCCATGGAAATTTTAACCCGATGAGGATGAGTCCCGAGTATACTCGGGCAGGGGTCTATGGGAAATGTGTATTGTAGCAAAATCAGTCCATCCTCAACAGATTAAATGTAACTTGTAGCAGATGCAAAATATGTGTCAAACATGCTTGGATTTGAGTGTGCACTCTGCTCTAGAGTGCATTAAAAAAAATTTCCTTACATCAACAGCAACATGGCAGAATAGCTACACAATGATTACCCATCCACAAATCCAAAAGTCATCTCAGCACAGGCTTGATGTAAGTGAAATCAGGGTGAAGTATCCCTCCAATGTAGGGAAATTGTAGGAAAACCGTATAACTGACTGTTTATCTAATTTTCACTCTATTCTTTCTTACAAGTTCAACTCGCTCTCTGTCCCCTTTTCTCCCATCTCCACTAGTGCAATTTCAACTTCCAGCTCACCGTTGCCCTGTGATTGCCACTATTTGCCTTCCGTACACTCTCCCCATGTTGCTTCTCGCCTTGACTCTCCTCTTTCTAGGCTCTTCCTCTGCCAAGCAACGGTCCCTGCAAGAACTACGTACACATGGGGTTACCGCAAACCACTTTTCCTCAAATCAAACAAACCAAGCAAAAGCAGAAAAAAGAAAAAGAAAAAAAAGGCTCATTTACTTCTTTCCTCCACTCTCCAGATGTTGGTTGCCTGACACTCTCCCGGTACATCCTTCTTGATCCCATCCTCTTGGCGTTCATTAGTGCCTCGGTTTTCAGCCTCGTCAAGTTCCACTCGTGTGGGTCCTCCCCCTTCAGTCCCAGCTGGTGGTTGTGGATGCTGGCAACAGGAGTGTGTCTGGCAATGGCATTCAGGTAAAACATCTCGGATGAATGAGAATTCCGATTGAACTAAGCTATCTCGTGGAGTAGGTCTTTGTTATATTGAGGTATGGACCCTAATTATCCTGATGATTTGAATTCATCCAGTGGTGTTTTGTTTTGTTTTGTTTTGTTTTGTTTTGTTTTGTAACAATCTCTACCCTAACTATCTCAAGTTATCAGAGATTATTCTTGAAGGCTAATGACATATCAAGAAAGGTGTATTTGCCACTTTTAGGGAACTTTGAGGACATCTTCATTTTTTTCCTTAATTTATGCCACATGCATTGTCTCATAAAACCTGTGCCAGACAGTAGCATTTTGCAGTTTGCAAGTTAGTCCAATTTATGTTTTAATTGATGATATTCCTGTGACCTCACTATTGCAATAAAAAATGCCATCATCTGCCAAAAGAGATTGATCTCAAGATAATGGAGATGCTGGAAATGACCTGCTGGCATCACTTCCCCTTAATACAGAGAGTTAAGTATATTATAAGTTAAGTTAAGCAGAGAGTTATGTTAAATATGACATTGAATGGGACTATATTGCAGTGATGAATAGAGTTCCTACATGTCTCCAACAAGGAGAGATTGAATGTGTAACACTTGAGAGAGTCTTGGTTGAATTGAAAACAACAACACCAGCAACATTTTTATGAATTTTGCAGAGGGTGAGGTGATGAATTGACATGGCACTATCAGGTTGGTTCCACCCATCAACCTCATCATAATGGATTTGATTTATGATGTTCAAACCTCTCAAACTTTCTGTCTCCTCATGTTTCATACCAGTGTCAAGTTTGTGGGACTCTTTGTGGTCCTCCTGGCTGGCATCACAACCGCCTGGGACCTTTGGAAGCTGCTGGGGGATTTGTCACTGTCCAAGGTATGTCAACAATGATCTGAACGAGGGAGGTCGTACTTTCTGTACCCTATGAGTTTCTTATTTTTCTGACTGTTTTTCCACCATACAGTGGTATTACGTGTATTGGGTGTTTGTATCGGTGTCCTTTGATCCCCCTTCCTCCCCCGTTATATCCACTTACCATGATAATGCAAAAACTGTAGGTTAATTTGTAGAATGTACATATATTACAGACAGAGTTAATCATCACTAGCTGCAATATGATAATCTAAGCAATGTTATGAGAAATATCAAATACTGTGCAGCCAAACTTTGTGCAGTTATTACCTGTGATTAAGTAACATACTTTATGATTTTAAAATTGGACCAAGTGATGGTCATAGGTAAATTCTTTCAAATTTGTGCTTCATAAGGTATGACTAAATGTTATCTCTTTTGAGTCATCTGTAGAATAACAACAGTGTCTATGTTTGATACAATTTTGTGTTGTTTTTGGTGTTGTGCTCTTATCTTTGCTGTAGACCCGGCACTCGGAATCATATGCTAATACCCACAGTGTTACTGTATGTTTCTATTTTGACCTTCAAGGGATGCATCTGTTACTGCATTGTTCTCACTGATCTTTAACAGTTGGGTCTCGTCTCTCTTTCTAATGTATCCAGATGACACTGCTGTACCACTTGGCTGCCCGAGTAGTGTGCCTAATTTGTGTTCCCATACTTGTCTACATTGTGCTGTTTGGCGTTCACTTTAGGATTCTCAATCACAGGTGAGGAAAAGGCTAAATTTGCAGAAATCAATGTGTTCTATGTAATCACAATGATATTGATGTTAGTGAAGATGATGATGATGATTGTGATGATGATGATGGTGTGATGATGGTGATGATGAAGATGGGGGGGGGGTGTATACTCTTCACTATGAGCATTTTAACGTTTACCTCTGGGAGTTCTGCTGTTTTTGCCCTAGCCCTACCAGTTTGTGTCCAGTAGTAGGCCTACTCTTCAGCAAGAGGGACACATTGCAGTTTGTAAAAGATCTTGTTTAAGTCTCCTGTGCCACAAACCATGGAATTCTCAGCCGATCTGAACTCCAAGGACACAAAGGGTTAAGGAAGCATGTGCAAGGCAGGGTTTGAACCATGGATCTATGTAATTAAGGGCCTCATCAACTATACCATACTGTTCCAATATTCCATTGGCAGATGTGAACATTTATACTGCATTCAGTTTGTGATATATATTTACTACTGCCTTTCTGTTTCAGTGGGAATGGAGATGGTTTCTTCAGTTCCGCTTTCCAGTCCAGTCTCATTGGAAACAAGCTTCACAATATCTCCATGCCAGATAGTGAGTGTAATACAAGACAAGTAATTTCAGTACATGGATAATGGAAACGTTTTATTGCAACTGATTGACAAACTGTCCTTCACCGTCGAAAATTATCTGTTTACATGAAGTGAGGCATTTTGTTGATCAGTTGCAATGAAAACAACCTGATGTAAGAATTCATTAATTTGAATAAATATGCAGTACACCCTGCCTGCTACGAGGATTAGAACCAGCACTAGCTGTTGGGTGGAAGCTCGGAAGTCTCATGGATATGATACAATGTACCTGTCCTTTAATCAGGAGATTAGTGTTTTGAATCCAACCTGAGTATGTATGCCCATGGTTTTGTATCATTGCTACTACTAAAACACTGAATAATTGGTGCTTATTTATGTCGAAGGGCAATCTCTCAACCAGTTTTTGTAAAAACAAACCACACAAGAATTCATTAATTTGAATGGATAGGCTTCAATGCCTAAATATTGCACAGACATAATGATGACCAATTACTTATGCCTGTATGAAAGCCACTGCAATAATAAGTAAACAGTTTGACTTGTATCAGTCACAGCATATCAAAATATGAGTACTCCAGAATTTGGTGCCATTTTGGATTCCTGAATTCCTGATTCATACTTGTAAGTAGTAGCTGCAAGGGGTTGTTTTCCAGATATGGTTAAAGTGTGTCTTATTGGATGCAATTGTAATGCATCCCCTAATGGATTATTTCCAAAAAACTTGTAGTTATAGCATCAAAACAAAAGATATATTGGATATGAGAATTTGATTGTTGTGAGAGACAAGCATTTATTCCTCAAGTTGTTGTCACTATTATGAAGAGACTCATACCCAACAGAAAAAGTTGAGAGTTGAAGGATAACTTGGAACTTTGTTTTTCTGCACAGCCATAGCGTACGGCTCAATCATCACTTTGAAGAATCAGCGGGCCGGTGGCGGACTGTTACATTCCCACCACCATCTCTACCCTGAAGGCTTTGGTGCTATGCAGCAACAGGTAACATCTGAGTTTGGGGAGGGGGTATTTTAAGATTTTACAATTGATATCTCCTAAAGGGATAACTGGCAAGGATGTACAGTTGAAACTCTATTATCCGGCCTCCCTTTATCCGGATCTCTCTATTATCCGGACGCAATCTCGCCGTGATATTTTTTTAATAATTATGGGAAGAAAGGGGGATTCCCAACTCCTTGAGAACTCCTACCCAAACACACATGAATTACATATTACTTCCAATATGATTAACATACATTGCATCAAATTTCCTTCCAAATTGCTTACCTTCAGACATTTCAACATCCCGAAACATCCCCAAATGTAACAATGAAAAGGTTGCAGTATACACATTACTACATGTGGTACTACAATGGGCTTCATCAGTACATGTGTATGTATATGTACATGTATAAAGCATTGAGTCTCCCGTATCCGGCCAAATCCCTTATCCGGATGAGCCCGGTCCCGACTTGTCCGGATACGAGAGGTTCAACTGTAGTACCATTACTTCTAGCTTGCAGCAGAGTGGTGGCACGTGTTTGTTATATTTGTTTAGAAAACCAAGTAATGTTGTGGACAGCATGACTTTGAATTGATTTCCAACGAGTTTATTCTAGTGAATGGTTAATTAAATCACTCCATCTTGATTGTGGAAACTATTTTAGCTTGAGAAAGAATTGATGCATTTGTCATATCAGTTATCTGCAATATTCATCACAGGTTTGACACATTTCTTGCAAGTTTCTGATTCTTATGTGGCTCAGGCAAAGTGGAGAATTGTAGATCTCTTTAATTGCATTTTAAAGAGAATTTTTACCAAATGCTGATTGATTTAGCTAATCCATCATCTCAGTATTCTAGTTTAATAGCAGAGCTGAAGTAGAACTCTCATTTCATGTCCTGGTCAATGCTGCTTCTTGTATCATTGCAAAAACAGGTGACAGCCTACAGTCACAAAGACGTCAACAACGATTGGCTGGTAAAGAAGTTCAATGTGAACCCAGACCCAGACGAGCCCACAGAGACTCCAGTGGAGTTTGTTAAGCATGGTGACCTTGTCCGACTGGAGCACATACCGTGAGTATTGAGGGTGCCTTCTCTACAGTTGCAGAGAAAGTCCACTATATTTATTTTTCTGCACTTATTTTACTGAAGTTGTTTGTTTGAAAAGCTGCCATGGCTTATTAGCAACAGCATGCTCAGTGCAAATCTTTTTATCTGTCATACATGAATTAGTGCAGTGGCATTTCATCTTTTATTGTCCCTATTTACATGATTTCCTGCACATTATTTTCCATTTGTGTACATTTGGGGTAAATTTCCCTTAAAATGGAATGAGCTTTCAGAGGCATTGAAATAAAATACTGATTAGAGGTCTATCGGTGAAGATTGTGGCCATACAGGTTTTTGCGTGTCATGTCGCAAGATGTATTATTGAATGTCAGCACTATTTACATTCACATGATTACATCATGAAGAAGTTGGCGTATGTTTATATATGTGATATTATCATGTCTGTGTGTATGTGTTTTCCTTGCATGGTTTACAGGACTCTAAGGAATCTACACAGCCATCCTTTGCCGGCGCCTCTCACTGCAAGACATCAACAGGTCACATGTTATGGTGAGGTAGGCAGTCACATTTGGCAGTCACCATAAAATATCAAACAACATTTAGAGGTTTCTCAGTCGCATTCTCTATGTGTTGTCTGAGGAGTCAGAGTGTATACTTCTATTTGTAGTTGCATCAAAAGGGAGGGAGTGGAAAGGTCAACAAATTTTTAAGGCAGCTACCCTTCCAGTATCCCCCATCACAAGGTCACTGCAAGAATGAGAGAAATGCACATATCCAAAACAATAACTATGGGAACAAAATCACGTCTTAGAATGATATTTTCTTTTCATTTACTTTACTACTGCAAGAGGAGATTGTTAGGTTTTTACTAAGCCATCATCACATTGCCCATGCCAAAGCTGATGGTATTATTTTTTTTTTCCCTGTTGCTCATCCAAACCAGTTGTGTGTTCCACCTGTTGGTATTACTGAGAAAGTTACAGATATAAGCTAGTCTGTTTCTTATACATTGCAGAAACTTTTCTTTCATATGTTTGATATTTTGTTTGGTGTAACCCCCCCCCCCCCCCAAAACTAGAATGGGACAGGAGATGTGAATGACGTGTGGAGAGTGGAGATCGTTGGCGGGAGGGACGGAGAGGCGGTCAAGGTGGTCAAGACGAGACTGAAGTTGATCCATCAGCTGAGCGGCTGTGCTCTGTACTCTCATTCCAAACAGCTACCCAAGTGGTACGTACATTGTGTGGTATATATCACAAGCTGAGAAATGCAGGAACATCAACAGGATAAACAAAACCAAAACAATGCATGTGAGAAGCATTTTTACTGTGCAATTCTACACTTTGTTCAAGTTGGCTTTGATAAATACAGGTAGAGGAAAATTTGAAAAAGAATAGCCAAGGTTTTATTATAATCAGATACAAAAACAGAAGGTTCCCAGATTTTCTTGTGTCACATTTACATGAATGTTAGAATTGTATAATTTTCATTTTGTGTGTGTTTGTGTGTGTGTGTGTGTGTCTAATTGCAATGAAATATTCATTGTCCTTTTGCAGTTTATCCATTCAATGAATTGATTGAATGTCAAGTATTTTTTCCTCTTTTAGGAAATGCATGTGACATCATTTGGGGCCAATTTGAACCACAAGTAAAGTTCATGCTGCATTTATACTTGTGAGATTGAAGTACTATAATACCTTTAAAAAAGAGAGAAAAGATGAGTGTTACATGACTTGCCATATATGCTATTTATATTTTGTTGATTATCTATATCATTGCAATCAACCTTATTTTACATGAGTTTCATGGCCCTAGGTCACAGAATTCCTGCCAGTGATGATAAGACCATACCTACTTTTTTGTCCTTCAAAGAGCAACATCACTAAAAGATAAAAAATGAAGCCAGTAGTCTCTTTCCTCATTTTCTAATTTTATTTTCCTATGACAAATATGTAACAAATAGTTCCACAATGTAATTAAAGGCCAGACCCCCCCCCCCCCCCCCACGTGAATGATTTTTTTTTTCGTGTCATATGTAAAGTCTGACCCAACCCTGATCATATGGTTTCATGTCATGATTTTTGTTTCGTTAGATGTTTTCTTTTGTTTTGTTCGTTCATTAGGGGTTGGGAACAATTGGAGGTAACCTGTAATCCCTTTGTAAGAGACAAGCAGACTGTCTGGAATGTGGAAGATCATGTAAACAAGAAACGTAAGAGATGATAGAAATCTACTTCATATCATTATGCAGTATCGCTTCTGATTTTGAATGTCTTCCAGCACTTAGTAGTTGCAGACTTGCTTGGAGTGAAAACATTCATGGTTCGTTCAGGCAGTTGAATGTGTTACTTAAGTCATACCACATATGGGGGCATCTTTGGATTCTATGAGTTCAACCAGAACCTGTAGCTTTAAAGGTTTTCCTTGAAATCATAATCAAAAAGCAGAGATAACTTGGCTTTTAGCCACTGCAAATGGAACCATCTGGGCACAGGGACACGGAAGTCTTCATCGATTATCAGGGAGACTGCTGCTCTCAATCTACAACTATTGCACGGATTAATTAAATCACAGAAAGTAAAGCAAAATTGTTCAGCTCTTGTTTGTAATGTTACCATCATAAGTTACGTTCTAACAATTACTTTTGTGACCATCTTTTTTTTAATCAAATTTGCAGGTATACAGATAATTAGATAATTAACTTATTGATTTATGCCTTTTGAGATGTAAGCATTTTTTTCTTGTTCAGACACTTCCTAATTGACACAACATCCGTACATGACATATGACAGCCATGGCAATAGATGAAGTCACTTGGATTGCTTAATTTTTTAGTGCCAATTGTATCTTTCAGCCTTGTGTCTAATGTTTTGATCATGTCTATGTCTCCCTAGTGACACTGACATTGTCCACAGGGATTATCAAAAACAAGTTTCTGAACCCCCCCCCCCCCCCCTCCCCGAGTTCAGAGTGGATGAACATTTAAAAAAAAAAGAATAAAACAATTAAAAAAAAATATATAATAATGATGTCAATGTCATGATGTTGAGTAAACATGTGTATATTTGTTTCAAAGTAGCAGTTTGGAAAATTGATTTCTGCTTATCAGCTACACTTTACAGTCCATTGTGGAAGTGCTGGTGTAAGTGAACAAACCAGCAAACATAAACAAAAAACCATCCCCAATATTCTTGAGATGCACTTTGATATGTTTTGCATTCTGTACAGTTCCAGATGTGAGTTTCAGCGTGTTCATTCCATCATTTCTTGAGAGTTTCCTGGAAGCACATACAGTCATGGCCAGTGTAAGTAGTTGAGCAGAGATCAACTTCAAAAATTCAAACAGATTTTTTTTTTCTTCTTATTCATTGATAATTGTGTTGTCTAGAAATGATCTATAACAAATGTGGAATGATATAAAAAAAAAAATACATAAATCAGCAGTGCTGTCTCCTGTACATTCATGAGTGTATTTTAATTAAATAGAAGATCCTTAAGCAGTGGATTGTATGAAAATGCTGGATTCCTGGTTCATGTGATTGTATGTTTTAGGGAAATTTCATTTGACACTGTATATTATGCAGATACAACATTACTTAGAATCATTCTGAATGATAACAAACAGCAACAGAATGTAACACACAGTTTGTTGAAATATGGTCATCTTCCATAAGCACAGTGTCTGTTGTCACATGATTGATTATCTCATGCATGGTGGCTGATTTGAGATCTCCAGTCACATAATAAATCAAAGGCAAGGCACTTTATGAGAAATAATCTACCATGATGTACAAAGAATGCATCAGCTATACACCCTTGTATGGTTGTGTATGTATTGCTGGTGTCGTTGATGTGCTATGATAGTTGTATGCCCTTCTTGGAAACCCTCCTGATTTTCTTTATGGACGTTTAAAACAGATCATGATTCAAATTCAATTTGAAAATTCAAATCTATAGATAGCTATGTTGGTGATTTGAACTAGATTAGTACAATGTCTTAGACCATATGCCCGTCCCTTAGCATTCCAAAATAAAAGTGATCCCATAACTATTAAAACCTACCTCTAGTTGCACAAGACACAGCAGGTATCATGTTTCATATCGATGCATCATTATTATCACGTACAGTGTATGTGATATAACCAATTTCTGTATCATGAACATTTCAAATCAAGGTCCCTCTCCCTGAGGGGAAAAAAAGTAGGATTACTGCACCAAAACTAATCTATATAATCATCCTTCTAACAGGGTAACAGTAACCTGAAGCCAAAGGAAGGAGAGATAACATCACAGCCATGGGAGTGGCCAATCAATTACAGGGTAAGACATGCAGATGAAAACTTGGCAAACAATTATTTTGCCACTCTGGCTACATTTTTCATCATAAATGTCTGTATCAAAGTAGCTTGAATTTAATGAATTTAATGGAATTTGAGCGATTTGTTTCATGCTGATGCTATGGAAGCAATGGATGCTTGTAGTAAGTAAGCAACGATAGGCCTGGCAACATAAAGCCCCCTGTGAAGGACTAGGCAGGGAGGATAATGTGCCTTGCTTAGGAGTACAACCCCTGCAGCCAGGGGACTTGAACCAAGGACCCTTGTAATCGACAGTCTGTAGTCTTAAGCAGTGAGCCTGAACAGTTTCTTATTCAAATTCACATTCTGTGCATAATGTCTAAACATCATGTGCCAAGACATGCTATATATACATGACAATCCTTTTCCAACTGGTGCTTACCCGGGATGCTTACCCGACTTAAAACGCACTGCAAATTAAAACAAGGTTTTACATATGATTGATATGGTTGTCTGTCAGCGCGTGGATACTTACACCACTTCTGCAAGGAGACATGTTCCCTCCTTACTGCCATGGGACGATATCTTGGGTAGTACTGTGAGCTATTTTTCACTTTTGAGAATATCTTCTCATCATAGTGAATCATGAGATATTTTCTCTTGTATTTAAGTGACTAAATAATGGGGGGGGGGATTAATGACTAAAATGAGTTTGTTGTTCAATGTAAACTTAATTTTGCGGCAACTTGAAGAAAGTTCATTCAGTGTACTGTAAAAGTGGATATTTTCGCGCAACTAATTTTTCGCGCTAGGCCGGGTCAGAAGAGTTTCGCGTGTTTTTAATTCCGCGGAATCAAGACATCATGCACAGGAACGTATGGCAAGCAAAAATATTCGCGTGTTTTTATTTTCGCGCTAGTTTCTTGTTGCGCGAAATGCGCGAAAATTTCAACACCGCGAAAATTTCCACTTTTACAGTATTTTTTTATTTGTTTGTTTGTTTTTCTATGTTTACTTTTATAGGGACAACGTTTCTCAGGTGCTAATGAAACTGACTACAGAGTTTACCTCTTGGGCAACCCCATTATATGGTGGGGAAACCTGCTCTTGCTAGCCCTGTTCTGTGTCTTGGGGCTAGCTTGGATGTTCATGGTGCAGAGGGGATATGAAATTTCTGCAGATGTTAAAGGTTAGCAGGGATTTTTTTCTCTCTTGACATGAGTAATGTAGGTAAATTTAGTTACATCTTACCAGGGTGTAGATACAGCAGTCTTTTGTATTAGATTGTCTCAAATATCATATTGATTTGTGAAGCGGAACATATTTCATTCATCAGCTGCTGTGTTGTATCGCTTTGACTTTATAGCTAAACCATCAAAAATACAATTTTTACTTCATTAATCATGATGGAAAACATAGTCCTTTTATTTTCTTGTTTCTGTAGATCATCAGGCAAGTAAGATCTTCTGGAATGGCTAAAATATGTGGACATTATACTTTTGTGCGTAATGTTTTGTTAATCCCAGTTTTAGGATTAAGCACAAAAGGGTGCCTCTTGTCAGTGTGTATGAATATGCAGGTTATGATATATATTAGTATGCATATATACATGGTATTTCAAACATGACTGTGTGTAGGTTATGATGATATGAATATGCATAGTATTGTGATGATATGAATATGCATATTATATGTTATATGGTACATTATGCATATTCATTCCTCATCCATCCCACTTGTAGAGTCCACCACAAAGATGTGTATGTCTGGGGGTTGGTTGCTGCTGGGATGGCTGCTGCACTACTTGCCATTTTATCTGATGGGAAGAGTGCTCTACTTCCACCACTACTTCCCTGCCATGATTTTCAACAGCATGCTTTCTGGTGAGTGACACAAGCATTTTTTTTTTTAATTGATCTGAGTCATAGTAAATTGTTCTAATACCTCCTGCAGCTGCAAAGATGCTCTTGGTATCTTCCTGGTATCTACTTGTGCAAATAGATTTTTCAATCTGTGCAGCATGTTGATTTGATACTGATGATACAAGCACACAGTTTAACTTTTCCCGTAAACACTCCATTCTGAGTTCAGTAGATTTGTAGAATAATGTTGCAATGGAATTTGTCTTAGAAGTGACATATATTCCTTGAGTGACAAGGACTCGTATCTCAGTTGGCATAATATGTCCAAATACCTCCTCCCTTGATTTTGAATATCAAAAATACTAAATTTTAGAATAATGCAGTTATTACTGCAATCCACAACAATATTTCAACACTATTTTGTCATTAAGATTGTTGTTGTTTACAAAAATGTTACAAAAATGAAAAAAAAGTTTTTATTTGCTTGTTTGTTTTGTGTACTCCAGAAAGATTCATGACTTTGAGACATAAAGTCTTGTCACTCCAGGGATTATATGTCCAAGAGTTCAATTTTTGTCATGGTGTCTAGGAACTGTATGACCACTACTGCTGGATTATGAGCTTGGATAGTTTTGGTCTTGCACAAAAGAACAAAAGCAGTGTGTGGTATCTCAAAATATTTATGCTCAAATCTATGCTTTTCTGCTCAGAAATTGTAAGCTAACACTGTGCCGTCACATGCACACACGCACACACATGCTCACACACACTCACCTACACAAATGCAAAGATGAAGGGTGAGAAGATAGGATAAAACAAACTGATCAGTGGTGATGAAAAAGGGAAGATTGATTGTCAGGGTTTTGCCCAATTCTTGGCCTTGCAGGAGTCTTCCTGGATCACTGCCTGAGGATGATCGACCTCAAGTTGACCTCGCAGCGCTCGCGTGTACATATAAGCTGTGTGGTCGTAGTTGTAGCCATGATCGTCCACAGGTACGTACAATCATACAGTAGCTTGTACAAAGAACATTGATCTCTGATAAATCACTCGTCCAAAACCCTTCATAAAAACTGAACTGTGCGTTGCCAGCAGTAAGAAGTGAAGATGATAAATCATTCAAGTAGGAGGTAGTATATCAATTGTAATTATGAAGAAAAATGAAGCAGAACTGGAGGTAAGAGGACATGTGAAGTCTATTATGGTTATTAAAGGGATGGTGTAGTTTTGGATGAGATGGGGCTTCAGGTTTTTAACATTTTTTTTTGTGAGATAATGAGAAACCACGTATGAACTATGAAAGAGCATACAGTTCTAAGTGGAATTCAAAGTTTATTTGATGAAAATCGGTTTCGAATTTGCTGAGATATCCAAAAACAAAGTGTTCCTAATAAGAGATGCGTCTCACCTTTCCTAGTCTGCATGCCAAAGATGTTGCATTTTGGCAAGCATCTTATTTTTGTTCAATTGAAAAATACAAATAAAAACATCCCCCCTGATTTGTTGAATAGGCAAAAGTTACAATGGAAAGACTTTGGAGAAAACCCCTTCCATGCAAATTAGGCCTCCACAATGCCAGGTGTGTGTTAGCATGACATGAAGAAGTGTGAAAGAATGAGCATTGTGGATAAATTGATATAATTGTATATTTGCATTGTTGACCTAAACGGTCTTGTCCTGCCAAAAATTTATGTCTGTTGTTATCATTGAACTACAGTAGAGATGAGCTGCCCATCTTCTTTCTGTACACGTCATATTTCTAAACTAGCTTAGAATTATGTGAAGGATGTGAGTACCAATACATGAAGGTTATTACAGCAGGGCAGAGACCTGAAAAAGTAAATGCCGCATCTCATTTTATTGTATTACTTTTATGTCATTGTTTCTGATCGGCGTCCAGTTTCTACCTGTTCAATCCACTCTCGTATGGGATGATCGGTCCAAACGCCGACCAACCGGGCAGTCCAATGGCGGGTCTTCATTGGCTGTCCTCCTGGGAGTTCTAGGGGCGTCGGCGGAGCTCCACGTTTGCGGTTCCATGGGGTGGTCCTGTGGCCACCTTTAATCTCCTTCCAAGGTGCCTGTATTCTGGGACATTACTACCCCATATCCTGGCAGTGGGTGTTGTAGATGTTGGTTTTGGGGTGGGAGAGTGGGGTGGAGTTGGGGGAGGGGACTGGGAAGGGATTAACTATAAGGATGGTACTGCCCAGGCCAGTTGTTATAATGTGCACCACCTTACAATGAAATTTAACCCTATTCTAACTGGGGGGGTCAAATTGACCCCCCCCTCGACGTTTCACGCCATGATTCCGCAACGCGCAAATATTTTGCCGCGTCGTTTCATGACTTTTTTCATTCGAGTCTCCCGCATATTTTGAGACCAAATTTGCGACGTCCGGGTACACCGTTCTGAAGTTATGCAATGTTTTGCATATGCATGTCAACCCGAAAAACGCTCGAATTCATGATTTCGTGTGCAAATCCAATGCAAACTGTGTTTTTTTGTTTAATTGATATAAATTAGATTATTTCAACTTTTAACCGTTGAAATAAATCAATTCTAATGTAGATAAGCTTGAAAAAGTGCCTCCAACAAATTTTGGCAAAAAACAATAGAAAACAAAAGATCGAAAAAACAATAAAATACATAAGAAATTAACAAAACAATAAAAAAAAAGAAAATTATTTTGATTGCGCTATTTTTTTACTAGAAAATTGTTTGATGTGTCTTGAGGAACTCTGACACAAAAATTTAATAATCCTTCAGTCTTTTTGATGGAGTTATAGGTGAAAATATGATTTCATGCGTTAATTTGCATAATTAATTTATTAAAAAATATGAAATCAAAATTTTTCTATTGTATGACCATGTAATCTTGTAGTTGACATCCGGCTCTATCTTCAGGCAAAATTTTGCGGCGATCGCGCGATCGGCGGCCGAGATCTGAAGGGGGGGTCAAATTGACCCCCCCCCCAGTAAAAACTTGGTCTCAAATAGCCCAGTTAGAATAGGGTTAAAGGGGAATGGTGCCATCTTTTTTCTTTTTTTTTCAGACATTTTTTTCATCAGTGATTACTTGTCCAGGTACAAGCTGCACACTCAAATTTACTTGATGTGGTGATTTTTCAGTTTTATTAACATTTTAGCAAGTACAATGTAATTCCAAAAATCACACATTCACATCTAATGTTTTTATCCTAGGACATCAGAGAGGAGAGACTTTGCTTCTTATGACATGAAGTTTTAGCCAAGAAACTTTAATACACTGTAGCTGTAAAAGATAACAGGAAAAAAGTAACATTTTGAATTGCGTGCTGTGTGTCTGTGCAGTAGAACTCTCCTACAGTTTACAATTTTGGCTACATACAGACACAGTGTGTATACAGAGCTGCTAACTTGTATGCTTTTACAATATTAATGCATAATTTTTTTATCAATCAAAATACAGATGATATGTAGTTTAAACAAAAAGTGTGGTTTTAAGAAATTAGGTATAATGTACTTAGTGTCTGGAATGATTTTTCCCTTTTAAACAAGAATGTGATTAATTGCCTAAAATTATTCTTTTTACTATGCATCAGCATGCCTGTTCTTTTTTTTTTTTTTTTTTTTTTTTTTTATGCAGGGGATGGTAGTATGTATGTGTATTTGGATATTATATGTATATTGGTGCATATGTGGGACTTGCCAGTTCATGTTTTCTATGATGTAAATTTTGATGTGATTTCATTGTTAGATTCATATTATGTATAATTGAAATGTATTTGTACATTTACTATTTAGCCTTTGGAATGATAGTGTATTCATGTGTAAACTCTTGTATGTTTTTTTTTTTGTGTGTGTGCATGTGTGTGTGTGTGCCTGTGTACATGCATGCTCTTTGTTTTGTGCTAGTCACAGATACATAATGGCATTATGGCATTATTTATGAATTATGATGAAGGAATATGTTTCTAAATTATGGAAAAAGTTTGTAAATATGTGTGCTTTCAAATCATGGTATTTAATTTTTTTTCTGGTACTCTACAGGGCACATGTTTGCTCCCATCGAAAAAAAAAGTCTTTCCCTAATAAAGTATGTGCCAATACAGCTATTGAAATACTTAGTTAAGATGCATAGACGTAAGATTCTCAGTTTCATAGTGTGTACCGTGACTTTTGGATAGCATCCCCAGTTGAAATCAATCCATCTTCTGGCTATCAAAATTTTTGGTTGTCAACCCCAAAACTGCACTTTGCCATTATTTAGTGCAACAGAATGATGGGGGGGGGGGGGGGGGGGGGGGGGGGGAAATGTAATTAAGTCCTTGTTTTCAACCATCAAAGTGGTGCCCTAAACTATGAATAGGTGCTTTTTGTACATCTGGTATGGAGGAAAGTTTCAACAGGTGTGCTGTAGGAGCTGCAAAATGTTTGGTAAGAGGGCGCCCCCCCTCCCCCCCCCCCCCAGAAAAAAAATGTAAGCAATACAAATTTGAAAAAAATTAGATAAAGAAAAAGCACTGGAAATTGTAAGTTGACTTAATTCATGGATAATGAGAATCTCATTTAAAGGGATGATATAGTATTGGTAGAGATGAGGATTGGGCTTTTAACTTTTTGAGAGATATCAAAAAAACACTTGTGAAATAGTACAGAGCATACCATCCTCAGAGGAATTAAAAGTTTATTTGATAAAAAATTGGTTTTGGAATGGCTGAGACATCCAAAAACAAAGTAAAACAAAGCGATTGTCATAAAAGGTGGGTCCCACCTTTTATGATTGCTCTGTTTTGGGTACTTCAGCCACTTCAAAACCAGTTTTGGTCAGATATATGTTGATTTCCACTTGGAATAACATGCTCTTTCATATTTCATGAGAGGTTTCTCATTATCTCACCCCAAAATGTTAGAAACCTGAAGTTAGGTCTCAACCAAAACTATACAATCCCTTTTAATTACAGCTCACTGTAAAATACAATTTGGTTATGGATCTTATTTACTGGAGGGGAAAAAATTCACTCTCATCTCATCGACCATTCACACTATTTTGTTTCCAAGGAGGAAATTTTTTTTTTTTTAAACTTGAAGAATGAAAACTAGATTGAAATGTCCTGATTTCTTGCCATGTAAGTTTATTTCCATTGGCTATATTAACATTGCAGTATAAATGGAATACAGCTAGGATACAAAATAAAGAAGAATTGAATTCATTTGTCAAGATTTGGAAAAAGAAAAAGAAAGAGAAACAAGTCGAGTATACAATAAGATTAAAACATACCGGAATACATGTGTAAACACAGCTGTTGACCCTGATAAATAAGCATGTACATTTCAAATATGAATACGTATTTCTCTTCTACAGTGCCTTCAGACATTGTTCAGATTGTACAATTTTAAATACTTTGTCAGGTACCTGCCCAAGACGATGTTGAACAGTGAAAACTTGGCCAATAACACTCATAAAGCAGCAACACAGAGTGCTGACTTTATGAGTGATAATAATTGGCCAAGATTTTCACTGTTCAAATGTATGCTGTACCCTGCAAAAGTATTTAAATTGTACAACTCATTCAATGTGACAGGCACCATGTTTTCATGATGTTCGCTAATTCGCCAGTATCAGTTATTTGAATTTGCACGTAGCATTGTTGCAATGCCTGTCGATACAGCCGCTCCTTCCAGTAACAGTCTTATTTCTAGGAGAATGAAACACACTGCACATTGTATATAATTAAACCTTAGTTGATAGTGTTACAATGTGTATAGGTGTGTGGTGTGTGTATGCAAATGTAACTTGCGTATCACACAACTTTGACAGTACTCCGTAAGAACCTATAGTGACTGATTGTCGAACTCTTGAACTGAAATGTTTTATTCAAGAGTGTGAGAAGATGCATTACATGAAATATTTTTGAAATAAAAAGGTAGATGAACACAACTTTTGATACGCGTTATCGTTTTGCAGTATGTTCTTTCTCTTGTATCTATGTATTAATGTTTATAAGTGTATGAGAGGTGCCCCGTTTGCTGACCGCTATTGTTAGCAGAATTTTCCATAGACAGTAATTCAGGGATTTGAGAGTTCAGAGTTTAAAGGGATGGTACAGTATTGGTGGAGATGAGAATTGGGCTTTTAACTTTTTCGAGATACCAAGAAAACACTTATGATATAGTACAAAGCATACCATTTTAAGAGGAATTCAAAGTTTATTTGATGAAAATCGGGTTAGGAGTGGCTGAAACATCCAAAAACAAAGTAAAACAAAGAGATCGTAATAAATTGTGGGTCCCACACTTTATTAGTATCACTCTTTTTTTGATATCCCAGCCATTTCAAAACCAATTTTCATCAAATAAACATTGAATTCCTCATAGAATTACATGCTCTTTCATATTTCATATGAGGTTTCTCATCATCTCACCAAAAAATGTTAGAAACCTGAAATGAGGTCTCAACCAAAACTGTACGATCCCTTTATTATACTCTGCCCCAAATCCACATTTCAGACTCCTTGGCGATTCAAATGCATTGAAATGTTCACAACTTAATGAGCTTGACACCCCCCCCCCCCAAAAAAAAAAAAGTTTCAGATTTTTCAGATCTTTTTCTGGAAGTACTCTTGCACCCCTGATACATGTACAGTTAACGTTGTAGGCCTACGTCGAATTGGGTGGTGAACTTTGCAATCGCTCAAAGCTTTAGTCAGCTCCAATATCTCATGATACAGTATTTCGAAGATGTAAATCAATCAGGTTAGTGAAAATTTCTGTACAAAGGACCGATATACATCGTGCATAAATATATGCCTTTGCACACAGGCTTTCCCATGTCCATTTAGTAAAATACACATGTACATAGTTTCGAAAGCGTGACTTTACGTAGTTCCAAGTATCTTTCACATGAATATGTATAAGCGTTTTCACGTTTATAACACATAGCCCGGGTCCGCTTTTATGAAGTTCTTATATCGTCAAAACATGTGATGATATCGTGGATAAGTAATTAGAGCAATACATCGGACTGTATGTAAGCTTCATTTGTTGGCTATCAGCATATATCAACAACTCAGAGGCATCCGTGAAAGCCCATTCACATTTGAACCATCGTTTAGTTTAAAAGCTATATTCTAGTAATATAAAGGAGTTTAAGCTTACTAGGTAGGGCCTATTATATGAAAGGCAAGAGCATGACTATTAACAGCGCAAATGTTAACGTAAAATAATGTTACGTAATATGTCTTTTGAATTTGAAATGTACTTACATATTCTCGTTTACACTGAAGAGATATGTTTGAATCATTTTGTCGCTGGATAAAAAGCGATTTGATAATAATATACAAAACGTCTTAAAATAGGCTTTGCGTCTGCGACGCTAAAATACATATAGCTGTACATATATGATTATTCGTTATAGAAAATATACTTTACCATGAGCGAAAATATGGGCAATGCAAATATATATATAAATTTATATATATTACGTGTATATAATTCTGTATTAATATATCATAAACTGTGTAGGAAATGAGTAGTAAATATAATAAGTTCTCCTTGTAGCTAATTTGGTGAATTGATACATTCAAGCATAAAACGATACATATATACATATAATGTGGATGGAATTTCATGTTATGGTATATGAGTAGGATCGACCAAATTTCCATTTGATTGATAACGCTTGATTATGTATTCCTGTAAAATTTGTCATTACATCTGAACCATTGTTTACAGCAATCTTGATTCGTAAAGTCACAAACTGTTTACTAAATCCGACTTTTACCTTGTTAAAAAAAGGGGGTAGCTACTTCCCTACTACCAATGAGCTATTACTCTTAACACTTAAAATATCAGTCGGATGGCAGTGAAGTGGTTAGACATTAGACAAACTAAGTCAAAAGGAGCCTTGTTCAGTTAGGAAATCATTTAGTTTCACTTTTTGTAATGCAGTTAAGCAAAATGGAGGAAATATTCCAAATACAATTTATGCGTTTTAGTAGCTCTACTTATTCATACACGAGTACATGCACGGACCCGAACTTGATTACGCGTCAGAAAATTTAACGTTTGATTTCAAATATTTTCCGTATTCAGTCAGAAAGTTCGCAGGTACCACTCACCACTGTCTCAACATAATTAAGTATGGTTATATATCTTTTTTCTGGAACTACATGCTGCATGATTCATTTATATTTATATACCATTTTCAAATAATTATGAAGACGACATATGATTTGGTCGAACTGATAGGACGAGGAAGTGTTTCTAAGGAAGGACTCCAAATAGACAGAAAGAAACGAAAGTTACAGCTTGTCCACTGCTTGGTGAAGGCATAGGTGAGTTGTACGAAGAGTATACGAAGAGGAAATTTTTAAAGGCATCAGTGTAGACTGCCAGCACATACATAATTGAAGAACTGCAGCCGTATTGGATGGCGTTCTCCTCTTCACAACGTTTTGTTTAAAAAGACAACAAATCATCGTGAAAACTTAAAAGAAAAAAACGCATGCCATGTTGGCAGGTTAAATATATTTCAGACAATGAAAATACATAAAAATAATCGATAACGAAACAAAAATTGTGTTCTCACAAGCGTTAACAAATACATGTACAAGTAGATAATAATTACAGATATTTCATAAGCACGTGGATACGCAGTATAAAGATATACCCTGTGTTTTCTCAACGTAAGTCAGGTTAAATAAAGACGAGTATCAAACCAAATAATACAGTAGTATGATCTATTATTCTCTGTCCGTCAGCGAATAGGTAGGTCTGCACCACGGTGCTTGCCTGATGGTACGATGAAGATCCCGCACTCCCACATAAGTTCTGCGAGGCTCACGTCCAATGCTTCCTTCCATCTTCCGGTCTACATCTTCTCGCTCATCGTGTCCTCGACAAACTTGAACGCCGCCGACCAGGCGTCCTGGACTTCCTTGGTGAAAACCGATTTACCGAGCCCCTGTTTAAGGGCAAAGAGGAACGCATTTCGAGCCGCCTGGGAGAACGTGAATTAAAAAGACGAAAGAAAATAATTACGTGCGGCACATACGACTGCCATCACTGCAGTTTTTCTTTTCCTTAATTTTTTGAAGAACAAATACAATTTTGAGAAGAGTGCAACTACCTAATCCCAACTTTTCGATGTGTTACTGCATTAACGGATATCCACATCGGCTCTAGATTGTGGTAGTGGAGGAGGGCTGAAATACGCTAACTTGATGTCGTTCCCTGATTGTAGGGAAGAACCCAGGACTGCAGCTCTGGTTTGTGGTCCTTGCTGCTTTGCCTTTTTTTTTTTTGTTCTCTCTTATATTCATTATTAAAAAGATCAAAGAGACGGTACATCGTAGATTACTGCAATGTTGATTTCGTTATAAATGTATGGATTATTTGATATTTCCGGCATTATCGTGGGGTAACAGAAGAAGAATTCGATTGGATGATGGTAGATTACCGGAAGGTGTTCTTTGATGACGCCGTAGCCGACATGCCTGAGAGCCAACTGCTGCAGGGTCGGGACAAGGAAGTCGATGTCGTCGAGCCCGCCCACGATCTGATTCATGGTGTTTACGAATCGCTCGCCGTGTGCGATGAGGGTCTTATCCTTTAACAGCTTCTTGTATGTCTGTTTCTTCTTGCCGAACTGGAAAAGACGTCCGATCTTCGGGTTTTCGCTCACTAGTCTGGACAGATGACAATTACAACAATACAACATACAATAAGGTCTTATTTATTAAGGGGAGGCTCTCTAGCGATAGCCACTGCTCTATCAGAGGGCCCTGCTATTATTATTACCCAGCGTTGCCAGGTACCCATTTATACACCTGGATCAAGAGGGACATGGTAAAAAAAAACAAAAAACAAAACCAAAACAAACAAAACCATCTTGTCCAAGGACGTCAGCGCTGGGCGGGAATCGAACTCGGGTCCTCCGAACGGGAGTCGGGAGTCTTATCCACTATATTATTATCCTACAGCGCCCCCACAATGATATCGTAAAGATTCTCAAATTGATATTACATACTTCCTGGAATGAGCTTGGTGCCTCAAGGCTCATGACTCACTTCTAACATTTTGTTCTCCAGCATTAAGACCAAATTAATATGGTAACAAATCTACCAACTTTTCACGCTTTGCTAGTCAATCGTATCGTCTTGAAGTCGAGAACCAGGACATAGTGAAAAGTGCTTGTTTTTAATGTAGAATATCTTACTTGGCGAAGACGACGGTGCCATGCTTGTCTGGGGCGACTGAGATCATCGACCACGTGCTCCGGATGATCTCTCGCTGGCCGTTTGTAATCGTCATCGCAATGTCGTGACCGATTGATTCCCTGCCATCGGGTAGATTATGCGACATGACGTCGACGACCAGTTGGAAGACGGACTCCCAAGCCCTGCGGATCTCGTCGACGAACCCTTCGTCCAGGGCCTGCTCGATGGCGTACATGAAAGCCTCTCCAGCAACCTGTGCATTACAGTAAGCGTGATGGTATTCATTTCGTTATGATTTTGAGAAGCGTTTGCTAGTTTGATAAAAAGGACACATTGGGCACGTCAATAAGATGTAATGGCATGATAAATGCTGTCTTTCATATTCACATTTCCCATTATTTTGGTACATAATGTCAACGTTGGGAAGCAAAACGCTTACAATGCACGTCAGGAGGGTTTGAATAAAAATGTGCGCCCCCCCCCCCTTTTTAGCACTAGTTGTGCGTAGGATTTAATTGCATTGAGATCATCATGTCAATATCGTTATTAGCATTTCAAATACAGTAAACCTCGCATGAGTCGAAGCTCTCGGGACTGTCAAAAACGCGTCGACTTAAGTGAACTTCGACTCTCGCGAGAGTCGATTTTTTTTCGACTCACAGTTATGTACATGTATTATAGTACATTTGCATGCATGTGTGTGTGTGTGTGTGCGTGAGTGTGTGTGTTTGCATTCAAATTTGTCTGTTCTTGAAGATAATGTTCTTATTTTGTTCTAAATTGAACATGGAATTTGTATCAATACTAGTAGTTAAACGTAGTTCTGAGACTAGTCTGCGCTAATGTGGCAATGTGCATGCTAATGTAGCAATGTGCATGTGCTATGTCTATGGTGCAACATAGGTAGCCATCTCTGTCAACCTACCCTGAGACAAACACTCTCCCAGGCCCATCCCACCTCCATTGAAAAAAACTATACAGCCAGCCGGGCACGCACAAACAAGCTCCGCCCACTTGGCCTGTCACTAAAATATTAAAGCAGCGATTGGTTGACCAAGTATGGATGTGCCCGTGTGTATGGATAAAGTATGGATCGATGTGCTGTGTGTATACATGTATACAAGCGTATGTATTCGACATGCGTGCGGAGCGGTACGGCGAGTGTGCATGCTTACCTGCAGCAGGTCAGGGGACGGGGTTCTGCGACATGCCGATTTTTTTGTTCTCGAAAATGTAATGAGAATGCCAGACAAATCTTCTTCGGCTCAAGTGATGTAAATTACGTGTGTTTTGTACAAAAGGGACTGAAGGTTTTACTTCGACACAGCCGAAATTCGACTCTCGTACTTCGGCTTATCCAAATATTTCTTAGAGAAAATACATAGGGAAAAATCGGGACTTTTTATTTTGCTTCGAGTTAAGTGATTTTCGACTCACTCGACGTCGACTTATCCGAGGTTTACTGTATGCTTACGGAGAGATGCTGCCTAGTGACTCCATAACGCACGTGCCTCTTCGCGAGATCTTCCAGAGTTGGAACGAGAATCTCGTGATTCTCGAGATTTTTGACGGCATTTCCGACAACATCCATAAACCGCCGACCATGCTTCCTTAGGTCTTCGTTCTGAAGTAGCTCATCGTAGGTCAGGTTCTTCCCGCCAAAACTGAACAGACTACCGACAAGCGGATGGTCGGTCACTATTCTGTGAATACAAACCAAGGCGTGATCATGACGATACACAATTTGAAATTAAATTTTATTTCTTAACGATAATCCCTCCACTACGATCAACAACATTAAAAACATTGGTTGGAGTCAACGTAAAAATAATTCGTGTCAGCATTGATATTGCATAGCAATTTCAATACTCTCCTTATGTTACACATGTTCACTCTTCAATCTGTAATGAGTACATTTATTTTATCAGTAGGATGTATATTTTTGTTTTGTGTACATTATTATGTTGCAATCATGATATTTATTGCCTTAGTCTGTAAGCGCACATCGTCATGCTCAGTTTCCACACACCTTTACTGACTTTACTAGGTTTATCGAGTGTCGAGGTTTCAATGAGTAAATACAATGTTTAAGAAAGAGTAAGCGAATAAACTTGAAAATATAATTCATTTCATGACTTCCAGAATGAGAAATAGATGCAAGGTATTACACTTCACGTGACACATACATCCAGCACTGAAAAATGAACCAATCGTGTGCACGTGAGTTTCTATAATTCAGCAGCCTCTGCAGGTTTCTTAACTCACTTGGCGAAGACTACGGCGCCGTGGTCAACTGGATTCTCGGCGAGGATGTCCCACGTGGTCGTAACCAACTCGAGATGCTGGCTGGACAGGGGACCATCTGGCAGCACGTCTGACATCGTGCTCGAGATCAGTTGGAACACCGCCGTCCACGCCGCTTCAATATCGTCGTCGTGTGATTTCCCGAGGCCCAGCCGGATGGCATACAAGAGGGCCTCGCTCACGGGCTGTTTAAAGAAGAATTGAATGGCCCTGTTGTCTTGTGTTTGTTTGTACGTTTATTTTTCATTTTTTGCTTTTGCGGGTTTTTCTTTTTCTGCACCAATGGTTCTCATCGATATTTATAGTCTGTAACGGAGCATAAGAAGATCACATCCTGTATTCGAAACAATCTACAAATATGACCGGACAGTTTTTAAAGACATTGACAATTACAATGACATTAGCACAATTCAGCTATATTAGAAATGATTTAGAATTAATTAGAATCAATTAGAATTCCATGGTGACGCAGAGCTTCGTACCTTGAAGTGCAGCTTGGTGACGTTGTAGCCGACGTGACGTGCTGCCAGGTCCTTCAGGACGGGGACGAGGAGGTCGAGCTCGTCGAGGGCATCGACAGCATGACCCACGGTTTCCATCACTCTGGTTCCGTGGGCCCTGACAACGGTGTTTGCCAGAAGCTGGCCGTAGCTGAGGTTCTTCCCGCCGAAATTGAACAAGCGAGACAAGACCGGGTTCTGGGAGGCCAGTCTGGCAAAAAAAAATAAATAAATAAAAAAAATAATAAAAATAACGCATATTTTGGACAAGTGGTAATGAAGGTCGAATCACAAGACTGTACGAAAAAAAATGTCGCAGAATAGAGCAAATAGTTTATGTAAATGACATCATAATTAAGACTATGAATGAAAGAACGTCAAATTACTAGACAATATGACAAATAAGTTGCGGACTAAGGCAGAAGGGTTTATGCAAATGGCATCATAACTTAACAGTAGTGTGAATAGTGTCTGTAAAACAACAAAAGGTTTCGTTTTTTAAGTATACATTGTATCACTGCAGGGCTCTTGGTCGCTTAGACATTTTAAATCAAGCATATTCTTAGTGGAGAAACATCTTCATAAACATCTTCATACAGACGTACGAGCGCTTATGTTAGATCTTGTGCGGGTGATGAAGGCAGTCTTGTAGATAGGTTGCTCTTCCCAATATAGTTAATTATGGAGTTTTCAATACTTCACCGCAGTTCTCTTGCATGGTAAAAGTAATTGTATTAGCATGTTTTGAAATTGCAATGATTGTTATTGTTGTCATTTTTTCTGCCTTCATCCGTTGTTTTGGATTTTGCTATATGCTACCTTTATGGATTACTTGCTTGAGTGAGAAAGATATACGAGACAGATAAAAATGACATGGAGTATGAATAGATGTTTCCGTGTCGTGTGATCTTAAAATCTTTAAACTGTATACCTTGCGAATATACCATTGTGTTCAAAGTGTTTAAATGCAAATAACAGACCTGGCGAACATCACAGTCCCATGCCTGGGAAGATCACCGGATAGTTTCTTCCATGAATCTCGCACGAGTTCGATCTGATCGCGACTGAGAGCGCCGTCGTCATCGGGCAAGTGCGCCGACATCGTGCTCGTAACCAGCTCGAAGACGGCCCGCCAAGAATTGGCGACCTCCTCGTTCATCTTACTACCTAGACCGGCGGTGATGGCGTGCATGAGGGCCTCTTCCACTGGCTACAACGGAAATAAGATTGATAAACGCTTATGAAGACTGTAATCATTCAATGTAAAAACAATTCCAAGATAAAGTAAGAAACTTGCACCTGAACCTTCACCCCTCTGAATAATATCTTTCTTTCATTTAATATGCCTTGTCCGCCTTGGACTACTTAACATTACAATGTCGGAATTTCGGAGCTTGGGTATTTGTTCCATGTTCATCGTGTCACTGCCGGCAACCAGGGACAGCCTGGTGGTAGTGTCGCTGCCCGGAAGCAGTAGATGACAGGTTCGAGTCCCACTGGTTCCTTTTTACGACATATTTGTTAATTTACAGATCAGCAGTTGCGATCTTAAATTCAATTTGTAGAGGGAGACAAAGTGAAGAAACTTTCTTTCATAAGTATTTTATATTGATACATTCCAAAATCAAAACTATCTAAATTGACAAAAATGATTAAAGGAGCAATTCATAGGGGAAAATGGCCGAAATCAAAATAATTCATATTAAAGTAATCCTTGATTGAAACAAAACAACACTGAAACAATCAGAGATTAACAGAGTGCAAGGAGTCCAAGTGTATACCGTCTGGGTTGAATGCTCCGAAATCGAAACAGTCCAAAACTGAAGTATTTTACATGGAACCTGTCCAAGGTTAAAACGGGACCGAACTGGAACAATTTAAATTGAAACGGTTAGATAGCAGTGTGACGATGGAGTTCGTTTTGATGACGGTTGATACTTCAATGATGTCCCGATTCATCAGTCACGAAAAAATGATATCGGAGTTATGATTATAACCACGAAGAGTGTCGTCGCTCAAACTTCTCGCAAACTTTCAGACATCATGATGCTTCAGGATTAACAGTTTATCATGTACTCTTGCTATAAGAGATTGCAAGTAAAATCGTAGTTGGCTAAACCGATTTGTGGTCGAGTTAGACTTGTCCAACAGACTAGGGAGGGACGGGATAAGTTGGTTCAATCTGCAGTTTTTGAGCTTAAATCACTTTGTGGAAGATACACTCTGCGTACAGGTTGTACTCGGATACGCAAATGAAGATCGGACCATCAATAAGCGAAGGAGTGTTGCATTGTTTATGGATGAATTATTTATTGATATACAATTTTTGCGTTGCTTAATTAAATAAACACAAGAGAGCTATATTGGTATGTATTTATCATTAGAAAACCAGACCAGCTGTCTGCTTCTGCGTTGATATCGCATCCCTCAAAAATGCTCACTCCAAAATCAACTCATGTCTGAAGATGAATTTTACCGCGAAATGTTTCTTGGTCACTCCATACTGCTGATGCCTGATCGCCAGCTCCTCCAGTACGGGCACCAATGTATCGAGATCGTCTAGAACGTCCACGGCTTTGCCCACGGTTGACATCACTCGCTGCCCATGAGCTCGGACTTCGGGTAGGGCGAGGAGCTGGTCGTAAGAACGTTTCTGCCTGCCAAAAGGGAAGAGTCTGCCGACAGACGGATGACGGGTTACCAGTCTAATGAACACCAAAAGAAAAGAAGGAAAAGGGAAATGATTAAAAGAAAAGTTTTATAATCATCGGGTGGTATACTATCAAAGAAAATCCAATCACAACAGTCTTTCTTCCACCGGGAATACCGGTGTCAAACCTAACAAACCAAAGAAAAAAAAATCAGTTACCACTCTAAGAATATCTGTATTTCACAGTCAAGATGTATATCAAATTAAAACTTAAATATACCTTGCAAACATGACAGCACCGTGTCCAGCGGGATCACTGGAAAGGATGCCCCAAGTCTCCCGGACAAGCGCCTTCTGTCTCGACGTCAGCAATCCATCGGGCAGCTTATCGGACATGGTGTCGACCACGAGATTGAACACGGCAAGCCAGGCTCCTTCCACCTGAGCGTTGTACGCATCGCCCAACCCCTCCTCAATGGCGTGCAGGAGCGCTGCACCGACCGGCTACAGGAAACAGCGCAAAGAAGTTGCAATGTCGAAAACGAAAATTAATCACTTAAAATAAAGAGACTTTTTTTTTAAACAATAAGACAAAAATAAAATATTCTGGAATCACGTATGCATGCAGAGACCTTTCAACGTTTGTCACAATTCCTCTCTAATCACTGCCAGTAGAAGTTACCTGTTCTTGAACGTGCGCGTGTATATGAACGAAACTGAACTAAATTGCACTAATTGCGAGGAAATTATCTGTGTATTGTGACCTAAATCTCATTATTTTTTCCTCGCAACGGATACAGAAAGATGTTCCAAACAAACATGATACTATTCTCTTTTAACTGTTTTGACGTACTTTAGTTAATAGGGCTTTCGGAACTTCCTTCTCCTAGTACTTCTATTAATACTACCAGTATCTATGGTCACAGGTGAAAATGGTGATTTTGACAGGGATAACAATAATGATTACAATCAAAACGCTAGTCGCATCACTGCGATTACACTTGATAATGAGTGATTTTATGACAATGATCACGATGATGGCATAAATGAGACCACGGTAAAACCAATAAAATCAATGGCAATAATGATTCCAAGAGAGAAAAAAAAAACGACAACAATATTTTTATTACAAACTCTTAACAACCAAGAGATGATTTAGGAATACTTATTTTGAAGGATGGAATCGTTACGATGTCTGAAACAATCGAAGTGAAAATGATATCAATGTCAAGGAATGGTCTGTGTCACAGTGACAGAAATAAATTTGCTCGTTAAATGTCTGAAATAAAAAGAAAGAGTTTTGGGCCAGACAAACAAAAACAAAAGAAACCGAACTCACTGCAAAGTGTTCTTTGGTGACGCCATAACCAACATGTCTGCCTGCCAGGTCCTGCAGGATGGGCACGAGCAGGTCGAGGTCGTCGAGGGAGTCGACGGCTTCCCCTACAGTCCTCATGACCCTTAGGCCGTGGGCGCGCACGTCCTCGTCCACCGTCAGCTCTTGGTACGACAGTCCCTTCCCGCCAAATGGGAACAACTTCGCCAGCCGTGGATGATCTGTCAGCAACCTGTGGGGTATAGAAAAAAATATAGTTAGCAATAGATAAAGTACAATAGCAAGGATAGAAGGAAGAGAAGTAGAAAGGGGAGCTATATAGCAGGTATGATAATAGGGTATTAGTGAAGTAAAAAGATATAAGAAACTGATTGAGTTGTATACCTTGGCTAATGCATGATGTATTTGGAAAGAATTGTAAATTGTTATCACAATGTTTCTTCACTTTCCAAAGAAATGTTTACCTAAAACAGCAACATCAACAACAGCAACTACGATAACTACTCCTCTACTACTACTACTACTACTACTACTACTACTACTACTACTACTACTATTTCTGCTACTTCTACTACTGCTACAACTACTACTACTACTACCACTACTATACTACTACTACTACTACCACTACTATACTACTACTACTACAACTACTATGCTATAACTACTATAGTTCTACTGCTACTTTCCACTACCACTACTACTACTACTACTACTACACTGTATTTTAACAAATAGTATTATAACTACTACAGTAAAAAATAACAACTACTACAACAACTACTACTATTACAACTACTTCTACTGCTACCTGCTACTACTACTACTACTACTACTACTACTACTACTACCACTACTACTATCCTACTACTACGACTATTCTTCTACTTCTACTCCACAG
This sequence comes from Diadema setosum, assembly GCF_964275005.1. Lineage (NCBI taxonomy): Eukaryota > Metazoa > Echinodermata > Echinoidea > Diadematoida > Diadematidae > Diadema > Diadema setosum. The sequence goes on from NC_092685.1 coordinate 23,201,855, forward strand.
CCATTGCCGATGACAAACGCGACTAACTTTGCGAACATGACAGCACCGTGCCCAGACAAGTCCTGCGCGAGCGGAGTCCACGTTTCCCGCACCAGCTGCTTCTGTGCTGGAGATAGTGGTCCGCCGTCCGGAAGTACATCCGACATGTTTTCAGAGACGATTCTGAAGACTTCTGTCCAGGCAGCCCTCATGTCGACACTGAAGTCCTCTCCCAGCCCTTCCTTGATAGCGTGAAGCAGCGCCTCTCCGACAGGCTGCATGTGAGGGATAATTTATTGAAATTGTTCACGGCTTCTGTCCGAATACGACGACAAACAAGATTGCCATGAAACCGTTATCCCCCATTCGGGGCCATTTTAATCTACTTATTTTTTTTTTTTTCCATAGGAGGCAACATATTGCAAAGCCAGAACTTACACATACCCACGCACACACCCTCTCTCTTTATTATTTCTGTATCTGTATTCAAACTGATTTGACATCTATTTTCTAGAAAATCACATTGTTTAGGGAAAAAACATGGCAGCTGACGATAACTGCAAAATCTACCCATGGAAAGGGAGAAGTTTCCGTATTTCATTTAAAGCCAATCTATACCCACCAGTGTTACGGTGGGAAGAAACGTTGATTCTGCCCCTGACATTCCAACAAATATTGCATAAAGTGGCCTCGTCAAAAGCGAATGACCCTTTTTAGACGCACTTCTCTAGTCTCGTGAAAGCTCAACATAAACAACATTTTGTAAAGTTACAGTCGCAGATATTAATAGTACACCAGGATTCCTGAGACGTCCAGGAGTTTATGTGTAGTTTGTTTGTGGCTTTCCGACTAAGCTACGGTCTAAACTTCATCAGTAATTCCTACGGCACAAATGAAAATCCATCATTTGTGAATGACCACTCTGAGTCAAAATATCCACGAACACTGAATTCAGCAGAGTTCGTCATTCCTATCCGTTTCTCAAACCTGGAAGTGGTATTTGCAGACACCGTAGCCCACGTGACGGCTCGCCAACTCCTTGAGAACGGGAATGAGGAGATCTAAATCATCCAGACCGCTCACGGCGTGACCCACTGTCTCCATCACACGCCTCCCGTGGGCCCGGACCTCGGGGCTCGACACCAGGTCTTTGTACGTCGAGACGCTGGCTCTGCCGAAGGGGAACAGTTTCCCGACTTCAGGATTGTCAGTGATGAGCCTGCCCGTATTATAAGAAGCCGAGAATATATCTAACTGCACAAATTTTTATCTTTTGATAAGTGAGGCATAGTTGCGGCATCAAGTACGGTTGAGACATAAAATGAATAGTACATTATCTCCTTTTCATGTGACAGCAGTGAAATCCGTCCGTACAGTGAGGGACTAACGCAAAGCATTTTCAGTGAATATATTTCACAATATTGAATCATACATGGTTATCTGGGACACCATATAATAGCACATACATTAACTATTTTATACAACATCATAATTTTCCCGCATAGTCATAGAGCTTACCTGTTTTTGATCAGGGGTAAATAAAAAAGAAATGATAAAGTTACCCAGAAGAACTTTCATAAATTTCGCATTGCTCGTCTAGATGTGAATATACATTATAGTATTTTCATTAAACTCTTTCAAGACCCGTGTGAATTCAAAGGATTGACAAGAGTTTTCAGTGATACTGACCATACATGTAAACAGGGCAGCACATCATGGTCAATGCGCACAAACTTTATCGTTATTGTACGATAGAGTCATTCCGAGCTATCATTATCTTTGGTGTAGTAGTCAAGTACTCACTTTGCAAACATTACTGCACCGTGCATGGCGGGATCGGTCGACAAAGTTTGCCACGACTGGCGCACGAGTGCTTTCTGCGAGGTCGTTAGTGCACCGCCGTCTTCCAGCACTTCCGACATGGTAGACACCACGAGGTCGAAAACGGCGAGCCAGGCCCCTTCTACCTCTGATGTGAACTCCTCCCCGAGTCCTTCTCCGATGGCGTAAATGAGTGCGGCGCCCACGGGCTGTACGCATCGTGAGAGGAAGAACAAAAGTACGGTGCACTAATACCGTATTTATGATCGGTCGATTGAGCATCTAACACGCAAAATCAATTTTCATATTCCTTACAGAAGTCAAAGAGGTCTTAATGATGTCAGCATTAAAAAAGTGAGTTTGAATGATTTGTTGATTATAATTTTATAACATATATAGCATAGCTCGTCACTGTTACCTGGAAGTGTTGCCTGGTTACTCCGTATCCAACATGACGGCCGGCCAGCTCCTGTAGTATAGGAACCAGCAGATCGAGGTCGTCCAGTCCGTTGACGGCATGCCCAACGGTCTCCATCACGCGTCGACCGTGGGCGGCGACGTCGGGGTGGGAGAGCAGTTGATGGTAGGTCAGATTTTTGCCGCCAAATGGAAAGAGTCTGCCGACATCAGGATGATCCGTGGTTAACCTGTCGGAATAATAACATGTGACGAGATACTAGTAACTAATTCTGCTTTCCGCCGTGTAATTCAAGCGTATGCTGCTGTATACAACGGCTCGGTGGCTCCAAATCAGCCGTGAATCCACGTAGAATACGTATGTCGTAAGTTTGTTTGTGTGCGTCTATCTGTCTTATCTATCTATGGATGTTTTGATGTGAATGCATTATAACAAAACAAATCAAATATTACTCAAATTGTTCGTATGTTGCTGTTGCTCTAATACTCACTTTGCAAACATGACAGCGCCATGTTTCGCTGGTTCAGACGACAGTCTTGCCCAAGTAGTCTGGACTAGCCTCTTTTGGTCCCGGGTAAGAGGATCCTGATCCGTCGATTCGGGAAGTATTTCAGACATTGTATCTACGACGATCTTGAAGACAGCTCCCCAGGCAGCTTCGGTCCTGTCATCGAAGGAGCTCCCGAGTCTGTGTTTAATGGCATGCATCAGCGCCTCGCCCACAGGCTATAAAAAGATGTCGACACGATACTTCCCTTTCAGATTTCTTAACCTATATTATCTAGCTTTTAACATTGTATACATGGAAATATCAAACGATTTCAATTCTCACTTTCCGTGAACATTGTTACCATTTTACACGAATCACTCGCTACATCAGACACCTTGTCAGACACAAGGGAATGACAGATTTACTTTTCACTAGCCGCCTTTGTGAAGAAAAATGAGACATCCGCTACTTTTAGATATAAGTCTTCTTTTCATAATCAAGTGCAACGAAATGTCTTTAAAATGATTTTATACTCCAGTACAAACTAATTGATCTTCCTTTTAGGGCGGACGTCCACTAGGGCGCGGACAAGCCCAGGAAGGGTTGCGGAAGCAAATTCTGTCATTTCGGCATCCTGTCCGCGTCAGACGCGGGAAAAAATGTGCGAATCGGCTTGTCCTGGGACATTCCTAGGAATGTCCGCGGACTGACTGCGGACATTCCTCGGAGTGTCCTAGGAATCACTCCGGAAGAGCACGAAATACCTCGGAATATGCTAATCGTAGCCGGGCAGCGCGGAAACATCTAGGATTATACCAGGAATGAACGCGGACAATCGGGATGTTTTCCTGACAACATAAGTTAGACATGCGGACAATACCAAGAAAATGGAAAGGTATAAATTTGGCGCTGACTTTGAATTTTCCTCATTCGACTGCTAGCCTTCATGGAGGTCACACCAGCCGAAATTCGCTTTGCCCTCTTCCTTCAAATACCACCTGTGAGAGGTGCTGTGATAGCACTTATAGCTCACAGGTCAGTGAGGCATCACGGACCTGATACATGGAATGCTTTACCCGACTCCCTACAAACACGAACAACTCTGTTTTCTTTCGAAGCTAGTTTAAGAAAATATATTTAACTCAATATATTTAGTAAAATAAATAATTGATTTGAGTTTGTCTATGTTTTGGTCTGAATTTATCATACTGATATACTGAAGAATAATCATAATGACCCCAACAAAAACATTCAACTCACCTATTACACTCGCACAGCAATCACTCACATCTTCTTTTCCCTTTAAAGCTTACTATTGTAATGTAGAAACGTTTATGTTGCTCCTTTGTCATTTGGTTATGTTTGGCTTAAATTTGTCAAATTGATGTAATTCACTTTTTATTTGATTTGATTTGAGAAGCAAAATAAATACGAACGCAACGAACGAGTACTGGCCCTGGTCCCTTTAGGATGGTCATTATCAAACAAGTTAAATAATTTTCAAGCTTATAACATAGTAGGCCTTACTTTTAACATAAGTTCATAGGCCCTATGCCTATTTATATATGAAAAAATGACCTAGTTCCACTTTTATGGTGTTTGAGTTGGGCGGTCACATTTAAAGCGAACTAAACGATGCACTATGTATAGATGTAATGCCAACTATTAAAAATCCCTCAAATGAAAATGACTTCTGAAAAGAATGCCAAAAAACCCCCAAAGTTTACTCGTAGCGGAAAGTGCTGCTTCCTCTTTTTCCTAGTTACAGTTGGCATAATATCCACTGCCGTCAGCTTTGCTACCTTCATTTGGGACTGGAAAATGCTGATATTTACCTTTTCTCAATCAGTGGAAGAGGACAAAAAAGAGGAAGAGGACACAAAATGTCCGCATCGGCTCCGGACACTTGCATATACAGATCCGCATCGGCTCCGCGCTGTCCTAAAACACTCCTGGTGTCTTCCGCTTTCATTCGCGAAGCTTCCCCACACCGCGGGATTCTTTCAGGAGCGTTTGCGGAAGGAGCGGAAGGGTTCCGGACAGGCGGGATGTCCTGAGGACATCGTCAGGACAAGTTGCCGAAGGTGTCAGGAAGTTCATTTCCGCGTCCAAATTTTGGTCTATATCAAAATTTGGACGCGGAAATTTTTCTCTCTCCCAAAGGTGTGGAAACGCCCGGACATGTTTAGGACAGTGAGCGGACACTTTCAGGAACGTGCGGACAGGTTGCCGAACGAGTGCGGAATACTAAATTTGCTTTCCGGGTCTTGTCCGCGTCTTGTCCGCGGCCTAGTGGACGCCTGGTCTTATGCCACCGCTAAACACCTCATTAACATCTTCGAGGGCTATATGTAGTGTAAGAGAGGCTTTCTCTGAAAACACAATTTCTTTACAGAGTATGTACTGTATATTGCCTAAACACACACACACACACACATATTTATATAAATATATATATATATATACATATATATATACATATACACACACACACACCCACACACACACACACTCATATATATATATATATATATATACATGTATATATAAATATCATATAGCTTTCGAAGATGTTTTAGAGACAAGAACGATAAGCTTCCGTACGTGTTTAACAGACTCAAACCAATACAAATAAATCAATTTAAAAAACTGGGTAGATTAAACAAAACCTGTTACAGCTGGTTCGCTAACCTCAAAATGGTCCTTTGTGACGTTATATCCCACGTGCCTCCTGGCTAGATCCTGCAGGATTGGTACTAACAGATCCAGGTCGTCCAACCCATTAACAGCATGACCAACCGTGTCCATCACCCGTCGTCCGTGTGACCTCACATCCGGGTCCTTCAGGAGCTGGTCATAGGTCAGACCTTTCGCCCCAAACGGAAATAACCTTCCGACATCCGGATGATCTGTTGTGAGTCTAACAATCAACAGAAACATAAAGATGTCACGAGCATCCTTACGTGCAGCAATCAAGGTATGCTTTCTGGCACATTTGATGACAAATATCGATGATATATATTAACAGATCTAGATTGCCTGAGAGGTCATTGTGCCAATTATGGATATTTTGTATTTTACATTGAAAAGACTGAGAGTCTTTTACCAGTGCGATGTAAAAGTTTAAAAGTGCATACAGTATTTGCTCTTTGTAATGACCACAGTGGTGTTAAAAATAAAAGGTGGGAGTTGTTAAAACTCCAACTCCAAATTTTATTGTCCAAGAATGGAAATTCATTTTGCCCAATTGATCGTGGGCCCGGCAGCCACTGAGCAGCGCCAGATCGACGTTGCTCTAACATTTTCAACTGTTGAACGGCAAACAAGGTAGCAGCAACTCCCATCTTTTAACGTCTTTTGGTATGACGCGGCCGGGGTATGAACCCACGACCTCCCGATTGTGAGGGCAGCCGCTCTACTCACTGAGCCAACACATCGGTACACAGTTAGTTACACAGGCGAAATAATACTCACTTTGCAAACATGACAGCGCCATGTTTCGCTGGTTCAGACGACAATCTTGCCCAAGTGGTCTGGACTAGCCTCTTTTGGTCCCGGGTAAGAGGACCTTGATCCGTCGATTCGGGAAGTATTTCAGACATTGTATCTACGACGATCTTGAAGACAGCTCCCCAGGCGGCTTCGGTCCTGTCATCGAAGGAGCTCCCGAGTCCCTGCTGAATGGCATACATCAGCGCCTCACCCACAGGCTGTAAGTTAACAACGTGGAGTAATCACCGTATGATCCTTTACGCCCAAACCTGCGTTTTAAGTAGATTGTCCTTCTATAGAATGGCTGATTGCACCTCTATTAGCTTCGGATCTTATTTTCCAAGCTGGTATTTGCATATCAAACATTATAACCACACTGAATAATGGAGCAATCATGTGAAACAAGCCTCTCCTCTCCTACCTAAAAAATTCCGCTACCGTTAATTCGAAAAGTGTATTTTTGCCTGGTTTCACTTCGATGAGTCAATTCAACTCTTTTCACACAGTGGATGAGGACAAAGGTTACCAATTTATCAGTGTTTTCTAGCACGATGAGTCCTGTCAGATACATCGATTTCCAAAATCTTGTACTAGTAATTATCTTCAAAGATATCCACGCTGTACTTTTCGAAGAAAAAAAAATAAAAAAAAATGAAGTATTTCGTCGAATCAATAACAGCCATTACATATTCCAGGGAGGTGAGACAACCTGCATATTCAAACCAAAACATAAATTAAGGTATCGTGTTACGCGGATAGACTCTCGTCATCTTGACAAAAAAAAAAGTTGGTGTGGGTCTTTTGACACTAAGAAGTGGATCAACAGCCGTCGGGAAGTGGAGCAATAGTGTGCTGCCGGACTTACGAGAAAGGGATTTTTACGATCCATATTTCTATATAGCTGTGGATCTACATTGTGGGAGGTTACTGTGTATATGGGGGTCAGGGAAAGCTTCATTCATCCAATCAAGGTATGCTTACCTGAAAGTAACCCTTCGTGACGTTGTAACCAACGTGTCTCCTGGCTAGATCCTGCAGGATTGGTACTAACAGATCCAGGTCGTCCAACCCATTAACAGCATGACCAACCGTGTCCATCACCCGTCGTCCGTGTGACCTCACATCCGGGTCCTTCAGGAGCTGGTCATAGGTCAGACCTTTGTCCCCGAACGGAAATAACCTTCCGACATCCGGGTGATCCGCTGTGAGTCTTAGCAATCAACAGTAACAGAAAAATGTCATGAACATCCTTTGGTGCAGCAAATTAATTGATTCTTTCAACCACACTTTGAGCAAAAATATCGATGAAATATTGCACTTGATTTGGATTGCGGTAGAGCTCATGGCTCCAATCATGGGATATTTTGTATTTGACTGGTAAAGCTGGTAGTCACCTGCCAGTGCGATTCAAAGGTTTAAAAGTAAATATTTGCTCGTAGTAATGACCACATGCAGTGGTGTCGAAATAAAAGGTGCGAGTTGTTGATAGTTACAGATGCAATAATACTCACTTCGCAAACATGACAGCGCCATGTTTCGCTGGTTCAGACGATAGTCTTGTCCAAGTAGTCTGGACTAGCCTCTTTTGGTCCTGGGTAAGAGGGCCCTGATCCGTCGAATCGGGAAGTATTTCAGACATTGTATCTATGACGATCTTGAAGACAGCTCTCCAGGCGGCTTCGGTCCTGTCATCGAAGGAGCTCCCGAGTCCCTGCTGAATTGCATGCATCAGCGCCTCGCCCACCGGCTGTACAAGTTAACCATGTGAATGTTCAACCAACGATGATTTAGGCCAAAACCCGGGTGTGTGTTTTTTTGTGTGTGCTTTTTTTTTTTTTTTTTTGGTTTTATTTTTTTCCATTGAGCCTTGTAGATTTGGCTGCTAAAATTACAACTTCACTGACTTTCGATCTGACTTACCGAACTGATATTTTCATATCACAATTATAATGGCTGGCATTGAAAAATGAAGCAACGATATCAAAACAGTGGCATGTCTTCTGCATACTTGCCCCATTTCCCTTCGATGATTCTATTTTGCAATGATTCTATAGCAACAATTTGATGCAGAAATGACAACTGGAGATTTCTATTTCTGCGACAGGACAAAATGAGAAATAGTTCCATTGATTTCGTCGAGTTCATGAACTCTACAACTTCATGTAACACAATAGATTAATTCAATATTGTTTAAAGAAAATACACTCCCCATGGATATAGTACATTTGTGATTCATAAGAGATAAGGTCTTCAGACATTTACAATTGGATCACAGTCATGAGGAAAATTGAATAACATACACGGAGTTTAACGGAAATTTGGTTTGTCTAATTAGGTAGTATATAGGTACTCGTATAAATACGATTTGGGGAGTGCTTTGGATTATGGGCTCAGTGAAGTCTTAAGCGCGATCAAGCTACTATGCTAACCTGAAAGTACCCCTTTGTGACGTTGTAACCAACGTGTCTCCTGGCTAGATCCTGCAGGATTGGTACTAACAGATCCAGGTCGTCCAACCCATTAACAGCATGACCCACAGTCTCCATCACCCGTCGTCCGTGTGACCTCACATCCGGATCCTTTAGGAGCTGGTCATAGGTCAGACCTTTGTCCCCAAATGGAAATAACCTTCCGACATCCGAATGATCCGTTGTGAGTCTATCAATCAACAGTAACAGAAAGATGTCACGAACATCCTAACGTGCAGCAATTAAGTTGTGCTTTTTAGCACATACATGTATGACGATAGATATCGATGAGACGGTCATTAAAAGATCTAGGCTGCCTGAGAGGTCATTACGCCAATTATGGATATTTTGTGTTTTGCATTGAATGAAGTGATCGTCTCTAACCAGTGCGATTTAGAAATTTAGAAGTGCTTTACAGTGTTGGCTCTTTGTAATGACCACAGTGGTGTCGAAATAAAAGGCGCAAGTTGTTAATAGTTACGCTAATGAAATAATACTCACTTTGCAAACATGACAGCGCCATGTTTCGCTGGTTCAGACGACAGTCTTGACCAAGTAGTCTGGACTAGCCTCTTTTGGTCCTGGGTAAGAGGACCCTGATCCGTCGATTCGGGAAGTATTTCAGACATTGTATCTACGACGATCTTGAAGACAGCTCCCCAGGCAGCTTCGGTCCTGTCATCGAAGGAGCTCCCGAGTCCCTGTTTAATGGCATGCATCAGCGCCTCGCCCACAGGCTGCAAGTGGGAAACACTTGCTGATTACAATGATGTGTATTCACGCCCATTGCGTCGAAGACAAGGAGAGGCGTTAAATGAATAAAAACTCTACACTGCTTACGCAAGTATTCATCGATTTTAATGTTTCAAGGATTAGCAGACGGCTTCATTTCGAGGCCTCTGGTCCAAACAACGATTGACCAATGTACGAGTACAAATACCGCAGAGCTTGACGACCTTCACATGGAACTTAGTAAAGACTTTCCAGACACTCTTGAAAGAAGCTATGTGAAGCCGATTGTTGCTATGGGAGACATCGCAATCATACACTCCATTAAGTACAAACGTATTTAGAAAAAAAATATATATTGTTTAAGATTTTCTTTGAGATGTTATGTTTAAATGTCAGATTAATCATGTTTAATCGCCACTATTTAAATGCACAACTTCTTGTATTAGCACGAGATTTAAACGCATCTTCCTTCTGTGTTTAGCCAAGATTATGTTTAGTCATCAAGATTGAAATGGATGCGATGTAAGAAAATCTAAGAACAACGGCAACGCAGGTATGGAATAAAAGTAACTTAAAAGATTCTTACAACTAGAATTCAGCTTTTGAAGGACTGATATAAAACTCTGTGTTCTGATCAAGCAAATTTCAAGTTCTGTTATACAGTCACTGTGTTCTTAAAAAAAAATAAGAAGACGGCAGAGTGAGCGATTCCACGTGTAACTCATTTAGCCTTTTTCAGTTCACTTTTTCTTGTTGCTGTTTTATAATCTGCTCAACTCGAACTAGGATTTGAAGGCCATTTGTTGAGCTGGTATTGTAACTTTTCTCGCTGAACTCTCGCCTGCTGAGACGGTCATCGCTCAGAAGTACATGTGTCTGTCTTTCGACCACTGAAGCTAGCTCGTACAAAGTAATACAAATTGAAACGGAAAGTGTAAAAACTGTGAGATGGAGCCGTTGTCCGTTCTTGCACTCAAAATGCTCAGGTAGGTATAGATTGAATCTCTGGCTATATCATACATAAACAGGTGAGGATTTTGATAGTTGTATAAATACTTAATAATTGCTGAAAACGTATGGACTCGCTCACCTTAAAATGGCTTTTTGTGACTTTGTAACCAATGTGTCTCTTGGCTAGATCCTGCAGAACTGGTACTAATAGATCCAGGTCGTCCAATCCATTAACAGCATGACCCACAGTGTCCATCACCCGTTGTCCGTGTGACCTCACATCCGGGTCCTTCAGGAGCTGGTCATAGGTCAGCCCTTTGACCCCAAACGGAAACAATCTTCCGATTTCTGGATGAGCTGTTACCAATCTGTGAGATTTGCAAGCAAGAAATGATAATTTTATTTTAATCATTGTATCCTCAATCACACCTTATAACTGTCTGTTATTACCCACTACATTTTTAAAAGAACGTCGGCCTCTCCCTAAGCCTGTTTTTTTTTTTTTTTTTTTCAGGGGGAAAATGAAACAAACAAACAAACAAACAAATCAAAAAGTATTAAAGAGAGCATCATGGTTTGAACCCGAAGAAAATCGGCACGGGGAATTACGTTTGGTATAGGTATTCTTACTTATTTGTTTGTTCATTTACATCCGAGAAGATGGCTGGATATCCCATATTCAGCTACGTTAAGCTGGTCTTTCATGGGGTCCAGTTGGATGTGAGATGAGACCACTTGACCGGGTAAAACACCCTTGCGATGAATGAATGAAGCGGGATCTTTTACGTGACTCTCTCAAACAAAGGACCTCCAGTTTATATCCTATCCAAGGGACAGAGTCTTTTGCCTCTTGCTAGAGGGGACGGTATGATTACACACAACATTGCTCAGTCCAGACTCGGGTTCGAACCCGGGCCCTTAGGATCGTGAGGCAGACGCGCTACCGACTGAGCCAACTCAGATATACAATCTTATTATAAAGTCATTGTACAATATTTCGAATATTGATCGATGAGTGATATTCAATCCATGAAAAATGATGTATTTTGTATGCTTTCATTTGCGCCTTGTAGTCTATACTGATTGTCCTGAATACAATGACGAAGATCGAAATGAATTATACGAATGGATTATGCAACGAGATAGTTTACTTGGAAAACATGACGGCGCCATGTCGTGCAGGGTCTCTCGACAACGCCCTCCACGTTGTCTTCACGAGATCCCGTTGTTCAGCAGTGAGTTGCCCGTCGTCTTTCTCGACGAGCCCTTCGGACATGGTTTCTTCAACCAGTTGGTAGAGAGCCATCCAAGCATCTTTCACTTCGTCGTCGAAAGCGTTACCGAGGGCCCCTTCGATGGTTTTGATCAAAGACCGTCCAACTGGCTTCAGTGTTTGTATATGAGAATCATTCAACAAATGAAAAGATGGTATTATGAGATACCTACCGTAGCTAGTGGTGTTTAAGCTTTTATTATTTTGACATTTACTAACATTTATCGATAAGCCCGAAGATTTAACGCCTCTTTCTCTGTGGCTTGCTTCTTTTGATCTCACCCGTTATGCTTTAAATGCTCGTGTATAATGCAGTGTCCCTGCATTTCTCTGCATGCATTTCAGTCCCCGTATGCCCCACTATCTCTCCCTCCATCTATCTCTTTCAATCCGTATCTGTCTGTATCTCTCTTATTGATAGACTCTTACTCTCTCTCTCTTTGCCTCTTCCTGCTTTGCCTATTCTTCTTTGAAAACTTATATATTATATGAAGAGTTTGTTCGCAAAAACCGATAAGTCCATTTTTGAAGATTTTGAAGTACGGTCTCTGTCATAAAGTACAAAATAATACCTTTCAAATGATATATTGGTCACTACATATAAAGGTACATTTTTGAAGTTATGGTCGAAATAAGCAAAACATTTCTTATTATTCTCTTTATTTTTCTTGACCTTTAATCGCAAATATCTCCATTTGGCAAATATGGACTTATCGGTTTTTGCGAACAAACTCTTCATATGTATATATATGTGTGTGTGTGTGTGTGTCTGATATGGGAGAATTAAAAGTCCTTGTCCATTTCGAAGAAAGCATACACGTTTCACGCCTGATTAGCTAAAACTGTTGCAGATAGGGAAGCCGTATTGGTTAAGAAAGCAGAAGCCCTATGATGGACGTAGAAGCCCTAGAGTACAACGGAACGCAAATCGCGGTTTGTGCTTCAGGGATGGGCAGTGAGCTACTCAAGGTGTAAACAAAGCTGGGTGGCGCCAGTCCGGAATGCCCGGCCTTAGGATACACCAGTAAGTAGTAGAGTCAGTTTATGCGTGTGTCTCGATATTGTAGTTAACGCACTTTTCCTTATGAAGATATAAGTCCTACTTTCATTCGCTGTGCATCTAATCTTCTTTATAGAGGTTTGGCAGAAAGCTTCACATTTCAAAAAGCTGTGTAATCTTTTAAATATTGCCTACTTTCATTCGCTTTGCATATAATCCTCTTTATCGAGGTTTGACAGAAAGCTTCACGTTAAAAAAGCTGTGTAATCTTTTAAATATTGCCATCATACACACGTGGGCTTTCATTTTCCCTTGTATATACCATAATAGTGTAAAAGGAACAACGTGTACGAGCTACGTAACGTGTTTCCATTATTCATCATTTTTATTTGCATTTTTAGGAAGAGGGAGGGGCAGAGAAAAAAAGGGGCACGATAATAAAATGATGAGATAAATTCTTTTAGTATCTTCACACACACATAATATGACAAATTAGTGGGTTTTTTTTAATATCACGGTTTGAATGTCTTATCAAATTTATGACAAGGGGTACGATAAGTTGTTTTTTTTTTTTCTTTTTGAGGCAAACATCCCTATCCCAACATTAAAAGTTTTTACAAAACTTGTTATGTATTGAAATCGCGTTTTTAGGACAGTATAAGAGTATTTCATAGGTAATCAAATGAACAAATTAATTTTGTCCAAATTCCCAGCAAACAAGACAGTTACTGTACATTACAAAAATTAGTACTTTGATATCATTAATCGTAAACTGAATAGAAATATTTTATCTATATTTATATACTTAACAAAAATGAATTACAATAAGATACCGTTATTCCACCTTGATTCACATGTTGATTACCTTGTTGTATCAATTTCGTGCAAGTATGTGTATTCAAATATCTTATTGCAGTTGTACTTTTGTTTGAGATGAAACTAATGAAATGAATGACTTTTCCAGTGTCTTACACTTTTTGCTTTATTTTTTTTTCAAGGTTTGCAACTTTTGAGGGAGCACACAGGACAAGTGCCCTATTTTGGTATGAATAATGCCCCGAATCGCTAAAAGATATACCACATTTGGGGGTCTTCCCAAACAAAAACATAGTGTAACTTTTCTTCGAGGGGATGGGAGTGGGAAGGAGCAATTAGTTTCACCTTTGTGGACATATCAATTTCTTGTAACATGTTTAACATTGTTACTGTTGCAAGGATGAGTGTTACTGCCGTCGCAGGAGCGGTTTCTATCCTGGCTCGTTGTATGGTAAAAAGAAAAGTCAAAATACAGACTCTTTTGTTTGGTGAAACAAAGTGAATGTCAAAGCAGATTATTCCAACCTATTGTAAATATTTGGAAAACAACAATCAGAGGAAAGAAACCAGAGGGAGGTGATTACTCACTGCAAAGTACTCCTTCTTCACGCCGTAACCATCATGCCTCTTTCCCAGTTCCTTGAGTATCGATACCACTCGATCGATATTTTCCAATTCCTTGATGGCGGTACCGATAGTCTTCATCACCTGCAGACCGTGAGCCTTCAGCCTGTGGTCCGCCAAAAGTTCCTTATATGACAGGTCTCCTCGCCCGAAAGAGAATGCGGTGCCTATCTCGGGGTAGTCGGTGACTAACCTTAATTGGTGGAGGCAAATGGATAGATGCACACTTGGCGTCATTGTTTAATTTTTTATTCGGTATGAGTATATCTGGTAGATAAAATCAGTCTAATCCTCTTTTGCGGCCTATTCATTTCATATTTGAAATTTCAGAAGTGATCCAAATGGTTCCCAGCGAAACGATCTGAGGTTAAGAGCTACAACTCTGTCAGCAAATAATGCAAAGTTTTTCTGAGGATGACACGACATTTGCTCCTGCGACAATTGCTGAGGTCTTTTCTTCAGGGACTTGATGTTAGGGTTGGTGTTGTCATAGGGTTTTAGTTTTAGTTATGATGTGAGGATTAGGGTTAGGGTTATGTTTGCGGGTAGAATTCACGTTTGGCTTAGCGTGCAAATATTTAATGGGAGCAATCGTCGCAGGAGCAAATGTCATGGAACCATTTTGAGATTGTGACCAGGAGGGTTAGCGACGAGCCCGGACTTACGTTGCAAAGAGAACGGCCCCGTGTCTGCTCATCTCCGGAGATACAGCCCTCCAGGACTTCTTGACGAGATTCTTTTGCTCTTTCGTCATCCGGCCGTCCGGCAGAAACTCGGACATCGTATCTGTGACTACCTTGAACACGGACAGCCAGGCCATCTCAAGCTCTGCCGTGAACTGACTGCCCAGCCCTTGCTTGATAGCGTACATCAGCGCTTCCCCAACTGGCTGCAAATGAGAAATGTTATTGATGGCAATACCGACGATAAGGAAAGTAACGCAGACGATAATGATGATAACAGTATCGGTACCAGTAATGATATTGATAGTGATGATGTTAATAATCAGAATTGAATGATAATGGTAGCTCAAAAGATGATAATAATGATAACAACAACAACAACAAAGAGAATCATAATCATCATCATCATCATCATCATCATCATCATCATAACAGCTACAACAACAACGATAAACGATATTGTCTTATCAATGCAGAGAAAACCCTTCAAAATGGGTACTGGTCTCCATTTGGGCCTTGGCATTATTAATGTGCCACCGTTAGTAGATACTTATTAATAAGCACAATTTTTTAAAACATCTCGTCCAGGGCTATGTCAGAATGCGAAGACAAGACTTCTTGCACGGTTCTCATGCCACATCCTGTTAAAAGTAGCATGCCCATGGTAGAAGAAAACGATTTTGATAACAGTATCCCTCCTACACACACACACCTCCTCTAAATGTTGAAATTTCGAGAAATCTAAACATTATTTTGTTGAGATTTCCTTTCGAATGAATCAGGGGGGTGTTTCATCAACGTTTGTCGGCGCTGACAACTTGAATCACTATAGTAACAGTCAGTGACCAGAGCATCTAAGCCAATCAAAACCAAGGATTTTGCTGAAATTGGTCAGTGCCGACAGTTGTCGGGGCTGACAAGCGTTGATGAAACACCCCCCAGATCTCCTTCGGCTGCTTAGACCTGACATGTTCTACACCTCTACACACTATGGACAATTATGACACTGTGATGTAGAGACGTTATTTGTTGATACTACAATTTCACCCGTTTTCTGTTGAATGTGATTTCCAGTAGAGCCATAGTAGAGCCTTTTACCATGAGCAATGGTTTCTGTGACAATGCCTAGAAACCATCCTGCTCAGGAGAGCGTATGCAATGCCTTGTCAAAATACAGACGACCACTACAGAAAGCCTTGCTGTGACATCACTAAATCACCCATCAACCGATTTTGATGTTTCAGAGGAAAACGGATAATCACCACACTCGCGTGACACTGTCAACACGCTAAAAAAAAAAAAAAAAAACTAAAATGTGCTGCAATATCGTACGTCACGTTTTCTTGTTGTCTGCTTATGTTTAGACATATTAATGTCGAAGCGGAATTCTACTTGACGTTTACAGCACCCACAAACACACAAAATGATCGTGAATGTATATCTTCTCCCACTCCTACGTTTTGTCTCCCACATAAAACATGAATAGAATGACAAACAGAAGCGACGCAGCAGTAAACACATTCTGGCGTTTACGGCTCATAAAAACTTGTTTTGCATTCCGCAACCAGAAATCCATCTAAGGAAGAGTCTTTTGAAATGCAGATGCGTTTGTATAGGCTGAGAGTGTTCACCATGACTGAGGAAATCGAATATAAACATGATAAAATGTATAATGGGTACGTCTTCATCTCAGACTTAAGTGAAAAGCTGGCTTTTTAAACTCTCGATAGTCTTACTGAATAGCATTCAATACAGGTATGTGTCTAGCAATACTTCGAACTAAGATTGACAAAAATATGCTATAAGCAGTCCAGAATCTCCCATGATATTTAGTGTATCACCAGTTTTCATAACCGCAATATTAACAACATCACTGCCATTTATAATGCATTAACTCGACTTAATATATTTATCAAAGCACAGCGAGAAATCGTCATCATACAACTAAAGAAAAATAATCGGACTAACTAGAGTGTGTGTTATTTCTATGTAAAAGCATGATTGATAGAGTATGCCTTATATAGCAGACCTCGAAATATTCAGTTGAATGGAATGCTTCGAGTTTTGTGGGAAAGTCTATAGTAAAGCAGTGGGATGCAAACACGAAAGTCGCCTTTATTGCTCTTCGACATTTCATGCGTTCGAACATCGTAGAGCTCTCGAAGGATGCTGTCCTCATATAGGAGAGATACATACTAGATGCTTAACATGCATAATGCATATAATGCACCATTATTTCACTTTCCAACGCAGGCATATTTTACAAAATATGAACTCTACCCATTTTTCCTAATCTCTCTTTTTCCAGCCGGTACATTGACGTAACAAGAGGACAATAATTACATGATGGAAATCCTGGATAGCTGCCTCGAGCAACTCCTGTGAAATGCATTTTTCCAATCGTTTCAGAAACAAAGCAGCAAAATCTCGTCAGAAAATCACTTCTCATTACTCAGAGTTCTCTCCATGTGGCGGTTTAGACACAAATGATATAAACATAAAATGCCCACCCGTACCGAAATAGCGTGCTGGTTGCTGTAGAACGAAAGGCCCCTGTAGCATTAATTACTTACAGAAATGAAATGGCACTGACTTTATCACTAACAAAGGCCATATTATTTCATGTATTTATAGAAACAAGCACACAACATGAAAGCAAACTGCCTGTTGCCATTTCAGCAGCTGTGAGTATGAATTAACGTTGCTGGAAAACATAAGAAGCATTGGGGATCTTGTTTTCAACATCAATTCAACAACAACAACAATAACAACCACAACAAAACATAGTCAGTGATATATTCTCTTTTCCCTCAATCAGCGTGAAAGGATATTCACAATTTACAATAGCACAAAATGTCGTAATTTGAATCCACTTTGCAGGCATGAGTGGATGCTGCTACGAGTGTCGAGCAAGACTCCATTAAGATTTCTGGTTGTTAAGAACATCCTTAGCTCTAGATCTATGCATGAACCGTGTAAATGTCAGCAAATAAATTGGTCTTTTAACTCTCAGATGAAGTCTTCAAACTTTTCAAATCATACGGAAGAGAGCAAGAATGAAACATTCTTTATGACGATTGGAAATCCCTTCGTCCACTCACCTTAAAGTATCTTTTCGTGACGCCATACCCGACGTGTCGCCTACCAAGATCCTGTAGGATAGGTACCAGGAGCTCGAGGTCATCCAGCCCCGACACTGCCACGCCCACCGTATCCATGATTCGCTTGCCGTGAGCCCGTAGATCTGGGTTGACGAGGAGTTCGTCACGACTCAGATTCTTTCGGCCGAAAGGGAAGAGCCTTCCGATTTGGGGATTGTCAGTCACTAATCTGGGAAGTATGATACAGGGGGACAAATCAGTGTCATACGTAGAGATGTATTGCAGGGGACAGAATTTGAATGAGAAATTTATAATCACGAGTTGTTCCTCTTAACTGGGATAGATTGATGGACATTCGCAGGGTGAAAGAGATCTTCCCTAGACTCATCGTATCATCATATTCTTTTGTACATGGTAACAGCCGATGCCATGATATGTACACTGCAGATCGAAGCAGCAACAATCTGTAAATACTGAATCAAGATAATGTGAATAAGTTTTGACCATTTCAAATCAGGCAAAATCAAACGAATCCGATCCAAATTGATTCAAATAAAATAGACATAGAGCAAACCAGTGGAAACCATTAACAAACCACCTCAAACCAGTTCTAACCATATCAGACCCCATTCAGACTGCATCAATCAAGTCTCTCACTTGGCAAACATGACGGCACCGTGTTCCTCGAGATCGGAGCCGAGTGTCGACCAGGAAGCCTGTACCAGCTGCTTCACCTTCGCTGTGATTGGTCCTTCCGGCAACAAGGCTGACATGGTGTCTACCACGATCTCGAAGACTGCAGACCACGCTTCTTGCACTTCCGGCGAAAAAGAAGGTCCGAGACCTTTCTCAATGGCGTGCATCAGTGCTTCACCAACTGGCTGCAGAGAGATAAGCAATGAAATCAGAGACAATCAAGCATGAATGTGCAACTGGAACCAATAATTAAAATACACCACTCGTCTCAATGTTAAACACAGGTGTATAATGACTCACAGCTATTCATAATTTCTCCCATACGGTGAAAGATGTCCCATGTTACTTCTGCATTCTTTTTTCTGAGGTAAAAACAAAATATTTCATATTCTAAAGTTTTGAAACGACACTTGGAGTAAGGGATCATCATCACGGCAAAAGGAATGGTAAGGATAATCTTCTCCAGAACATTCCGTGGTATTCCTATTCACATATTTCCTTGATGTCAATTTCAATAACAAAATAACTTAAATCTTCTTCAGCATGAGTGTTATATTTAAGAAAACAAAATCCACGACAATTTTGATATCAAGTCATTTGCCCCAGAAGTCAACTTATTGATTTACCCATGAAAAAAAATATATTAAAAAAAATATGATAAGTTTCATTTCCTTGACTGCTTTTTCATTATTTTGTGGTGTTTTCTTTTTTAATACGGGAAATTTTAAGGTCTAAATCAGTCATTTCTTCCGATTTGGATGATAATTGTCTCAAGATTACATTTAAAAAAAAAAATATTTGTAAAGATAACAAAATATCCAAGGCCTTCTTGAACGTCTGTCTTGACTGTTTCATACATCTATTCTACGTGGAATCTGACAAAAAGTAGAATTTGAATCCCCTTGGTATCAAGCATGTTGAAATGCGGTGGATATTTGCTGACTTCATTTCACTCTTCAACGCTTTCTCGATTACAATGTACCCTCTGTGGCTCCTCCAGCAAACGAAAATAGAATTATAAGTGATGTAGATAGGAGTTTTGAGACCGACATCTGGATTTCTGCGTGACCCAGCGTGTGCGCAATTCGAAATAATCAAGTTATGCTGCAATTTCTCGATCATTCCGCAGTCGTGAGCAGAATTGAACGTGGTAAACAATGGCACATTGACAACAAATTTACGACACTTGTTTCCACATGCCTGATAGGAGCTGGCTTTGTTATTATTATAATTTTTTTTTTTTAGATATCACTCCTGTTTATTTTTCTTTCATTATCCATTTTTATGCCATTCTGAACAAAGATATTTGTCGTTCTCAACTTGACGTACAATGAACTGTTCCCTCTTCACGTTGTAGCCAACGTGTCGTCGCGCTAGATCTTGTAGGATCGGCACGAGTAGATCCAGGTCGTCCAAGCCATTCACCGCCTGACCGACTGTCTCCATCACTCGTCTGCCGTGCGCCTTGACGTCCTTGTGACGTAATAACTGATCGTAGGTCAGGTTTTGCCCGCCAAAATTAAACAGCTTTCCAATGGATGGATGACTCGTTGTGAGCCTAACGTTAGAAGACAGAAATAGAATGCCTATTTTGAAATAGAAGTAATGACTGCGATTTTAATATGAATGTCATGAGGAGTGAAATTTATAATATAAGACTTTTAAAACTTAACTCACCTCTGACTACTCGCTACTTCACGATATTTTCTACCTAGAAGACAAACTTTTTGATATCATTTAAAGTGTGAGATTGTTTTGAACCTTGAGTATCAATAAAATACTATGATACTAACGGGAGTGGCGAAGCTTTTGTACTTCCTCATTTCATTCTGTGCATGTCAAAGGTGTTTACTCAAAGATTGACTCTTTTGCTAAAGATTCACTCATCAGTTGTCAGAACTTACGTCACAAACAAAAATTGATTAGATATTCGTCCTCAGAGTCATCCCGAAAAATATCGCCATGTGAAATATCGCGAAGCACTTTTCCCTGATACTTATCTCCCAATGCTTCATGTGCTACGCAGAAACCTCCAGGAAACATTTCAGCACTTGTGGTGAGCTTTTAGACATGATATGCTGGATATCAGTCTTGGACACAATATGGTATGTGATTTGCGCAATCTGTGTTATGGTCGTGTACATATATGCGAAGATGGAAACTATAGACACGTCTTAACTTGAATCTTCTTTCTTCATTTTGTCATTAGTCTCAGGACTAATCCTCAATCACGAGCGTATAGTTATCGTGAGTGTAAATGTTAACCTAATCTATCTCAGACGTTGCAACGTTACTTGTAACGTTACTTGAGCGGCGATGCACAATAGACATTTAATGTTAAATGAGACATACTTGGCAAACATGGTAGCGCCGTGCTTCTCCGGTTCTTTCGAGAGAGTTTTCCACGTCTCCTGCACCAGATCTTTGTGCGTCGTCGATAGCGGCCCTTCCTGCTCGTCCGGCAGCACGTCCGACATGGTGTCGACCACGAGGCTCCAGACCGCCAACCAGGCGTTCTTGACCTCGTCGCTGAAGGATCCTCCGAGGCCCTCACGAATGGCATACATAAGGGCGCCGCCAACGGGCTTCGAGGAGAACAAATGAAACGTTTAAATGCTGCTGATTAACATCACTTGAAAACAGGGCAATGTTTAACACTACCAAGTTAAGTCTCAACAAATAGCACAAAAATACAAAATATCTTATGCTTTCGGATGTTAGTCACAAGAAACTTCGCGTCAATACAATTGTTGATCCTATCTGAGTCATTTACAAGCTTACTAATAATTTGTCTTTGTACGTCAAGTTGAAGCTACCGCGAAAAACTAGTAAAGAAATCAACCTACTAAGTTTTTAATCCGCCTTCTCGAATCATTGACCAAGGCTGCATGATCATAATGGTGCTAAAAAGAAACGACCCTACGCTGTTTTTGTATTTTTTCTTCTGTCGAATGTTTGGTGACATTTACCGCGAAATGCTGTTTCGTCACCCCGTAGCCGACGTGCCTCCGGCCTAGATCTCTGACGGTCGGCACGAGGATGTCTAGATCGCCGAGACTGACCACTGCCTGTCCAACCGTCTCCATCACCCGCCGCCCATGAGAGCGGAGATCCCTGTCCCGAAGGAGCTGGCTGTAGGAGAGCTTCCTGCCGCCGAACGGGAAGAGTTTGCCCACTCTGGGATGGTCGCTCACCAGCCTGGAGTCATGTCACCAAGACGGTTTTTTTTTTTCTCGAATATCTTTAGTTATTAGTTATTATAACTATTATCGTGGTCAATGTCACAATACATTGCTAGCACTGACAGCTTTGTCAATATTTTATCATTTGCTATTCAGGTATTGTTATTAAATGATAAAAAATCTTAAGATATTATTACTACAACTGTACAAGGACATTATCGATTTTCACTGCAGTTGATTTCCTTATGCAGTGCTAGTTCATTCAAAATGTGAATGACTGAAGATTTTCTCCTGCAATTTGTCTGTAGTGATTATTATGCTAACAAAATGATTAATGTGCCACCAGGTAGTTTTAGAAATTTTTGAGAATGGCTGGTATAGGATAACAATCACAATTACCTACTCACAATGACATAATCACGTAAACTTGAATTGAATTATGTGATGTGATACATTTTACTTGTAATTCTATGTATTTGGAAGACCTTTAATTGACTGCACGGACGCAAACTCGATATTCTTTTGACAATAAATTAGATAAATAAGGCAGCATGATTCATGATTGTCGTCCCATTCTTTCTTTTCTTTCTTTTTTTTTTCTTTTGATGTCCCTTACTTTGCAAAAAATACTGCTCCGTGTTGTTCGGGATCGAGGGCCAGGACACTCCAAGTCTTTTGCACCAGTTCTCGATGTCGTTCCGACATTGGTCCTTCAGAAAGACTTGCTGACATCGTGTCTGATACGATGTCGTAAATGGCTACCCATGCCGCCCTCACTTCAGCCGTGAACTCAGCGCCGAGTCCCTCCTGTAGGACGTGCATCAGGGCTTCTCCAACTGACTGTGAAGACAATAGAGAGTGACACAGTGTATAAACCCGCAGCACACTGTACGATCAGACCAGAAGTGTGACGTCACCAGCCGGGCCAGTTTCCAGTCGTACGACTGGGTCTTTTAAACCCGCCGCACACTACTGTATACGATCCGACCAGTCCAGTGTTGGTGGAGATGAGAATTGGGTTTTTAACTTTTCGCGAGATTACAAGAAAACACTTATGAAATAGTACAGAGCATACCATTTTAAGAGGAATTCAAAGTTTATTTGAGGAAAATCGGGTTTGGAATGACTGAAACATCCAAAAACAAAGTAAAACAAAGCAATCGTAATAACAGGTGGGTCCCTAACTTTATTAGAATCGCTCTGTTTTGGACATCTTAGCCATTTCAAAACCAATTTTCATCAAATAAATGTTGAATTCCTCATGGAATTACATTCTCTTTTATATTTCATTGAGGTTTCTCATTATCTAACCAAAAGATGTTAGAAACCTGAAATTAGGTCTCAACCAAAACTATTCGATCCCTTTAAGACTGGAAGTGTGACGTCACCAGTCTTGCAAGTTTCCAGTCGTACGGCTGGGTTTTAGTGCCAGACGTAGAGATTTGACATGTTGAATTTCCAATTTTCGTGGGCTTTCAGTCAATCACGATACAGTCAAATGCAAGCGCATATACTTCTACACTCTGGTATGGATGCACTGAAGTCAGAACGGTCGTATAAAGCCAAGTTGTGTAGTCTGATCGTATAGTGTGCGGTGTCGAGTCGTATGCCCTGGAGTTGTGCGACCGATCTGATCATTATAGTGTGCGGCGGGCTCAATACATACTGTGACCATTAACGCCTTCTGTGCCATAGACTTTGGACAGGGTGTGCAATTTTATAAAATCTTCTGTGTCCATCGGCACGCAATGCAAACAAAGGGTTAATATACTGGTTATCCTATTCCCACTGGTACTAAACATTCTTTCAAGGCTTTCGTAATTTCAACAAACTTTCCTCAGTTTTTCTATTCGTTTCCAATTGTTTCAACATATACACACACCTACACATACGGAAACACACACTTTTTTACGCTATTCTTTATTTGGATTTCATTCAATATCAGTTTCTTTTTCACAACGATACTAATTCGAACAAGAATAAGCAGCTGTTCTTCTTACTTGAATTGCTGAATCACATCCACACGGAAACACACACACGAACACACACACACACACACACACACACACACTCAACTGTGAGCATAGGTCCTTTCGCGTTGATTTGACACATGTCATCTTTAAAATGAGAGTGTACGAAGCAAGAAGCATCATTAACCGTGAAATCGATATCAAGATTTCTGCCATAAACACGTTGATGACTGTGTGATAGGCCTATACCTAAAGATCAAGAAATCAATTGAACTTAAACATTGCACACGCTGACATAGACAAACACACACACACACACACACACACACCCACACACACACACACACCAAAAAAAAAAAATCGCATACAGGGGAATGAACTCATCACACTTACTCTGATATGCGTCTTTTTCGCCTTGTAGCCGTTATGCCTCCGCCCGAGGTCTGTGAGAATCGCCATGACGAGCTCCATGTCCTCAAGATCTTCTAGAACGGACCCAATGGTCTCCATGACTCGCTTCCCGTGGGCACGGAGGCCGGAATCCGCCAAGAGCTGGGCGTAAGTCAGCTGTTTCCCGCCAAAAGGAAACAGCTTGCCAATGTCGGGGTGGTCAATTGTCAACCTGTGTATAATGCAGGGAATGATCATTGTCTAAAAGAACCGGTCATCCCCGGACATATTGCATCTGGACAATTATCCTGGACTTGTTGCCCTGTCTGCCAATAGAACATAAGAATCTCCCCTTCAGGACATCATATTGATTCATGATACCCTGATCATCACTTCTGTGGCCGAAAGAACACCTGAATACTTGCTATGTCATACTTTTTGAAATAATTTTTCTGCTGTTTTTGATTCTTTCTTCAGATTACTTGGATGCACCAAAAACAAACAAACAAACAAACAAACCTTCCAGATAAACCTCCACAAAAGACATTGAAATGCACCTTTACCTACTATAGACAGACCATAACTTAGGTCCTACATGTTTCCTAACAGCGTCTTCTGTAAATCACATTTTGTAACATGGAGTCATGCACGTTATGCTCAGTCTGAGGAAAGGATCATTCTACTTTATTTTGTTAACCATGTTAATGATCGACAGACGATGTCACTGGCAGTATCATGGTTCGGATGGGTTTTTATGGATTTATTCAAGTCACTTAGTATCTGAGGAAAAACAGTAAGAAAATCATAAGATACAACGCCTTGCATGTAGATATTCATTTTGTCACATATTAAGTGAGAGTTGAGGGTATCATGGATCAACACAGGTCAACGTGCATTTGCATCGCATAGTCCCTTTAAAATATGTCATGATACAAAAGGGTCATGACGAGGTATTATCAACTCATCAGCGCAGTTTATTAATTCCCAAATATCACATAAGTCGCCATAGGGCACATTTGCTTGTTTAATATCTCCTCTTATACTTCAGGCAATCCGGAAGATTTTGTGTACATTGTGATACAACCTTTTACGAATACTAAGACGTATCATGCTTTGAGGTGGCATGCACGGCCCAGAGGTAAAGAACTGTCAAAAGGTTTATGGACTTTGAAATTTACAGCAAGGTGAATTCCTTTCGATTGCAGAAAAAAAAAGAAACTTAGAAATAAATAAAACATTTTTACGCTTGTACGACTTGAATGGTTGTTTTATGAGAAACAATTCAAACTGATAAATCTGTCGGCGAGAGCAAACTTTTTCTTGATTTTCCGAGTTTTATCGTAAACTTGATTGCTTCTCAACCACACTAGTGGTTCTTTGCTAGTAGCTGCTGATAGAAATATCGCATCTCTTGACTCGTTGCGGGTGGCTTTCATCGGTTGTTGTCGTTGTGGAAAGTCTCACTAATGCTTTTAAACCGCTGCACAAAGTCATGTTCACGAATTCTCAACTTTTATGGTAACTATCTTTTCTTTTTCTTATTTGCGCACAAATTTGTCCCGAGGCTACTTATAATCTTAAAAGCCGATCGCTTTCTGAACAGAGCTGTATTGCACAAAGCGATTTTCATGATAACTGAGAAAACAAATATATCAAGCATATACCTTGTGGTACCAATGAATAGGGTATCTGTAGCGTGAAAAGTGTAATGATGGATTCCGCAATTAATGTCAAACATCACATTACACCATCAATTATCATGTTTCATCGTTGAATCATGATGGTTTAGTGAATAATTTAAAAAATGTTTGGATCTATAAGAGTTCAAAGTGTCATTCACATGTCCCTTTTAATAAAGGGATTGTGTGTGTGTGTGTGTGTGTGTGTGTTTGCGTGCGTGTGTGTGTGTGTGTGTATGTGGGTGTGTGTGTAATTTCTTACTCTATTTCTTGATGATGTTTCAGCTTTTGATTGGGAGGTTTTCAGAGAAGAAAAGAAAGAAAGAAAATGTATAATTTGTATATATTCTTTTTTTTTCCGAGAATTGCATTGAGCACACTATCATGTCCCCGTTTTACGGGCATTCTGCGAGAATATAGAAAAAAAGAACGGATTTCGTTTCTTTGTTAAAAAAAAGAGGCATAATGGAAAACTGACATTATTTTGTACAATATTTGTGTATAAGCATTTTATCTTTGTATAATGTTTTGTTTTGGTTTTTGTGAATGTGACTTTTGTGGTATTGAAAGAAATTCGAATAAAGAATGTTTTAAAAAGTGTGTCAATTTCTTCTTTTCATAGAAAGGATGTACCATAAATAGTCTAAAAGTCACTATACGATGAGGTTGTTGATGACGAGGATGACTGTGTCTTACTTGGCGAACATCATCGCTCCGTACTGCTCGCAATCCGCTTCGAGTCTCTTCCAGGACTTTCGGACGAGTTCTCGGCGCTCCTCGTCAAACATGACGAACGCCTTCACCGACTCATCTTCGGCTGCGCCGGTCTTTTCGTGGTCGTGTCCGTCTGTGTCAGGACGACGATCAAGAGAGATACTGGAGCCTTGAAAGCCGAGATTGGTTAATCCCTTCTCCTTCATGTCCTGCGAGTCATCCACGGCGAGATGGGAGGAACCATTCAATAGAGGCATTTTCTGGGATAGAAAATGTAAGTAAAACAATTGATTTCATTCATGAGCAATTAAAAAAAATGAGAAAAACACGACTGTCTGTCTGTCTGTCTGTCTGTCTCTCTCTCTCTCTCTATCTATCTATCTATCTATCTATCTATCTATCTATCTATCTATCTATCTATCTATCTATCTATCTCACCCCTCCCTATATATAGTATATAATAGAATACCATTATCAACAATATTTCTATATATCCTATATGATAGCAATGCTACATTTAGGCGGGGAAATAGAATATGATGAAGCGCGCTATCCAGCTATGCACTGTCGTCATTAATATAGATACGTATGGATACATCTTGTCATTTTGTTTTGGGTTGTTGTTTTTTTTTTTCAAGATCTCATTTCTGAATACTGTTCCATTACACACAAATAAACCTGCACCTTTCACCGGTTTTATCGCAGCTTTCAAATCAATTGAATGCGCATGATTTCATCAAGTACACAAATACGAAATCAACCTGCGAAAACAGGCAGGACAAAGAAAGAGAGAGAGCGACAGAGAGAGAAAAGAGAAAATGGTAAAAAAATACTGGAGATTGCTAACAGTTGATTTCACGCAGGTTTGGGCGCTTTGTGTCAAGCATAGCTAGTCTATCCGTGCAATGCCAACATGCTGCTACTTGTTGAACACTCCACAGTGTTGTTGTCGTGTAAGTAATCTCAATAAGACCTTTGTAAACTCATTGACAACGTCAAGACAACGTGTCATGCCATAGCTTTTCAGTCCACGCTCAAATGAGTTTTGTCACAAACTAAACTTGCATCCAACCCCTCTTCCCTCGGTTGTAAAGAACGAGTAAAATCTTAATCCAGAGAGTCAACAAACTAGTGTTAAAGTCCTCGTTTTCTTTGTGAACCCACTCATTCAGCAAGGCGTCAAAAAACAGAGTAAGTCGCGCTATTTACTCTCTAGGTGTTGATCCATCTTACCCCCTGTGGTTTTCACTACCATACCACGTTATTCAGGTGAAACAAGAGTACACTCCATGGGCGGCGACTACTACCTTACCCTCAAATTGAATATCAGGAAAAGGTATTTATATATTCTTGTTACTAGAAATGTGCGGTGACAATATTCAGCATTTTATTGCTTATTATTCAGTTGATTTGAAAGTGATCAATATATTTGCATGTACCCTTATCAGGGCAATTATCCCCCGAGGACAATACCCCCCCCCCCCCCCCCCGGCTAAATACTGGCTAGTGGTTAGGTTAAAGTAAAAATTAGGGTTAGGCTTAGGCTTAGGGTGAGAGTTGTGGTTATGGTTAGGATTAGATTCAGGGTTCGGTTTAGGGTTAGGGTAAGGGTCAGGGGAAGGGTCTGGGGTAATTGTCCAGTGGGTAATTGCCCTAGAACCGCATGTGCCATGTTTTCATCAACAGCAAGGGAAGATAATATGAAATAGGAAGTAGGCTCCTGATAAATACACTAGAGTTTGTCTGAATAAAAAAATCTGCGGTATCTCTTTAGATAACAACCACATAAAACAACGGATTTCAAGATAGTCAAAACGCCTTTTATGAACATGAAATGGCAAAATTGCACACTGTGATGTGAAAGTAATTTTAAAAAGAACTTGAAAGCAATCACCTGTCAATAGTCAATGCAACAATACTGTTTCGCTGCTTCAATAAACAAAACTACTTGCGGTATGCAATGTTTTGTGCATGGTTATTGATATAGGCACAATGGAAAATCAATACTTCTTTTTTTTTGCACGTGCGCTCTCCATTCCTCACACATACACACACGTACGCACACACACACACACACACACACACACACACACACACACACACACACGCACACACACACACGATATCGAAAGAATAACAGTGGTGGATGTCATTCTGAATTGTTTGAGGAATATGCCATATGGCGTCTGCGAACTTTTGCTAAATAGTCCCGTGACGTTGGCCTTCTGTCAAATCAGGTGTGAGAGTGTCAAAACGTGTGAGAAATGCACATCTTTGGCCCAAACTGCTTCCAGCCAACTGATTTTAATCGCTCTATATGTGACTGAACCTACTAGTATATCATAGCACCCTCGCAATTCCTTCGTGGTTCGTTGTATAAACGTACCATGAGAGATATTTGCCCGAGTTATTATATCATCAGACTCCACCCAGGGATTTAGAGAGCAGTAAACCTTTTTTTATTGGTGTGTGTTTCTTCTTCTAAGAAATGTGGAGAGAGTGACAGTCATAATGCAATGTCTATGCTGACTGAAGGGTTCATCAAACGTTTCTGCGCAGAATCATTCGGAAGCATTCAGAGGCAGTGGGGGTCGTCGTCACTGCATTTTATTTTCTAAAAGTGCAATGACCTGTCCCTGTGTTCCTTACCAATGATACCTATGTATTATCATAATAATCATAAAAATAATCACAATGATAATAGCATTGATAACAATAATGATAATGATGATGACATGATGTTGATAATAATAATAATAATAATAATAATAATAATAATAATAATAATGATAATAATAATAATAATAATAATAATAATAGTAATAATAATAATAATAATAATAATAATAATAATAATAATAATAATAATAATAATAATAATAATAATAATAATGATAATGATAACATAAATAAAAAAGGTAGTAATAAACATTATTATATTGCAATAATATTAACAAAAATAACAATAATAATAATAATAATAATAACACTGTAATGATAATCACAACTGTCTGACTTGAGCCAGGCTAGCCAACCCTGAATACTTCAGTTGCCTATTCGTTTCAATAGGTTCGCTTCATTGTATGATTACCCAAGTCGACGTCAAAACATATACTTCGTAAACACGTGGCATGAGGAGACAGGCAAACGGACCGCACGTTCATCATAGCTCCTGTGATTTTTGTAATTTCTTACTGACTTAAGAAATGGTTCATCCGGTTTCCTCTAGTAAAGGTTAACGACCATAAATCGGTGCAATCAATATGGCAAATATTTGCGATTTTACCTCATGCTTGTGAAGGGCATAACAGTTACAAAATTCAATCCCTGCAAGGTAAAATTCTTCAACATCACTTTCATTTATATCACATGTATTGCTTGTAAATATATTTTACGCTTGGATTCATAGATCTGATTTTATATATTTCTCGGGACCAGTACGCAATAGATTCGCACCGAATACGGATTCTGTCATTCTAAGTTCCAAGCGTACAGTAAAATCTCCCCAAACGATATCTACGCCCTTCTTGATTGTATCACGGATTTTATTGTCGACAGAATTGAACTCTATCGCATTTTGATACTAGAGCAATTCCTTACACATAAACAAAAAAAACAAAAAACAAAAACAAAAACAAAACAAAACAAAACAAAACAAAGGAAAACACAAATGTAAATAATCCCGCAGACAACGAAATTGATAACACCAAGCGTGAGTGACATCGTTTGTATAATCCGAGCGCGAAACCAATGAATCTGGCATGAAGAAGTCCCTTTATTCTCGTAAAGAGGATTCCTTTAAATGGATTATAGCATGCTTAAGAGTCGAATGAGAACTGTCCATTCAACAAAAGTATGCAAAATCTACCACCTGACGCCTTCATGTATTGTGTTGGATCTCTGTTATATTATTCTTTCTTTTGTTCATTAACAGGACTGCCCTAGTAATATTGATATGCCTCCAGTGGCAGAAATGCCGCTAATAGTATTAGGTCAATGGAATGGCCTTCGATACGTGTCGGAATATCGGATTGGTGGAAAACATGCTAGGAAAATAATCGAAGTGGAAATTATACGACGCATACTGTGTCGTCTTCGTTTAAAGGCATGCTGTTAAGACCCACCGTTTGATAAACACGACGGCGCCACATATACATCTTTCAGTTTCTTTTTTTTTTTCCTTGGGTTTTTTTTTTTGTGTGTGACATTGTTGACATAGCATTGCATTAAATCTGGAACAGCTCAGTTCTTCCTATACAGTAATACTGACGTTTACTCTCTGTACAGGGTTTTCTAGATTTTTAGCCACATTTTAAGAAATAAACTTCTTACCAACGACCAGTCTTAGTGTACACAGTCGCAACTCTAATCCATGAGAGTCACATACATTATGGTGTATCAAAGCAATTACAAAGGCAGTTTATGCTATTCGTTCCTTTTTTAATACACACAAACACACTCACACACATACACTCATACACATAATATTATACATGCATAATATTATACATGCACATGTGCATCCACGTTGAAAGAATCGTCCTTGTAAGATATTAGAAAAAAAAATGCATCAGCCGATTTGACGTTGGTGCCTTGTACTGGTGGTACGTCTAGTTCGTGCCAGTTATGTAGTCAAAGACGCTATAAAAAAATCCAACGTAACGTGCGCTGAATTTCTTTCACTACTCCTTTCCTTTCCCCATCCCTTTCTATACTTCCTGTCTTTACTCAACTTAAGAGTGACAAATAAATTCAATATGGATTCATAGCGTTCGCCACTATCTCGTGCAATTTTCTCCTTTCTTTCTTTTTTTACCTGAACGTACGTGACAAAGGGCGGCTAGAGCCTCGCCTATCTCGACAATCGACATGACTGGGGGGGGGGGGGGGAGAGAAAACGAGAGGCTAATGGTATAAAGTGCACTTGGAGGAAAAGCTGCAAATCGAGACGAGAAACGGTATAGCGACAGAAACCATCGAAAAATGGAAAGTAATTTTCCTAGAAAAGAATGAAATAAGGGGGAGAATGATGAGCTGAAATATGGAAATTCGAGAAGTTCAGAAGTGTGTGAAATTCATGCTAAATCTGGAAAAAAAAGAAAGAAAGATGACGGGCCAAAGCGTGAAGAAATGGAAAAGTCAGGGCGAGGTGTGAGGCATAAAGATTAGTGTGAACCACTGTACAGGGAAAGTGCAGAATGCAGGAAGGGAAGGTCAACTCAATTGAGCTCAGGTATGAATATTTCTATCCATCTATCTATATCTATCTTTCTATCTTTCTATCTATCTATCCACAGATTTTTTTTTTCTTTTTGGTCTCGAGCAATCTTTTTCACTCACTATTATAACATGTCTGTCAGTTTGTCCTTCTGTATCTCTCTCTCTCTGTGTATATATATATATATATATATATATATATATGCCCTATATTTGGATAGATATAGGTATAGACAGACATGCAGGTAGCTAAATAGATATATTTATCAGTGGAAAATATTGCTTCAGGAAAACAGAATCGTAGATGATTAGCTATAATGGATAGATATGGATATGATGGATAGATAAATAAACTATTGAATTGAATTGAATAGGAAATTTGGGTGTCATTTCGAAGCGCAAATAGGTGCCGTTCGAATCCAATTTTTCTCTAGATCATGGGAGGTAGAATTCAAATCATATCTACAGCATTTGAGATGCCCCAGAACTGATACGACCATGATTCATGCAACCAAATTTGCATTCATCTTTGCCACATTAATGTCGTGCGTGGTATGTTGTATCCTTAGATTCTGGCTGCTACATCTTATATTTCCAAGCGCATGCAGTAAAACGTGTAACATTTCTGGTCTTCTGCACTGTTTGTTTGTTTGTGTGTTTGTTTGCGGATTTCTGTCGTTTTCTTCGTGACGACGGAGAGCCAAGCACTGCGTTTGTGGTACAAGAATACAGCAGTATGATTACAATGGAGAACTGAGAAGCCTAATTAGACTCAATCACTGGGAGCAAGAAGAGATTCGTGTAAGGAGACAGATAACCAGGTGACGCTAAAGTCGGGAAAGAAATTCTGGCCTTGCCACATCCGCAAATTAATTAAACTCAGGAACAACCATTGTCCCTTCAAGCCATATTTTGTTATTACGCCAGCAGCAAAGAAAAGTCTATAATAGTCGAAAATGAATATAGGTCAGCGCTAAAGAAGAAATTTCGTAACAGTTCATTTTCCCTTTTTCATTATCTCTGTGTAAGATGGAACTAAACGCGAATAGCGTTTGAAATACTTGCATCTTATATGATTACGTCTTGCAATAAATTTTCCGTTGTTATGATATTCCCTATGCTATCTTTCCATAAATAAAAACGAGGTATTATTCTTCTTAGTTTACAGTCATAAATCTTCTTTCTTACAAGCATAGTAATACAATTCGATACCGAATTGTTGATACCAATAAAATCATATAATCTATTTTCCGTTGTAAATGTAATTTCTAAACCCGCATAAGTATTGATCCGTTGTCTTTCTTCAGTCCATAATACATCAACATATTTGGCACAAACTCAAGAGATGTATTAAGGTTTCTACATGCACATTACAAAACGAACAAAGAAAAAAAAAGTTCTGAACCATTCCAAAGATAAATTTTCGTTTGTACCATGTATTCGTCGCCTATATACCTTTGTGCAAATTTAGGCCTAGAAGCTTGTATGGAATCTGAAAGAATTGGAGGAAGCAATGGAAATGCTCAATCTTTCGAGTGATATCAAGCTGATAAGCGAGGAGAGGGGAAAACAAATTCAAAATTTTAACGTTAAACTTTAAATCTTAACTTTAATGTGATCGGAAACTGTCATCTATCGAATGACAGTTGAAAAACAAAATATGTCATCCTTTCTTTCGAAATGTAAGATCCACGTAATATTGTAAGCTATCATTTCACGTCTTGATGTACATCAGCGTTTCTTCCTGAACTGACTACAGGGATTTTCTGATTTGATAGAGAAAATCAATAGAAAACAAAATAACCAGGACGTCTCACATCTATAGTCAGCTATTTACTCAACATATCATGCACCTGCTTGAACGGGGAGGTGTGAATTGGGTGCTAAGGCCCACCTGAGCTACATCATTTGAATCATTTAAATCGCACTAAAAGAATATCTGGTCTATACAGGGTAGAAGGAGCCCAGATGACATTGACATTAAATACATGTACAATATAATGTTTCATTCAAAAGAAGGATTTTGAAATTGGCTCCACAAAAAGAGCAACTAGGGGACAGTCAAAATATATTATCAAACACAAGGATTGATAGCTTGAAGATGTATCAGAATCGATTTACCTATAAGGTTATGGATACTTTGATATTTATGGTAGGTGTAGAATTCGAGTTATTGTACATTAAGAATATGGTTTTCACCACCTGGAGATAAATCATTGAAACATCAGCAGCCATACCTGATGCAACATTTTTTTTTTGGTAAATATTGTGAATAAAGTGTATTTCTTTCACTTCCCTAAGCCCGTTTGGAGAATAGTCAGTTTCTACCAGTGATATTTTTACCAATAACAGAATGCACAAACGATTTGCTTACGTTTTATTCGCTATTGATTGATATACACGCCATCACATGGAATCATCTTTACTTATAGCCGTTGTCGTGCTGCTTATTGTCAAAATGATCATTTCAGTATTACTGCAATATTTCGTCGCCTTCTTTTAATTAACACATTCTGTATCAATCCGAATTGGATGCATGAGCTCATTCAAGAAAATGTATATATATATATATAATTATCCTTGTTATAACATCAATATAATTCTTACTATATCACCATCAGCTTTAATGAACATTACACTTCGTTGTGATCTGTAGCATTAATTGTTACCACAAAACAATATCGCTAAAATTACTGTCATGGTCACAGTCGTTACTGTTGTAGTCAATATGAACATCATTAGAACCACTACCAACGTTAACATGCTCATCTTTTTTTTTTTTCCCCGCAACTATCGGAGACTGTGTTATACACTACATTAAAAAAAAAAGACTTAAGAAGAGGCTTACCACTGAGACTCCATTAGCTTCCGTGCTTTGTGACAGCCAGTCGTCCGTCTGTATTCCAATGGTCGCTAATGGGAGGTGTCCATTGAGCAATCCAACTCCTCTCTCCGAACCGTTGGCGGGTGACTTCGAGTCTTCTTCCCGGCTTGGCGCCTTCTGCCCGTCGCTTTCCTCTCGAGCTTCTCGGAGCTCCAGGTTCGCTGGAGGAAATGGGGCCTCTAAAGAGGGGGACCTGTTCACACTGGGGTGATGCGATCCCCGCGGTTTGCTCTCGCAACATCCCATCGCTCAGGATGTTGCGTACGCACACACATACAGACTGTTCTTTACGTTGAAAGCGAATTCGGCTCGCCGGGAGAAAGTGAAACGCTAGCACAGATGGCACGTGACTTCCTCGCGCCGGCACTTGTGTGCTGAAGACGTTTCACTCGCTGATATAGCACTGCATGTGACGTAAGAGGGGGAAAAATCAGGGAGAATCGATCAATAAGGCAGTGAGAACCCTTTTGAGAGTTATCCATCATTTCAAGATGCAATTGTAATCATCGTGACAAAATAATCAACAGGCAGAAGTAAATTAAAAAGAGTAAACAAGTAAAAAAAAGGCTAATTGGTTATCGTGTTTTTGTTTTTTTTTAATCCTTCTTTGAAGAACAGCGAGAATACTGCATTGTTCAGGCATGTCATAAATTAAAAAAGAAATCATGCCTCAGAATGCGATTTTACGAGAGAGTTAACATTATACCCGAGGTGGCAGAAAGACGTACCAACGCTTCCACGGCTAATTCCGACTAAACTGTTGATAATCGAGTGGAATTGATGTTTGTAATTCGTATGACATGTTCACAGATGGACAGGAAATGATTCTTTCATTCCCTCTTCAATGAGACAATATTTACGGGAATTTGCACGTATTGTGTGTGGTGTACGTGCAGATGTAGGCGTGTAGAAGTTTCGAGGACATTTTCTACTCTTAATCAAAAACACATTTCAAGGATTCTGTGAAAAAGAAAACCATGACATTTCTTTTATCTGACATTCTAGCACCATAGCTATACTTACGCTTACAACCCAAGCGGTGTTACAATCACAAAACAAAACAAAACAAAACCCAAACAGAGTTACGTGGGCTGCATTAGTGGCAATTTTCAATTTAGAACCATTACTTTTGTGGTGTATCGTTTTGTTTAGTCGGACCAAGAAAAAAATTGTTCTTTTTCACGTGTAATCATCACCTCTTGTAACAAATGCGTGGACTGATAACAAAATTGGACGAATTGCTTTAAAGGACAAGTTCACCTTTTTATACACGTGGATTTCTAGTGAATGCAGCAATACTAGTAGAACATATCAGTCAAAGTTTGAGGAAAATCGGACAATCCGTCCAAAAGTTGTCAACTTTTTAAGTTTCTGCGCAGTCACCGCTGGATGAGAAGACTCAATTTCCCTCACACTTTCACTGATGTATCCTATTAACATTGCCGCATTCTTTCAAATCACATGTATATGATGGTAAACTTGTCCTTTAAAGCAAGTTGATCATAATTCTCATTTTGCAGTCCGCGCATGTATCAGTTCAGCTGGTTTATCTTTCCTTCTCTTTTTTCTCTTTAATGTACTGCTAATTTCACGCCTCCTAATTATTCATTTTTATACTTCTCCGTTTCTCCAATCTCAAATAGTTTCAAGGAGTCACGAAGAATCTCATATTCCGCATGTCCCGTGCACATCACAACTGGCCGAGCCCCAACCGCACTCCAGTAGACGCCGGACAGTGTATACGGTACGACAATTTGGAAATCACGTGGTCACGAGGAAAGAACTACCGTACCCTTGGCGTCGTCTGTGAAGTCCTATATTTAGCTTATACATTACACCGAATGGCTCATCAGTATTATTACCTTGGTCAGTTTGCGTGAGAGAACTCCCTTCCTCTGTCTTTCTTTCTTTTTGATATTTACTAACATAGAATATCATCGGTATTTCATGATTATCATCTCGACCTGAAATATGAGGAGAGTTATTGAGAGGTAAAACAGGCTACAATTCACAGTTTCCATTACTTCAAGTGGCTTGTGTACGAAAAGCACTGATCACACACACACACACACACACACAACCACACACACACACACACACACACAAATGGGTAGAATATATATCGAACTTGTTCAACTTAATGAAGACGTGATGGTGGTGGCAAGCAAAGCAAGTATAATCAAGTAAAGTTGAATATACAGTTGGCTGCAAACATAGGAAACCACACTCAGCCAGGTGAGCGTTCCGCCGTAAATGTCCCTCATCACGCCCGTTAAGTGTTTTGGACAGGAAGCCTTTGCGATGCTGGCCACGGAAGAGAGCTCAAACCTCGCAGTTGTCAATATTCTGAATCGGAAAACTCCTTGAGCAACCAAATGTACGTCTTTGTCTGCTTAGTTTGACATGCTGCTAAGACAAAGAAGCAGACACGATGTCTTGTCTAGTAGAGTCGGCGTGCCAGAGTGTGCTTTATTTTGATTTGCCCTTGTTGTATAATTGCGTACACCTCTTATTTTGAGCTCATTCGTATAGGTTGCGAGGAGACAACGAGTGAAACAAGGGTTGGTTAAGAAACCTTACTTTTCACTTCGTCAGATTAGAAATAGCTGTAGGGAGTTTAGAATCAAATGACATGGTTTGCCGGTCATGTGCAAATGAGGCCAGAACGTAAAGTTAACTTTGTATTTGCTTCCAGGATTTAAGGACATCATTGGGTTCTGCACTTTCTGCATGTTACGCTTGATACGTGATAACAAAGCATTGCAAGATTAATGAACAGTAGGCAGAGACAAACGTAGTACATGACAATCAATAATTTACTCAAAAAGAAGTATGCATAAATCAACTTGACTTTTGTTTGCATTGTGGAATAATATGGATATCAGTGTATGACATAGGCATTTCTTGAAGAAATGGCACGTCTTATAATTTGATATAAGTGACGGGCTGTGTAAAAAGAGATGCGCCATGAGGTTGGAAAGCGTGGTCAGGTGCGTGCAGAACTTGTACGTATAGTGAAATTGTACTCGGGCATCGACACAGTCACAATCTTAAATATTAAACTATTAGTCATTGAATATAGACAAGGTATAGCTTACGACCAGTATTAGTCATACTGAAATCAATAAATCAAATCATACTGCGACAAAGCATGTTTCCCTAGGATTCAAGTGAATGACAATGAAGAGGCACTAGATTTTGCATGTTCAGGGAGGGGATTCCAAGATTATCTCAGAGCCTTGGGTTGCTTAGATGAAAATCCAGAGAACAAGTAGGAGTATGGATAAATGTGTTTATTAGTAATTAAAACGTCTTAAATAAGGGAGTAAATTATACACATGTTTATACATGAATACAACCGTTTAATTGGTACGATTATTATGAACCTTAAGGCCCGAATTCACGAAGGTGGTACAAATGAAACCATGGTTTAAACCATGGACAAAATCCATGGAGCGCCAAGTGTCGCATAAGTTGACATTTCGTCGATGAAATTATCATTTTGTAACGAAATGACAACATTTTGTAACTAAATGAACATTTCGTCCACGACATGATAACTTCGTTAACGAAACGGTCATTTTGTCGACGAAATGACCAATTTCGTAAAGAAATATTCCGTGCGACACTTGGCGCTCCATGGTTTTTGTCCATGGTTTCAACCATGGTCTCATTTATACCGGCTTCGTGAATTCGGGCCTAAGAGTTTTGAATTGATAGGATACAGAAGACAAAGAAACAGTGTGGCTAGAGAGAGAGAGAGAGAGAGGATAAGTGTACTAGTTTGAAGGGCTTTCATATGAAGGAGAAACCAAGAATTGATTTTCCCTCTGTTGCAGTTTCCCTAAACAATGTTGCAGTATGATAGATGTAGTAATGATGGAGCATTATTATAAAACATTCTCAGAGAATGCTAATAGATATCAAATCCTTCAATCGCCAAAGAACACTAGTTGCATTAATTGGCCTGCAGATAGGCACGATAGGCAATTCGCGTGCTCTCCAATCCCAAGGTAAGCCTATATAAATCGCAAAGGAGGGCAAAGAGCTTCAAGAAGCTCCTTGGTTGGACGAGAATTTGGGATGATGCGAATCGGTGCTTATTGCTACCTGAGGTGGAGGTGATGTGGTCTAGCCGACATTGCACACTTCTGTTTCCACAAGAAGTCCCAGGGTTTGAGCATTGCCATGGAATTCTTATCCTTGAGGGAGACATAACTCTTTTCAAATCATCATTGCTCCATTCTGCTCAAGTGCAGCTGAACATTAACATGGTTTCGATTAAACATGCGTTTGCCTTATACTGTTACATTCACAGTCATGCTGATTTGAGAATTACGAGGTGATGGAAAAATGCTACATTAAAAAAGATTTCATTCTCACTTCCATTATCCAACCTAATCATCAATACCGAGGCGTTTTCAAAAATATTGCATAGCGATCTGAATCATGAACCTTTGGCACGCCCATCTGTACCACCAGCTAGTTATTCGGTCCGCGCATGAGGCAGTGTCTCCTATATACTATGGGCAATCTTTAACCCGCTTTCCTGTCCTTTATGATTTATTTCGGGATTCAGCACAGGGTCAGTCAGCATCGTTAAATCAGTGCCTCTCAAACGCACCCGTCTGAAGCCAGAAATCAAACTATACAGATACCAAGGGATTCTCGGAGGGTAAGGATGTATTCACTGACGGTCACGTACTATTATGATTATTGCTTGACATCTGTAAGTTGTTTACTTCACATCATTCACGACAGCCAAACCTGTGTATATTTTCTGTTCAGATTTCGTGTTTTCTTGCAAAATACGCTATTTTGGGCCAAAGGTTGTATTTCATAACGGCCATGGTTTTAAAGATGCATGTGAGCTGAGATCGCGGCACGATGGGATTTTAACCCCTGTGAAATACCATCGACGTGTTTCTGACGTCCCCCCCCCCCGCCCCACCCCACCCCCGCGGCAGCTAACATAGCGAATAGAGGTTGATGCACTAATATTCATCCTCACAGAGATGATTAGCCACTCTCAGTTGAATTAAAACTCACACGAACGCATAAACACTAAAGCGCATTGTGATGCCTGTAGGGATTTAACGCTCGCCAGCACATTTGTTCACAGAACAATTTGAAAGATGTAAAAACATCTTACTTATTGTGGCAAAATTGTCGTGCAGTCAATTTGCTGGCAAACCCCAACGCCTTTACACCAAGGCGGAGGTAATTTTTACACCCGCAGGAAAACTCCATTGTACCTCTTTGATCATGTCATTTCGCATCAACATTTTGACGATTTGCGTGTGAATTTCTTTGTCCGTTAATCACATAAGCTGGATATACATATCCATATAGATATATATATATATATTGATACATACATATATTTTACCTCGTCTCCGGTAACGTTATTCATGGTAGAAACATTAATGAATTGCCATGAGGGTAACCATAGGCTTCTGTCTGCCTTGAGCTACCAAGGCAAAATGTGCTTTAAGGGATCTATATATGGAATGCGAATGCATTGCTGTCTTGTGTTGATAATTATATTACCCCCAATGTGGTCAAATGAATAGCTAAATATGTGCCATATGTTTTGTAATGTTTTTATATTATTTTTTTTTCTTCAGATTATTCTGATACGCCCACAAATAATAAACGCTTCCAAACCAAAATTCGGCCATGACATCATCTCCAATCACTGTTGAAATACTGATATGATTAAAAAATGACATTGGAGTGTACCTTCCCATATGACTGAGTATGACCTCCATGTTTCCATGCTACAACTGTACTAATATGATTAAAGAAAAGTATAAGTAGGTAATTACACGCACTATCATCTAAGAACAACTTTCCCGGAAGTTCAGTGGTATTTGCGATATATATCCCCTTAATGTTTTAATTCTTTCAGTCCCATCTGCTCTATCGATGTTTCTGCCCCATGACAACAGAGCCTTAAGATTGTGTGTGTGTGTGTGTGTGTGTGTTTTATAACAGATCTGCAAAACGCCATCCCATCACCTTCCTCCAAAACGATAAACAGACGGTGTTTGTGGATAGCATAATTATGCTATTCTTTTCATATGTTTTCGTAACTCTCATATTTGTTGATTTCACATCCTCCCAGTATATTAATATTTCTTCCGTGTGTACATACATGTATTTGTGTGTTTGTCTGTTTGTCTGTCTCATCTGAAGAGGAACCAAAGTATGGAATATCTCAATATCAAGTCACTTGCCTGTGTATCAAATTAATTATAAATATCAAATTAAATGTGCTTAAAAGTGTTACTCTCTGGTATTCCGTTATTTTCAACGTATAACAAGGTGGAAGGGAGGGTTGTATTCATAAGTCGTTTTACCTCTTGCAGGTGTATCAATTATAGATAAAAGGTTGAAATATTGGATGATACTAAATTATGGTATACAAGATAACAGGTTGGAAAGCGTAGTGTTGAAAACTAACACTTTGGTATGCTTTTGGACAATATTATAAATTATTTATCAGAGTAGTGGCAAATGGAAATTTTGCGTGAAAATGATTTTTTTATACCATTTCGTCATATCAAGTTTAATCAAAAACAACGATATCGTGGCAAGATTGAAAGGGCTTGTCTGTGAAGGCTCTGTAAATCAAAATAACATTTCAGTCTTGTTTATAAATTTCTGTGCTGAGCTGATGTGGTTCATTGGATAAGACAACTGATGGCCGACCCGAGGTCAGCAAATCGAGTCCCCTGGCTGATGCTGTTCATACCGATTGCCTATAGAGATATTCCTTCAGAGGAATCTTAAAGCCATAGGGTTCTGTCTCTGCTCTCTTGCAGCAGCCGCATGAAAAAAAAAATCAATATGAAAAAAAAAATTATAAATCATTATATCATGATACAAATTCCATATCAACTTTCTCGAGGAAGGCACCCATAGGCTTTGCCTGCGCTCTCCTTCCGCAACTGGAAAGCCTTATTCAACAGCACCCCCCCCCCCAACTGCTCCAGTTGCGAGAGGAGCTACTCAAAGTCAGTACCATGGTGGAGCATTCTCCCTTCGGACGCATCATAGCTTTCAGAGAAAGGGCCAGAGGCTTACTCCAGGAGCCCTTCCCTTGTCATCAAATATAGTAGCTCCGCATTAAGGCCGCTCGTCCAACAGCCTCCTCTGTTACGAACACCTTTCATGAGGGTGCCCTTTTCCAAGATATATCCTTAAAGGTGCAGTGTAACATTTTGGGATAGTTGAGGTTGTACAAACCGGGACCACATCCTGTAAGGCTTCTTTTCCCAGCTTTCACTCTTGTTACACGCATTTAGGGAAAAAGCTTCTTTCAAAGTTGACGTATATGTACTAATGTTGGGACGGGGTTAAAGAATGGAGGATTCATTGAAAGTATTCATAGCTTGTATCAGTCCATTCTTCAGAAACACATAAGTGTTTTCGTGAGCTGTCACTGTGTTGTTCTTTGGACACCAACCTCATCATCCCTCCCTTAAATCTTTAGAGGTCGTTCAAGACAAACAGGAGCAGCTCTTGACAATGGTTACCGTTTGCAGAGAACAAACACGAGCGTGTGTAAAAACCCACCAGCTGAGCACTAATTCTTTAAGTATACTGTTAAGGGCTTCTTGACGTTTCCCAGTTCTCGACGGATACGGAAGAGATGCGGAGAGTTCACTCAGCTGGGAGCACAGGTTAAATGACAGGAAGTATACGACATATCGCGAAATTTTGCTTTTGTCACTGTCTAACTTAATTAGAGTAACAAAATGTAAGGACATCTGCTTCTGAAAGTGGAATTCTTTAGACCATTTCATCAAACAACCTTATCAAATTGGTAAATCAAAACATTCCGGGTTATTTTACCACGAGAAGCAAAGAGAACGGGAAACAATGACACTAGTTTTCAGGATTTTTTTTTTCTTTCTCAGGATGCGAAATAATGAATTCTACTCCATCCGAGACAGCAGGACAGATGTTCCATGCTCACCAGAGAGATGCAACCCTATAAGACACAACATGAAAAGAAGAATGATGATGGACATGCCTATAGGTTTAACTTGAATTGCTGATGACAATTTGGTGGAAACTTTAGAAAGTGATAGAAGAGGAGGTGGGGGCGGGGCTCATAACTTGTGTGCGTAATGTGTCAAAGCAGCATCGTTAAGGGAGGAAGTTACCTGTAAGAGAAAGACCAATTGTAACCCAGTATACGGACTCGTGACTAAATAACGCCACAATGTAATCTTGGAACCCATAACAAATCCAACGTCTTTCGACACTCAGCCAAACTGAAAGCATATGAAATGGCATCATACCAAAGTATCCATTAGGAAATCGAGGGAAGAGAATCTTGAATATCGTAGCCCATCCTACACATGAAAATATTGGTGAATCATGTCGGGACGTATATATTTCTAAGGTCCGCAGAGTTGTGCGCCTTCAAGGCTTTCCATGACATCAAACTTCATCTAAAAACTTATACATGAGTGTATGTCTTC
Organism: Diadema setosum; assembly: GCF_964275005.1. Lineage (NCBI taxonomy): Eukaryota > Metazoa > Echinodermata > Echinoidea > Diadematoida > Diadematidae > Diadema > Diadema setosum. The sequence continues at coordinate 23,244,930 of NC_092685.1, forward strand.
CGTTACATAATGTAATGGTTTTGAATATACATACATACATATACATGTATGTATATATATATATATATATATATATATATAATCAAAATATGAAAGTTCTGCGTCGGTGTGTATAGTTAATAGATATCAAGAGTAAAAACAGTCGTATAAACACCGCAGGAGCCAAAAAATTGGACTGACGTTTCGGTCAAAGACCTTTATCAAAGGTCTTTGATAAAGGTCTTTGACCGAAACGTCCAGTCCATTTTTTTGGCTCCTGCGGTGTTTATACGACTGTTTTTACTCTTGATATCTATATCTATATCTATATCTATATCTATATCTATATCTATATCTATATCTATATCTATATCTATATCTATATCTATCTATTATATGTATGTATGTATATAAGTGTAAAAGGTGTGTTTTCAGTTGTTAAACCACTGGGCCGTCGCATCTTAGTAGTGTGTAGGTGAGAGAAGGGATGAGACGATAGACGTAGCTTGAATCCTCACAGTTTGATTTTTATTCTTAAGCTTTCGGGCCCTGCCCTTTACCAAGAGATGTGATATACAATTCACATTTGGGCTGGTTGCAAGCCGGCAATCAGTTGGCAACCGGTTGCGGGAAACATTTAGTGATGATGGGTGGAGGTAGGCTTGCTGAAGTTAGGTGTGTATATGATTAGATAGCAGGTAAGTAAGGACATGTATGTCCTCAAGAATATATACATATATATTTTTTTCTTGAGGACATACATGTTGTAATGATATGCTATTCAAATCAACTCTTCCAAGTGCATACAGCGTTCGATACTATAAAGGCATCTTGTTACATGGATTTATTGTTGCCATGTTGGACAATCTTTATGGTTGTTGAAAAGAGGATCTGTCTCCAAAGTCTGTATTACCTTGTGTTGCACATCTATTTGTAAACCAGTCGTAAGTTTAGTTGTTCCTGTTGTTGTTGTTGTTGTTGTTGTTGTTGGGTTGTTTGTTTGTTTTGTTTTTGTTTTTTATGTGTGTGTTTTTTTTTTTGGGGGGGTAAGGTTCAACATAATCTTTTTAGATATAGACGGGATGATATGCAGGTAATTTTGATGTCGTAAAAATTTGATTGTTTACTTGTTATTCATTTACATTCCATTGCCTTCTCTTGGTTTGTTTGCTCTGAGATTCATCGCACGGCTTATTTCAAACAGACAGCGTAAAATTAGATGAAGTGGCCCGGAAACACACTGAAGATTTATAATATAATGCATGGCTGTGCGCTCTCTGGAAGCGATGTCAAACGAAGAGATATCGTGACGTCTGACAACTTCCGTACCTTGATTCCAGTTATTTGAACTCAACGAGGTAGTACGTGGCCAAGCGCCGTACCGGAGATATTCAATCTAGCGTGATGACGGCACTATGGCGTGGCAACCGTGCCATAGAAGGAATGGGTTGAATATTATGTTTCCTTGTCTGTTACCTGAACAACACTGGACTCTTAGACCCCTTCTCTTTTATTCATTTCTCTCTCTTTTTTTTTCGTTAAAGGGAGCGACGGACAGCGATTGGAAACCGATGGAACTGCAACAACCACCTCGAGGCTGCTGTGTATCGTCATAGTCTGAGTAATGTCCCTTAATTGGTACCCTTGAAAAATGGGCAGATTTCAATGAAGTTGATGGACATTGCATGATTCAACTTTTTTTTTCTATGTCCTAGGTTCTTCTTCTCCTTCTTCTTCTCCTCCTCCTCCTCCTCCTCCTCCTGCTTCCTCCTCCTCTTCGTTCAGGGCTATTCTACCTATCGTTGTAGCATTTAATTAAGTGACGGCTAATTGCTCCCGATGTTCAAGTGTGCAGAAGCTTGGGCAGTCAGATTGGCAAGTCAGATATGAATTTTTAAAAAGTCTGGCTATACATGACGAAATATTAATATAATGAAAGCTGTGAATGTAAGATATACGACACAAGAATAAAGATTTGATATGACCCACTGTCTGTTCTGTATACAAGTACCGTTCATATCAACACACGAATGAAAAAGATAAAATGATAGACGTGTGAGTACACATAACCCACAATCAGCGGGATTTTTTACGCAATTATGAAATACGTCACAATAGAAGTATGACATGCACTTATGCACCTTTCTAATGCTTCGTTCCTGCAAGACCATATAAATTGTGTATCCCGAAAAGTGTGCAAATCTTAGTCGTCTCATACTATTTATTTGTGTGTGTGTGTGTGTGTGTGTGTGTGTGTGCCAGAAGGTCCATGAAAATAAAAGGTGGGAGGGGAAAAAAGGGAAAGACAGAAAAACGGGAATTTGGGAGTCCTGTGTGTGTATTGTGTTTGTCCATGCCTTTTTTATGTTACATGTTACAATTAATGGGTTAATTCATGAATGATTTGAATGAAATCAATAAATACCAAGAAAAAAAAAAAGATACACTGTATACTGTATCTAGGTATGGGTAAGGGAATAGGTCAGGATGTAGGTATACAATGTGGGGATAAAATTAGGTGGTTCATGATTATCCGTATAGGTGAGACTGGTGAGTGTTTTTGGTGTTTGTTTGTTTGTTTGTTTGTTTGTTTTAGTTTTTGGGTTTGTTTGTTTGTTTGTTTTTTTGGTGTATAGTGTTTGAGGTGTTATCCAGGGAGGTGCTCACCTCCCTGGTTTATCTAGGATTGTGGGAGGATATAGATCTAATAATTGCCATTTCCTTTTTTTTTCTAAGTCTCAAGTGACGTATGTTTCACATATTTGTTTTTACATTTATTTCTTACTACTATTTGTGCTATGAATTTATATTTTAGAAATGCAATTGTTGTAATTGGCTTTATGATTAATTTGTAGAATCATATGAAAGAAATCACACAAAGATTTTGGAAAAACGATAAAAAAGAATCATAATTGCTTCGTCGTGATTTGTTTCTTGCCCTTCATAATGTTAATACTTGTGTAATACATGTGAATGAGGACAATATTACAAAATGAGCCTTTTGCGAGTAATTTTTCAGGGCACTAATAGGACATGCTGGTATACGTTTTCTGTTGTCATATTTTGGCAAACTATAGTACGAAAAAAAACCCCACCCAAATCAGATCCAATCATTTCGTCACTTTGAGACGGTATGTAATCATAGGTGCATTCAAAATGGAAAGACGCGGAGTGAGAAACATATATTGCTGTCATTATACTTTATAAAAACACGTTAACCACTGACCTCTTGCAATGTTGTCTCAACGGTCTTTTTGGAATGCGAACGACTGAAAGTGTCGAAAAGTAACGAAACCTGAAAAATTATCCATACGCATGTCAGACACTATCACGGCCTTGGAGATGTTTACATACACCACTTGATTCCTGTCATGGAATTGAACCCAATCGCCAGATGTTTTGTTCTACTGATGGAAGCGACATAATTCCAATCCTGATATACGGCGGAAAAGCCGAGTCTATTTTTATTTCCTTCTTTCAATACTGCCCGACCGAATTGGCAAATCTTAATAGAGTTGAGTATGTCCCTTGAGCAGAGAAGGCAAAAATCTCTACTTTTCAGTCTTTCGAGGTGTTGTTTATTTTTACCGACATTATAATTACAGTATTGCGTGAGTAATAACGCAAGGAGAATAGAAATATTTTTAAAATGACAGACGCAAATCGTAATGACCTCTTGATGACTATTTATCATCTTTAATAGAGTTGAGCATGTCCCTTGAGCAGAGAAGGCAAAAATCTCTACTTTTCAGTCTTTCGAGGTGTTGTTTATTTTTACCGACATTACAATTACAGTATTGCGTGAGTAATAACGCAGGGAGAATAGAAGTATTTTTAAAATGACAGACGCAAATCGTAATGACCTCTTGATGACTATTTATCATCTTCTTGCAGCCATATAATTACGGGCTTTTCAAGACATCGCCTATACACAAAAAGGGAATTTCTTAGGAAGCTAGGCTATTCAGTTGTTCAAAGGACAACTTTTGTGTATGGCCTGGAATAAAACACGAATAAATCAACACGAACATTACTTTCAAGATCTGAAAGTGCGTGTGATGGATGTAAGAGAAAGAAAAGTCTTCACTTGAGTTTATATATATATATATATATATATATATATACATACATATATATATATATATATATATATACATATATATATATATATATATATACATATATATATATACATATATATATATTATATATATATATATATATATATATATATATATATATATATATATATATACAATTGTATATAGTAGTATATTACCATCTTATATCAATCAGTTCATCTTGATGAGATCGTGAACGCTGAAGGACAAATAAGTCGGTGCCACAAGAAAGGGGTCGAGCAAATGGAGAAATGTGGTCTTGAATAAGCTTGACGAAAATATAATTTTGGTAAAAAGTGTTTAAAGGATATTTATATTGTAGAGGTAAAACGGCAAGGAGGATGTCATTGGACAGTCTATAAAAAGCATCATGCTAGGGTTGCATGAAAACATGTTGCTATGTATATAGGCTATATATACACATATTATACAGTTGTATGTTCTTCTCTGCGAATCATCTAAAAAAAACAACAACAACTCAGTATTGTGCTCATTGTCATACTGCCTAAACCTCTATCATTAACGTTTTTCTTTTTATCTTTTCAGAGACTAGATCTATATATAAAACAAGAATCTTTACCTAGCGGTTTCTTTTCACTGTAATATATGTTTTGCTGTCTGCTGCAGTTCATTAGCAAGTGCACCCACGCGCTAGGTTTTGATGATTTTTAAAGTACATTTGTATACGTGATGTGTCATCTTTGCTGTTCAAGGCACATGAGCATTCAAACCAACCGTAATGTGTTATAACAACAGAAACAACAACAACAACAGTGGAAATGCTTATAGTATCATTATTGATTGCAATAGAAACCACATGTAGTAGCATTTTCACTGTTCATCCAGAGGGCCACGTGATTGTCATTGTCACAGCGTTGCTATATAGCTTCCCGTGCGACTTTACCTTGCCTAAACTCCCTGAGATGGTTGCGTGCATGTCCACCTTTGTCAAACGCGGAGAAAGAAACACATTGTGAAGAACCCATCTCATTATATATTATGGTTCTTTCTATGCTGTTTCTATAGTTGGAATGCTTTTTGCATGCTCCATAATACGTGTGTCTATTATGTTAGCCTTGGTTGGGACACACCTCTTGCGGCTAGCAGCAAAATAGTCTGAAGAAAATCGGGGTCAGGCATAATGTGAATGCAGTTTAGTGTACCCACGCTGAAGAGACAAACGGTGCTTAAAAAAAAAAAAAAAAAAAAAAAAAAAAAAAAAAAAAAAAAAAAAAAAAAACCAGCAGCAGCAATAACAACAACAATAACACTTCAGCCGAGAAATTCTGCGTTTTAAATACTTCTAGTTCGCTGGCAAGTCGATGCTTAAGCTGTGGAAATAACATTCATCAAAACAAACGTGGATTATGTAAAACTAAAGAGAGAGAGAGAATATAATTGTAAACAATATCCTGTAAAGAGACTAGTTGTACATTATGCGAGAGGCTGATAAACAATCGCGCTGCACTTGAGCAGTAGCTCGAATGGAAAATAAATTGACTCCTTTTCATTTATCACTGTACTATTTCCCACATCGTGAAAACCTCATCAGCACTCTGAGGAACCTACTGAGTGTTGTGTAGAGACTATCATATCTTACATAATTATTTGCTTAAAACTCTTACTACTAATAATGTTTGGCTCAATTTAGTTCAATGTAAAACTGAGTCCAGGACCTACAGACACTTTGGCGGGGGTTGGGACGTTGATATCATAATTTATGAAGGGTGTCGCTCCTATATTCAGCTCATTGACAGTCGTCACCTTTACACTGTACACTATAGGTGTTACAAAAACATTTCCCACTTTTGATCCTTAATATTTCAAAAATTATCAGATAACACTAACATTGATATGAGCAATAGCTGGATAATGTACAATTTTGTTGGAGGCAATATGAAAAAGAAAGCATGATTCAGTTTCGTTAAATTCAACATTAATTTTTCAGTTAAGTTTAAGATGTTGCTCTATTTTCAACCCTCTGTGCAAAACTTCAACTTTGCACAGGGGTTTATTGGTGTGTATAGGAGTGTGTTGTTGATACCCATCAGACAATGGTCCTGGACAATGGCCAGGATTGGAATGCTCTATTACATATTCATGAGGAATTCCACAATCACAGCTAGTCTTTATTCATTCTGAAATGCGGTGTTTGCAAGCACATAGAAACATGTGCTCACTTTTTTCATGTGCATGCATTTCACCCTGTGTCATGAATTCAGACTAGCAGTGCTCAGGGCAATCCACACGAATAATTTATGAAGCATTCATGTGCCTTGCAGCAGATCTCTGAACAGGTGGTAGCCATGTTCATTGTTCAGGGTCATTGTAAGTACACACTCAAATACACATCATTGGTTCCTGCGTAAAGTTCAAGTTTTGTACAGAGGGTTAAAATTTGCTCAAAATCCGGAACCTAACATTGAAATTAATCATTGATTTCATGAAACTAATATAGACTTTCATATTCAAATCACCTCCAAATAAATTGTACACTATTCAGCTATTACTCATATCAATGACAGTTTTATCTGATATATAGTTTTTGAACTATTAAGAATCAAAAGTGAGAAATGTTTTTTGTAACACCTAGTATAAGTGAATGATACAACGTACTGGTCTTTTTTTTTTTTAACATGATGGATGCATATCATTCGAACACGCTTCCGTGTGTTTGTGCGTGGATGTTGACAGATTAGTATAGGATAACATACAGTGGTCTATCAATACTATATGAACGGAGTGAGTGAGCTCTATCAAAAATTTTGCACGAATCGCCGCTTTTACACAAAGGCCCCAGAACGCCTTTCTTGTCCATTATGTTCTCTTCGACTAAGTTATATGAGGAGGAGGAGGGGCAGTGGGGCTGTCATGTTTCACTGCTCCTAAAAATCTTACTTTTTATTTTGATCATAAAGATGTATAGCAGAGCGCCTGAAAACGAAATGTGATTAATCAAACAATGGGAAAATTACGATTTTGATCGATTGAAAGAGAGAGAAGTCATTTTCTATTGTCAATGTACTGATAATGTGGGGGCGAAAAAAAAAGACTTTATTTGCGGGCGTATAGCGTTATTTTCGGGAGTTGGGAACCAAGAGAAAAAATGAAGCGCCGATTTGCTCAGTACGGGCACAAACCAAAAAAAAAAAAAAAAGGAAAGGTACTTCTAACTTAGAAAAAGGGCACGCGTTTTTCATCTTAGAGTTTTTTAAAGGGCATGCGACCCCTGCTACTCCGACCTGTCCCCCTCCCACCCTTGCTGTGCAAATGTCAGGTATCGCGACCTCACTGTACCGAAATAGATTTACGTTTAGATCCAAATACAAGGACAAGATACACTCAGAACACATTTTGCTTAATTCTCTGGAATACTTCGCGCTAAATAAGGTGCGGACATGAACTATTGCTAACAAACATAGCTTCATTTAAAATGAAACAGAGAGAGAGAGAGAGAAAGAGAGAGGGAATAGATTAGATGAGTTTGTTAAATAAGTTCCACAGCAGTAAACAAAACGATGAAAATAACCCTTTCACTAAACGTGAGAAAAGTGAAGTTAGACCTCGGACTATACTCAGTTTTCATGAAAGATTGCTTTCATCTGCCTGATGAAGTTGTGGGAGGATTAAAAATCTCTGCGAGCTGATGGCCATTGTCTGTCCCAACAAGGCGTTCGTGACCAGAAATCTTTCTTTCACTTAATAACCATCTGATGAGTTAGTTTGGACGATTGTAATATCTTTACATGACAGTTAATGGAGGAATGCTCCAACGCTGAGGCAAGACAACGTCCGAACGAAGATGCTGAAATCAGTTGGGGACACGTTGAAATCACAAACTTGACAAAGTTTGATGAGAGTTTCGTATTTCTCTGTTGGTTTTCAAATGCGTAACGGGAAAGGCTGGGATTTGACTGTGATGGTGCAATGCTTTTAAGATTAATCCTTGGTTAGATTTAAGTGACTTGCGATGGCAAAATGTTGGGACTCTTTCCCGGGTCAATACAAGAGTTCCCGGCACTAGTCACTAATCCCAATTCGTTCTTATAGGAAGAGGCTTGTAGTACTCTTATTCCTCATCCCAATCACTACAGATTCTGAAACTCTGTACCCAGTATAACTGATTCATAGTGTTCGTTTCTGTTTTTGTCTTATGCAAAAGTCTCAAAATCATCCGGAGGTCAAATGATCGGTACCTCAAGATTCTTATACTGGAATTTTTGTCTGGGTGTGAATGAGACGGCAAGCAGTTAGGCACGTCGTCATAAGTTTGGTGATGGTGATTCGATCTGGCTTTTGTTGATGTCACTACTATCTGCCTGAGAGATACGAAGGGTATTGTGTACAATCGAGAAAATGTGTGCTTTTTAAACAAAAATATTATCATTTTCATCTCGCGCCGACGGCTTTCTTTGGGGGTCTTGTATATGGTCATCGGCGTACAATGCTACGACAACGCGATATTATTCGAGATAATCTATGCGATCAGCATTACAAATTCCTCTCATTGCTTGAAATGACAAAAAGACGGTTCAAAAGATGTGTATAGGCACCTATTTTTGTAGGTAATTCCCTGCCGTCAATTTACTGCCCTTCAGACATGAGCTCAAAGGAACAGATATGACTATTGTGATGCTCGGTTTTTTTTCCTCCTCATTTTCCTCCTTTTTTTGATATCCTCCATTTTTTTCGTTGATGTACATCAAACTTTGACACACGCACACACACACACACACACACACACACACACACCAAAAAGAGAGAGAGAGAGAGAGAGAGAGAGAGAGAGAGAGAGAAAAGAGAAAAATCTCTGGAATGCCCACTGTAATCGTATATTGATTCTACACCCACTCCCTAGCCTGAATGTATGACTCCATACCTTGAGAAGGTATGAAATGATGGACAGACAGGCCAAGAAATGGTAAGAGATAGAGAGGAGGGAGAGAGATAGGGATACAGGAGACGAGGAAACCAGTGCATGGTTCAGAAAGAAGACTGGGAGAGAAAAAGGGACACGTTAAGCTTAAAAGCGAGGTATAGCCCGGGCCATGCATTCGGGGAAAGAGGTTAGATCCCAGCGTCGTTGAAAATATCAAAATAAATACTTTAGCTCTCATAAATTTCCTTAAAGAGGATGCCTAGATTGACCCACTAGTCTAATGAAAGAAGTTTGCGATTCGATAGAAATGTCGATCACTGCGACAAAACTAAGTGTTGCGTTGCCCTGGGGGACGTCTGTAAACACAGTATCGCAAAGGAGAAAAAGCACTGCGACATGTGCCTTCGTTTCTGCCTGTACCTCATCTCATACTCTATACAATACAGTGTGCCAGGGAAGTTTTTTTTTCAGTGTCCTTGTCGATAAATCATGAATCGTTTCTAGATTACTTGGTAATGAACATAGTATAATGCCTTCTAACTTGTTTTCGATCACATAGCATTTTCACACTGTTCTTTGGTTTTCAGTGTACCAGGTATAAGTCATCGTCGTTTACAAATACGCAATATGATAACAAATTTGTCATTGCTTCTAGGTTGATGGAATTGCACATATCGCGCACAGCCAAACCTGATGTAGCGATCACCTGTTTATAGCGGCATCCTCCCATATAAGTCCACTGTAAAATCCCCCCCCCCCCGAAAATCCAGTGCATAATTACAATGTAACCCACGGTATAAAATCTTATACGGGGCTATACAGGCTCATACGATGGCGCAGCCATGTAGATAATTCAGCGTCTTTTTCTGCTTCGCAGACGTACTGGATATGCATGGCCAACAGTTCAATGATCGCCACACCCGCCTTTCAGTCATAGTGATGCAATCGTAATGAAAGTTTGCTTGCAGTGTACTATTAAGACAGTGTGCAATAGCCCAATCGATAATGGCATTGTTGAAAGCATGAAACACGTGCACGCTTAAGTCACATGTAACATATAGATGTCTGCAACAAATATTATATTTGTACATAGTGTGTATGATACACACGGCATGTTGTGGAACCTGACTAAAGCGGTCACCTGTCTATAACAGCCAGTCTTTTCGTCGCCTTTGGTTGACCATTATAGACAGATTCGGCTGTAGTATCAAATCACCAAACTAGATGTCAATATGACGAATCACTGCATCTTATATAATCAGGTATGTATTTGTAAGGGTTTATTTTGTGCAAGTGCGTGTTTGTGCAGCGTCTTTTTGTGTATACTTTTCACCACTTTTCTACAGACTTAAAGTTCGGCTCACAGAAAGAAAAAAAAACAAAAAAAAAAACACGAAACTCATTCGGGTGCACGTCACGAATTCGACACCCACGAATCATATAGCCCACGACTCATATAGCCAATGGATCATACACCCAACGAGTTATAGAGCCCGTGATTTTGACACTTAACAGTCCATGAGTCCGACACTATAAGGCAAACAAGGCCCATGGGTTCGACCCAACCAAACACGGCCCATGGCCCACACATTAAACCTCGTACGTGATGTAATGTCGTATTCGTGGGCCGTTTTTGCCTAGTGTCGAATTCATGGGCTGTATGACCCATGAAACTTTTTTTCCGATGTCGAACTAGTGGGCCGTATTACTTTTGGGCAGTGGGTGTCTCGTGGGATGGCCCCCGATCATTCAACAAATTTAATGAAAAAAAAAACAGAGTTCAATAATTCTGAAAGACAAATTATGGTATGATTTCAATAACTTTTTCCTGTAATACTTCTTTATTATTCAATGTGAGCTTAAAGAGAATAAAGGTAAGATGTATAGCCGTGTGTATGTGGTTATACATACAGTTCTAAGGTTACAGGTGAAACAATGTCTTGATTTCACAACACATGGCTCTGAAAGTCACAGTACCTCCTTCGGGCTCTTTATCCCATCTTTTTTTTTCCTTCTTCTTTTTGTTACCTTTTTCTTTTCTTTTCTTTTCACCTTCGTAAAGTCTTTTGTTTCATTTTCACGAGTAAATCTCATTGTGATCTACCGATACGTCGAGTTTTGACTGAAACATTCTGTTCAGAGATCTCTATATACAACGAGTGAATGGAAATTGATTAAAGAATGGTGGTATAAGAGTGTCTGGGGAATTGCTAAAGTGCGTACTCAAAGAAAGGTACCGAAGGCACATCGGTGACGGTTTTGTTTTTGGTTTGTTGTTTGTGTTTTGTGTTTCTTTTTATTTCAGTTGGCCCTGCATGCACTCACTAGTATGTGAACTATCAATCGATATATTGTGTTCTCGTCTGTTCTACTTCTAGCACTTTGCTCTCCTACCGTTCTTAACTACGTAATCATGGACGGTATACATTATTGGTGAGCTGTGAAAAGATTGCTATTGAGCAGCACCCAAAGAAGCTCGTCAGGTGCATGTTCTCATGGGGTGTACTCTTTAAAGGAAACAAAAACCCAGAGAAATGTGGATTGAGTGAAAGCAGCAACATCAGTAGAGCACATCAGTGAAGGTTTGATGAAAATCGGACAATCAATGCAAAAGTTATGAATTTTAAAAGTTTTGGTGTTGGAACCACCGGATAAATCATTGTGTGGACAACAATATAAGGAAAATATATGGAAAATCCAACATGCTTCCACTTTTCTAGCGTAATGAAAGAGCACTTTACTAACCGCTTTCAAAAAGCAGGGGGAATAATTACTACCCTTAACACATGTCTCTATCAAGTTGATGGAATGTGTAATTTTCACGAAAAACGATTTTTTTTTGTGGAATTCTTTACATTGTTTTCTTTACATTGTTGTCCACACATGACGTCATGAACTTTAGAAGTCTCCTTACCCAGTCATTACAACACAAAAACTATAAAAATTAATATTTTTTGCATCGATTGTCCGATTTTCGTCAAACTTTCACTGATGTGTTCTACCAGTGTTGCTGCTTTCACTCAATCCACATTGCTCTTTCGGTTTTGGTTTCTCTTGAAACGAAAAAAAAGGGCATAAAACTCCTCAAAATATAATTATAGATGAAGGAGGATTGGATGTTTAAATAGTTTCCTCTATTTCAGTTCGTTCTCCTTCTGCTTGCTACAACTCAATTCTTCCACTACTTCATTGTTTTGTTTGTATACAGCAACCATAATATACACGTCCACTCAACTCTCCTCTATTGTTTTAGGTTTTATAATCGCCAAATTTGTTTTCAAATCTGTTATGTTGATATCACGTACGATCCAATAATAATCACATGTTCATTCTACATTAACCTATACAGAGGAAACTATTCAAACATCCAATCCTCCTACATCTATAATCGTATTTTTAGGATTTTTTTCTTTTGGCTTTTTTTTTTCTTTTTAAGAGTAACCAAAACCGACAGAGCAATGTGGATTACCTGCCATTTCTAATTGCATTAAACCATAGTCTATTATTTCATCCTGTGCTCAGTATTTCTATCCCCATGAATGCACCTCCATTTAAGGTTATATCTTTATTATTCCATACATATGACATTTTGTGTATAATACACAATAAAGCTGAGGAACACAATTATATATATACACATATATAATATACATTTCATAACATAGTTTCTACATGGAGCTTGGTAAATACTTAGTATTTTCGTATTGCTCAGTGTATATTACTCATGATGAGTAGAAGGTGTAGATTAGCAAAGTCGATGTTTGTACACTGTTACGAAGGGTAATCTGTGATAGCGGAGATAAGGCGGAAGTCGGATCGTATACGAACGAAAATAAATCGTAAGGCTACTCGACAGATCTTGTTTCCTTGTTTGAAGCGTTTTTATAAAATCTCTTACTGTGTACTCAGTGCCTCATTAATCACGTTACTTATTTACATTTGGATACTCTACCGTGGTTCAGTGACACCGTAATTAAACGAGATAAATGAACCTGACGTATGCACCACTTATCTGCAGACGGGATCCCCGACCCCTGTGGAAGGCAGTGAGATTGTACGCTATCATTTGCTGTCTTCTTCCTAGGCGAAAACATTCTCAAACTCAAAACTGATTGAAACGTTGGATTCCAAGCGAATTACAAACCACTACAGAGATATTCGTGCATACTGTTATGCAGTATATGACAAGTGTTTTTTTTCCTCCGAATATTGGACACTATACAAACAGTGATCTATATTGTTAGACAGCCCATCATTTTGTCCTCTCTTCTTTTTTTATTATTTCTTTCATCAACACCGTGGTATTTTTCGATCTGTCAAACAAACTGAATGGCTGGTAACTGAATAAAAGGCACAAAATAGAACGCTACGTGCTCCATATCTGGCAGGATAATCCAACGAAAAATATGTCACGACAATAACGAGTCAAAAATATTTTTGCCATAGTTGTATTTAACTGGATTGAAATTCGGTATTATGTTTGGTAACAAATGAGTCGGGACGCCAAAGCTCACGAAGTATAAAAACTAAGACTGCTCTGGGTGGTAGTTTTGTAACTGCCGTCCATTTGACTTAAAGGTAGGGAATCCCATTTGCATGCCTTAAACGAAGAGTTGTATAAATACAGTGGTATGTTGAAGAGAGTATCCTTTTAGAAACTCCCATAAAGTATTGAAAGTGGAAGGTAACATTTAGTACATTTTTATTGACGTTAGATTTTGAATTGAATTTTTTTCGGGGCTCACTGTAAATTCCAGTACATTACTAGGCTACCTTTGCAGACCCATGCACTGCATGTGTGTCCATCATGTATATTTTGTGAAGAAAGTTCGTCAAAACTTACAAACATTTCTATATACATTCTTGCCACACACTCTATATGTTATTACATCAGCTCTTATACTTTTAGATTTGTGTTTATAGATTAAAAAAATACAGAAGACTGCAACAAAAAGGCTTAAGTGTGGCTGACACACAGAACTACTGAGTAGTTGAGTTTTGTGCATTATTCAAATTGTAGATAACTGTTGACTTCCAAATTTCTCAGCAGTGGCATAAACAAGTCCCCTGAGGTTCATATTTAATGTTTTGCTGCATTTTGGGAGGTCTGTAAAAGGTATCCCCTACCTTTAAGAGATTGTATACTCATTCCAAGATTTTTGCCTAAAATGAGAGCATGGATCATGATCGTCATCATCTTCTCTCCATGTCAAATATAGTATTAAATGCAACTCTTTCAACAGAAAACTACATGGAAATACAACATGATGATTCAAGGAAATAACGAATTTGTTTTGCTTGTTTGACGCCGTGTCCTCTGCAGGCCTTCACCTGCCTATGGAGCAGACAATTTTGTTGTATATTCCTTCCCATACCAGCTTTCTTCTTTCAGAGTATGGTTCCAGGTCAACAAGCCTTCCAAGGCGTTGTGGTTATATTATGGCCTTGTATTACAAAACATGCATACACGACTATTCTGCGGGATATACATACACTAACTTCATTTCGTTCGATTTTCCCCACTCCTCCCACATACATTACCGTAATACAACTTGCACCCCGTTCACATCTTTCGAAGATGAATTAAAAAAACAACAACAACACACATCTACACCCATAAGAATAAGTTTGCTTCATATAAATATGAAGATATGAATACTATAAAAGATAGCTGCACGAAGTGTCTATGGGCACTCTGTGTATATTTCGAGATCTTTACAACCCCTTGTATTGTTTTTCCCCTCGGTAGAGTAAACATCATAAACTTGTCAAATCTGTTTGATGGCATTTGGAGTTGCCGTTCCGGAACTATGAAGACAACCACTCATTCTTACTATACTTTTGACAATGCATATCAAAGAACGGATTACAATCTGCGTCCTTCAAACTCGTACCCGCCCATACTAAAGGTGGGCATTACAGAGAACAGTGCCATCGCAAAAAAAAAAAAGAAGAAAGATATTAGGACAGTTTTTTTTTCGAGTTGACTTGACACACCTCATGCCTCATGCACAGTCGTGTAGAACTCCCAATCAATATCAAATTTGTAAACATCGAAACTTACTCATGTAAGAATGACGATATATATATATATATATATATATATTCCGAAAAGGAGGAACAGTGAGAGGAATAATGATGTTAAAGCTACGCACCAATATCTCCTTCCTTTCTCATTTCTTTAACAAGCTGAGTTATAATTTCCCTTACCACTTAAGACACACTTTTTGAGCAAGCAAAGTGCACGATAAAATATCCAACATAAAAACCGAACAAAGTTGAGAACGATACACTGTCCCTATACTGTTCCTCTTATAAATCAACCATGGCATAATGGCGACAAACGTGTTGTCCAACTCTGAACGTTTTGTATGGTATATTGTGTATACTCTCGGTACTGAATGGTGCATTGACATCGGTAAGACATTCTTACGACCCCCCTCCCCCGCTTCCTCCCCCCCCCCAAAAAAAAAAGAAGAAGAAGAAGAAGAAGAAGAAGAAGAAGAAATACCACCACATTACGTATGGGATAGAGAAATGTTTATCCTCAGACAATCGCACTCAATCCATCGCAACGGTGTAAAGTGGACGCCATCAATTACCTGACGCCGTCTGTCCAGTAAACAGACCAAAATGAGAACTAAACATGGTACTATGTCGCCATGTATATAGGCCTATATAAATGCAATGATAGAAGAGACCATGGAGCTACGGTAGTATCCATACTGAGACTTTAACAAAATACAGATACCACACATTTTCACCATCACAATGCAATGAACTCAAGTTTGATATCATGAAAACAATTCACTGAAGCGCCTTTGAAAAAAAAAGTTTCAACAGAGATTGACACGAATAAACGAAAGAAAAAGAAAAAGGTGCTGGTCCTCAGGATTCTAAAATCACCAAAGGAAGTAAGATTCAGAGAGTCAGGTGATGGCGATGTGGGCAAAGATGTATGAGATATTGGTGCGTAGAATCTTACCTTTGTTGTTGCGGGTACACCGGGTAGAGTTAGGGTCCCGCGAGTGGGTCCGGCTGGCACCACCCGTCTTCTTCCATGAATCGAAATCCAGAAGGAGCATAGATTGATACACTCTATACACACTGGGGGCACGCACTGGACGCAATATTTACACAGATCCAAGAGCTACGGAGCGGGGCGCCTCTTTGACCAATTTTTAACTATGCGTAGCCAATTCAAGTCTCCCACCATAAAAAAAAAAACAGGGGGGGGGGGAGGGGATGTATCTCCACAGTTCAGGACCACAGAACTAAGAGTTCTGTGTACAGGACACCACTCGAGGCCATGACATACAGGGAAAATTATATGTCGCTGACTCGATCTCAGGACCCTGGGGCGCACATCTTCAGGACAATGCACGACAGGCTTGGATGAGCCCAGCAGAATGCGAAAGCAAACATCTGGGGTCCCGCCTTCCAACGCACACGCGCACTCTTGCAGAGGTGTTGGGTTAGTTGCGAGTTGAACAAAAGGGGAGCAACAGATGTAGGGCGTCTGTGTTTCTGAGATTGGTATGGGTAAAACTATTAAAAAAAAGAATAATTAGAAGAGGAAACGAATTTTCGAATGTGTCACTATGAATGATATTTGACATCTTCGCTAGAATAATTCGTTTATGAGGCATTGTTGTAGAGAAATGCGGAATCGCTCATATTTGTGAGATTTGGACCATACCACGATTTCATGGCTCGACAATAGAGCTGGCCCGGTGGCCTGAGCCACTTAAAACGGATATTGGGTCACCAGACTTCCAAAAAGGTTACCAGTCCTTTTAGTGATCCGATCGGGAAACTGTAATTCTAGTGAACAAAACCACAAATTTAATGATAATCACTTTTTCGCCTTTAAATTCTACAAATTGTCAGCTATTTAAGATACTAATTCGTTTAAGCTCAACTGTTCAAGTCTCAAAGTCGATCGTTGAAGATGAGTCAGGAATGTATAGCTCTACGCCATGAACTGTACGAGGAAAGCTTATAACTTGTTTCTCATCTCTGTCGAGAGAGAGAGAAAGACTTCCTCAGAATTTAACCAGACTTAAACAATACATTGTGAACAGTTTTCGATTATGTTGCAGGGATGTTCGGAATATTGTAGTAAACATTAACCTCTATATTTTATTATTAAGTTTACGTATCGGCGAAACTTGAGGCAGCTGAAAGCACGGCGGCAGAGGTAGGTGGAATACTGAATTGCCCTTGAGCTACTGCGGCTTGGAAATTGTCAATGATGTCAAATGTTTTTCCTCTGATTTTGCAAGTTTTGAAGAAGTATATAAACCAGTTGTTTAACTTGACAAGACTACAATCTTGTAATTAACTCAATAGATCTTTTATGAAAAGATTTGATAATATTGAGTATATTTAGGGATGAGTACAATCTGAATTCACACTCTAATTGCAAAACCGCCAAATGCTAAGTTTTTTTTTTAAAGCATATACATAGAGGAATTTGTTAACATTGTGAGATTCTTTAGGATTAATTATTTGCTTATAGCATAAAGTTTACGTAGCTTCATAGTATTTGTAATCCCATTCTCTCTGATATTTGTTTGAAGAATCATCATCTTCAAATCAATATCAATTGTTATTGATCAATGCATTATTATGAAAGTGAAGTGGTCACAAGATATACTAATAATGATGAAGTTTATAGGTCGGCACTTCTAGGTCTATTAGTTATCAAGATTTAAAATTAAATAATAAATTAATAAAGAGAACAAATTAAGATTATGATTATACAACGAAGTGGCTTGCACACAAAATAAAGAGACGAAAGGGTTTCTAAGTTGCCTCTCCTTTTATTTCGGCCACCAAAATCTTAGAACTGAACAGATTAACGAATTAAAGAAAAAAAAAAGATAAGGGTCGAGTCCTTTCCCCTTGCTGAGTTTTTCTTTTCTTTTCCCCGTTCCTCATCATAAGTATCATATTGAACCAAAAGTCATCTCATATTCAAAATCATTATGATGTGGTAATCATTCTGATGAATCATGGCGTGTACAAGTATAATAAAATTATTCTTATTTTAATACTCAGTGTTTTCTCGGTATCGCTGTGCGTGAATTTAAAATCTTTACACGCGATTATACTTCATTAATCCGCCAGGGTGCATAGTGTCTATGTTTCTTTGTAACCACCGCTCATGAATATGATGTCATTCTTCTTTGAAGATGACAAAGAAGATCAATAGAATTTTTTTGTCCCTTGAGACCAATGAGGGTCATGCTAGCATACAATATACTGGATATAGTAAAATCGTTCATCTTTCGTTTTCAACGCACACCATAATACACCACGCTTTAGTATTATTGTTCACCTCGGACTGGTGATAGGCCGACTGTTTATTGTAGTAACAGCACAAACTCATGCTACATGTTACAAGATGTAGGAAATGGAGAAATCGCTGTCACGGTATGTTGAAAGGCGTTAGTCCTGTGTACAATTGTATATCGCACGACAGTTCGTCCTGGGGACAGCCCGAACCTGGTGGCGCTGCTTACTGTCCGTCAGTGGTGACGAGGCTCCGTTCGACTGCCAGACTGGACTCTTGGTGAAAGTGTGATGAGGAGATGCGACCATGAGGTGGGAGAGCTTTGACCCAGGGGCGGCGGAATTGGGTGTGGTGTGGGGAGGGGGGGATGCATCTCCACCCCCCCCCCCCAACTTGTTTGTGTATTAAAAATCGGGGGAAAATCGGGGGAGGGGAACGTCGGAAAAAGAAATTACAATACCCATGACTTTCCGAGGGTTCGATCCTTAGATTTTTCGCGGGGGGGGGGGGGGGAGAAGGGGTACAGCTTTGTTCCTTGACCCCCCCCCCTCCCAAACACATACACACACACATGCACACATGACAAGCAGCCTCCCAATCCCTTTAAAGATATGGATTTCTGGGAAGAACGCTGGACTAAGGCTTTATAGCTCAGTCGGTAGAGCACCAGAAATCCGGAGGTCTCGCGTTCGAATCCCAATGGAATCACATTTTCTTTGCTCATTTTTTAACTATTACATTCATTTCCTTTTGTTCAAGTTTAATACGCTTTGCCCAGTCCATCCATTCAATCTGCTGGAAGAAACTTTCCTTTTTCAGTCAGCATTTTTTTTTTTTCAGTTCTTTCTTCCCATCTGTTGTTTTTTTTTTTAATCACTGAGTCTGGATTATGTGCTCCCTCAGATTAGATTCCAATATCTTTCTTATGTTGGTCCTTTTTATTAGAATTCATTTGTGTCTGATTTTGTTGTGCTGTTGTTGTTATTTCAATCAATGCCATTGATAATCATTCGACAGTATCGTACTACTCTCAAAAAGTGTAACGTCAAGACAAGATTTCTTCGTTTAACGTTTAAATTTACGGATCATGAAAACCGAATAATAATTTTCTTTTTCGATTTTGAGAAACCTTGTACAAAGTTTTTTGTTTTGCCTTGTTTTCTTTTGATTGTTGTTGTTGCTGCTGTTGTTCTGATATACACACGCATCTACTATCAACTAAGCTTGTAGGGCCCCGGGAGCAATAACACTGGACCTTGAGACGTTGGTGCTTCATAGCTTGGTATCTGTCGCTCATCTAATGAGCTTCTAACTGGTAACCCTGTTAATTCCTTGTGGTCTCGCACATCAACGTCGCGGTTGTTATGCCGTCATAAGGCCGATTCATTCTTAGCCAGCATGTACGAAAAAAGGTTCCATATAATATGGCATTAATGAAAGGGGCGGGTGTTATTATGGCATTATGCCAAAGACGGCTTAAGCGTTAAAGCAGCGGGAATACCTTATTATCTCGTATCACCGGACAAATGAAACATTCGAATCTCTCGCTGGTCGATGGTAGATCTGAAAACGGCAAGGTAAAAGTATTATTCGAGTCTTTGATTTGTCTCTCCACATTCGAATGGAGAGGTGGGCGTGGACGTCTAAACGATAAACCGTGTTTTTCCCTTCAAGTCAAATCATGGTGACAGACAAAGAGAAATGTGAAGAAGGAGCAGGGCCTTTGACGAAACCTCAATCAAAGATTCCTATAATAAGGTCAAAATGATTAAAGAGCTCATTTGCCTCTTCTCAACGGAAAATGGAGGAGGATGGTTTTACGTAATAACCCCGACTGACATAATGATATGCCCTATCTCTCTCCTCTTCAGGGCATGTTATAGAATGGATACAAGTCCCCCCCCCCCCAAAAAAAAAAAAAAAAAAAAAAATCTTCCTCATGCCACTCCTCCTTTTCCACCATTCCTATCTTACAAACCTTAAGTACACTCTGCTCATCGTCACTACAAATCCATCCTTGACAGCAGGGGCAACAAATCACTGCTTATACTTATGATAAGTAACTTTTACTTTTGACCATTTTAACTATTTTCACTATGGGTTACATCAAGATTAAATGTCATACCTTCAAAACCCCATATCTCTCTCTACAACACTTACATTTCTTTCCATTTCATAAGGTAGGACCTATACGTATTGAGCATATTGTTCGTGTTATGTTTATACATAGCAAGTATTAACTAACAAAAAAAAAAGTTTGCCAGATAGCAGTAATGATTATGTAATACATCATTGTCTTCCTCTTCTTCTTTGCATGTGAAATAAAACTAGGAATGTTAACAGGAATGAAAAGTTTTGGTAACTATCAGGACCTTGATTTCAGGTCACCATTTTTTCACGATCCCGTTACAAAGTAACATAAGAACGTTTTCATGTTCTTTAACTCATGTAGCAGAATACACTCACGATTAATTCGTTGGCTTATATAGTGACTGTGATGGGTAAGTCTGAGAGAAAGAAAAATTCGCACGCTTTTAATGGAACATAACATTTTGACCAAAATTTCGTGTATTATGTTCACCCTAGGAAAAAAAGAAACGAATGGTAAAACTACATTGAAATGTTGTCATTCCTCCAACCCTTTTTTGTAATCGTTGAATTAAACACTCAATATGTTAGATTAAACATTTCTGAAATGGTAGTTCAGCATTTTCGAGGTCGAATTTAAAATCAATGAGTATTAAATTCAACATTTAGCAAAAGTTGGAGAGGTGACAACATTTAAAACGCTGATTTACAATTTAATTTTTAGACTGTTGCAAGATTCGGCAAAAATGATGCACAAACGTGTAAGTTAGACCTACAACCATTAATCGGGTATACTACACATAATTACAAGTTAGTGTGAAATCTTGACTTTCGTGTGGTATATCCATGGCAATCTCTTATTCCCCATCGACTGCTATTTAAATTTATTGCAGTTTTTAGGCCTCATGGCCAGAGGTACAGACACGAGTTATTGCCGGCGAAATGGCTGTGCGTGGAGCCACCATACCAAAGGAAGACCAAAGAATTCAATTGTAGTCGTTTATCCGCAAAGAATGCTAGAATCCATTAACTTGGGTTCTGCACACCAGTCGTCAATACATCATCCCGCCATTTGGCATTCCACTATACGGCTCGATATTTTTCGTACAATAGCATTTCCTTTGAACCTATCTCAGTTCCAGCAGAGTTTAAAAATGCAGTTTGGTATCGTGAATAGACCGATCACCTAGGGCAGATATTAGCGCGCATGGCAAAGAAATCGTGTGCAGAGGCGCCGCGGGAATTATGTTCCATGAAAGGGCTATAGTCTAGCCATAATAGCATTCTACCTGTACTGATATGTCTGCTATCCCCCTTTTGGTTTAAAGGAAAGAAACGACTTGGTAAGAAATGTTAGACTTTTGTAATGCACCATAAAAGATTGAAGACTCTAAAATATCGTTAATCTTTTGTAGCAGGCTAATATCTGTATTCATTTCACGAGCAAAACAACAACAACAGCAAAGCGGGAGTTGTATTCAGCCTCGATGAGATATTGATGACATCACTTTTTGAAAGTGCCTAGTTCTTGAGCATCTGCAGTATTTCAGAATCTGATACAATTATACGCAACAAAAATCATCGAGCGTTCAAGAGTACACACAATATATAAGAACTGCTGTCAAAGTGGCGGTCTGTTGGTACTGTCGTTGAGTTCATCTCAAACAGCTTATGAATATTCATCTCCCCGTGTCATGGGAGGATAGGCATTGGTATGAGGCCCTTCAAATTAAGTTTTTCAGAATATGGACATGAGGAATCGGAAGAATCCGTTAATGGCAGCAAACAAATATATTTTCAGCAGGAGTAAAAAAAAAAAAAAAAAATGGGATCGAGACAAAATGGATGGTTGCTCTTGATATGAAAGCACCATGTTTCGTCTATCTATTCCTATAAACTATCCCTAGTCGTTGTATAAGAGCATGATAAAAGTGAAATTCTATTTTTGAGACGGTGATAAAGAGCAACATTTATAATGACATACAAATATAATGTCCCCTTACAGTTATATGATATAATGATATAATAATCATGTACATATAGGATGGGCAGCAGGCATTTCTTCATTTTCTACAGTTTCATTTTATACCATTGACTGGTGTCTAATTAGCTTTTAGCTTCTGTTTGGAGGCCAATATTTTCTTCTGTACTTTATATGAAATAATGTCTCTTATTGACCTGCGCATAAATTTCCACTAGTTTTTCTTCGAAGAGGAGCCCCTCTGAGAAATACATGGGTTTCATTTTATATATTCATTTATTTGTTTATTCATAAACTTATTCACTTATCCATTTATCTATAATGTTTATTTACTTGCTTTTGTTACAACCACTCCAGGTTATACATTACGCCTTAAACTCCTTAAACGATTTGAATATAAGTGTGTATAATAATATGTGATAATTTTTTTCCTTTAGATTCTTTCATTCACCTCTTGGTAATTCCTTTAAGCGTTTTACATTCACTGATGGGAGAAGACATCTTGTATGGAGGTTTGGGGATATCTCAATTCAATGGCTGCTCAGGGAATTTTTATACTCATGAGAGAGAGAGAGAGAGAGAGAGAGCCTTAGTATCTCAAAACGTCACTAAATCAAACAAGAAAATAAACAAACACAACGACAAACATAAATGACAAAAGCAGAGGAAAGACACAAGGAGAAAACAGTTCAAAGCACAACTTATTAACACTTAGCACTTTATCGAAACGAATGAATAATACCATGAAATAAAATTTGGATTTTTTTTTTCTTTTTTAGAGTATTGCTAGCTGCGATGCAAGAATCTTTCATATAATCGCCCACATCACATTTTTAACGTGAAAAATGTGAAAAGCCGAGCAATGCCTGTTATTTGTCAGGCAAACGTTTATACAGAACAAATTTTGTTCAATCAAAAACACCTCGTCAACAAAATAATGATGTTTTTCTTACGCTGTTCCGTGCTTACATATCAGAAAATTTGCCGGAAGAAATTATTCTTAGATTTGACCTGTTCGGAATTCACCTGCCAGGAATATAGTTTCCGACTTCTCAGGTATCTAGATTTCTTTGTTATTTTCTTGACGGAAATTGTCAGCGCGTCGATTATGAACGGAATTATGGCCTCGTTGAAGTGAACGAATCCCTTCCACTTCTTTGACGATTGAAAACTGAATGATTGCGTGCGAGAGGAAAAGTAAAAAAAAAAGTACACGTATAATCCCCTTTCTTCAACCAAGGAGAACTGCGCACACATGCATTTATTGATTCACTCATTTTTTTTTTTATTTCCAACACAAATCTATACACAATCATGAACATAACACGATTATCTGAACAACAACGTGTTTAAAAATATCACATCTGTATACGAGAGTCGTTATGTGATAAAGAAGCAAGATTCAAACTAAGTCATATTGAATTAATTAAGATTGCATTAAACAATGTGTAATTAGGCAGGTTGTTGGAAATGAAAGGAACTGCCAGAAAGCTTAGCAGATATATTGCAGTCCCCTCAGAAAAAAAACCAACAACAACTTACAAATGAAAGTAACCCTTGCTGCTTGGAAAAAGAAAAAACAAACGAGAACAAAAAAAGGGCGCTCTGGATGTGCCACATTCCAAAAAAACAAACAAACAAACAAACAAAAAACAAACAAACAAACAAACAAACAAACAAACAAACGCAGCAGTAAAAGGGGTGGAGGGGAGAAGACGGAAAAACAAAGGAAATACAAGACATTATAGAAGTCGACAAGACAGAAACAAGTACACGATCTTCTCAGCGGAGAATACTACAACTGATATCAACAATAAAGAGTCTGGCTTAACAGAGATTTCTGTAATATCAGGAAAAAAATCAAAAACTAATAAAGAAATAAATGAATAAAAAAAACTAATAAATAATTTCTTCTGACAGGGTTCCAACGGGAGTCAGAAATTGAATTCCATAGAAATTGGATAGATAACCTTGCTCCGAAACGGGGGAGGTGGGGGTGGTCAAAGTTCCGTCTAATGTCTGAAGTAGGAAGTTATTTGAAATATGCTCGCGATAGGGATCGCGGCACCAGTTCCGTGTCTGCCGGTCCATCACGTATAAGTATGATCAGCAAACATCACCTACTGTCTTGACCGTGCTTGAGGGTCTGTTATGCAACGAGCGGAAGGTGTTTGAAGCAAATAAGATATAGATCTGTCCCAAGTAGATTGGATTGTATCATGGACCTAGTACATACACACGCCATTCCAAATCGATGAGCTCACCTCTAGGAAGAGAAAAGAGAACCTCAATAACCTGTCCGAAGAAAAGGATCAAGGGGCCTAAAACTTTTTTTTTTTTTTATCAACCCATATCGGGCCAACTACGGGATATTCCGTAGTTCGTCCGAACGCCGCAGGGGCCACATACGGAATATCCCGTAGTGAATAAAATGACATATGAATGACGTCATTCACTTCCGCTGAGTACTATGACTGTACTATGCATTGAATGGCAGCATGTTTTATACCATATTAAAGAGATGTTTTCCTCTTTCAAATGATATATAACTTGTCTATGTTTTTTCATTGCTTGCTATAATAACAAGCGATTGTTTGGAGAGTTGTCTGTTTGTCGGAGTGTGTGCGCGAATGGTGCTGGGCCACTTGGGTGTTCGTATACACAGGTGCGTTGTAAATATGTCTATGGCGTGTTTTTGTATTTTGGTGTGTGTGTGTGTGTGTGTGTGTGTGTGTGTGTGTGTGTGTGTGTGTGTGCGTGTGTGTGTGTGTGTATGTGAGTGTATGCGTGTGTGTCTGTGTCTGTGTGTCTGTTTCTTTAGCAATAATAGTGTGGTTTGATTATTTTGCAGGTTTTTGTTGTAAACTGATGATCTTTCGTATTCTCATACCATGACACAATACACGAAATGATGGTCTTTTGAAAATACATCGATCTCTGTCGATTTGTGGAAAATTAAACTGGCGTTTGATTCATTCAAAACTATCTAATCCTACATTCCATTGCTATGGTATTATGGCAGTGATTGCATATAACAGCCTATAAGACAAAATTTTGCAGATCTGCCTACTATGTATCTGATTAACCCTTTCTGTGCCACAGACTTTGGACAGTCTGTACAATGCTATGGGATTTTCTGTGCCAATTGTCAGTCAAAGCACACAAAGGGTTAATCTGTTGAATTATCAAGAGTCATGTGAAGAGACACATCTCTCACTGAGAGGCGAATGTTTACGAACGTAGCGATTTTTTAGGTTTCGTCCAAGGTTCGTAAAAAGTTGCAATCAAGTTCGTTAACGGTTGAAATCAAACTATCAGACAGTTTTCATTATCGCAAACAGTTTTCCATATCGCAACATGTTCAACTTTTTTTTTGCGACAAGAAAAACTGTTTGCTACAATGAAAACTGTAAGCTAGTTTGATTGAAACTGTAAAGGAATGAGAGGGGAAAGCAGGAAGAGATGATTGTTCTAATCATCAGAGTTAATTGACCTGCTTTTTTCTTCCACTGAGTACACTTACTGGAATTTCTTCAAACTTTAAAGGGGATGGCTAGTAACTGATCAGTGGGAATCAGTGGAAATGCTGGGGGATGATTGTTCCAATTCTTGTGGGATTCATTTGAGAGTATATTATATATCTATTGTTGTGTGAAAATTATTTGCTTCAGAACGGTCTCATATTCAAGTAACGTGCAGTTTAATGCCCCGTCATTGTACAGGCATGCTATAGCCTGGAACCATTAAACTGCACATTACTTGAATATGAGACCATTCTGAAGCAAATAATTTTCACACAACAATAGATATATAATATACTCTTAAATGAATCCCACAAGGATTAGAACGACAATAGATATAATATAATGTACTCTTAAATGAATCCCACAAGGATTGGAACAATCATCCCCCAGCATTCCCAATGATTCCCACTGATCAGTTACTAGCCATCCCCTTTAACGATGAAAGGAAAACAATGAATAAAATTCCACGGATTCCAGTAAGAGCCATCTTTAACACACACACACACACACACACACACACACACACACACACACACATATATATATATATATATACTTTTAAAAGATATTCTTAGTGAATTTCATTAAACATCAGGCTCTTTTTCACAATGAAATTATCTTGAACAAGAATAAGCAGCTGTTCTTCTCACTTGTGCTGCGGAATCACATTAAAAAAAATACAATACAACAACGTTATTTGTTTTGTTTTGTTGGGTTTCTCCTTCTTTTTTCAAATCCAGCCACATAATTATACAAAAGTGATATAAAACTGCATAAATCTCAGCAAAAGCTTTCCTGATCAACCTGATCAAACAAATCAATAATATCTTCTTCTTAACACTAACACTTGTGCTGCTGAATCACATTTTTAACATATATCATGATACAACTTTTTTTTTTACAACACACACACACCGAAGCAAGCACATAAGGCCTACCAACACCCACACACACACACACACACACACCCAAACACTGCTCATGATGCCTTTTAGGTGGGTTATGTAAACCAGCAAGACAATATGAATCATAATAATGCCATATGAGACATACCACTGTAGTACCCACACACTAAAAACTAGCGGTACATTTGGGGTAGGCGTTTCTGCCTGTGTGCCAGTATCGGGCTTGTGAGCAAGTAAGTTCGTCTAGGAGTACTCGTTGGTGCGGGAACGGGTAGGTATCCTTGAGCGTAGGTCTTCCTACTTGTCGTTACCCTGAATAGTCTTGTAACAAAGACCAATTATGCATGTACATGTTACATTACATCTTGGAAGACTTGGTAGTGGATACAAAGGTTATTTCAAAGAACACATTTTACATATCTTGGTATACATAAAACTTGCAAGTACGTGTTTTAAGACAAAGTGTCAATACACCTGTAATCTTGGAACTGTTTTTCGGAGGCTTTACGATTATTAAATTCACGTTCTGATAACGAGAATACCTACCGCCAAACTGGTTGACCAATAAGCGAAAAGAAAGAAATCAATTACTGCGATTATCAAACACCAGTGTAATTTTCTGAATGATATACCCAATTAATGGACGAAATCACATAAAAAATTAATAAAAATGTTTACAAAATATTTATAATGATTTATTCACTTAAAAATTTACGTATGATTATTTTAGTTATTCTTTTTTTTTCCTCATCTGTACAACTAGCCAAATTGGCCACTCATTCAAATGTCTGGAGCGGCGGCGACGACGTACGTGTCGCCGAGCGGTAGATTTTCACGCAGGATGATCGCGCTGCATACAGCTTACACGTAACCGAATGTAACCGAGCAACTTTTGTATTGATCCAAAATGTGTCGATCATCAAGTGTATCAAGCTGACTAGCAAGATTAAACATTTATTATCGCGCTTCAGCTGGTAAAAAACGTGCAACTGTAAGGATCTTCAATTCAAGCACGCAGTCGACAGAAGGCCATTAACTGATGCACAACTTCGGCACTAGACCAGACGTGTTGACCACTTCTCGTAATGTCACGGTGAGTGAGTGTATGATGATCATGACGCCTTGACGGATCACAACTGACTTAGAGTCTGTCTGAGGATCTAAAAACATTGTTAGCTAGAATGTTCTTAGTATATAGTGTGCAGACCACTAACAGATCTAAGGCCTGTTTGTCGAAATGTTGTTTATACTAAGTCCCAACAATAACACTACTACAGCCAAACTAGTAAACTATACAGGTCATGTCAGAGGGAGTGCACTGCACTGTACTGTATTGTATAGTGTCCGTGTCTATGTGACAGTACACCATTATCGAGACAATTGTGCATGCCACAAATTTAAAGCAGTTACTAAGTTAGGTTAGTGAGTTACCGGTACTACATGATAATGGTACCACTACCACAGCTTGAAAATTATGCCAGTTGACATCTAACAGTTTTTTGTTTTGTTTTGTTAGATTAGTATAGAATCTGATGTCAGAACAAAGACAACTAACAAACATGACTAACCTATAGTATTAATTATGTTGATCTCAATTCACAGCATCAATCCTTGATCTTTCTTGAAACATGTCTAATCCTATGTAGCAGCTGCACACAGCTAGACTTGGCTGGACTGCTATAATACTAAATGTATCGGTGAGGTAGAGTACAGTCCTGTCGCTGTAGTCTACACAACGCCATGCCTTGCCTGGCGTCTTGTTGGGTTAGGGTTGTGCTAACTGCGACCGGCAGCCCCATACGCATAGCGTAATGGGGCTGCGGACTGTGGCATTCAGGATCATGACAGGGTAGTTCCAGTAAAATGTATGAACCTATTGTTGATGTCACTTGCAATATTCATCAGTGCATTCCTACCTTCGCAAACTTTTATTCTTATTGGAAGCAGTTGTGACGCGAACATTTTCCCTTTCTGAATTTACAAGGCAATAAACACTTACAAGAAACTGATGTAAGACCTAAACCTCACATTATAACGCTACCAGTTACACACTTCTTTTTGTTGTTGTTGTTGTTATTTAGACAAGCAGCTAAATGCAGCTGTTCCACTACCAAGCTGTGGATAACTTCATGTCACATGTGAATGGATGTGACAGAGGTGAGGAATACATCTGTTCTAACCATCTGGAAGTCAGTGGAGAGCAAAGATTATTCAAGAATTCTTCAAGGACGTTATCAAGCATACTTGGTAATGGTAAGTCTTTTAATGACACATAAGTACTGTAGTTAAAACGAGAAAGAACCATGCAGAGCACAATACTACATGATGTACACGTAGTTACATGAGTTCAGCCCTGGGTCTTACTATCATTTGATAAATTGTGACTTGTAACACCAGAAGATGCATGTCCATTTTTGGGTAGGGCCTATACTTATCAGCACTACTGATTGTGTGGCAGTGGCATGATGGCCCCATGACTGCTGGATGTAGCATCAGTTAACAAGTGGCAAGATACATGTATGTGTGGTCCATGATAGGCTGTGAATTACTATAAATTCTTATAATACCTTTGCAGAAAGAATGACTTTGCAAGTATTGTAAATTATGATTTTCCTATTAGATTATATGTAGGACGTATATGACATGATTGTAATTCCTATGAATAATCAATCAGATAAAGTGACCAATTCCTTTATCTCAAATGAGGTAAACTGTCCCCTTTTTTTCCTGTTTTCTTTTTCTCTGTCCATAGATTCACACTTGGGTTCTCTTCACCCTTACAATACTCTGAAGCTGCAAGGACTCTCATCAAAAGGGCCCCCATCATGGAAGACCCTGGCTGTAATACCACAGGTTTGTGTAAAGTGAAATATGATTTGAAAGGGAATGAGTCCATATTTGATTGGATATTTTGTCACAAAATAAGAAGAGCCTTTGTACATTCCAAATGCTTTGTGGAAAGTAAATGTTTATAGAGTTGTAAGTTAACTATTTGCGCCCCCCCCCCCAAAAAAAAAAGGGGTTGATAGTTATTATTGAAGCAAATGTGATAAGTTTTGCAATTATGCTGCTTCTTCTTTTTTCACATCAACCTCAAATAATATAAAAGGTGATGGTTACTTTGAGCATAGATAATACATGTAGTAACATTTTCAATGTAAACCAGGGTTTGAAACTAACTGATAATTTAATGTTTTTGAATGTTGCACTTTTGATTGCAGTTAATAAAATGTGAATAAAAGTTTGTTTGTTGTTATTAACAAATTTGTTGTGAATTCATTCCTCACTATTTGTCCAGAAACCTGCGGGACCACATCCAACGATAGGGACTTTTCGATTTCCCCTCCTGAATGTCGACGTCGAAGTAATGACGTCGTTTTAAGGAACTGTGCATACTCCATGTTCTCCAGTACATCCCAACGCCTGAATTGCAAACGCGTCTGCCAAGGATCTCATGGCCACCTATATTCAGAACACGAGTGATGTCATCACTTAGTGCAACCACTCGCCAGCCTGTTGGAGGGAAGGGAGCCATGACGTCGTAGCAGTACGTAGTGAACGACGTGCACTGGAAATCAAAATGGGCAATATCATCCCACATGTGACAAACGAACTGTAGCAATCTGGAACCACTCTTGTACAAGAAAGATGGCCATGTCCACACAATCAGAAAGTCCCTATTAGTAATATGTGGGATTCCTTTTGCACCAGATGGCCTTCTCATGGAGGTGGAAGGAACAGTTCTCGCGTCTGCACCTGCACCAACATTTCTGCAGGGGTTGCTTCAACTTTGGCTGTGTAGTGCACATTTTGGCTGGAATATCCCAACACGAAGAGCGCACCAATATTTCATCCAACCCTGTCTCACAAGATTAGGATATATTACAAGTAATTACCATTCCAGGTACAGAGATTGATCAACTTAAATATCCCAGTAGATTCAGGTCGATTCTGGAAATTGCTTTGAATATTTCCAGCAATTCGTTCTTTAAGATAGGAAAGTTGATTAACGTTATATCCCAATAAATTCATGGTGGTTTTACTTCTTCTGGCCCATTGATAGGACAGAAACCTTTTACCTCCGCTGAATTTAGGCAACAAATTCTCATTTGGAGCTTTAAAGGCATAATTTACCATTTGCAGATGAAAGCATTAGTGCTATAAAATAGTTCTAAAATGTGAGTTAGGGATACAAACAACCACTGTCAAAATTTGAATCCGTATAATCGATGTTAAGTGTTGTTAAATACACAAAATGTGAACAATAGTTATAATAAAAAATTTTCCAGACTAAACCGTATACAGTTACGGTTTATTGAGAAAAACCCTGATATCTCCTTATATTTTAGGTTTTATTGCAAATATTTCATATGGTAGGATGTTTTATGATACAACAGACCTACACATATGCATCAAATATGATATCTTGAAAATTTTTGAAATCACTGCTCCCAAAGGTAAACTGGACCTTTAATGTCTCAAGTATGTTAACTTGAATTTAAAAGAATATCCTTAAATACAATTCTTGTTTTGCTGCTTACAATGATTGTATGTCTCTGGCCTCTTAACACTGAGTTTAAAGTGTGATTTCCATCATAGTTATGAGCAAGGAAATCTTTTCATGTTACTTGAATTCATTGCAAATCATAGTAAAGGTTGCCTTCCCCGTTTGAGGTACACATGCACCAGATGCAGTATCAATTGAAAAATCTGTTATAAAATGTGTTTGTAGTGTACATATTCTTTGCAGGCGGAGCCTACTAACTTGATACAGGAATATTGGCAACTGAAGCAGTTCACCAAAATGATACTAATCCCAAGTGCTGACCATACAAATATAGGTTGACTGCAGTGTATATTTTTACAGCCAAAGGAGAGTCAAGAATTTCTAAAGGTTCAGATGGTAGTGGAAAACTAAATCACTCTTGAGGTTTTTACATTGTGAGTAACAGGGTGAGGATTTGGTCACTTTGAATCATATACCTGCCCTCTCTTTACTTATATTGAAGTTAAATCTCCAAGCTCACACAAAAGCAAAACACAAACTTCAACATAGCTTCTATGTACAATAGGATCTTACGTGTTTCCCAGTAATCTGAAAAAATACATGAGCATGAGCTTTACTTTCATGAAGATTCCTGTCATTGCCACTGCCGTTTCTAAATCTATATTTTCTTATTTAGAATGAATATGAAGTGCAATCAACCTTGCTTAAGTTGACCTTGCATAGATCTAGCGATATTCTGTTAAGTTATTTATTTCCTTGAGAGCATTCACTACATTTGAGCAGTGTGTTGTAGTATGTTCGAACAGATTGATATACATGTACATACAGTAGTACCTGCGGTGTACGAGACATGAGCAGACAATTGAATGGTTTGCATGACATGGCTGCACACTAACCCATCTTTTTTTCTTTTTTTTTTTTACTGGCCATACCCATCTGTTTGACCAGTAGGTACCCAGTTTGTCCATCTTTAATGGTCCATTCCTGAACAGTTACTGGTCCAACGGTGATTTTCACTGGTCCTGGACTGTTTTACCAGTGCCAGTGGGCAGTGTTGTGCAAAGTGAGATTACCTCAACAGATGGGAGAACTGTAAGGAGATTGCCATTAGATTTAGCCTGATGGTCAAAACTTACTTATAGAAATGTGATCCTCATCCAAAAGTTACTGTTCAGTGGTGAACTGATAGAGAAGACCATGTTAACCCATTGAGGACGGTTTGATTTTGCTACAACACACATTTCCCATAGACATTTGCCTCAGTATACTCATGACTTTTCAGCGGGTTCACACATCTTCATTTGTTTTTTTGTTTTTTTTTTTTTGGGGGGGGGGGGGGGTCATGACTTCTCTCCAGTCGGATATAAAGCTGTATTTACGCAGCGTGCAAAACAAGCACTCACTACATGGATTTGATACTACATTATGATATGACCAGTGTGCTGTTACATAATGAAGATACAAATCTCTTTCACTAAATGCGCCAGTATATAAAATTGTGTTCTATAGGAAGAAATATTGTACTTTAAAATATAATTGATGGTGACAAACAGTGCGATAATAATACATGTACATGCAGTATGTCTACTACCGCCATCCAATTCATATCTGTGGCCTACCCATTTCTTAATGGTGCATAATCTGTTTACTTTTTTTCTGAGATACAAATGTGTTTCTTGTGTGAAGAGCAAGGGGTATCACTTTGGTTTAATCAAAACTCACTGTACATTGTCTTATAATGCGTCAAGTTGAATGTAGTTTTCTTCGTGACAGAGTAAGAGGAATTTTGATAAGCACAGGTAGACAGACATTAACAGTGTATTGACAGTAAGTATCTATAACTGCGAAGAAGTGGATATACACATGGGACATAAAATCTGTTCATGTGCATTATGAAAGCAAAGAACTTTCCTCGATCCCCAAATACCTGCTTTCTTAGACTATAAGACTCTCTCTTAGCTATTATCCAATTAAAATTAGTTCAAGGAAAGTAAACACTCAACACATTTGTGACACTTGTAACATTTTTCATTTTACTATTTTGCCACTTATGTGAAACTGTCGTCACACATCAAGACATAACATAGACCTATTGGGAGAAGCGTGCATTATGGTGGATGTATACCACTTACCATAGCAATATTTCTAGTTTTACATGTATTCCATTTCTCTTGAAATTCAAAGGTAAAGGTTTAAAAAGGCCATTTCAAAAACAAAACCCTTCTTAATTCAGAGCAATTCTGATATACTTGTTTCATTTTGCCCGTTTGATGCCAAATTTCGTTCCATATTTACCTATAAGTGCCACAGTGTTTTTCTGTCAAAGATTTTACCTTTGATTTAAAGATTATGAACAGCTGTTTCTATAATTTTAACTGAAGTGATTTACAAACAAATTAAATCAAGTGATATTTCATTTGATATGATTGTGTAGGATGTTCAATGTGTGGACAAGTGAAAGATGTTCTTCAAGCCAACTTATGATTCATGAGAAATTATGGAAATGTGAATTTTGAGCATGTATGGATTTCATGGCTGTGTAATCTCAATATTTGAGTGTATATTATGACATATTTCTTTGTTGTGCAATTGTTATGTATTCCTGTAGGTACCTACACTGTTGTACATTGTGCCAAAGATAAGCAGTCTCAACTACCTGTACTGCATAAGCTGTTCGTCTTTGCTTACATAAATATTTTTGTGAATGAGAAGGTCACAGGAATTGTCACAAGATCTTATTTTCGTGAATTGACACTGAGACCATCTTAAATGCACTAAATATTATACCCCAGTAGCGCTTGGTAAGAATTTTGCTTGGTAAATTTGCCAACCAAAAATGATTCACAAATTCACAAAAATGGCAACTTATTTGGTACAATGCACTACTACATCGTGTACATGTATATTTTTAAATGCAACAACCCTATTCGTATGTATAGCCCTCTGTGTTTGTAGTGCAATTTCAACACGTGGATGCTTTTGCTTTGTTATAAGTTTCCAGTAAATAAAGCATATAATTTGTACATTGTATATCAAGGAAAAACACCTTAGCATGTCTTATACATACAGTTGTATGCTGTGAACTTACTCTCATAGATTGCATGCATGTGTTTGTGTGCGTGTTTGTGTGTGTGTCATATTGTTTACTTAGGCAGTCACATACCAAAAATAGGAGTACAAATATGTACCCCTAGTGGTACATATGCTTGTCCCTATACAAGGAACCCTAGAAGTACTCATCTGTACCCCATACAGGGGTACTTATATGTACCCCATACAGAGGAACATATAAGTACCACCTAAGGGAACATATAAGTACCTATGATGATACAAATGAGTACCCTTAAACGTACAAATAAGTACTCCATAGGGTACATATCTGTACCCCAGGTAGGGGTACTTATATGTACCCCTGTATGGGGTACATATGAGTGCCGCTAGGGTTCCTTGTATAGGGACAAGCATCTGTACCTCTAGGGGTACATATTTGCTCTCCTATTTTTTAGTGTGCAGACCCAACACTTCATCACATGAGAAATAACAAGTCTTTACTTGGTTGGTGTGTTTCAGTATTTTGAAAAGCTTTCTTTTATTGTTAAATTGCACTAATCATTACTCTGACCTTCTTGCTCTCACTCAATTATACGAGGTGACGCCTCCCTGCCTGTCATAGAATAACTTATATATTTGCTCTGCATACAAGTCATTTTAAAACGAATACATTCAAGGTCGAAACACACATCACAGACATTTTGTTCCTTTTGAAATAAAGAATGCCACTCTAGATTTGAATTGTGTGAACCAATTTGCTGCACATTCAGCGAGACGACCTGAGAAATTCAACACACTCGACTGATCTCATGACTTGTTTGCACACGTATTTGCAGATGATGCAGGAGCTCAGCACGTTCCCATAACCCTGTATGTTGTAAACTATTTGCTTGTATAATGTACATGAGGCTCTTTGGAGTTAGTTTTTTTTTTTTTCTGAATACATAACTATAGTTAGCTATTCCAGTGCATGACTGTATTTACCAAAAGATTGTTTTTATAGTGCTAGGCTGTTTGACCCTCTTTATTACCAGACCTTGTCGAAACCGCCCTCGTAGAACAGGAGATATTCTTTTGTTGATGATGGGTACAATCTAAAAATGATGTTCATATTAATTCACCGTGATCATTTCATATACAATACATAGGCAGGTTCCCTCCCCCACCAACTCTAAAAGCTAATAAAAGCCTGTTCCAGCGATTTGATATAGGTCAGCCGATTGTACAAGCTTCCTCGGCTGCTTCGAAGCAAGCATGAAGGTGAGACGTCTCACCGCCCTGTTCGAATCAAGCCATGTTGGTTTAATTAAAGTCCCAACCATTGCTTCTTTGTACACTTTTTTAAAATAATGTAAACCCAAGTAATCATTATTTCTGCAGTGGAATCTCCATGTCGGCCATGATCACAATTTATTAGGGGAATCTCTCCCCCCCCCCCCCCCCCACCACCACCACCCCCTCTCTCGTCTCTCTGCGGCTGCCTCTTGTCTGGCTGTCTGTCTTTCTCTAAGAACTATACGACAGCAACTTTTTTGGCTGATATTTTATCGTTAGCGGTCTCTAAACCTGCATACGTGGTCTGAGGAAAAAAAAAAACACAGACCACTCTTCATTTGGATCTTGCACTCTTTTCGTGGTGGTTGTCTCTCCAAATACTGAAGCGCAAAGCGTCAAGACTACAGAAATAAACATGGCACCAACATATAAATGGTCATACTGCTGCATTAAGTGTGACAACAAAAAGAAGATATTTGTCATTGTCAAGACGGTAGTGAAGTGGTGAAGAAGCACGTCATTCGATCGAGATGATCACATCGGATGGCTAATGAACCTACCATTCTACACAGGGGGTCTGCAGCGTTTTCAATCAGGTATTCAAAAAGGAATGCAGAAAATGACATGATTATAGAAACAGTATTCAAACATAGTCCATGTATCGTAGATTATATTTGACAAACAGGGCACAGCGATCGTCTTGACACTGACAAATCTTGTCGGCTCGGCTCGTGAGAGAAAAATGATTTGCATTATGTAAAGAATAGTTTCAAAAACGCAACTGGCTGTGACATTCGGCCATTCTTGTTACACATCCACCCGAAAATTGCAAACAAGCTCGTTCAAAAGGGAAAATATGGAAATTATTTGCACTGCCGTTTTAATGTGAGTGAGTTCTAAACGATCTTTTGTTAAATGACAAGCAGTAGAACGCACCAAGATTATCACGATCATTATTATAGTGGAAGAGGAATGTGAAACTAAATTCTCCCTTACAATGTTCAGGCGATTATTTATTTCGATGTTGTTGTTTTCTTTATTTGACTAACAACGTGCAGAAACAAGTAAATGAAATGAAATGAAATGAAATGGCATTACTCAACAAATGACGCTTAAAGGGAGAGATATAGAGTCGAGGCATCTGAGAGTATACTCACGGACAAAAGAAAACAAATATTGTTGAAATTGCACAGGTGTGGTTGACTAAACACCCTAATCGACTTATTGACGCCCGTATCGCTGACACTCTATCTCATTAAACCATAAACTCAAGTCATACAGCCATAACATCCAGCGAATTCCCAATACCAAACTTTGCCGGTAATTAGCGCCCAATGGCCGGTTTCATAGATGTTATAAACAAGTTGGCTGTAAATGGTGTTAATGGATCTAAATTGGAGCTCCAACGCATAGCTTCGTTGCTGCAATAGGCACTAAATGTGTTGAGTTTTGATGAGCGACTCTCCAAGATAAATTATCATCCTCGAATACTTGAATAGACTAACACACATTACAGGAAGTGAGAGAGATTTAGGAGTGATAACGGCAAACTTATTGTCATCACCTTAGCATCATGCGATTCATGGCGTGATTATTATTTCTACTTTAAATTTTCGCTCTTCCCTGCCTTAGATGATGAGTTAGTCCCCTATATCCTAAATATAATTTCATTTGATATAGTTAAAATATCAACTCATTTGAATGCGGGTTTTCGTACATTCATTCTTACACTTCACTTTGCCGCCCTCGCCATATCTTTTCTTTCTCTCTTTCTTTCTTTCTTTCTTTCTTTCTTTCTTTCTTTCTTTCTTTCTTTCTTTCTTTCTTTCTTTCTTTTTGAAATCGGATATGATCAGCTACAACATGACCGATCTGCTTATGGACCCAAAACGACTATATAGAACGCTGTATTTATGACCAACAAGACAGTGCTCGGTACGCCTTTACCTTCACTAAGATCATCGGAAATGGATATTGCGATGTGAATTGTACACGCTATCTAAGAGCTACATTCTAGAATAGTAACTTCACTTACTGAATAAGATCTAGTCGATAATTATCCGATCTATGAACACGGAGCCCACGCTGTAAACGAGCTTTATGATATAATCACCTTTTTCCCCTGTTTCGAGCTGAGAAGTGCACAGTGTGCCCACAAATATCCCGATTTGACTGCCATTCCCAATCAAAGACGGCCTAATCTGGTACAAAATGGAATCATAACAGGTCTTTGTTTCATGAATAGATTTACCAAATTTCTTTGATCTTCTCACAGCTTGTTTTTTATATCCTTGCTTTTGTACCTTGTCTTCTTTATGTTGTGTTATGAGTTTTCAATTTGCTCGCAAGAACTCAATCGACGCCTCCTCTTCTACACTTTCTACACTTTCTACAGTCTCCATCTATTTCATGGTTTTCTTGAGTATCTGATTTGATTTTCTCTTCCCTTCGGCTTCTTGATATTCTGTTTCTATTTCATATGCTGCCGCAGCTTCCTCTGCCTCGACAAGACTATTAGTGAAGCAAGAACGAATTCATCCTCCTATAGTCGAGGTTTACCTCTCTTGAACAGAGTTTTGGCACACGTGTCGTCACATAAAATGATAGTGGGACGCTTCCTATTTAAACCAATCCCTGTACGGTCTTGCCGCTCTTCCCCGATATGAGAGATAGATCGGGTCCAGGTCGTGATAGTCGCACGGCCACTGGAGAAGTTTCTATTAGTACCATACATAAGGGGATGATAATAATGATGATAATAATATGGAAAATTTATATAGCGCTGATAAAGGGACAACGAAAGGACAATGAAGAAAATAGTTACAGATTGGGTAAAAGACAATATTTCAATTTATTTCGGACGTTTCTTTCTATAATAAAATTGTAGGGCCTAGAAATTGAAGAAGGTGCAAAGAGCGAAGACGGTGTTGGTGTTGGTGTTCCACGGGACAGTCTGTATCGATTTTTAGCACAATCGCCAGGAGAGGGCGACATACTATACCCACATTGGTCATTTTGTCAGTACCTCGATGGGTTTTCAGAGAGGTGGAAACGATTTGTTTTAATTTTATTTGGAACGGTCGTGACAAAATAAAGAGAAATTTATTGTATTTGAATTATGATAAAGGGGGAATGAAAATGCTGAATTTTAGGTACATGGTGTATGCCCAGCGCGTAATGTGGATTAAGAGACTTTTTAGAGGTGATAAGAATATGAAATGGAAACAGTTTTTTGAACATGTATTTAACAAAGTAGGAGGGAGATTAATTTTTCATTTTAATTATGATCCCCGGTTATTAAATATTAAAGCGCCGAATTTGTATTTCGAATTTTTAGATATTTGGGACTATTTGAAAGGAAAGAATGTAATTGTTAAAGAAACGTATAATGAAAATCGACTAATTTTTAATAATTTTTTTTATTTCAGGTAGGAATTTTCCCTTTAATGAAAAATTATTTAAAGCTAATGTATTTCAAGTTAAACATGTCATTGACGCTGGTGGAAAAATTAGACCAGGGGCTCATTTTATTAGAAAGGGCCTAAATGCAGACGATTTAATTTCTCTTTATGAATTGTATGATAAATTTCCAGCAGAATGGAAGGTGGCGAGAATAAGTAACGTGAGGGATCATATTTTGAGTGATATCCCTGCTGATGTTTTTGAAATTAGTCTTAATATAAACAAAAAAGTGTACCCCTTAGTGTCAGTATCTTCAAAAATGATTTACAATATTTTTATTGGTACCATTGAAGATTCTTTTCTTTCAAAACACCCAGAAGTATTAGCATTAAACATGGATAGATCGGCTACTGCAGTTTGTTTTTCTATTCCTAGAATTTCGACACTAGACTGGAAGCTGAGAGAATTCCAATATAAGCTTCTGCACAATGTTATTTTTTGTAATGATAAACTTCACCAGTTTGGAATAACTCAATCAAATCTGTGCTCCTTTTGTAGGGAAGAGGTTGAAACATATTATCATATATTTTATGACTGTCCTTTAGTTTATCGAATATGGAACGAGGTAGGAAATAAACTAAAATTTCCTCAGTTTGTTAATATAGATTGGCTTGACGTTTTACTTGGATTCAGGGAAAATATCAAACTCGATGCTTTGTTGAATCATGTGTTAATTTTGATTAAGCATATGATTTATGCTAACCGTAAAAGTGGAAGAGTTCCAACCTGTAAAGAAATATTTAGGGCAATCGCCACCTCAAAACAGTCTGAATATGAAAAAGCAACTTTAAAGGATAAATTGACATTACGTTACGCGAAATGGGAAAATTATATTTCATGAATAATTATTGCATCCTGTTAAGACATATCTTTTGTATTTATCTCAGTCAATTTATTTAAAATGAATGGAATATCCTGTGTTTTGCTTTGCCCGCTCCATATACTGGTTCTTTTTCTCTGATCGTCATTATTAAAGCTTAATCAAATATTATCTGGTTATGAATCTCCACTTGCCTAAGACCCAGAGAGATATTAGTTCTCATGATGTTTATAACTGGTGAATAGATTACATTTTAAAGATTTTGTAATTCCATCACCTCTCATGTTTCTTGTATTTGTTTTTAGATAAAATCTTTATTCAGACTGGTGACTGAATCATGTCAAGTGTGTACAATTTATTAATGTTTAATCTATATTTTGCACAAAACCTTTTTGTTGTCCGTCAAACAGTGTAATATAGATATTTTGTGTCACTACAATGTAACAATGTTGATTGGTCTGAATAAAGGCTATAAAAAGCGTCAAAAAAAATTTGTGAGCGCTACTTGCTGCATGGTTTCTGATTTGTGAATTCTACTCTCTGATCTCTATAGCACGATCATACTGGAAAAAAGATCTTTGGTCGTCTGTACACTGCCAAGCTTCTCGATCTTTTAAGCTTGCATCACTAGTGCGCCCCCCCCCCCCCCCCAAAAAAAAAGAGAGAGAGAGAGAGGGAGAGAGAGAAAGAGTCAAACTTCGCAAAGTGTCAGTTGCGAGCGCTCAATGATATTAACCGCGATCGATCACACTGGCAAAGCATTAGGAAGTTTAAGATCGCCATCTTCAAGACCTCGATACTTTGCCAGTATGACTGCAAACCTCCCTCCAAACTTCCCACTCAAAGTTAAAATTAGCCCTGCCAATGACAATTCTCGATCTTTTGCCAATGCGAACGCTAGAAACTGAAACTTAAGCGAAGTTTATCACGTGACCATCAGCCCACGTCACCTGTTTGCGGACGGTGCCTCCGAAGCGTCGTAATGTAATGTAAAGGTGTTCATTGTTACATCACAATCCTAGTCAAACATCCAAAGACCGAGAAGTTTGGATGCCAGTAGCCGCGGTCACACTGACAAAAGATCGAGAAGTTTAAGATCGCGAATTGCCAGTGTGACCGCAAACTTCCCGCAAAACTTCTCTCAAAACTTCTTGCGAATCTTTCCACTGAAACTGGCGATATTTTCCCACTCCCGCCAAACTTCTCGATCTTTTACCAGTGTGAACGCTAGAAACTGAAACTTCGCGAGGTTTGTCAAGTGACCAACCACCACCTGTTTTCAGGCGGTGCCTCAGAAGCGCACGGCTATATTGTGTTGTACAGGTGCTCATTATTACGTCACAATCACTAGACATCAGACGCGACGGTGCCGAGGCTTCTTTGTTTTGTTTTGTT
The DNA here is from genome assembly GCF_964275005.1 of Diadema setosum. Taxonomy (NCBI): domain Eukaryota; kingdom Metazoa; phylum Echinodermata; class Echinoidea; order Diadematoida; family Diadematidae; genus Diadema; species Diadema setosum. The sequence goes on from NC_092685.1 coordinate 23,286,215, forward strand.
TTGTTTTTTTCCTTGCGCACGCCCACTAGTATATCTTCTCAATCCAAAGATCGCGAAGACTGCGCCCCTTTCGTTTGAGTGTGAAGTTTGGCGAGAAGTTTCGCAAGAAGATTCGGAAGAAGATTCGCAGGAAAGTTGCGGTCGCATTGGCAAACTTCGAGATCTTGAAGATCGCGATCTTAAAGGGATTGTACAGTATTGATGGAGATGAGAATTGGGCTTTTAACTTTTTGCGAGATACCGAGAAAACACTTATGATATAGTACAGAGCATACCATTTGAAGAGGTATTCAAAGTTTATTTGATGAAAATCGGGTTTGGAATGACTGAAACATCCAAAAACAAAATGAAACAAAGCGATCGTAATAAAGTGTGGGTCCCACATTTTATTAGAATCGCTCTTTTTTGGATATCTCAGCCATTTCAAAACCAATTTTCATCAAATAAACATTGAATTCCTCATAGAATTACATGCTCTTTCATATTTCATAAGAGGTTTCTCATTATCTCACAAAAAAAAAAATGTTAGAAATCTGAAATTAGGTCTCAACCAAAACTATACGATCCCTTTAAATTTCGATTTTTGCCAGTGTACTGCATTCTTAGAGATCAGTATCAGCGATTCTATCCTGTTTTGGTATAGCCTTGCGATAGTGGGTGGGTCTGACCACAGAACTCTACACATTAGAGTGTAGAGTTTTGTGGGTCTGACACGTAGCCTCTTGTCAACGGCCCTCATAGCGCTGATCGAGTCTAGAGTCAATATCGAGGCGAGCCAGTTATCGATATCGACTCTGCATGGCACGGACTCTCAACAGTGCCAGGACCTTCGCCCTCGACGAGTCGGATCTGACACCTACTGATCTGTACTCAAATTAAAGGGATGGTATAGGCCTCTTGGATGAGGTGAGGATTCAGCTTTTATTTTTTGCGAGATACCGTTTAGAAAGCACAGCGAAATGTTAAAGAGATATACAATTCTTATAGAGGAATTCAAACTTTATTTGATGAAAATCCGTCATGAAATGGCAGAGATATTAAAAAATAAACTAAATCAATGGGATCCTAATGAAAGATGGATCCCACCTTTTATTTAGATCGCTTTTGGGGGAATATCTCAGCTATTAAAAAAACAATTTTCATCAAAACTAAACTTTAAATTCCTTTTAGAATTATGATCCTCTTTCATATTTCATAACAGGTTTCTACATCTCGAAAAAATAACGTTTGAAACCTGAAATCCCGTCTCAACTGAAATTGTGTAGGCTCTACTATACATAAATTAGTGCTCGCTGATATTTCAGTTATAACAGTTTCAGGAATTGAAAAAAGTAACGAAATGAAAAGGAGGCATTCTAACTGAATTTCCAAAAATAGTGAATTGGGCGAACAGTTTGCTGTTGTTTCTGCTTATGAGCCAGGTTTAGTTTCTTGTAAGCTGGTAATTAGTTGGTAGGCATCTGCCTTAAAGTTATCTCACTGTAGCTCATCTTTGATACAACTTCTAATTTATATACTGTTTCCGGATTTGCAGAATGATTGCACTTTCCTTCAGGACCTAACTGTTAAATAATTGTGTGCAAGTAGACCTAGAAGTAAATTAGCTTCAAGAGTTAACTTTTTAGTTATAACTTTGGTCAACTGTTTAAATCATTTTTCAAAGTGGCGATGATTGTACAAATCTTTTTCTGTAGGACTATAGGACACTAATGTTTAGATGAATACATATAATGTAGGTCTATTGATCGGAAACTATGACAGAGAATGCTTTGAAGAAAGAAAACAAACAAAATTAAGATATCAGTGTGACATTGTATTTGAGGTAATCCAAAGAGCTTATAGGTGGTGAGGAGAAAAATAACTTTGAGGTAATCTTGATCCGTTATAAAAAAAAACAAACAAACAAACAAACAAACAAAAAACAAACAAACGAACACACACACACACACGCACACACACACACACACACACACACACAAAAGAAGCAAAGAAGCAAAATTATACAGTATACAGTAGTACATTGTATAACCGTGCGCCCCATCCGCACTTTACACGGTACACTGTAGTACGCACACGGTACGCAAGCGTGCGAGGGGGGAGGGCTAGGTACATAGAGATACATAGGTGGGATCGACCTACCTGGATAATCGATTCTTCGTCCAGAGTATGCGCATGCGCATTTTCATCACGCCGCATGACAAACAAGATGGAGCCTTACCAGAACTACGAAGGCCACGCGACAAAGCGCCAAAGAACTGATGTTGGGGGGCGAGGAATTCAGTCAGGAGCAAGGGTAATACTCCTTCGTAACATTTTCTGTTAAAGGGTGTCTTGAGAACTCAGTACAATATCTAATGGTAGATTTATTGCGCCACATAATTGAGTGGGCCCAGGCCACGTTTCGACCAAGCCCACGCGCCGCCATGGCATGCACTCTCTGCAAATGCAGAAAAGCACGCGTTGCATTTTACCTGTAGGCCTACCACACTATGTATACCAGGGAGATGGGAACTGACTATACACATTGAGTATTGACCAAGAACATTATGCATTATGCCCTGGCCCCGGGCCTGGCGTGTTGAATACACTCACTGTAGTATGGGCAAGAACAAGCCATTGATCGATCGAGACCTTTGCTTTGGGCGCTAGACTAGTAACTCTTGCACCTGTTTGTCATAACATAATGACCTCCACCATGTCCACCACAGGCAAAAGTCCAAACATTTTTGACACTGACAGACACCACAGTCACTTTTTTGACGGACAAAACGCTGTAATTTAAGTGACGAACACCACAGTCACTTTTTTGACGGACAACACGTTGAAAGTGACGCACACCTCGGTCACTTTTTTGACGGACATCCTCGGTACATTTGACGCACCCCCGAAAATACTGAAACAATTTTTGCATACGTTTTATTCAAGCAATTTCATTTTCTTTTGATTCGTAAACATAATTTGTAAAAGTTTCGGCAAGTTTCCCTTACCCTGGCCCTGTAAGCACCGTACCGTCATTCACCGTACATCACGCTGCTGCATGTACAATGTACGATAGTGTGTATTCTGTGCATGCAATCCATACATGACAATCACATTGTGCAGATGCGCTGTGTGTGCGCGGCCATTGCTAGTCCGGTGGATGCATACTGTAGCGCAGGTACACACCATGCCACGCCACGGCATTCCCGCGAGTACACACAGCCCAGTCGCTGTACGTAGTAGATTCGCACAGCGTATACTAACAGCATCGCGCGTCTCATTAAGTCTGGCTAATCCCGAGAGCAGAAAATGGCATGCGGCAGGCAGTTTCTTCTGCTGCTGCTTCTTTTACTATCAAAAATTTGCCTTTGTTACCACAGAACATTATTTAGAAAATGTGAGGAGAAAGGGTGGCTTTTAAATTATTTGCTTGCCAGATTCTGGCAAGCATTTTCCCCTCTTATTCCAAAACGCTTCCCGACTTTCACTTGCCGCGGGAAAACGCTCACTGTAATTTCACTCGCGGTACGTGTATACGGTACTGGTAGCGTGCAAAAATGCGTGCAGTTTTCCATAGCAAGTGACGCACCCCTCGGTTCAAATAATGCGTGTTATTTTCCATAGCCAAGTGACGTACCATGACGCACCCCTTGGTCAAAAATTTGACCGACAATGATGGGATTTTGACGCACCCCTCGGTCAAAAATTTGACGGACAAAGCTGGTAAAATGACGAACACCTGGGTCACAAATTTGACGGACCAAACGAGGAAATGACGCACCCATGTCCGGGGGTAGTGGGGTGAGTCATTACATTGACAAACTTTGCATTAACAGCCTCAAATTTGAAGTGAGATTCAAGACCAGGCAGGGCCAGGCAGCTGCACTAGCCTGCAGTAGAAAAAGAGTTTTCACCATTTTGACACTTGTCTCGCACCACCAGTTCGGGCAACCTCAGAATTCGGAAGTTTTCCGATATCGGCAGTCCTGGTCAAAGCCTGCTGTAGAGCGCGCTCAATACTTCCGAATTCGGAAGTGTCCGATGCGGTAGCGGCCGTCGGCAATGGGAGTGCATGCACGCTTTCTAGTTTCATATTGCTACACAGCACTCGTGCGAGGCAGGGAGACTGACGGCGCAAAGCAAGGAAATACGACTGCATCTCAGAAATTCATATCAAAATCAACTTTTTTTTTCGAATTTTACATACATGTACCTTGATGTGTGGATTGTGGAATATCTGTCAAACTTGTAGGGTGAGTTCCTTTGAAAGCAGTTTAGAATTGTGATTATGGGTGAGAGTGGTTAGTTACATGTAGGTAAGAAGAAGCGTGCCGTTGTTAGCCAAAGCGTGCCGAAAGCCAAAAATCTACGAAAACTTCCGAATTCGGAAGTTTAACTTCTGATTTCGGAAAACTTCCAAATTCTGAGGTTGCCCGAACTGGCACTGCACCATTGGTCAGAATATGCAATCACAGTTATTCACAGCTAGTTTGCTCTGTGATAATTCGCTCTTAAAATCCTACAGCCTCAAATATCTGCATCTGAGTAAGATTCAAGAGCAGTAAAAAAGGAATTTTCACTGTCTTGACACTTTACTGTTCAAATTTACACTTGTCAGAATTTGTCGATCGCAGCTAGTTTGGTAGCTGGGATAACTGTGTTGCACAGGAGCAGACAGCGCAGCGCAGCACGCACAGTGTACAAAAAACATGTTCACGGCAGCAGCAAGCGCCGTGATTGATCTGATTGTACAGTAGAGGTGTAGCTATTTCAGCAATCAGAGCAAGTTCTTCTACTGTATGGTATCTTTAAAAGATACTTTTTCCTCCTTTCAGCTTGTACCGTGCTCCGAGCGAGTCACCCATGTGTGTGTGTGCGTGTGAATGAAAGTAGATTGTGAAAAATGTGGTTATAATTTATATGGTAAGACAAGGGTGAAAGAAAATAAAGCCTGTACTAGGAAAAGGGGGAAAAGGAAATGAAAAAAAATACATGTACATTCAAAAATTTGAAAAAATGAAACAAAAGGTTAACAAAATAGAGAGTACAGAAAGAGAGGAAAGAAAGAAGAGGAACTTGCAGTACATGTATAAAGGAATGCAAGGGAGATATGAATGAAAAGAGGTAAGCAAAGAGAAAAATATAGATGGAAAAAGAAAAACACGATCTACAGTACTGTACAATTGTGTACAGGTAGAATAAAAGAATGAGAGATGAGTCAAACTGGATGAAAGCAAAGATGGAAAGGAAGGAGAGAGTTATACAGGTTGAAAAAGAAGGAGAGAGATATACAGGTTGAAAAGGAAATAAAAGGATTCATTAGAGTGACACATAAAAAGATATTAGAGAGGATAGAAAGGAAAGAGCCTTGTGGATGGGGGGAAGGGGAACAACCCCGAAGGAAGCAAAGAACAATTAGAAAGTATAGTTCAATAGGACATTGTTTGAGAGTTTAATAGACAAGAGGGAAATGACAAAGAAATGAATGATAAGAAGGAAAGGGAAATTTAGACCGATTCTACCTGAAAAGATAGAAAAGAAAGATATAGGCCTATGTGGCAGCACACACTCGCAAACACGCTCAATCGCTTTGAATGTAGCTACAACCGCTAACGCGAGACTTGGCTGAGGAAACGAGAAAGAGAAAAGCAAATTTTAGCTTTTCAACAGCACCATAGAAAGAGCCGCTGTTGGCTATACACTCGGACCAAATGATTGACCCTCAGTGCATGCGCTGAACGTATTCGCACTGTGCTTGTGTACAGAGCAGCATTTCAAGCGATTGAGATTTTCCAACGATTTTCTGACACTTTTAGATGCGGAAAGTGTGAAAACTTCTATTTGACTTTGGAGACTCAGATGCAAGTACAGTATTTTGGGTTACTGAATGATAAGGGCGAGTTTGTGCATGCTTGGAGATTATTTGACAAACAGGTGCGAAAGTACACTAGTGCCAACCTTTGTTTATTATATCAAAGGCCAGTCTAGTTTTGGCTCTGTGCAATGCATCAGGAAGGATGTAGGAATATTATCACAGCTCTATCTGAAAAATCTGCACCAAGGACCAAGGTTCGATCTCTTGTGCCAAAAAGTGACCATGCGTGATTTGTGAAAGCATGGATTAGTCAGCGGTTAAAAATTGGACAATGTTACAGTCAAATTATGGGCAAGTTCAATGAATATCACTTTGATACAACAAGCCTTCTCTCTTTTGTTAACCATGGTGAATGGTGAACTAATGTGCTGCATTGGCACCACAAACATGAAACAAGTCCCTGCATGGTACAATGTACCTAATAGCTGGACTTCACCAAGCCAAGATACCAAGGCCTGACCCCCTACAGTATGTAAATTTTGTAATCAATCAACTGTTCAATGCAAACATTGTCCGTTACTGTATCTCGTGTCACACTAAGACCTGTGGTATGAGTATTATGGGGGAGGGGGATGTTGGTCCTCACTGAAGTCTGAACATCTTGTAATAATCAGTCATTTCTGATGTCAACTTCACTAAAAAAATTTACAACTGTACAATATTGTACATAAACTAATGTAATTTCTTCTGCTGTAGAATCTACATAAAGGGCTAGGCCTACATGCAATTGACCCAAAAGATCAGTCTGTACATTTATCGTTGGGGATACATGTTCTGTGGAGATTACCGGTAGATGGTCTTGCTTCATGGAATCTCGTATGCAGACTGAAGGCTGTGATGCATGTGTACAATACATAGGGGATGCTCTAGCACGGAAGCTGATACAATGTACTGTATGCCAGTGATCAGTTACATGTACAGCTTATCAAGAAAGAGTCTAGAAGTGCACACACTGCATGTGCTTCTATGCTCTTTGGTTATCACTGTGTGTTAGCGTGTAATTACAAATTGTAGCTGTGTCTTTCTCCATGAGAATTCTACCTTAATCGTTGATATTTCAAACAGCTTGTGTATTTAGTATGAGATGTGAATTTTACTATTTAACTCTATCTCTGTTACGGGTCGATTTAACCGGCCCAAAGCCTGCCACCAAAATGCTCTGGCCGATTCAGTCGGCCCTATTTTGATTGACAGATTACTTTAAAGGCTTTGATGGTACCATTCTATGAACTTTAAAAGTTAAAAAATGGTGTAAAACTCCTCCAGACAGTCACATTTTTTTTCTGTCTATTTATATGTAGATATACCCTACATTGTAGATGGAGTTTCTATGTATGTACACAAGGTATGTGTATATTCAGTAACAGCACTTGCCTTCTCTCTACACAGGATTGCTTCGAAGAACAGCATAAACCGCTGCCCTCCAGTGTCGTCCATGTCAGCAACCTTTCAGACAGTGTCAGTGAGGCAGATATTGTCGAGGCGATGCAGCCATTTGGGTTGATAAGGTACAAGTTGTATCAGTGATTTCTTAAGTGTTTATTTTTTCATTCAATATTTCTAAAGTGTGCTTTTTTGATGCCTCCACCACAGAAGTATCACCAGGGCCCCGTTGCTAGAAACTTTGCGTTTAAACGCAACTTGCAACTGATTGTCACTGACCATTCTGATTGGCTCAGGGTCTGCCCTATTAAGAAGACATGCATGCAACAATGATTTTGATTGGCCAGTGACAATCAGTTGCAAGTTGCGTTTAAACGCAAAGTTTCTAGCAACGGGGCCCTGAGGCATTATGTTTTCGGGTTGTCTGTCTGTCTGGACAGCTTAAGGACCATTTTGGGATTCCAAATGAACTCTGTGAAACTTAATACATGTACAGTACTACACTGTACATGTATTAGCCAAGGAAAGAGGAGGTTACGTTTTCATCGGCGTCGATTTGTTTTTCTGTGTGCAAAATAACTCAAAAAGTTGTGAAGGGATTTGAATAAAACTTGCTATAAAGTTGATAATGACACAAGGAACCAATGATTAAATTTTGGTAGTGATCTGAGAATTTCTATGGATTATTGGACCATGGGTCAAGGTTCAAATGTCAAAAGATTTGGTTGAAGGAAAAGTCTACTTAATGTACCTATTGTATATTATACAAATAATACAAAAGGTAGAGTGCATCTTTTAATAATGGTGCAGCATACAAGAGGGGCACCAAGTGCATGTTGAAAGACACAGTTACTGTACTAAGTGAGTGTGAGCTACATTTCCTCTAGCATCACAAAGTTAAATCTATCCATTTCAGCAGTGTATTTGTGTCATAAAATGGGTTTAACTTGTTTTCACTTGCACACTACCTTTATGGGAGAATACCAATTAGCTACTTATGTAGAATTTGCTTCCATGCCAAGATGTCTGATGAAATTCAAAAGAAATGTTCAAAACACATGGAACAATACTCTGGAATTGTTTACAGTTAATTAGTGATTTACAGTTGTAGGATGTGCTTGTGACTGACTGAATGTACACTACAAATGTTACACTGTACATGTGTATATTGTGATGCCAGATTAAGTGCAGTCACAAACAATGTATACTTTTTAATTGTGCACTTTTTGCACTCCGATTCATTAATGAAAAAAATAAATGAGTGCACGCGCGACTCATTTCAGTGCTTTTGATTCATTGGCTACATTCTTGAACCCATTTCATACAATCATGCAACACATTTGGGCTTGTGCCATTCAGCTATTAATCATGTCATTTTAATTTCTTGTCAGTCATTTGAAACTGTCATCTCACGTTTTCAAGATGAAGTGTAGATCTGTCAAGAGAATAATGCAATATAGCGGAGGCTTTACTGTATACCATTTGCTAGTTTCTTATATTAACCTGGAAACTTGTTTACTTTACATTTAGCCTTCTATGTCTTTCTTTATTTTGATTTTAATGTTATGGTTCACACACTTTGTTGCTCCATTCTTGCAAGAATCGCAATGGGAAGAAATCACACGTTATTTTTTTTTTTGTATTCTTTACCATTCCCCTTGCTACTTGAACAGTTTTGTACACAGGATCCAGAAGGGGCAGGCTTTGGTAGAGTTTGAGGACATGAAGAGCGCCAAAAGTTGTGTTGAGTTCACACAGGTAAGTCATAACCAAGTTGTCACAGCTGGTTCATTAGCTACAAATGTATGTTTGTAGTTTTATTGTGGTAGAGGTTTTGTTGCTCTTCTTAAATTTATTTGTTTATTATGCTGAACAATATATGTGGTAGTGGTAAGAAATATGCATGCATCTCATCTCATACACATTACAGTGTGTGTAACAGTGAACCTGTACAAACTGTAATTAAAGGGGATGGCTAGTATTACTGATCAGTGGGAATCAGTGGGAATGCTGGAGGATGATTGTTCCAATCCTTGTGGGATTCATTTAAGAGTACATTAGATATCTATTATTGTTCTGTGAAAAATATTTGCTTCAGAATGGTCTCATATTCAAGTAATGTGCAGTTTAATGTTTCCGGGTTAGCGTGCATGGTCAGTGACGGGGCATTAATCTGTACATTACTTGAATATGAGACCGTTCTGAAGCAAATAATTTTTACACAACAGTGTATATAATGTACTCTTAAATGAATCCCACAAGGATTGGAACAATCATCCCTCGGCATTCCCACTGATTCCCACTGATCGGTTACTAGCCATCCCCTTTAAAGGTCCAGTTTACCTTTGGGAGCAGTGATTGAAAAAAAAATTAAGATATCACATTTAATGCATATGTGTAGGTCTGTTGTAGTATTACAAAACATGTTACCATATACATTTTTTGCAATAAAGCTTAAAATTTAAGGAGATATCAGTGTTTTTCTTAATAAACCATATCTGTAGATGGTTTAGTCAGGAAACATTTTTATTATAATTATTGTTCACATTTTGTGTATACGGATTCAGTCTTTGACAGTGGTTGTTTCTATCCCTAACTCACATTTTAGAACTATATTAAAGCACTAATGGTGGGTTTTTGTTTCATCTGCAAATGGTAAATTATGCCTTTAAATGCATTTTTGCGTATACATACTTACATATTCAGGTTGTGTTGACAAAGCTACAGTGTCTTATCTCTAAAAATGCTTGCATATCATTGTGTATCTTGAAACCTTCTGAACGATCGTGATTTGAAATGATTTTTCATGCAGGCCCATCCAGATAACATCATCAATGTTGGAGGAAAACCAGCATACTTTGACTACTCAAACAGTGCCAGGATCATCCGCCCAGGGTATGCGAGCTAATCAAGCCAATATCCACTGCCTCTTTTCTTAAATTCCCAACTGTATGTCATTTCCCTTGATTATGGGTACTGTTTTCTTATTGTATTATAATGTTTCTAGTTTATAAAATCTTTGTATGGACATGTACACTATACATGCTACCAGAGTCTCTCTCTCTCTCTCTCTCTCTTTCTCTCTCAAGTCCAAAACTTAAGACAAAATATATATGCTAAATGCAGTGAAAATCTGTAAATGTAATTACCATACTCAGTATTTTCCATAGGCGATGACGGTAGATCAAATTATTGTTTTTACAGTACGTGCACCCTCTACCATGTCAGTGTTGGTGATTTGCATCCTGCATCCAACAAGATATTGTGTGCAAAGTTTGTATTTCAGAATGATCCTAATTGAAGTACCTTCACCTCCACTTTCACCCATGGAATTGTGATTAAGAAAAGCACGTGTAAAATGACCAACATATAACACTATTTTTCTTTCTTTCCTTCTTTTTCAGACAGTGTGCCAAATCTTACCCTTGTGTAGACCACAACTGGAACTTTCAGTACAAATAATTATTATTATTGTTATTATTGTTGTTATTATTATTATTAGTAGTAGTTTAGTATTATAAAATGGGTTCAAGAACGTAGCCAATAGGAAGCGCTGAAATGAGTCACGTGGGCTTTGATTACTTTAGTACCATTGCACTGCAGTACCAGTGCGCACTCAATCAGTTGTTACAAGTGCGTCGCGCGCTACTTATACGCGCTGTCAATACCTGTAAACAACTTCTAGTTCGGTCTGCGTATGTCGGCCGGCCTTTCTTGTGTGCATAGCATATTATGTGGCGTACGTATACAGTACTCGATACGTACAGTACTTACATGTGCGGGATTTCCGAGTGCGACGTACTTGACTCGACTCTCTCTCTCGAGTGCTACATGTAGCTGACTGGACTATTGACCCACAAAGGTACGTGAAAATGCTGTTAGTATTCGACCCATTTTATAAAACAAATGATGCACAGGATTATTTTGTGGCGTTAGTGGAGACGCAGCTCACTCTCGGGTATTTACAATGTAGTGCAACATGCACTCGGCTTCGCCTCGTGCATGTTTCACAATTGTAAATACCCTCGAGTGCGCTACGCCTACACTAACCCACTCTATCCTGTGCACCATTTGTATATTATAAAATGGGTTCAAGAACGTAGCCAATAGGAAGCGCTGAAATGAGTCACGTGGGCTTTGATTACTTTAGTACCATTGCACTGCAGTACCAGTGCGCACTCAATCAATTGTTACAAGTGCGTCGTGCGCTACTATACGCGCTGTCAATACCTGTAAACAACTTCTAGTTCGGGCTGTGTATGCCGGCCGGCCTTTCTTGTGTGCATAACATATTATGTGGCGTACGTATACAGTATGCTCTGATACGTACAGTACTTACATGTGCGGGATTTCCGAGTGCAACGTGCTTGACTCGACTCTTGTCTCGAGCGAGTGCTACATGTAGCTGACTGGACTATTTTATACCTCGAGTGCGCTACGCCTACACTAACGCACTCTATCCTGTGCATCATTTGTGTAATAGTAATGTATGTGATATTCTGCTATTTCACACAGAGAGAATGACAGCGAGGAAAATGCCAATAATGTCCTGTTGATGACTGTCCTCAGGCCAAAGTACAGGATCACCACTGTAAGTTCTTACATTAGATTGTCCAGAAACTAGAGACTGGACAAAATGCACATGAACACACACACATGAACACACACACACACACACACACACACACACACAAATGAATAAATCACAAATATGGTTATGAAATGATCCAATTTGCCAGTGATTATTTAATGTCAATGAAAATTTTGTGTAATATACAAGTACATTGTAGTTGTATCTACAATTGTATAACTTAATAGGAAAGTGTTTTTGTTATTGATGTTTATGTAAGAGTCATAAGGGGGAATTTTCTTATGGAAAAATTTGAACTGAATTAACAACAAGATGGAAATATAAGATGTTGAGTGTGCATTATACTTATGCACAGTATGTTAAATGAACATTTAGACCTGTAGTTTCAGGCGTAGTAAAGTTACTTAAATGTGCATGTCTATTATATTTTGATGTATTGCTCTGTATATATGTGTGATCCCATCTTTCCTACAATGTACCTCCCGATGTGATTGTACTGAAATTTGTTATTGACTATCTCTACAGGATGTCATCCACGCCATCTGCAAAGGATTTGGAAATGTTCTGCGCATTGTCATCTTCAAGAAGAACGGTGTGCAAGCCATGGTGGAATATCCTTTCATTCAGCGTCCTGTTTTTCTTTAGGAAGCAGCAAAGAGTCCTTGTGGCTTTGAGGTGGTCTGTAAAAAGTGCTGCAGGACATCATCTTTTAGTTTAAACAGTTTGATATAAATTGTTGGTGCAATTTTTAAAAGCATGATCTACCAGGAATGCTTCATTACCTGCCTTCAATCACTACTTATTTTTCAAATTTTTTCAAAGTTTGCAAACTACACGTAAGATGACAACTATTTACACTAAACACTGTCAGTGAAAACACTATTTTCACTTAACACTTAATGGGAAACACTTTCCTGCTATTAAGATAGTTAGTGGTTGCTATTTTATAATAAAATATGTTAATCATTTGATGGTGGATCGTAACGCAAGAAAGTTGAAGACTTTCAAAGACTTTCTGTAATTAGCGCGAGTGTTGACTAAACAGTCTCGGGTTGAAATTGAACTCAGCAAGAGACCATTAACCCTAATCCCACCGCGTTTGTGAGGGACTTGAAACCACCCGGGGAAGGCCTTTTTGGGCCCCCCCCCCCCCCCCTCAGATCTCGGTCGTGGATCACGCGATCCTTGGAAAATTTGCACTAAGGTAGAGGACAATGTAATCTACAAGACAGTATAGTTAGATTTTTCAAATTTTAATATCTGTATTTTATATTAATTCATGCCAATTTATGCAAAAATATTTTTTTTTGCCTACAAATAAAAATTAAAGCTCCAAGATCTCTAAATTTTGGTAAACATATTCTTTTCAATATCCTCAATAATAATATTGAAGCAAAAATTCGGCTTCATTATTATTTCTTATGTATTTTATTGTTTATTGAATTTCTTATGTATTTCTTTGTTTTTTACTTTTTGTTTTTGTTGGTTTTTTTCGTCAAAATTTGTTGCAGCAACTTTTAAAAGCATAATCGGGCTAAAATAAATCATCAGCCATTGAAAGTAGAAATATTTATTTTTATATGAATTAATTGCAAAAACACAATTCACATTGGATTTGTACACAAAATCATGTTTTTGAGCAATTTCTGGGTCGACAAATTTTTTTCAAAGGGGCGTGGCTTCAAAATGCTATGCCCGGGAGCGATAAATTTGGTCTCAAAAGTTGCGCGATACTTGAAAGAAAAAAAGTCATCAAATGCCGCGGCGGTGGGAATAGGGTTAAAATCCATTGCATTCCCGTTATGATGTTCACCATTGTAGCACATTGTTATAATGAAAATCTTGTAACAAATAAGCATTGGTATGTCTTTATATACTTCATTTAATATTCAGCTATAATGAAATTTTGATACAGTGAAAGAAAACTGCGATTCCTGAGGACTCTGTTGTAAGAGGAGTCAGGTGTACAAGAAACAAACATCAACATCATGCTAATGATATCCTTAACTCCAGCCACACGTTCGACACCATTCAGAATGCCACCCTTGCCAAACAGAATCTGCACAACTGTGACATTTACTCTGGCTGCTGCACCCTCAAGATTGACTTTGCAAGGGTAAGTGAATTCCTTGTCATAGTGTAATCCCGTGAATGGAGATCTGTTTAACCCTAACGGGGCCGGGCTTTTTTGGCTATGCTCAGACCAGGGGGGGGGGGGGGGGGGGGGGGATTCCGGCCCCCCCCCCCCCCCCCCCCCCCATCGGCCATCGGTGGTGCGATCGCGATGAAATTTTGCATGCGTGAGACCCACGTCATAATCTACAAGATTGTGTCATAAGATTTTTTGAAACATTTAATTTCTAATTTTAATTAATTAATTATGCAAATTAAGCTCAAGGTGATATTTTAGCTTAATTAAACACAAATAATCCATGGTGGGCATAGTGATACAGACTGTCGCTTTTCTGCATATTTTGTACCTTTTTAGCCAGAAATATGCTGCTTTCATGAAAACTACTCTTTCCCGAATTCTTTTACTACGCATGTCTATTCCAGAAAGGAAGGAATGCTACCTTCTGAAAGAAACATACCTTTTCAACCTTCAGAATTCGGTCAATGCTGTTTGCTGTTTACCAAGGTTGAAATCCTTGTTGATCCACCTCAGTAGCTTGATTGTATCGCCACTTTGTAGGCAGTTTATAAGCGTGCATCATATGTCTTACACATTGTGAAAGTGCAGGGGGTTAATATGATATGATTGTGATGTTAGTTGAGAAGATACGTTTCCTTTGAAGAAAAATTTGAATTTAGCAACATATTTATCTGCGGAGTGAGCTTGAAGTTCTTCAGAAACATTGCGGTCACTTTGCCCGTGTAGTTCTTGTGAGAAGCCAAAAGTGAAAATATGTAAACATAGCTGGGTTACAAGTACATACACCTGTATGGTTATGATATACCTACTCTCTATTGTTCATTATTTATTGAATTCAACTTGGCTCTTCTCATTCTAAATTACCTTTTGTTTCTGTAAACTTCTGGGAACTGAGCGCAGGGTAGAGGTAATATTTTGTGACTTATCTTCAAAGACATTAAAAAAAATGTTGTTATTGTTTTTTATGCAGCCAAAAACATTGACAGTTTACAAGAATGATGCTGAAACTTATGACTACACCAACCCTGGCTTGAATACAGGTGAGTCTTGCCCCTTTCTTTTCTCACCACTAGTTACCCTGGTTCTTGTTTGATCAAAGAAAGTACTCAAAATTTTAGTAACAACAAACAGCGCAAAAGTCTGTCTCACAATGCATATGAGGAGTCTTTATCTTATTGCCAAACCATTTATTATTTATTTGATGGTATATGCTCATTATGATTATGTCTAATTCTATATTATCTGTATGATTTTTTAGTCGGTTGAGTTATTGCACTAGGGGAATGTAGAATGGCTAAAGATGTTGCTGATTCATGAGCAAGAAAGTAAAACTTACTTAATTGGAATTGTATGATTGGACATGAAACAAAGAAACACTTCTCAGTTGAATTGTTAGACTCGGAAAGAGATCCAGATTTGTTTATCATGCTATTATCTGAACATCGTGTTTTGAGCCTCGTGTTTATAGATTTGTCTATCAGCTTATGCGTTTGTATTTTGTCAAAGATTGATTTCATTTTTGTCAAAACGAATGAGATGTGTATGCTCTGTATTATGATACTGTCTACATCCATGTACACGAGTATAATGTATTACACACCTGTACATGTATATACTATTGAAGACTACAAATGTATAATACATGTACATATTTCTCTTCAGTGCAAACAAACATGCTTTCTATGTCAATGAAAATCCTTCAACTAATCTCTTGAATTTACTGTAAAAGTGGAAATTTTTGTGCTTGGCGTGGTACAACAAAGTTTACAGTACATGTTTTAAATTCCATATCGACCATTAAAATGAGTTACATATAACAAGTGAAAATATTTGCATGCTTTTATTTTCGTGCTAGTTTCTGGTCATGCAAAATGCACTGGAATTTCCACTTTTATAGTAGTACACTTAAGTCATCCACTGTGATTGACATACAAGGTAGAAAAGCATTCAGTCTGTGTTCAATCTCAAAAGATTACTCTGAAAGTGTGAATCCTGATACACTAGAGCAGGTACATGTTGTGCGTTATTGCATTCTACAATTAGTATTCCATGAATTTGAGCCCCTGATGACTATTTTACATGTCTCAATAAAGAAACAATTTATGGGAAATTAGATTTGTATCATCAAGATGCACAATTCACATTTGCAATGAGGATTCTATGTAAACATGAGCATTGCTGTAAAAATCAGCTCCAACATTTGCTATTTTCAATATTTCATTTTTCAGAAAATAAAAACTTCCGTTTGTCAAGCAGCCCTGTAAATGTTCCCCATCTGAACAAACTGCATAGTCAGAACTACAATGTATGTACAGGTGATCACTCTTTCAACAGGTGCTATTACATTGTATGCAGCATTGCAGATGTTGTATGTACATGTACAATTGCGTTTTCAGTAATTGTTCAATATTTTACAGTTATGTACAACTGTATACATGTATAAATGCAAGTAAGAATAGATACAATGTACATTCATTTGCACATTCCTGTTCAAGTAATGCACATGGAGAACACATGAAGAGTAGATTTCATAAATCTTTCAAAAGGATCACGTCTTTCCTAAACCCAGGATGACCTGTGTGTTGATGCCTTGAAACAACTTGTAGGTTATATCCATATACACTGTACCACTGTAAGTGCATCATTTTGTTTCTTGCCAAATGAAGCTGAACTTCCTTACAAGATTGCCACTGCATGTACAGGGTGTGTACCATCTGAGAGTGATATCTTGTACCATGTACCGTAAACAGTAGACAATCAATTCTGTGCCAAAATAGGGGAGAATCTGAAATTGTACATTTATCATGACACTGGACATTGTGAAGATTAAGTACAACATTCATCACCTATTTGCATCCAACAATATGCTTTGAAAAAAAAATAAAAAATAAAAAACTTAAAACTGGCAGACTTTTTTTTTCTTTTTTTATTACAGGTTCGACAATTTGTCTCTTGTGTAAACCTCTTCAATACACAAAACTTATTATTATGCAACACCCATTTCATGAACCTTGAAACAAAATTTGAAATGCAGTATACACTGTAAAAGAAAAAAATGATGCATTATTAGTCTTACCAGTGTTGTATTTAATCTTTATATTTCACACAAAAAAAAATATGTAAAACTTACACTGTGTATGTATGATTTAATTCTTGCAATATGCAAGAAAATAGAGTTAATACATGTTTGCCTTCGAACATTATACACGTGTATATATTCAGTTCAGGTAAACTGCAGCATATATTAACTACAATGTACAATTGTACATGTCATCAAGTACATTGTACATACATTTGTATCACTTTTTTATACTGTCAAATGGTGTGTTACACAAGCATGAGTATAAACATGACCAGTATGGTATGTACAAATGTAAGGGCTTTATATCAGTTGTGCAGCCATAGACTTTCAAAAATGGATTTGGAATCGGTGTACAGTTGTACATGTACACCATACATGTACAATTGTACATATCCTTGCATGCAAGTAATGCATTCAAGATAGTAGAAAGCAAATTAAAATCACCAAATGTGGCTGCCAAAGACTTCTGGTGTATTTTCAGAATCCCAGATTATCACCTCCTTTAAAAGAGCACAAAAAGAAGATAGTAATTTAGCAAGGTTATACATTATGCCATATTATTCATGTTCAAAATGTTGATATTTGATTTTACGAAGATATTTAGCCTATTCAGTTTATAACTTGGTTGTTACTTGTACAGAGGATACAAGTCGCCTGATCGGATATCACTTGTCACTATTCCCAGTTTATTTGGTGTTTACAATCAAAAGTATTTTGTGCATTTACTCCCAACATCTCACATAAAGGGATTGCTTTTGGCAAACACCTGTACATTTCTGTATACAGTACACATGTACTTCAGTTATGTGACCCTGTTTACTTATGCTCTTTAAATGCCATTGTACTCAGTATTTTTTTTTTTAACTCCCTGTATGGTGGAGCAGGCTGTATCCAATATCAAATTGATTGTTAACTGATTTGTATTGAATTTGATTATGCCATGAAATGACATTATTTATGAATATTTTGTTAGCACACAGATTATCAACACCATTGATATGCAAGACCACTTGTGGTACCTACAATCCACCACTGCTATTTATGGTATACATGTACATACTTCAAATGTATGCACAGACCATTGTAAGTATGTGGGTTAAATTCACAGCCACTGGTATTTGAATACAGTAAGACAGCCATTTAAAAGTTTTCTAGGAAAAGAGAAAAAGATAGATACATTGTACCTTTCTTAAAACGTAACAAAACAAAGAAAAGTACCTAATACTTCCTTCCATGACAGCTTCAATGCACAAATACTTGTTTACAGTATATTGACACATTTTCATACATTTGCCTCCAAAACAAATCATTAATTTGCTCCTACAAATTTAGCATGAGTGGATGGGTATTAGACTATGTTTGTATTGCAGGTAATCATGGGCATACACTGTAACAACCTTTTTTTTTTTTTTTTTTTGCAATGGCTGTTTTACTTTAAACATTTTGCTTGCACCTCCATTTTAAACTTTCACAATGAGAGTGGCCATTATCCAGTTTTATGTGACAGATTGCATGCAAGTTATAGAGACATGTCAAGTTCTTTTGACACTGGGATTTATTGTGTACATACACTGTATATACATACACTGTACTTGGTACTATGTTTTCATGTTAATGCACACGATTCCAGGGATTTTTCCTGTTGTATTCATGTACAGTGACATTATGCAACTGCAACAGTTCACGAGTATGCCATACCCAACAGTTGTACTTCTCTTAAACATTGCTAGCCCTATCTTGGAAGCCAAGTTGCTACAAATGTTCATGTACTAGGTGTAATATGACTTGACACTTTATACATTGTAGATTCTAACCAACCCTCTGCACATTTCCATGGTAACCATATTGTGACACCCTATTTATAGGTCTGAAACAAAGTAGTTTTGACTGAAACATTGGTGTTACAGTGTACAAGTATCTCGACTCCAGCATTGCAAGAAAGTAAAGTGAGTTGATTTTATCTGAACCATCAAACCAGTCAAACCTGTACACGGTACATGAATACTTGTGGGAACACAGCACCAGTTGTGTATTACAGTACACAACTTCTCAATGAAATGGCCATACAAATTCAAGCAGATACTTGACTTTGCCCCCCCCCCCCCAAAAAAAAAAAAAAAAAAGAAAAGAAAAGAAAAGAAAAGAAAGGAAAGACATGTTCAAAAACTTTGATATGCATACGAGACAGTAGTTCCAGTGATTAGTTCCTGGTACAATGGAGAACATCTTCAGACCCACATGATACCAGCACTGACCGACTGTACCGCAGGGGTGAACAGATAAAACAACTACAGCTCCATCGAACATTCCAAGATCTAAAAATAAGAAAATGAAAAGAAAGCAAAGACACAATGTACACTGTACATCCCAAAGAGCTGCAAGACAAGCACAAAGGAGTTTCACCACTGATGCAGCCACACGCATGCAAAACATACAGAACTACTGACCAAGTACCTCATGTTCAACAGGATGAACAGTCTCCTTCGCTGAGCCCCAAGAACGAAATGAAAAAAGAGCAGCATCGCTCCCATCCTCTGCGATTGCATCACTACGTTGGATGATCCTCCGCTACGTCGGGTAATGGAAGTCTCTGCCAACTCAAGGTTGGGACTGAAGATTCACACCGTGGATGTGTGCCGTAGCGCTGGATATGTTATTTGTTTATAATATACACCGCAAGGTAACATGGGATGGCTTTTGGTGTGTTGTCATATGCTGGTTTTCTTTTTCATCGTGACCAAGACACATAACTGGAATTTTCCCTGTGTGTTTAAAAGACATTTTGCAGTTTTCTGTGAAGAAGTATTTGAATTTTCTGTGTGTGTGTGTGTGTTGTAGTAGATCCTGAAGTCTTTCTCATCCTTTTCTTTGTGTGTGTATTGGAATGTGATATTTTTCTACTGTTCTTGAAATGTTCCTTTGAATGGGTGTACAAGAACATTGAGCAGTTTAAAGAGGAAGAATGATGTACAATGGTACAATGTGATAGTCTGCAGATGATGCATCACGTTTTGGATTCATACCATTTTAGATTTACTACTTCTGAACTGCAGGTGCAAACAAAAAAACAAAAAACAAACTACAAATTCCTCTCTTCATTTATCCCTTCGTCTGAAGAGCTGCACATTTTGTGATACCGATACCTTGTTATACAGTATGGTAATGATGGAAAATGACGTAGCAAGCTCTGTCTTTTGAATATGTGATGAGCGAAGTATGTTGTATTCATCGAACCTGGTTACAGTGTACAATGTATGTCTCATTTAAACTTGATTAGATGTTACTTTTACACTTCCATTTGTATCCTTTTACTTCCTTTGCTCATATTAGATGTGCATGTAGTCAGAAAGTCTAAACGTTCTTTGATAAAATAGGGAAACTTGCTGTTGCTGTTGGAAGGTCAGATTGCAAGGCAGATGGACAAACCCTGATGATCGCAAACATATGTCTCGATTCTGTGAAAGTAGTGGAAAAAGTTTTTCTAGTTTAAAGACAAGCAGTCTTGGCTCAAATAAACCTGTAACAGTATAGGTAGTAGATCTAACATAAACTGATGGTGCCACTACCAGGGATTACATCTATGTCTTTTGCATTCATAGTTGTAGATTTGTGTTAAAAAAAAAAAAAAAAAAGATACGCTGACTTCATTTACTTTGTGTGTGTGATGTGCAGCATCCCAAGGGCGTGCACTGCTGGAGGACCCGCCTGAACCTGCCTACAATGGTCCCACCACCATGCGAAGGGAGGGCGGTGGCCCACCTCAGTACGGCGATTATGGTAAGCAGCATTCTAAAGAACAGGAGTGTGTGGGTAACTGTGTAGGAAGCAGGAAGTTCCTCCATAACCAAATGAAGGGCATGGCTTTGTGACACAAGGGGCCTGTTGCATAAAAGTTTCTATTATGGTAACTTTGCCATCCAGTGGTAACTTCCATGGAATTCTTGATTTTGATTGGCTATTGAGCATTGTTGGATGGCAAAGTTACCATAATTGTAACTTTTATGCAACGGGCCCAAGGTTTGCTGTTTTTTTCTGGCCGTGTGCCACAGGAAGGCATTAATGAGAAATGGCATCCCCAGTTAAAGAGAACAGTATTTTGTGGCCAGTACCATAATGTCAGCAAAGTTACCATCATGCTTTTAACCCATTGAGGACGGTTTGATTTTGCTACAACATGCATTTCCCATAAACATGCCTATTCAAATTACTGTTCCGCGGGTCATGTTCTTTACATTTTTTCATAAAATTTTAATAAAAATCAATGATTTCAAACCTTAATTCTGCAGTCTAAATGTTGAACGTTGTCAAATTGCAAGGTTATGCAATGTTAGCAGTCTCGCATGTTGCAGTTGGTGTTGGTTTGTCAGAACTGCTGTAGTTCGCGAGTCGTTAACAGTATCAACAATTTATATGGTCTGGATATGTGGCGCACTTGTTTTAATTGGTATACTTTACTCGTATGCACAATTGAAAGTCTGAGATAGCAATGTCAAGTACACTTATCGCAGCTATTTGTGGATGTGTGGTCTCATTTTTGTCACCTATCAAATATGCACTGCCACAGGAGGAATGCAGGGACCACCACAGGGCCGACGCGGACCCCCTGGATTCCACGACCAGGGCTATGGGCCAGGCGGACCACGCGGCTACCCTGCCGATCGCGGGGACTACGGATACGGCGGGGGTCATGACATGATGGGCCTGCAGCCCTCCCCTCAGATGGGGCACCAGCTGGGCAATGGGAACCCAGTGGTTATGATCTACAACATGAGCACTGACCAGATGAACTGTGACAAGCTCTTCAACCTTCTCTGTCTCTATGGCAATGTCATGAAGGTGATTCATTAATACCAATTCCTCTTATAAACAATGGAGGAAGAAAAAAAAAAGTGACTTTATCAAAAACATTTCCATATTCAGAGAAATGAGCAAATAGAGGGGCTCCCATCTGTGCCTGATTAAAAGTTATCTTGATTCTTGTCTTTGCAAGATTGGCCAAGTCTTCCTGATTTTTCAAAAGGCATTCTGAAAAATTAACCCACCTTTTGCATCTGAACAGAAAATTTGATGGCGTCCTTGATATTGGAATTTCCATCACCTATTAATGTAGACCATTGAGATTTGTGTCAGGGTCACACAAAAGTGTCTAACCTCACAGCATTTGATGTGTGGATTTTGGCAGCACTCTGTTAGGCTGTGTGAAACAAAACAGTTTCCCCATGAATTCAGATTTTGTTTTTACTTCTGAGTAAGTAAGAGGTATATGAACTCCAGTATAAATGCAATATACAAAATGTACATGGCAACTTTGTAGTTGCAAGGGATGACAATTCCTTTTTTTGTCAGTTACATAATGAAAAAAAGTATTTCCTTGCAGTGCTTGGTAAAGACGGTACCTGTGATTCTATTCTGTATAACAGCTTGATTCTGCACGGCAATGTCCACCATTACCATATGATTGTACTCTTTATCTCATCAAATTCCTATGTCAAAGATTTACGCTGTATTTAACTGGTGGTAGACTGTTCATAATCTATAGGTCCTCTCCTTTCTTTGGTTTTGCAGGTCAAGTTCATGAAGAGCAAGCCTGGATGTGCCATGGCAGAAATGGGAGATGCCCTGGCCGTTGAGCGGGCCATCACCAACCTCAGCAACATTGAGTTCTTCGGAAGCGCTGTCCAGCTCTCGTGAGTCCTGCGATAAACATGTAGCCGTCAACCCTGCACTGATGTGATTTATAATATTTATTTTTATTTTTTATTTCTTCTAATGTCACTCTGGAGACCGTGGCACAGTGCCATTTGGAATCCTTCTGATTCAATGTGCGAATGTTGGCACCCTCGTTTGACTGCATGACTAATGGACTGACTGACTTACTGCTGGATTCACATTGCCCTCATCTGTCAAATATTCCATTCATTTAATACTGATAATGTCAATGGATAATGATAATATTCAATGGAATCTAATGGATTCCTGTAACCCCACTCTTGCTTGTTTGCTTTAGTGAGGCTAATGGGATATGCATTTAGTAGTGTGATGTACCAGCAATAAGTTTTAGACTTGAAATTTGCATGTTGTTCAATGTATCAAACTTAACCCAGCAAGAATGGTTCAATCTTTTGTACTATGTGTTTATATCATACAATATGAGAGGTGCCTTAACCCTATTCCCACCCCCCCCCCCTCGACGTTTCGCGTGATTATTCTGCAATGCGTGATGCTCTCGACGCGACATATTTTATGACTTTTTTCTTTCAAGTATCGTGCAACTTTTGAGACCAAATTTGTCGCTCCCGGGCATGCTGTTTTGAAGCCACGCCCCTTTGAAAAAAATTTGTCGACCAAAAAATTGCTCAAAAACATGATTGTGTACAAATCCAATGTAAATTGTGTTTTTGCAATTAATTCATATAGAAATAAATATTTTTACTCTCAATGGCTGATAATGATTTATTTTAGCCAGATTATGCTTTAAAAAGTTTCTGCGACAAATTTTGACGAAAAAAACCCCAACAAAACCAAAAAGTAAAAAAAAAAACCACACAAAGAAATATATAAGAAATTCAATAAACAATAAAGTACATAAGAAATAATTATGAAGCCGAATGTTTGTTTCAATATTATTGTTGAGGATATTGAAAAGAATATGTTCACCAAAAAATAGAGGTCTTGGAGCTTTATTTTTTTATTTATATCCAAAAAATATATATATTTTGCATAAATTAGCATAAATTAATTACTTTAAAATACATAAATTCAAATGTCAAAAATCTAACTATACAGTCTTGTAGATTACATTGGCCTCTACCTTAGGGCAAATTTTCGCGAGGATTGCTCGATCCACGACCAAGATCTGAACGTGGTTTCAAGTCCCTCAGAAAACCCGGTTGGATTAGGATTAAACATCTATCGCTTGTTTTAATTTAGAGGAAGAGTTTCAGTTGCTGTGTCTTATCTGTACAGAACTGGATTGAATTTTATTTTTGTTCTAAATACTAGATGGTATATATGAGATTGTTGAACGAAAGATAATATACTACTTAGCTAAGAGCGTGTGTTTCTCTTTTTATGCAGTTTCTCGAAGCAGGCGTGTGTTGCCCTGTCCCAGGTGCCAGGAGAACTGCACGATGGGACACCATCCTGCAAGGATTACACCAAGAGCCGCAACAACCGCTTCAGGAGCAAGGAGGCAGCCAGCAAGAACCATATCCTTTACAGCATCTGGTGATGGCCACGTTAAGAGCACCCCAGCTCTTGAGCTTTTATGAAAATGTTAATTATGTTTGGCTAATGAAAACGGATGTGACAGATGTAGGGATATGGATAACTGGTCATTCGCCAAATTTGGGAAGTGACTTATGTAAGTTGGGCAGAGTTTACTCCCAAAACTATCAATGGGATATGATCACATGTGAGTTTTGTGAGTCTCTGCGTTGGTGCTGGCATTTGTATGCCTCCGCCATGAAGTGGTGCCGGAGGCATTATTGACACGCATGAATTGCTGTATCTCAGTTTTTACAGTGTCAGTGAATTAAAGGACACTGTATACTTAGCATTATGTAATTAACATAGAGTAATCAAGATACTGCTAGAAAGCAAAGGGATAGACACAAGAAAAATGAAACTAATTTAATAGCCTTTGTGAATTACTACAAGAGCATTTATCTTTGCATGGCTACCACAGTCATTGCCAGTCCCTTTCTGATGTCTGTTATATCCTGGCTTTTAGCTTGTGGTCTTGAGTTTGATAGATAATGTATGGCACTGTAAAGAGCAAAAAGTAGCCAGTCACTCCAGGAAAGAGCTACATTAGATCTTTCTGTCGCCTGCTAAGAAGAGACAAGTGTCACCTTTTCATTATTCAATGGAGTGAAATATGATGGTGCGCTTTTTTCCCCCTTACCATTGGGCTTCTTTTGTTCCTTGACTCCTGTATCACGTATCCAGCAGCCATCCAAGGTGCTCCACTTCTTCAATGCTCATCCTGAAAGTACTCCACAGACCATCAAGCAGGTAGCACATCCTTCCAACCATTTACAGTTCGGTTGCAGTACTATCTGGGGAGAGGGATGTAGCAATTATTTCAGTTTAATGCTCATTTTGGTTCCCTCCCCCTTTTTGCTTTCATTTTTGCTGGTTCAGAGCTATTCTTACCACCCTTTTTACAGCTGGGGGAAATTATATTTTCACCCTTTGTTTGTGTTTGTGTGTTTTTTTTGTTTGTTTGTTTGTTTGTTTGTTTGTTTGTTTGTTTGTTGTTGTTTTTTTTTGGGGGGGGGGGTTTACAGTAAAAAAAAAAAAAAAAATGAAGTGAAAAATAGTTGCATTTACTGAAGAGGCTCCAGTAGTATTTTCTTAAAATGTCTGTGGAGATAGGGATGAGTCTTACAAGAAAGTCACTTTCATTGAATGTTTCGTAATGATTTTGTCTGTTAAAGACCTTTTGTAAGGAAGTTGTGGGTGCTACATTATGAAACTTTTGTTCCTTCAACTTCATTTTGTCAGGCTGCGTACAAAATCAAGACCCTTACAATAATGATGAGAGCATAAAATGAAATACTGGATTTGTGAAAATCATGGAGAGTACAGTTTTGTGACTCATCCGAGTCAAGTGCTCTTGTACTAGCTGGTGAATCAAATCTACATTAATATAAATCTACAGACAATGCTTATTTGTATGTGTCTTGATATTACAACCTCAAGGTAATTATTGCTGGAGTAGACCTACCCGCTATTATGCAATACTCTCTTGATTCAACAGGTGTTCATCAATGCAGGAGCAAGGGAGCCAATTGCAGTGAAGATGTTTGAACAGAAATGTAAGTGCAAGAATAAGTATATGTTCACCAGAGTAAGAATTACAATGCCTTTATATAACGTGGGGGGATTAAAACTCACGTTTCTCTCCCTCTGCCAAGTGATCATGTGACAACAAAGAGATATCAGTTTTATATTTTGCCTCCAACAATAAACCTCCAGTTTTTATTGCGCTCTTAGTCATGTTCCGGCTTCCACTTAACGGGCATTGATTACAAACCAAGCGTTACTTTAACCCTATTCTAACTGGGCTATTTGAGACCAAGTTTTTACTGAGGGGGGGGGTCAATTTGACCCCCCCTTCAGATCTCGGCCGCCGATCGCGCGATCGCCGCGAAATTTTACCTGAAGATAGAGCTGGATGTCAACTACAAGATTACATCGTCATACAATAGAAAAATATTGCCTTTCTATTTTCAATAAATTAATCATGCAAATTTGTGCATGAAATCATATTTTCACCTATAATTCCATTAAAAAGACTGGAGGATTGCTAAATTTTTGTGTCAGAATTTCTCAAGACACATCAAACAATTTTTGTGTAAAAAAATAGCTCAATTGAAATTAATTTCTTTTGTTTTTTATTGTTTTGTTAATTTCTTATGTATTTTATTGTTTTTTCAACCTTTTGTTTTCTATTGTTTTTTTGCCAAAAACTTGTTGCAGGCACTTTTTCAGGCTTATCTACACTAGAATTGATTAATTTCAATGGTTAAAAGTTGAAATAATCTAATTTATATCAATTTAACCAAAAAACACAATTTGCATTGGATTTACACACGATATCATGAATTTGAGCTGTTTTTTGGTTGACATGCATATGCAAAACATTACGTAACTTCAAAACGGTGTACCCGGATGTCGCAAATTTGGTCTCAAAATATGCGGGAGACTTCAATGAAAAAAGTCGTGAAACGACGCGGCAAAAGCTTTGCGCGTTGCGAAATCGTGGCGCGAAACGTCGAGGGGGGGGTCAATTTGACCCCCCCCCCCTTCCCCCAGTTAGAATAGGGTTAAAAAAGAAAAAATATTGAAGAAAGCATTTACACAGTTCACTTCAGGCTACTGGAAGGAGAAGAAGAAGAAACATGGATGAAAAGGGAATTCATCCTGTGTACTACTTCTTTATGCCTTGTGGAGTGATGAGCTACCCTTGACAAAATTCAACTGATATGTGTAATTTTCCAATGCATTTCTCTACTCTGCTCTTTCTCTCTTTTCCCTGCCTCTGAAGAAAAACAGTACACCTTTGTCTTAATTTATTTTTCTTTGTTCAATTGTAAAATGTATGTGGTATTCCCCTTCCACAAAGTCATTCATGCAGAAAAGGGAAGGGCTTGTTGTATGCACTCATATACAATTGTATGCTTTATTGACACTGTTGATATCGGCTTTTGTGCATGATTCATCCCTTTCCAGCTGACCGCAGCCGCACTGGGTTGGCCGAGTGGCCCGACAGAGCATCTGCCCTCGAAGCTCTGGTGGTAGCCAACCACACTACCATGGAAAATCCAGGCAAGGAACACAGCTGCTTTATTTTTTTATGACATTTTTTATTTTGCATGGTTTTATACCAAAGAGTTCTTTCTTTCTATGGCTCTGCTACAACATGTTGCTGCAAGCATTTTGCTAGTCTGTCAGTTTTGGGTAATCTGTCAGTTCCTCCATCTGTCCTTCCATCTGTCCTTCAATCAATGCGTAATTGATTTTGTGGACAATGTAACAAAGCACTTGGCATATGTATGAGCATATCAGTGGATCAAGCTGCACCTATAAACCTGTGAGCGCACACGCTCAAGATCAAAAGCCGCAGGTCATGGTCAAGTTTTAAATCTTTGCCATTTCTTCCATATCTGTGCAATGCCTGAAGGTACTTCAATGAAATTAAGTATATACATATATTGCCAGATAAGGATTCGATTGGGAATATTGGGCTATTGGGTCAAATGTCAAATGCAAAAATGTCACCTTTTCTTCTTCATATCTGAGAAATGGCTCGAGCTATCTTCATGAAACTTACTACTTATACATGTATTGTCTGACTATGATTCTTGTGGGAAGTTTAGGGCACGAGGTCAAAGGTTGGGTTAAAATGCTAAGATTTCACTATTTCATGCTGAAATTACACTATTTTTCTGTGATGGAAAATTTACCCACATTGAAGTGGATTCGCTAGATAGCAGTTGGCTCATGCACTTATTTTTAGTTATGCGGTGCTTAGCATACCACGCTCTTTCTTTCTGCTGACACCAAATTTGTCCAAGATGAGTTTGTTGTGGTACGGTGGAACCATTCCTCGATGATTTTTTCATTGCTCGTTTTCCCAGCAGGAGGCAGATGGCCATACATCTTCAAGCTGTGCTTCTCCAGCAGCCTCCATGCTGAGTAGGCATTCCCGAGACGGACAACGTTGCTGCTCTCATCGCCTGGTTGTGCCCTCCATCTTGCAGTGTCTGTAACAAAAATGGTAGTCTCTGTCGGATAAGGCGATGTGTTTCAAGAGTACGGCAGCGAGAAAAAAAAAAAAATCTCAGCAGCTTTAACTGTTGGATGAGATAGAGCCAATGTACTGTGCACCCTTCTTACTCACTCATCACTTATGTACAGATTCCACTCATGTTGGTGCACATTTGTAAGATATAACTCGTAATACCTGGTCAATTGTGTTTAAATAACTGTTCGCTGTTCAATATCAATTTTAGTGTTACGACAACAATTGCAAAGTATCCAATTCCACCAAGACTCCTTGACCTTCAATTGATTTTCAAATTCTGAAAACTTGTAGAAACATTAACCTTATTTCTTTGATGAAATGCATTCATAATTGTTCATGCTGTATATAGACATTCACTTGACGTCATGAAGCAAAACAAGGAAAGAAACTAAACTTGTATCTATTAAGTCACTCGGCAGAGAATTATCCATTAGATCTGAAAGGATGAGTTAATGTCAACAACACCATTTTGTCATGCTAAAGAACTACACTGGAATTTCTGGTTATGAAATGATGAGCCGTTGATCAAACTTGTTTAGATTGCTACGAGTATTATATGTTTTTTCGTCTCTTCTTTTTTTTTTTAAACCTATTGTATGTAATTCCACTTGTTTTTATGTGTACTTACTCGTGTTGTACAGTATCTTGGTAAATTACTTTCCGTTTCGATGACTCATGATTGAGTTGTATGTGCACATTTTCATGAATAAGTTTAGCACTATATTAAAAACAGGAAACGACAAAAGTCAGATTTCTTCCGACGTGAAAATTTTGACCATGAACTTATTCTGCTACCCATATTTGGATTTTTGAAAGTAGTCTTGATCTGGATCCATTCAGACTAAAATCCACATGGTTTGCCAGCTCACTATATTTTTTTTTCTCTCATATTTCTGTTCTTTTGTCATTCCATTGCCTTAAAGGATGCACAAGGCTCTATATTTTATCGAGATAACATGGTTTCTGTAACATGGTGTAGATACATTTACAATGGTCACTAGTTCTATGACAGACTGATGACCGATTTCTGTCCTGTCTGGTTTGTATGTTTTTGTGTTATCAGGCTTGAAGATTTTTTTCACTATTCAAAGCTAGAGGAGGTCTACAGGTGTATTTTTATGAATTGCTGAATGTTGTTGCACTCTGTCATCATAGTTGGTAATCATTCTTTATGATCCTTCTCATCTTTTCAGCTAGATAACAGTGTCAAATTGATGTCATTCTGGTACTAGGCCCTTTGCATACATTCATGTGTACTTCAGCAAGTGGTGTGTTCTAGACTTTTTTTCTCTCACAATTTTTTTTAAAAACACATGTATCGAGCCATGCTTAGAGTTGTCTTTTGTATTCATCTGTATAAGTTTCATCTTGTTTCTCTGCTCTTATGGCTGTAATAAAGTTGTCTGTGACACAGTAATTTTTATGGCAAAGATTTGATTGTGTTGTATTTGCTTTGACTCTATGCCTTTCGCAGGGAGAGCATGTACTGAGTTTGTGTATTCTTAATTATCCAATCTTCACATTTTCGTTGTTACTCAACTGAAAGTATGTTATCACATTGTTATTCCACATGTTTCTTTGCCTGTGTGTCCAGTTTAGATCAAAAACCTACAATTTCTGCAGGCATATAGAAGTTTTCTTTTTAAGATTGTTGCAAAATACAGTATACTGGTAGGGGTGGGAGCAGATCTTAAGTCATTTTACCTTTCATAGCATAAATGCATTTTTTTTTCTCTCTCTCTCTCTCTCTGCATAAATGCTGGGTCATAACTACTGGAAAAAAACAACCCATTCTTAAATTGTATATAAATGCAATGTACACATGTATATGTAACGTGTATATGTGTATGTATAATATATATATATATATATATATATATATATATATATATATATATATATATATATAATATATATATATATAATATATATATATATACACACACACACACACACACACATATTTACTCAGAGAACGCCTCTCTATCTTTCTGTGGAACCAGTTTTTTCATACTGTGTACAATCACTATCAAGACTGTAATCAATACTCGTACAAGTAATTACCTTGGTGTGCATAGCAGCTGTTTCCCGATGAAAGAAAAAAATACAGTAGTACAAATCACTTTTCCTAACAAGACCGATGGCCTATATATAACGCATATACTGTATAGGAAAAAACACAACATAACATTATGTACACCGATGTTCAAATCAAAGCAAGTGCGCATTTCTTTTAATTTTGATTGAAAATGATAATGTTGCAATGCGATTTCATGAACTCGGTGACAATAAATAAATTTCAACATATACGCAAAAATAGTTCGTTCATGAAAAATAACACATGGTCACGATGAATGGTTATATTACACACAGTAGATGAAGAACATGATTATGCCCAACAGATGGGACCGGAATATACACTACCGTGCACTGCTCATTTGATTGCTCGAAGTGTTAAACGTAGAACGCTCCGAAGCGAATTTGAATGCTGGAATAGCGGTATTGCGCAATCATCTCCACATCAGTTGGAGTATTTCTTACGAATTTGAATGGTAAACTATTACATTTAATATGACAGATTTCGACTGATGGAAAATTAATTTGAACGGCAAACCAGTCGCGCATGGTTAAAAACCTCGAAAATGAATGATCGCAATATCAATTTGACTGACGAACCTACGAAATAGACCGCAATAACCTATTCATAACAGAGTCACCAAAAGTTCACAATAGTGACGTCTTTGATCAAAATGCTCCTGCGAAATTTCACTCTGGTGCAATTTTCAGGATTGTGTGTGTGTGTGCGTGTGTGTGTGTGTGTACTTCTATGCGTGCCATTTTTTGTGCGCTGTTTGTTAGGTACATTCCATTTTCAATTCTGTACATAAATGTGTAATGAATGGAAGTTTTTTAGCTACTTCGGCGATTTCGATGTCCCACATGCGGCAGTGTACACCCCGCGTGCTTTTAATAATCCCATCCAGTGTGCTATATATGTATATTGTGGATGTAAACATGGACCTACAACATGGTGTAAACAACGTTTCATGCGCCATACTCTTAGCTACAGAAGTTATTACAGTAGTTCCCAGACAGGATCACTGTGAACATTAGCTGTAAAAAAAAACCAAACAAACAAACAAACAAACAAACAAACGAAAACAAAAAGAGGAAAAAACAAAAAACAAAAACAAGCATAAATGTATTGTTCGCCTGATCTATGTGGAGCTTAGCAACACTACAGGTACTGCTCATGGAATTGTGGCAGGTCACCCTCTTCTCTACAGCTCTGCAGTGATCTTCAAGACTCATTGTGCCTCCACGTCTACATTCCACACCCAAGACTGAACTCACAGGTACTCAGAATGTGCTGGAGGGTTCCCCTTCCTCCACAAGCAGCGCACTTGTTAGGCCCATTGTACCACTTGTTAAGGTTAACAGGAGTAGGCAGAAGGTCTTACGTCGATCGGACAAGGAGTGGCTCCATTTAGGCCTACCATAATACAGACCATGTCAAGTTTCTGGGAATTCTACTCCTTCCCATATAGTCCAGGAACCTTGGTGAGCCTGGCCTACTGCTGTGGCCAATCTCTTCTCCCCCTCAGCCTTCCGAATCTCCCGCATGACAAGGTCACGTTGCTCCTTGACTGAAGTTGTTGACCACCTCTTGGTTGAGGTCCAAATCGGACCCAAACGACCTGTTTGGGTTGCACCAACCATCTCCTTATGCTTTAGCCTCGACTCAGCCTCCTCCACCGCTATCTGAGCACACCACCTTCTACCCGATTTAATTCACATCTGGCTGATAATCTAATGATGAGCGGATCGCGAGACTCTCGGAGCATCATGACTGCTATGGAAGGCAACATTAGTCAGGCAACTGGGAACACCCGATCACCTATTGACGTAGCCATTGATCTTCCGTTAGGATAAATCAACCTCATAATTAACGGCCACATGTGATGCGTGGCATCAGACTTAACTTGAAGGCACCAGACTTAATTTGAAGGCACTAGACTTTAAGTTTACCTGGGAGGCCACACTTATCGATTGCCTGCGCAGACCTTTGCGGGGGGGGGGGGGCATTTCATTTTGTCCGACAACTTGTCGGACAAATTTGCTCTAAGCCAATCAGATGCATGGATTTCAGTAGCTTTTAACATTTTGTCAGACGAAATATCTGACAAAACGCTTCATGAAATGCCCCCCCCCCCAGATCTGCTCCATTGTCTTCTGAATTCTCCCTGTGTCCATCAACTCCTCAGCGTACCACCGACATAGGCTTTTAAGCGGCTTATCTTGAATGGATGGGATCACCTCGCCACACAACAGAAAGTGGAAGTCGCTCAACCTGCCTTGTTTTAGGACAAGGCTTCTAGACTTCTTCGTCTTGAATTCATTCTACTCAAGTCCAACTGGTCCTCAAACCTAGCCGAAATCTCTCTTTCGGCTTCTGAGTTTGACAGAGAATTGTGAGGTCATCCATGAATGCCCACATCGGAGGCATCTCTTCTGCACAGAGAAAACTGACACCACATGCCCTGAAGTCTCTGCCAACCTAACAATCACATCCAGTGCAAGGACAAATAATATTGGAGAAATTGCACAACCCATGTGTATGCCAACCTCCAGGCTCTGCCAACCCGTTGTACACTGCTGGGTGGAGAACCGCATCTTGAAGTCTTATAGTACTGCATCACAAACCTTGTCACCTCGGACGGAGTCCACAGTGATGTCATAGCAAACTCATTAAGTGCATGTGGAATTGAGCCATACGCATTTGTCAAATCAAGCTGGTCAACAGCAAGATTTCATCGCAGTCTCTTCGATTATTGATGGTTTGCCATTATTGTAGTGTGTTCGAGGCACCCGGGAAAACCTGGAATACCTGCCTTTTGCACAGATGTGCTGACCAAGCAACTTCCAACAACAAAAGAAGAGATTCTCCTCGCCAAAATGCCAAACATGATTTTACCCTCGACATTGAGCAGAGAGATAAACTGAATTGTCCAAAGCGAAGAGGAGTTCTCCTCCTTTGGGATGTACAGTGTACCTGCCCTCGGCCTCACACCGGAACGTGGGACGACACCCGGTGCTTCCATACAACCTTCAACATTCGCCTCAGGAACTTCCTCAGCCTCCCACACTAACCTTGTACGGAAGGCATAGGCCCTAGCCTCCATTAGGAACCCCTCGACCTCGAAGATCCTAGGTTCAGCGAGATTGAACGGCTCTCCAGGTTCAGTAAACCTGACCAGACCCGAGATCAGAGGCGTAGGGATATCCCCCCTGTCGCCATAATAAGTACTGGCCAAGTACTCCTCAAGCTCATCTTTGGAGACACTCAACTCACCAGATCTACTCTGGTCAAACAAAGTCTTGTTGAACCTATATAGGGTTCTGGAAGAAAGCTCTTCTGGACCTTTCTCTCTCTCTCCTCTTTTTGCGCTGAGATTCGGCATGACGGAGAGACGTCAGGCGTAATCGCAAGCTCTCGAGCTTCTCAGACAGGCCTGACTTCTCGCTCTCACCTGCTTTCTTCCACCTGTGTCGAACATCCTGAGCTCGTTTATCAAACCTTTTGGTCTCCCTCTGCCGTCTGCTCGGCTCCTGAACCTGATGCACTTTGAAGAACCCCTCAAGGAATATTCCAGCATCAACCCATCATCTTCATCAAACCCATTCCACGCGCGATCATCAGTCATAAATGGCCACTTAACCCTTTCTTTCCTCACCACACCGTCACTGTCATTTGGGTCCGAATTTACCCCGGTACCTACGTCTTATCTGAACAGTATCTTCAGCGCAATCCGCCATAGCAGAAGTGATGAAGAAGAATTCCACCTGAAGACTCAGACCCCATTATAAAGCAAATGTCTATTGTGACAAAAACTTGACACCCATGCTTGTGGAAATTTCCACTAAATCAGAGCGCAAGTGCCAGACAAAAGAATGCTCGCACTTGGATTCCTTCAAGTCATAAACAGCGTGTAAATAGCTTAGGCTATGCCTATGGTAACAGCAACGAAGAGTCTCGAGTCCCGAATCCTTGCAAATCTCCTCGAAGTTTTACAGTCTGAACGCTCGCAACTGAAACGTCGCGAAGTTTGTCAAGTGACCAGTCCACCACCTGTTTGCTGGCGGTGCCTCCGAAGCGAAATGTACATGTGTGTATTGTTACGTCACAATCATCAACTGTCAGACGCTGCGCCCTTTCTTTGTGTTGCCCGACCCATGCGCACCAGTGACCCAAACTTCGAGAAATTTAGCCGCCACCAAAGAGTATACTCTTCGGCCGGCCACTATGGACGGACGAGCAAACTTCGCGAGGACTTCTCCGAGTTAAACTTCGCGATGTTTTGCCAGGTGTGAAAGAGAGAATGCTGTCAAGTAATGCATAATGTTTAGATATAGCTGATGGTTATCATTTACCAAGTAATATTAAATAAAATCTCCCCCCCCCCTCTTTTTGCTCTGCCATGGACGTCACTGTCCGTTGGCGATCGCTGATGCAGTAAGCCTCTTCTAGCTTCCCCTGTCGTCGCATGAGTGCAGCGATGTGGATGCTCTTTCTCCAGTTATCCCAGTTATTATGGACAGCAAAGTGAGGCTTTGTCGACCGCGTGATCTTTTGCCGTTTACAAATCTAGTCAGGACTAACTTAATGTTCCGTTTGCTTTCCGTACGACTAGACAAATATCTGCGTCTATCGTTTCCTTGCGGTCGAGATCGAGCAGCATACGTTCCGCCGATACCATTTCTAGCACTTTTGCGTTTGATATTCTGTCAGTAAATGAAGCGAGCATCGGAGCCTAGGAATATTAGACTAGCAAGTTCCTTTGTACTCGGGGCCAGTCAATGTCAGAAGTGTACCGACAGATATCAGTGGTATCAAACAGCAAGTCATATTGCTCGAAAGACACGTAGTGCTTTTGCTAACAAAAAAAAAGTCACGAAACCCACGAAGAATGTCTTAAGCACAATTAATGGATCTCATTTTACAGTAGACAGTGAGCGAGACAGAGGTAATGTTGTCATGTAATGCATAATGTCAGAAATCACTGACGGTAACCATGGCTGCAGGGTCGAAACTGGGGGGTGTTAGGGGGTTTACCCCCCCCCCCCCCACCCCTTACCAATAGGGCTGTAATGCGGTCATTTGTCGCTGGAATGTTTTGCTTTTTCAGCCGGTTAGTAGAGAGAAGGGGCAGTAAACTATATGAAGACTTTTTTTTTTTTGCTTGTCACCCGATTTGGCGAGAGAATAATTGTCATTGGGTCAACCTCTCTCCCCATTAGCAAAAAGCTAGATCCGCCCCTAGGCCCTGGGGTGTTTCACGAAGAATTTAAGTCGATCTTAACTTTTAAGTTCGACTCAAATTCTACGTGAAACACCCCCAGGTCACAAGATTAATTTATGAATCCCGTAACACGCACACAATACTCGCACAAACAAAAGACTACCCGCGGCTCGGTACCTCCCAGTATGTACCAATATGTACGCACAAAATGTACGCCCAACCGACTTTCAAGATTGCGCCGTTGATGTTCTATTTATAGCTCTCTATGGTACATGTAACATAACTGCGACAACATAAAAAAAAAAAACTCACAAGTTTGAGTTTGTCTTTAGGAATTGTGTATACAGGGCATATACAAAGTAATTCTGAATTGTTTGAACGCACGAGGCAAAGCCGAGTGGGTTTGGATAATTCCTATCGACCTATGGTTAAAAAAAAAAAAAAAAATGTGTGCAATCTGATTTATAAAATGGGTAAAAAGAAATAAAAAAAATGATGTCTAGACTCTATGCTGGCTATAGTTTACTGGATAAATCAGAAAATCATGTTGATTCTGCTTTTATGTGCGGTTTCATCATTTCACGTGTCTGTTGATACAAACGAGTCGGTTTTGTCTTCAGATTCGTCACAATTCTTCTTTTTTTTTTTTTGCTTTCTTTTTTTTTTTTTTTTGCTTTGTGTTATTGCTCGAATTGAGCCAGAGGAAGATTCCTGAAGAACCCAATGCGCCACTCTCACGTGTGACAAAGATTTAGTATTATTATTATTATTATTATTATCATTATTATTATTATTATTGTGGTGGTGGGGGGGGGGAGGGGAAAGAAGATTCCTACTAGGAGACGTTTTATCGTAATGTATAGATATCTCGCCAGTCGAAACTACGCTTAAATTTAGTTAATTTCCAAAGGTAACAGTTAGGACGCGTGATATAAACAGGTATTTTGCCGGCCTTTAGAGCGCCATGTAGATTTGACTACTTTGGAACTTTGGAATATGAATAATGTATAACATGTATTTCACATTGCTCAAACATTGACATGTTTAAGCGTAAAATTCAATTCAGACCCTACTGAAGTGAATGCTTTCTTTAATAAAATTGCGGTTTCAAACAAACTTGGTTACCACTATACGTCATTCCCAATGTGTACACAAGAAAGCTATCAATGCAACAGTATTATGATATCATGAGGTACATTATTGTGATTTTCATTTTGTACAGCAGTCTAATGTTGCGTCCAGTGCCAGTAACATGACTATTTCCCTGACAGCATTTTGTCTCTGTTCTTGTGATTCTCCCGCAGGATTTGGACAGAGCCTTGCCTTCTCTCCTTGCATTGTTATAATTGGCTACTTCTTCCACCGCCATCTGTCTTTAGCCACTGGCATCGTAATGTCCGGTATGGGAACTGGGATTCTCGTAATGCCACCACTGACCCAGTGGTTGTGCGACTCATACGGCTGGAGAGGCGCCTTTTTGGTATTGTCCGCTCTCTTCTTCAACGTGATCGTTTGTGGCATGATATTTGTACCAACGCCTGCTGAGTTGGCGGCTATTGGTAGACGACGAGCTGAACTTTCGGGTGGACGCGGTGGGAGCCCTTTTGAGCGAGGTGGTGGTGACGGTGCTTGCGCAACCTTTGTGAGTAGCAGTAACCTGAATCAGGAGGAGCATGCGCTCACAGACCAAACGACAACGTCCCTCGACTCTAATAGTGGAAATCTGCAAGTCGCGAATGGCGCGTCAACTCTTACACGCATTTCCAATGCAAGCAAGTCAGTAGTTCTTTGTTTGAACCTTCGCCTGATCTGGACAAACAAGCGGATGAGCTGTGTGTGCGTGATGGCCACTTTCCAGGCATTGGGCTATTATTCAACACTACTGTATATTCCATCACGTGCTTTCTATGACCTTGGACTACCGAAGCAGACTGCGTCACTCATCATGTCAACAGTTGGCATCAGCAGCCAAGCTGGCCGTGCTGTTCAGGGACCACTGATAGACAGTGGCACTATATCGGTCTTCACATTGGCGCCACTTGCCTTAGTCTTCAGCTCAGCCAGCTCACTGCTAAACCCCCTTGCTAACACATTTATCTGCCAGGAAATTCTCGCCGTGACCTTTGGTTTTTATAGTGCTGGGGTGTTCCAAGGGTTGGTTCCAACGTACCGTAGGAATTAGTGGGCGCGGATCTTTTGAGCAGTAGCTACGGACTCTTTTGCACGTTCTGCAGTTTTGGGCATCTCATCGGAGCGTTCCTGCTTGGTATGTCGTAGCATCCAAAATTTTTAAAACTATGAATGTGATATCATAAAGTATATATCGGACATGATATCGAGCTGCTTAGAGCGGCCATTAATTCATGACTTATAAGCTAAAACGTAGTTCTCAGAATAGCTCAAAATCATCTTTTACCATATGGAATTTTGCAATTTACCAAAGGGTCTACCAAGAAACTTATGTGGCTGACGCGGTTTGCCAGGATAATTATTTGTTTTGTAGTATTTTGAGATCAAAAGTGTAAACTTTAATTTCAATCTTAGTCATGACTTTTATTCTTGATGCGCCCTAGCCTTTCAGCAGTGGGTTGGTAGACATAGTAGTTAAGCACTTAATGATTGAATCGTGTCCTAGCAGTAGTATGGAATCGTATACAGCTAAGCTGCGCTAGCTGCAATCGAATCACTCTAGCGCGCCATGGCTTCTATTATACCAGGACTCGACATTTGCGATTGAGCGGGGTCACTAGAAATTGACGTGGGGCCACTAAATTTCAATAACGGTAATCTTTTGGAGACCCGATTGGGCAGCTAAAATCCAAAGTGGATTTTCACGTTTGCCTTTATTTCGGGCCTCTATATTTCTTCATCGGGCCACCAAAGTTTCAGATCTAACGAACTTAGTGGCCCTAACGGCCCACCGGTGAAAAAGGATAATGTCAAGCCCTGGCTATGGCCTGCATGTTGTAATCGATGAAATCAAATATAAAACATCATGTAGCAACCACGATCGTGTATTCTCTAAGATTGGAATACTTAGGCGTGCCTTTTTGGGTAATACTTTGCATTTTCGTCATTACCCACTGCAACTGAAATCGTGCTATCACAGCGGTATTTCACACATTGCTTATGCATATATCTCCGGCTTTGAGTGAAATTATTTAGCCGTTTCTGCAGGCGTACAAGAACTATGTTTTGCATTTGAATTTTCTTACACTATGCGTAAACATTGAAAGGTGTGCTATCATTTCTTTTGAATGTCTCCCTCTACTGAACTACAGATGTAGGATTTGTTATGACACCCGTTCGTTGGCAAAGTGTATGTAGGTGTGTTCCTTATGCATTTTACTTCGCATTGTCTTCTTTTTATTTTGTCATCATATGGTCATGACTGGCTTTCAGGCGCCATCTACGATTCAACGGGAGACTATTCAGCGTCCTTCTCTGTTGCGGGGTCCTCTATTTTCGTCGGTGTTGCTGTGACCGGGATCATGGCCTTCTT
Organism: Diadema setosum; assembly: GCF_964275005.1. Taxonomy (NCBI): domain Eukaryota; kingdom Metazoa; phylum Echinodermata; class Echinoidea; order Diadematoida; family Diadematidae; genus Diadema; species Diadema setosum. Next base: position 23,325,394 of record NC_092685.1, read on the forward strand.
TCCTCCCCGAACGCCCCCACGAGACCAACTGGAAGAAGTCGGTTGTGACGAAGAACAAGTGAATCTGCGCGATTTGGAAACACCGGGTTCTTCCTGAATCGACATTGGATGAGGCATTCAAGAACACACATACCTGTCTACCCTGCTCCAAGACACCACCACACATCATGACATATCGCTCTCATGGATAAAGTTCCTATTCATGCCTCCGCCACAAAGTGTCGACGGAGGCATTATGTTTTCGGATTGTCCGTCCTTCCATCCGTCCGCCCTATTAAAGTCCCGTCCTTCCGTCCGTAATCGATTTTGTGCACAGCGTAACTTATGAGCCGTTTGAGGCATCCAAAGGCTTAAATTTGAGCACTGAAGAAGGTGCCCTGGGTAAGTCCGGTAGGACGTATAGGGGACGTGCGGTGACCCCATGACCGTAACAATTTTGGTGGGGGGGGGGGGGGGGGGGTCACGGGTCGCACGTGGGTATATACTCTCGCTCGAGTAGTATGAACGAGTAGTGGTTAGCTGACTCTCTTAGCTGGCGCTGTGTGTCACAGTTGCGTGTCACAGTCGTGTCAGGCGAAGGGTCCTGACGGGAGGCCGGCGAGTTGGTTGACGGTAATAAAGTTTTTCAGTCGCATGCACTTCTGTAGTGAATTCGTGATTTTAATGGTGTTGACTCGGCACGATGTTGTGGTGTATGGAGATTGTTGTGAGACTGAGAGTAAAATGTCCGCAAACATAACCCCAAAAGATCCCACACAGCAACTGGAGAAATCCGCTTGCACTACATTGGTGGCACCGATGGGATGGGTTGCGTGGACCAGACGACTGCTTAACGATGACTTTCATGTTTCACTGTCTTGTAATATTGATTTGCACTTGACGAGAGACGTTTTCCCCTGTAGTCTTAGTAGTGCCCTCGTTACGAACGCCTATTGATTTCCTCGGTGCCTGCAGGGTGACACGGCGTCTGTTCAACCTTGTGTATCATTTCTAGCCTGCACGTGAAGGGGCCTGCAGGCGAAGGAGCCTGCAGGTGAAGGGGCCAGTAGGTGACGGGACTTGCAGGCGAAAGGGTCTGCAGGTGAAAGGGCCGGCAGGCGAAGGCACCTGCAGGTGAGAGGGCCTGCAGGAGAAGAGCTGACAGGCGAAGGCGCTTGCAGGTGAGCGAGGCCCCGCAGGTGAAGGAGCCTGCATTGTTTCTATGATACGCCCGCAGATGAATATGGCTGCACGAAAGGATCTGCACCTGAAGGGAAAAATAGCGCCTGTCGGGAAGAAATCGTAGCGCCTACATTGCCAGTGGTGCCTTCAAATTGCAAATACCTACTACGCTTGTACGTTCAACTGTCTGGTAGACAGGATTGACGGAGGGGCGTGGTCCAATCCTGGTTGCTGGAAAGCCATCGGACGTTACCTTCTGGATACAGGAGAAGAGCAATGGAAAGAAAAGGGAGGTTCATGTGGATCGCATGAACCATTGCAGTCATGGATTGAGGTCTGTGGAGGTTGTGATGCTCCATTGTAGGAGCCGGATCTTCGTGTCCTCCTGGTACCACCTCAGAAGTTCCCCAACGAAGCTGCAGGAGTTCAACCAGAATATAACCTTCGCAATTCGCAGACCAGAGAAGATGAACCCAATATTTCGGTTTCTTCGATACTCCTCCCGACGCAATCCAACAAGGAGGCGAAACTCTCCTCAGCGATACGATGACTCGTAACAGGGATACTGGGCAGAAGGCCGGGTGATTGTAGTGAATACGTGTACAATTTACTGTAAATAATTTAGGAAGTTGCGGGATCCCTGCAACATCATGCCTGCAACACCAAGTGTTATATGTTGGCAGGTTTAACCAATGTATATTATCGTCATATTTATGGTCTGCGATATGACGTACGATAAGGGTATCTGCTACTACACCAAGTGGAACGGCACAAGGAATTATCCACGACGCTGTGGTTGGAGTGCAGGACGGGAGCCCTAGCGAAAGGCTGAACGACGCGTTACGCTTCATTGTTGTTGTGTCTTTAAGTTATAGGGATGACTGCTATCAAGAGAGCTTTATTAATTTTTCTTAATCGGGTAAACAAGTGTAAGTACAATTTAATCCGCCGTATAAGATACCACTAGTAAAGTGCGTTATTGCCAAAGCGGCAGGAATTGTAACGCTTAGCATAATTATGTTCTAAAAGTTGCGTGGTTGAAAGAATTAAAGGTGGAAGACAAAAACACATGGTAGAGGTAAATGCCTCGCACAAGAGTAATGATTCGGTTTTAGCCATGGTGTTGATTCGAGTTATGTAAATACATCTGCATGTAGAAATGCGAGCAAGCGTTTATTCATGTAATACAGTCGTTTGGCGTGCTTGGAAGAATAAATGAAGGCTGATAGGCTATTACAGTTGTGTAATTTTTCGAGTAGATGTAATAAGGACTGTTAACGTTTTCACAGTATTATATATTTTCTTTTGTGTGGGATACAGAATTTCAGTATCCGTGATATTGGTCATTTCTTTGTTTATATAAAGCCATGGACTAGTCAAGGGACTGCCCATCCCCCCCCCCAAAAAAAAAAAAAAAAACCCGTTAACCGTACCTGGTTAAAGAGTTTATATAACAACTGGTGCAACTGGAAACATGGCCACAGACCAGTTATCTGTACTGATCGTGGGGACTGGTTCCTATCAAATCCCGTGTATTCGCACAGATTGTCCACTTGATATTCATGAGAGACCAGTTAAAGTCAACTGGAACCACAGTTGCAGATAATTGGTTCCAGTTGAAATCAACTGGAAACAATTGAAATTTTCAACTGGTTGTGACTGGTTTTATCCTTCTAGGTGACTGATTCACTAAATAAGCGAAATGCTTAAGTGTGCGAGTGTTTGTTTGTTTGTTGTTTGTTTGTTTGTTTGTTTGTTTAATTTTCCATCTGAGAAGATGGCGGGATAGCCCATATTCAGCTGCACGAACTGGTCTTTCATGGGGTTCAGTTGGATTTGAGGCTGGACTACTTGGGTGAGCGAGTGAGTGAGCGAATAAATGAATCCATGAAAAGATGTTGTTTAGATGGAGTCAGAATCATAATAAACATGTAGGGCTATATACAGCCTAAAATCACAGAAACGTGCTTTCTGTGACTCGATGGGTTAATGTATAGGCCCCGATGTAGGCCTACAATTCAGGCAAACAGGCATGCTTCACTTATCAACAGTAAAAATTAGTTCACAATATTAGTGTACTTATACATCAGCGTTGTCTACATCATAGACATAAACTGACAGTGAAAATTCACCTTTAATCAAGGGGGCTATAATTGTTTGTCAATACCAGGGATTTTTAGTTCAAGCCAGTGCCGGCGGAGCGTTTTAAAAAGTGTGGGGGCCCACTTCCGGGTTTCATGAGCTAACAAGCAAAAAAAAAAAAAGCAACAAAAAACAGGTCTTCAGTGAAAAATGTAACTTACTGCGCTCACACTTCAAGATCTCTATTTCTATTTAGTGCCACTTACGTACTTCCGGGTTTAAAAAAGTGTGGGGGCCCAAAGTGATGACACCTTATGTATTCCTTTGTAATGTGCACAAAAAGTGTGGGGGCTCGAGCCCCCACGGCCCCCACAGCTCCGCCGGCCACGCAAATGAATCATACGTAAGTCAAAGAAAGACTCGTTAAATACTGCGTCATCACAATAAAGAGTGCATTCAATGCTTCAATGAGCCTACTGCTCATTGAATGCATTTCTTCAAAAATGCTATGTCTGTTGCAGTCGGTCTGCCACGAGTGCCACCGCACGCACTACGCCACTGATCTGATTCTCTCTATATTAGACACCTTTTCTCATCAGCTTCTCCCTCCTTCTCCTCTCCTTCTTTAGTTGTAAGTACGAACGTATACTATATACCATGAGAGCGTTCTTTAGATTTTAGACGCGCGGACGTTCAAAGGGAAAAAAAAAACATGGTCTGAGCGTGCGCAGTAGCACACGTCAAGCTACTGCGCACGCTCAGACCATGTTTTTTTTTTCCCTTTGAACGTCCGCGCGTCTAAAATCTAAAGCTCCCTAATATTGTAGCGGCGACTTATATTTGTCGAAGATGGGCAGAATATAATTCCGATTTTGTAAAAGTCCCAAAATAAAGTCCCGCTATATGTTGAAGAGTTGTCGAAGGATGCCGAGGGTCACGGAGAAATTACAGTCATCAGGCAGAAATCACGGTTAAAGAAGTTTATTATGAAGAATCACTCGAACACATTTACAGGGATGGATTTTGAGAATGTCTCGCCAGGCATGGGAGGTGCGATGCGGTGAAGGACTTATGACGAACTAATGCAATAGCTAACAAGACTGGAGACCGTTTACTGGTTGACTCTTTATCTCTTTCGTTGGTTACTCTCTCGCTGTTAAAACACGGGTTTCTCTCTTAGCGACAAACTCTTCACTCCACCTCCCAAGCAAGTGAACTTCTTTTAGATAAGCATGGAGTCTGTCTTATATACCGCTTTCAAACAAGCCCCTCTTGTTCGAGAGAGATAGAGAGGACCAGTCATGAAGGTCACGAGAAAGACGTTTATCGCGCGGCGGAGTATATAGGAGAAGGACGTCTTTGAGCACTGGAGCTCTAAGTCATAGACAAGGAGAGGATACAAGAACAGGAGAAAGTCAAGATAAGAAGCAATAAGAAGCAAGCACAAAGGGCTGAAGGACAGTGAAAGTCAAAGGCAAAGGGAGCAAGCACAAAGGGCGGAAGGACAGTGAGATTCAAGGACATAGGGAGCGGGCTGAAAAGGCTGAAGGGCAGTGAGAGGCAAGGGCGAAGGGTAAGGGCAAGGATTCTGAAAGTCAGGACAAGGTTGAACTGAGGAGAGCAAGGCAAGAGTTCTGAGAGACAAGGCAAAGTCAAAGTGAGAAGGGACAAAGCGAAGGTACTGAAGTGAGAGCAAGGTCAAAGCGAGGGAAGCACAGAATGGACATGTGAAGGTCAGAAGAACAAAGAAGATGGGCAAAGAGAGAACTCCGCTGTATGCAAAGCAATTGAGATTGACTGATTGAGCTAGCTAAACTAGTAATTTGCAATAGCGTTAGCGAGCAATGAAAAACATGTTATGCTATATACATATTGTTACATCAAATATCTTAGCCAAAATGCGTGACAATATTGCGTCATTTTGCTGCAATTGAGAGGTGAGTTTCTGTTCGTGTGTTGCATGATTTTGTGCAACAATGTGCATGTGAAAACCTTGTGTGAGAAACGTTCAAACTACATGTTTCCCATGTATTTGTTTTCGCGTTCACTGGCTGCAAACTTCAAAAAATGCAAATTTCTTCCTCTCCAATCGTTTCTCATACCTCGTTTGGAACGATGTCTGTCTTTCCATGTCGTTTCATCAGTTCCCTTTACATTTTGAACTGAAGTACATGTAGTTATTTCAGTTGCCGCGTTATGTATTTTCGGTACTCGGCATCGGTAATTTGTCCGTTTTGCTGTACATGTAGTTTGAAGGAAGTTCTGCTGGTGCTAATGTACTTTTGTGTCCATGTACATATCTCAAATTCTAAAAAACCCAAATCACACCAAAATCGCATGATATACTTAATGACTTACTTCCAATCCCTTACTTGTATTTGAACCAAATCCGTCATCGGGAAGCAGGTAATCGACGTCGACTTTCATGTCGTCGCTCAAAACAACTCGTCCTTCGCGAGGGATCGCGGCGTACACTTTCTGCACGGCTGGCCGTATTTATTTAGTAAGTTGTAAGTTAAAGCAAATTGTTCATAATGAAGAATGCGAAAAAATATTAAACTAAACTATAAAGGAAAACCTTGACACCCATGTAGTTGTCACGTGGGTTTACTCCAATAAGGATAACTTCACACATGCCATGTACCGTTACCTCTCAAGGTTTATTTCCAATAAAATTCGATTCACATACAAGAGATTATTTGACCAGTCAATCCACTTCTATAACAAACTCGTTCGGTCAACTCTCTAAATTCCAAAAACTGACCCAATGCAAGAGTCACTGTCAAAATCTCACGTTTACTGTTTACAACGGCATCAACCACTCAGAAAGTAAACGCATCAGTTAACACTGTCTTGACTTCAAACCATTCCACTCAAAGGTCACTGACCTAACCTCAACTATCCTCACTTAAGGAAATTCAAACTTAATTCACAAATTAACTTCCCTTTGCTTAAATTCCGTCTCATGTATACAGGTCATATGCGATGCTGTTTCTGTGAAACAAATAAGCTTGGCTTTACCTCTGGTCCACAGCAAGTCCTGAGCTGACTTGACTCTGTGCGACCTCTCTGATTCTGAGTCAATCCACATTTACCAAATGTCCAGGTCCTAATCTCACCTGACATCTAAAACTATCTCTTCACGTCCACTATCTATATCGTGCCCACCTAACAGGGCTACCACAACTCAATTGACAGTCCTGAATTGACCTGTCCTGAAAATTTGCTAATTCTGGCTCAGAATCACTGCCACATCTTACTTCATAACCTCATTTTAGTCTTAAACCCAATCATCACACTTTAAGCCACATTCTCCATTGATTTACCTGAAACAGACTTGACCTGAATGCATTATGCATATTATAATTCAACTCAATAATGACCAATGTTACATCTGGGAATTTTGGTACCGGTATGTCATATTTATTTTAACCCCCGGAAAATTTCACGACAACCTGGGTCTCAATAGGTACAAATCAAATATATATCGGTGCATTTGAGTGTATCTCATCTCACTACTAGTCTTTGAAAGTTCATCAGATTTTTGAAACTCCTTCTGCTCTCAAATGCGAATGTGTATCGAATGTATACATCACCATGATCCGGCCTCTGTGAGTCTATGGGCGTGTTCACTAGTCTCGCTAACTGGCGATGTAACCACGCGACTCTCACTACCAACGCGAGGTGGTTATCGCGATAACTCGTCTGACCTCACATGCACGTGGTCTCAGCAACATGGAGACTCAAGGCCATGCAGTCCCAGCTTAAGTGCATCACCCAAACTCCAATCCAGTCCGTAGTGCGACACGGAAACTTCTGTTCCGTCCTTAGTGCCATCTACAATAATGATAGTCATAATTCCAAACACATTTCCTACCAAAGTGCCTTGTGGTTTTGTCATTCACAATGAGATACACTTATATAAAAATAAGCATTGCACTAGTGGGCATTTAACGTCCCCAAGCAATGACATTCACTTTAAAAACCCACAATAATACATCGAAATTTAATGACCAACCACTGAAATTATTCCTACCTCACCATTTCACATTTAAATCTGACATACAAAAGTGGACAGCAAAATTACACATATTCTTACATTCTACTAACATGAGGTTTGTCTAAAATGTCAAATACTTCATCTGACCTTGTCAATATGAGGTGAATACCTGTACTTACTGAAAGGCTGAACTCCAGTCTTCTCAATTTACTTTGTAATTACATAAGTGCAGTTCACAACAGTCTTCACCTTTCATATACGACCTTTAATATTTGTCACTTGTACATTCACTTATAAATTCATTGTTTTTCACCTTAAACTCCACTGTTTCTAGTGAAGAACAAAGTCAAGATAAAACTCACCGATGGTGACCAAAATTTGCTCGAATACAGCTTACAAACTGCAAAACCAGCTCCAACTCTGCTGGCAGGTTAGCAGCCTTCCTCAACTCAGTGCAGTAGTTTACAGCTGCTTAAATTAAACTTCTCAAACAAATTACTGCATGTTGCAAAGTAGACTGTAACCGTGTGACAGCTCTGGAGAACTCTGTCCACTCAACATGGCAGCTAGGGTGTGTCTGACTCCTTCTAATACACTCCTCTACCAAGGTACAACCAAAAGGCCAACCTCAAACCAGCCAAAACCAGTTCTCAATACACCTGCATTATCAAGTCTCTATACTGTGTAGTGTGTACTTCACTACACTGACATACAGATTTCAGTCATTATCATGTTAATTAGTTTCACCATCAATGGCACTTAAGCATGTTCACCATCAATGGCACTACTCATACACAAGACAGGTGTTTACTCCTGTTTACAATCCAATAAACATGTGTTTGACATACTAATCTTTTCAACTTATTAAAGATAAGCAAAACAGAGCAGTGTGGATTTCAAAATTGTCACTTTCATTGTGACAGTAGTCCCTATGGAAATTTCCACGAAAGCAGAGTACAAGAAGTGTCACACAAAATAATGCGCGTACTTGGATTCCTTCCGGTCGTAAACAGCGTGTGAATTAGCCTGGACAACGGGAACAGCAACAAAATGTCTAGAACTATAGTCTAAAGGCAGAGACCATTTATTGGTAGTCATTGCATAAACGTCAAGATATCATTTTTCTTTCTTTTGGCCTGAAAGAAATACATCGACAGTCATTTGGTGCATCATAGATGTTCATACTCAAATCATTCAAAATGATTGATTACATTACTAAACATGACAAAAATCGAATCGCACGTTCAAAGGAAAATACGAAGAGGTCTCAGTGCATGCCGAGACATATCGCTTAGCGATGCTGCAGCCACAGTCATGTCCACGCGCTTGCGCAGTAGCGAGTCTTGCATCAACTCGTGCATAATTCATTAGGATTTGCTTAGTTCCTAACATGTGTGGAAAAAAAATCGCAATCGCCCCAATACAGACAGACAGAAAGACACCACAGACAGGGGCACGCGCATACACACACACACACACATACATACATACATACACACATACGAAGAGAGCACGCAGGCATACACGCGCTCACTATAACACACCCACTGATACACATAATTCATCTATTCATGAAAAGAGCCATCTCACTAAACTCACTCAAAACTCACTGAAACTTCGCGAAGTTTGCCACATGACCACCACCTGTTTGAGGCGGCCGTACCTCCGAAGCGCGCAGTCAATGCTCATTGGGATGTGCCCTATGCTCATTGTTACGTGACAATCGTTAGCTGTCAGACGACGCGCGCTTCCTTCCATGTTGCGCGTGCGCTCCAGTGACCCAAATTTCGAGAATTGAAACTTTAAGAAGTTTGGCCGCCACTCTGAACGGACGAGCAAACTTCACGATATTTTGCTAGTGTGACCGCGGCCAGAGAGAATGTTGTCATATCATGCATAATGTCATAAATCACTGATGGTTACCATTTACTAAGTAAAAATAAAATGCCAGTAAATGAAACCAGCATCGAAGCTTAGAAATATTAGACTAGCAAGTTCCTTTGTGCTCGGAGCAAACCATTATCTCAAGTAGGCCTACTGGCAGATAGCCAATGTCACATCAGGACGTATTGGTGAAGCGTAGTGTTTAAACAGAGGAAAGAAAGATCACGAAACAAATACATTATGAGAATTAAAAGGATAGTACAGTCCCGGTTGAGATGGGACTTCAAGTTTCCAACATTTTTTGATGGTGAGATTTTTTTTTGAGACTGAATGAGAAACCTGAGCATATTGTAAAAGGAATTCAAAGTTTGTTTTTGATGAAAATTGGTTATGAAATTGGCTGAGTTATCCCAAACAAAGCAATTCTAATAAAGGTGGACTCACCTTTTTTTTAGGATTGCTTTGTTTTACTTTATTTTTGGATTTCTCTGCCATTTCAAAACCGATTTTCATCGAAAAAAAAGTTTGAATTCCTCTAAGAATTGAATGCGCTTTAACATTTCATGAAGTGGTATCTAAACATCTCGAAAAGTTAAAAGCTGCTGAATCCTCACCATCCCTTTAAGCACAATGGATCTCATTTTACATTAGAAGGTGAGCGAGACAGAGAGACTGTTGTCATGTAATGCATTGTGTCAGAAATCACTGACGGTTAACATTGCAGAGTTACCTTTTAATGCAACGGGGCTCTAGTCACGAAGCCCGGTCACGAGGTTAATTAACTGTTTATGAATCCCGCAACATGCACACAACACTCGCATAGACAAAAGACTACCCGGACCGGCCCCCTACACAATACGTACCAGGTGCGCTCAAAGGTTCACCCGAACGACTTTCAAGGCTGAAAGTAGATGTTCCAACTAGTTTGTAACATCATGAACATAATAACAGCGACATCAGACAGAAAACAAAACGTCGGTTTGATGTACAGCACTCGTAGATCCCAAAGAGAAAAAAAAAAGCACATTTAGATCAATGTAAACTATAACTTCTCGAGTGACTTGTCGAAAGAACACGGTGTCTCTATGAGGTGCAATGGAAGCACACAGGCCAGGAGTCTCGCAGCATGGCGCCCGAAAGTACTTCGTTCTGGCCGCGGCCTTCTTCGTTCTCCTGCTCGTTGCTGGATTCCTCAAAGGCATGGGAGTCTTCATCCTGGAATGGCAGCAGTACTTCGACGTTGATGCTACCACTGCGAGCGGCATCACTGTTGGCATTTCCTTCGTTTTACCTTTCACGTGTAAGTATAAACACGAGGAGATTGTATTGTGTATTATACTGCTTCGAGTTATAATTTTGAATGAACTTGGGCATGTTATGATTTTGCTTCTCTGCTGCAAAACTCACTTTGGTTTAAAGAGCTAGCTAGCACACAAATTCATTTAAAATTACCATGTCGCCTAACACAGTTCCATTACGACTGCAGAACCTGTCGATTTTTACATAAGAAATGTGTGAAATAACGCTATATTATTATGATAACATGATTTCAGAGTGGGTAATGACGAAAATGCCAAATATTACCCAAAAACGTACACCAGGAGTACTGTAGTTTCACAGCATTCCTGGTCGTGGTTAACGACATGTTTTATAGTCGATTACATCGATTACAATATATCGGACCACATAGCAGCAGCAGTATCCGTTGCAAGAGAATGAATTGCATTTTGCTCAGCTGGTTAGCTGCATGCGATTCAATACTTCTGTTAGAGTACATTTTGTTACCAAAGTTGCGGGAAGGGAACGCTGATCTTCCTATCCACATCTGAACGGGAATGGCGCTTCAGAAATAAAAGTCCGGCGCACCCGACTTTTATCGTTTCACACTTATGATCTCAAAATACTCCAAAACGATCGGGCTCATATATTATCCTTGCAAAGCCCGTTGGCCATCAGTCAAGTTTCTCTTTTATTCGAAGCCGGCGAATTCTAAATGGTGGAAGAGATTTATGTTTTAAGAGAGATCTTGAGATTTATGTTTTAGCTCATTTTAATTTTTTTTTTTTAAAGATGGTTTCTTTTTCTTTGTTTTCAGATGTATTAACTTCGTTTTAGGACACGCTGTTGCTCGTTTGTGTGTTTCGCGACGATATGCATTAATGCATCATTGATTATACTCATACCATACAAAATTGTTGCATGTTCGGTTTTATAGACCGACCCACTACTACTGCGGTGTCCCATTCGGGCGGTATCTTTTTTGACAAAATATTTATAAAAAAAAAACAACAACAACAACAACAACAACAACAACAATTTTTTGTCATTAACAGTCAGCAGTCATATTCATGTAGACTCCTACTTGATTCTAGTTAGATACCAATCACAGAACCAACTCTGTTGCACTTGGAAATCAAAAGATCGCTTTTAATCAAACACTTGACTTATTGTCGAGGTTTACTGTAGTCCTACATCTATGCGATCTGCATAAACTCTGTGACGCTTGAATTCTTGTGGATCTAAGCGCATTGAAGAGGATATTAAGCTTTAAAAGCATCGTCTTAACTAGCGGTGATCACATACATATGCAGTATAAGCAATTAGCCTACCAAATGAGACGGACTGGATCCCAATCTGAGTTTGGCTTCCTTTCCACAAACTATGTGATGCATAGATGTAAACCTTCCAAAAATGAAACACTGTACAGAAGTGTGGTGTGGTGCGTATATTGATTATGTTTACTTCCATCCATTTGGTCTTGCTTTCCAGCACCTATGGCCGGCGCGCTAACACATCGTTTTGGATGCCGGTGCATCGCCATTACTGGGGGCCTCATAACAGTAGTCACCATGCTCATAGCGTCTTTTATGTCCAGTACTGGAGTTCTTCTTCTCCTCCTTTGTATAAGTGGTAAGTCTAGCCTTAATGATTTCACATCCCCGGCCACGGTTTAGCAGGAAAATGTTATTTAGCTCTTGGATCACAAAAAGGAGCGTAACATGACCAGAGACTTCAACTCTCCCGCTTTGAGGCCATTTTCTCGATTTTTCCGCTCTCCCGCTTGAGTTTGAATTTCTTCCTTTCTAGATTTGTGTCTCCCGCTGAAGGTGTACTTTTCGACTTAAAATTTAGCTCTCTCTCCCGCCCACCTTAAATTTGTCATAAATGTGTTCAAAAGAGTTTTCGACCGTTTAAACACGATCAACGCAATTGTCACAACTGACCTCAAGATCTGATAAGATCTGATTATAGATCACCACGAATACCCCACGATTAGCTGCTAACGGCCAGTCGTAGCATGCGTAGTGGATTGCAGACAGTGGGAACACAGCATAATGTTGGAGATGGAGAAAATATAGCCTTAAACTTAAAATTGAAAGGATTGCGAAGAGATCTGTTTTCATAATGTATTATAACTCAGACAGTCGAAACTACGCTAGAATTTTGTTCAGTTTCGAAGGCGACAGTCGGGACACGTGGTGTATATTGACCAATCTTTGCCCCCCCCCCCCCCCCCGTATAGTGCCATGTTTGATTAATATTCGAACTCTGACGACTATTTTGTTCAAACGTTGACTAACTTGCAACGTGAAATTCAGTCACGAACTTGGTTACCTCTACGCCATTATACCAATGCGTATACAAGAAAGCTGACAATGGATAGCAGTATGATATCAAAAAGGTGTGATTCTTCTTTAAATCTTTATCCGGCATTCCAATGTTGCGTCCAGTGCTAGCAACATGTTTCCCTGACAGCCTTTAAACTCTCTCTGATTTTTGTGATTCTCCCGCAGGATTTGGACAGAGTCTTGCCTTCTCTCCATGCATTGTTATCATCGGCTACTTCTTCGACCGCCATCTGTCTTTCGCCAGTGGCTTCGTAATGTCCGGAATTGGAGCGGGGATTCCAGTGATGGCACCACTGACCCAGTGGTTGTGCGGCTTATACGGCTGGAGAGGCGCCTTTCTGGCATTATCCGCTCTCTTTTCCAACGTGATCGTTTGTGGCATGATATTTGTACCGACGCCTGCCGAGTTGGCGGCTATTGGTAGACGACGAGCTGAACTTTCGACGAGTGCGCGGACGAGTGGACGCGATGTGAGTCCTTGTGAGCGAGGAGGCGGCGACGATGCTCGCGCAACCTTCATAGTAGGTGGCAGTACCCTGAAACACGAGGAGCATACTCTAACAGACCGGCCGACAACGTCCCGCGACTCTAATAGTGGAAATCTGCAAGTCATGAATGCCACATCAGCTCTGACGCGCATTTGCAATGTAATCAAGTCAGTAGGTCTTTTTTTAAACCTTCGCCTGATTTGGACAAACATGCGGATGGGCTGCATGTGCGTAACTGCCACTTTTACGGCATTGGGCTATTATTCAACACTATTGTATATCCCATCGCGTGCTTTTTATGACCTTGGACTACCGAAGCAGACTGCTTCGCTCATCATGTCAACAGTTGGCATCAGCAGCATGGTTGGCCGTGCTGTTCATGGACCGCTGATAGACAATGGTTTTGTATCGGTCTTCACACTGGCGCCATTTGCCTTAGTCTTCAGCTCAGCCAGCTCACTGCTAAATCCCTTTGCAAACACAATCGTCTTCCAGGAAATTCTCGCCGTGACCTTTGGCTTTGGCACTGGGGTGTTCAACGGGTTGCTTCCAATTTACTGTAGGAAGATAGTGGGCTCAGACCTTGTAGCCAGTGGCTACGGACTGTTTTGCACGTTCTGCAGTTTTGGGCATCTCATCGGAGCGTTCCTGCTTGGTAACGTCGTAGCATCCTAACTGTAATTTTTAAGACTATGAATGTTATAAAATATAGAATATATATGTATATATATATATATATATATCGGACACGATATCTAGCTGTTAACGACGGCCATCAATTCAGGACTAACAGCTAAGGTTAATTTCGATCGTAGTTTTGTTCCAGAAGCGACCTATCCCTTCAGCAGTGGCTTGGTAGAACGTTAGAAGTAAAGTACGTGATGATTGAATCGTGTCCAAGCAATAGTATTGAACCGCATGAAGCTAAAGGCTACCGCACACTATGCAACTTACGGTCGCACAACTGACCGACTTTGGATCGGAAATAAATCACAAGAGCCTCGGAATGAACACGCATGTTTATTTCAGATCCAAAGGCGGTCAGTCGTGCAACTGAAAGTCGTGTAGTGTGCGGTGGCCTTAAGCTGCGCCAGCTGCCTGAGATTCACTCTAGCGCCTCGATAGTTACTGCTATACAAGGGATCGACATAAGCGATGGTCCGGGGCCACTAAAACTTGATGTGGGGCCACTAAATTTTAAAAATGGTAATCTTTTGATCTTATGATTTATTGGGCAACTAAAATTCGAACATCAAAGTGGATTTTCACGTTGCTTTTATTTCGGGCCTCTTCATTTCTTCCTCGGGCAACCAAAATTTCAGAATTAAAGATTTTAGTGGCCCGAAAGGCCCTCAAACGAAAAAAGATAGTGTCAAGCCCTACCTATATTATGGCCCGATACATAGTAATCGATGTAATCGAATATCAAACATTCAATTACGAACCAACCACAATCGGGTATTCTCTATATAGAATTAAAAAATACTTGTAATGTACCTTTTTGAGTAATATTTTACATTTTCGTCATAACCAAACTGAAATCATGTTATCACAGCATTATTTCACACATTGCGTATGCATATATTTCAAGTTAAGAGTGAAATTCAATGGTTTCTACAGGCTTACGAGAACTGTGTTTTGCCTTTAAATTAGTGTTACACTATGCACAAACAATGAATTTAATGTCTCCCTCTACTGAACTTTGGCCCCATTTTATCAAAAAAAAAAAGTTGATGTGATAACTCTTGCTGGAATAGCAATAATAATTGTCATGGCAATGACAAGAACCCAGCTTCCTGATTGGCTGTTGCTATGAGAAGTTACCATTCCAGCAAGAGTTGCTATACATCCTAACATCTTTTATGAAATGGAGCCAAGATATTAAATTTGCTATGACACATACCCATTCGGTGATTAAGTGTGTATACGTGTGTTCTTGATGCATTTTCCCTCAAACTTGCTCTATTTTTTCAATGACTGGCTTTCAGGTGCCCTCTACGATTCCACGGGGGATTATTCAGCGTCCTTCTTTGTTGCTGGGTCCTCCACTTTCGTCGGTGTTGTTGTGACTGGGATCATGGCCTTCTTTCCTCCCCGAACGCCCCCACGCGGTCAGTTGGAAGAAGTCGGTTGTGACGAAGAACTAGCGAATCTGCGCGATTTGGAACACCGGGTTCTTAAAGAGGAAATCCATTCCCAAATTGAGTAAACTCAAAGAGGAGAGAGAGAGAGAAAAAAAAAATTCCCAACAGAACGTCTCAAAAATGACAAATAAATGGGATAAGAAATAAGGAAAATATGACATTTTGAAATTTCACATTTTTAAAAAAAAACATTGCTTGATCTGTCTTTATGAATATTCAAAAGAGTGAGTTGATGATGTCATACCCTTATCGCATCCTATTAAGTTTATTAAGAAGAAAAGAAACATTGTAGACAACACTCTTGCGTTCTGTGAACTATTTTGTTATTTGAGTGTAAAGTTTATTTCCAAGTTCAACAATAACATTAAAAAAAAACTGACTGTGACTTGCCACAAGGCATTTCAATGAAAATTCATTATGCAGTAACCACCCCACAGAATAGGTTCACCGACCTGACATATCCAATCTCAACTTGTATTGCTAATCTATGCTCATGCATTTGAACTGCTGTTTGTCCACATTCTATGCTGTTATGACATCTCTATAGCATTACGAGCACCTGCTCACATTTAAATGTACTTGTTTTGTCCGACTACTGTACTCGCCTGGCATGCCTGAATTGACCGCACAGCTCTCCGAGTCGACATACTTATTAGTAGTCAGATGTTATTTTGGCGCCCTTGTAGCGCTACCTTGTCATATTGTTCGTTAATAGTGATCTCCCTGATCATGTACATTAATGGTTGAATGAGTTTCTTTCAACAGCCATGCATTATCTGATGTCCATACAACGGCGGTACAGACTCTGTCTGAACTATTTTTACACTGGTTCCGTTCCTTTTGACTTTCTTTTTCCTATATTGTTTAACAAAAATATACCAAAAGGTGTATATAATATAATTTGATATCTTCTACAAACTCGTCATTAGAGTAAACGCCATGATTATGTATTATGTTACTCTTCTGCCATTTGCTTCTGCCATTTGCTTCTGTGTATTTTTGCTTCGGAAGCCCACAGAGACACTTGATTTGTTCTTGTTATTGTGTTGTGTGTGTTGTATGTCACTCTCTGTTAATGCCTCTGTACATTCTCACTTACCTTATTATGCTTTTTCTCGTTTCACGTTCTTCTTCTCCGCAGCGATCTTCTGCTTATCGTGATTTTGACGTCGTTTATGCTTATAGATTACTCCAGTGTATTGCCTCTTTCTGGCGACTGGTCATTTTCTTGTACCATCCTCCTATCTACTGTATCCTAGTTTTGCTGATATCACAGACTTTTGTAATCTCGTCTCGTTTTTTTAATTATGGCTAATTTTCTTAATGCTCCTTTTAATTCCGTATCGAATGATGATTTTTTTTTTTTATTGTTTAGGAACACCAGTTTAGACTCTGACCCTGTTAGCGGGCTAACCAGCACACGACCCACCCCTTATGATGATTTTGTTACCGAAAGCCTGAATACAGCAGCTAGTGAATTGCCTCATGATTTTAGTAATGATCTCACTCAAAATATGTTGTGCAATATTATATTACAGTGAATCAATAGAAAGATATGATTCACAACTTCTCTGAGGATACGTTTTCTTTATTACACTTAAATATAAGGAGTTTGAATAAACATTTTGATGATTTAAAGTTTTTATTAGAATCTGATGAAAGTCAGTCGCTATCGGTTATCGGATTAAGTGAGACATGGTTAACTTCCAATGCAGGAAATTCTTTTGCAATCGATGGTTACGACTTATTTGTTAATAATAGGCCTGATAAGAATGGTGGGGGTGTTGCATTGTACATATCATGGCCTGATAAGAATGGTGGGGGTGTTGCATTGTACATATCATGTTGATTTGAAACTATTGTCCATGAAGGTATTTCTAGAATGGACAACGGACAATGCTGTTGAATCTTTGTTCATAGAAATTCTCATCCCAGGATGTAAAAATCTCATGGTAGGCATTATATACAGACCTCCTAACTCAAACGCCAATGATTTTTTAACGTATTACTCAGATTTGGCAAATTCACATGTTTTCCGAAATAAGGATTGCTTTTTGCTCGGCGATTTTAATATTGATTTGCTGAAGTCTGAGCATGATAATATCTCTAGTGATTTTCTTCACACACTTCTATCCTCATCCTTTCTCCCGCTTATCTCCAAACCGACGCGTATTACAGATCGTTCTGCCACCCTTATTGACAACTTTTTTTGTAATATCTTACCCCTCCCCGATTCTTTCATAATTCTTTCAGATACGACTGATCATTTTCCAATAATGACTTATTTTACTCTTAAAACATCACCTAATATAGGTATTCCCGGCCAATTTCGCACTTTTGTCAGTCCATTTGATAAAAGGTTCATTCAATTTAGCAAAAATCCTCGTCACTGCATTCTGTCATTCAAAATTGCAACTTGTTCGTTCAATTTAGCGTTTCGGTCAATGGAATTCGCACATGTGTCTTTCGAATTCGTAAAATGGGCATTCAAATTGGCATGTGCTCTTCAGTCATTCAAATTCGCCAGCACTGGCGGAAAATGGTATTTCAGTCATTCAATTTCGTGTATGGGCAGTCAAATTCTAAACATGTTCATTCAAAGTGGCGTAATGTTTCTGTTTTGAAAAGGTGAGAACCGTGATTTATACGTATTTAAATGTGACTTTTTGCTTCATCCACACACTGTTAAGTATATAGTAAAGGTAACCTTGACCATAAATAACGCAAGTTTGTTGTTCTGTAACGCCCCTCTTCTTTCATACATGTTATCAGAACTATACATGCACCAGTACCGTAGATTCACTTCACTTTCTTATGTCTAGTCATGGCAGCACGAGTTAGATACAGGCGTATCTCTCAAGAAGACAGGGAAAGAATCATAGCAGCATTTGAGGGTAATAACCTTGACAAATTGATGGCTAGAGCTGATCTAAAAACTTTATTCCTAATGATGATTAACGCAATATAGCACCCACCAAATAAAAATAATGAAACCTGTAGATGAAAAGAAATAATCACGATGTAAATTGAAACCTCCTTCTCCCAATTAATGTTAGAACAAACTTAAGATCAATGTATGTGAATGAAATAATGCTATCGAACATTATAAACACATACACATAATTTGAAAGTACTGTTGCAATAAAGATGATATCAGAATAAAGAATGAATACGAAAATGTGAAATGTTATGATGCTTTCAAACAATACCTATGATGAATGAAAATGAAAAAAAAAAATCCTGAACGTGTCTGCTAAATTGACTGCAGTAAATGCGAAATTGGATGCCCAAGAATGAATTCGAATGAACGAGCGCAGCGTATACGTGATCACGTGACTATATCATGCAAATTGAATGAACGATTTTCGAAATGGTGCTTGTCTTACGAATTTGAACTAAAAAAGTGCTGATTCGAATGATGTTAAAGCTAATTTGAATGCTCCAAAATGAATTTGAATGAAAAGATTATAACAATGAAATACCGAACATGCCATCTAGGCTAAATTGTGCTAAATTGAATGCAGCAATTAGGAATTGGACTGAAAAAAGTGCGAAATTGGCCGGGAAAACCTATATTAAACCTTTGTCATCTCCTTTGTTTAGTCGTAGAGTTTCACCCGAAAAGTTAGCTAGTTTTGATGTGGCTCTCGAGAATGCTGACTGGTCAGGAGTGTTTGGCAGCGATGACATCAATATATCTTTTCATAATTTCATGGAAATATTTATTCACCATTTAGATGATGTAATTCCAAAACAAAAAAATAGAACAGACTATAAAAAAAAAAACACCCAGGTTATCTTGGATCTCAAAATCAATCCTTCGTTCCATAAATAGGAAAAATCGTTTGTATTATAAGTATAAGTTGGAAAAAACTGAGCGATCGAAAAATAGATATACATCATACAAAAATACTTTGACAATGATTTTACGTTCTGAAAAGAAAAGATATTACTTCAAGCAATTTTCGAGATATAGGTTTGATATGAAAAATACTTGGAAAATTCTGAAACAGGCCATGAATGTTCCGAGTAAACACTCTGACATTGACAAAATTAAAGTGAATGATGAATTGATTAATGATTCTCTTCATATTGCAAATATCTTTAATTCCTATTTTTCAAAAATAGGCGAAAATTATGCTAAAACTATTCCTGCAGCAGAAACTCATTTTACTGAATTCTTAGGCCAGCGCCACTCTGATTCCATATTTTTTACACCAACTAATAGATTTGAAATTATTGATATAGTTTCTTGTTTTGAGAACAAACGAAGTTCTGGTTATGATGAGATAGATAATTTTATACTTAAGGGTGTTATTTCCTCGATTGCTGATCCACTTGTTCATATATTTAATTTGTCAATCCTCAACGGTGTGTTTCCGGATAAAATGAAATTGGCTAAAGTAATACCAATATTTAAGAAAGGTGATAAACTTGTAGTCAGTAATTATCGCCCAATTTCATTATTGTCCTCACTGTCTAAGGTCTTAGAAAAACTTATTTATAAGAGAATGAGCAATTTTTTTGAAGGTACATGAAGTTTTTACGAACTCTCAGTTTGGTTTTCGTGAGAAACATAGTACTTCGCATGCTCTTTTATATTTCGTTGATAGAGTAGTTCATGCCATTGATAATCATTCTCATTTAGTTAGTATTTTCTTGGACTTCTCCAAGGCCTTTGACACCATCAATCATGACATTTTACTTTATAAATTATCGCATTATGGAGTACGTGGGAAGGCCTTGGAGTGGTTCAAGAGTTATTTGTTCAATAGAAAACAATTTGTTACAATTAAAAACAATGATTCAGTTATCAGAGAAGTTAAATGTGGCGTCCCACAGGGAAGTCTTTTACGGCCGTTATTGTTCATTATTTATATCAGTGATTTTTGTCGTGTATCTGATGATCTCTCTTTTATTCATTTTGCAGATGATACAAACGTATTTTTTGCCCATAATGATATTGATTTTCTTGTTCACAAAATTAACATTGAACTGAATAAAGTGACAAATTGGGTCAGAGCTAATAAGTTATCACTTAATGCTCAAAAAACGAAATATATGATTTTCAGCAATACTGTTGATAGTTTAAACACAAATATAGTTTTAGATGATACTCATCTACAAAGAGTATCAAATATTAAATTCTTGGGGGTCATTATAGATGATAAACTTTCCTGGAAATCACATGTTGATAATACTTGTAATATGATATCGCGTAATACAGGTGTTATTAATAGATTGAAATTTCATATTCCACAAAAAACATTACTTATGTTATATTCGTCGTTAATATTGCCGCATTTGAATTATGGAGTTTTAGTTTGGGGCAACACGCATCAGAATTTACTTGAAAGAGTGTCCCTCTTGCAAAAGAAAGCCCTCCGCATTATCTGCCATTCCCCTGTACGTTCTCATACAAACACGTTGTTTGCCTCTAATAAGCTCTTAAAAATTAAAGATTTATTTTTGTATAATTTAGGCCAATTTATGTACCAGTATTGTAACAATTTGCTTCCATCTATTTTTGATTCCATGTTCCTAAAAAACCAATCATTTCATGAATATCCCACTAGGCGTTCCAATGAATTTCATTTACCCCTCTTACGCACGATCCTTGCTAAAAATACACTTATTTATATCGGCCCAAATTATTGGAACTCTCTGAATCATGATATAAAAAACGCCCCATCCATGCATTCTTTCAAGAGGAGACTAAAGTTCTTTCTATTGCAGTCGTATGACTATGCAGGACACAACTAGCCATTTGGCCTTCTTTCTCATGTACAGACTTACTCACTTTTTCCTCTTTGAAGAATAAATTGTAATCTTTTGGATGTCTGCTGCCATCTACGCTTTCGCCAAAAGAGTCAAAGACATGAATGTCTGTCCTATTCCTGTTCTCACGTCCCTTCATTTCCTTGCTTTTCTCCTTTCAGACGCTACAATATCACTTTTTTTTCCTCCACAACTATCATCTGTTTCTCTTGACACGCTTCTGTCGAAGATCGCTGTCTCTGTTGTGCATTTTCGTTTGCTATTTTGTCTTCTATTTGTTAATCGTTTCCATTCCGTTTTGTCCCGTACAGCCTTTTCTTCAGTAGTTGTTTTGTTGTCTAGTCTTGTTTCATGTTTGTTCGCATCTGTTAGTCTTGTCCATCCCGTTTTGTCCCGTACAGCCTTTTCTCCAGCAGTTGTTTTGTTGTCTAGTCTTGTTCCATGTTGTTCACGTCTATGATAGTAAGTGTATTTATCTGTGAATCTAATTCTCAGTGGGCTTCCAGACTTCTTCCTCTTTTTTTTCTCCTTTTGTATTTATGATGCTTCAATTAATCTTTCCATTGATGTTATTATTCCAGAGGGGCCCACATTCTACAAGCTCTGTCTTTTTAGTGGGTCTCTCCATTTTTCGCACTTTAAGCAAAGTTATACAATATCATGTACTTTATTTTGATCACTTCTGTTTTTTTTTAATACAATATATAATTACTATAAGGTCCTCATCAATTGTTTTACATTCTCTTCGATACATAATGTTCTGTTTACCTTATTCTCTGTTGTCAAAAGAAGTGTAACTTATATGTTTTGTCGAAAAATGAAATAAACTTTGAATTGAATACCCTCACAATACTTCATGTACGTTATTTAAGAAAATCGGAAATTTTGGTATTTTTAGCTCGTACAGGTAAAAGCATACTTCCATACCAAAATATATCAGTTAACATCTGTTTCGTTTTTAATTTTTGGATGGATTTTAAGGCATGTTTTATATCAATACAGCTGAAATACCAGATTTTTGTCATTTCTGTATAAAATGAATAAGAAATTGCGAGAGCAGAACACCATCAACTTGCTGATGTGAAAATTCATTCAAGAAGTGTTTTCTAAGGGAAAAAAAAATGACATTTCATAAATGCGATAACTTCCTTATTTCTTATCCGATTTTTATCATTCTTGCACTGTTTTGCAGGGATTTTTTTTCTTTTTCTTTATGAAATTAATAAAGTTTTAAGGTGGATTTATTTTTCAAAGAATCAACACTGCATGAGGCATCCAAGAACACACATACAATGTACCTATCTGCCTTGCTTGCAAGAAGACACCATCACACCTAATAGAGCGGTTAAGCCCTCAAAATCACGGGAATTGTGCAACATTTGACTAAAGCATGAAACTTTCACCAGTGTTAGTACATACCATAAGATTTATTCTAAGATCGGGAGGTAAGTCTGACTTGACCTCTGATGACCTCCAGAGGTCAATGAACTTTAGATACCAGAATGTTGATGTTTGGAGACATTTGTGAATGATACATGTGGTTATGATGCACTAAACATGCATTTATACTACAGATACAGAGAAATCATTTTCAGATTCAACAGAGCACTGACAGGTTTTTACCTTTGACCTCTGATGACCTCCAGAGGTCAGTGAACTTTGAATATCAGAATATCGATGTTTTGAGACATTTGTGAATGATATATGTGGTTATGATGTACTAAACATGCATCTATACTTAATGGAAACCATTTTCTAATTCAATAAAGCATTGACAGGTTTTTACCTTTGACCTTTGATGACCTTTGGAGGTCAATGACCTCAAAATATCATAATATTGATCTGTGATGTCATTGGTTATTGGTAAACATTGTTAAGATGTACAAAACAAGCATATCTGTCTTACAATGAAATTGTCTTCATATTCTAAAGAGCAGACAGGTTTCTACCTTTGACCTCTAATGACCTTGAGAGGTCAATGACCTTAGAATATCAGAATATTAAACTATGACATCATTAGTGGGTGATAAACTTGGTAAAGATCTACAAAACAAGCATATCTGTTTTACAATGACATTGTCTTCATATTCCAATGCACACAGACGAGATTCTGCCTTTTACCTCTGATGATCTCGAGAGGTCAATGACCTCAAAATATCAGAATAGTTTGGCATCATTAATGGTGAACATGATGATGTTCTAGAGAGCACTCGTAGGCGATACTTATTTACGAGCCATTACCTTTCACCTATGAAAATCACACAAGGTCAAAGACCTCTAATGAAATGTGAAGATATTGATATTGATATTACGATAGTTAATAGTAAATTGTTTATAATGCAGGGCTTACAAACCATGCATTCCTGTTACCAAAAAAGTGGCTACTCATTCCGCTGAACTTTTCAGCTAATTATCTAAGTCGGGTATGTGCACAGATCAAGGGGTGTCGATCTGTTTTCATGTGGGGATGGGGGACTTGGAAAATATGTGTACTGTAAGCATAAGTCCATGGTGCAAAGAAGTGGAGCGTAGGAAGAGGTGGATGGTGTGGGTGGGATTTTTGCAGTTTTAGACCTGAAATCAGTGATTTAGTGCAGCTCTTGTTTAACGTGTGCGTCATCACTTATATGGAAGTTGATGGGGTGTGGGCGCATCTCACCCAACCCCCCCCCCCCTCCGTTTTTGAATTCTTAATCTGATACATACGTTTTGGGGAACATTTGGAAAATTATGGAATGCCAAAGTGTACCAAGTCTATATGAATGGGAACCAGTAAGGGCAGCGTTGGTGAGGGTAGGGTATTCCACTCCCATTCGAGAGAGCTCTGGTGTTTTGAGAAATGAGATTAACGATCTGGCACACATACCCTTTTTGAAGCCATTTATGGAGGGAGACCCGGTAATCGAAGGAAGGATGTAGGTGGAGGTATCCCCTCCCTCATTATGGAGCTTTTGCATTATTTTTGTTTGCAATTCAATGATCTCTCGCCACTCTTGGTTGAACTTCCATTTTGGAAAAAAAAAAAAATGTCCATCCCCAAATGTGTAGCCATAATCAAAGCGTGGAGGGGAGGTTGATATAGCGAGAGGAGGGTATGAAAGGGACTGTCCCCCAACCCTTCCCATGCGAGGGAGCCTTTGCATTAAGAAAAAAAAAATCTCGTATACACATTTATGATGGAATATTTGGGAAATTATCAGTAAAAGGAGTGTACTGAATCTAAGGGTAGAAACCGAGGAGGGAAGGGTGAATTGAAAGAGGATACCCTACCCCCTCCAACAAGAGGGATTTTCTTTAATTTGTTGGAACTGAAATTAAAGATCTAGTACATACTTTTTGATGATATAGAAACAAAAATAGTTAATCTCAAAAGCACTAAGTGCATATCGAAGGGGACCTATAGCGGAAGACAGTACAGGGGAGGTGGTATGCAAAGGAAATTTTGCCTTTTAATATGGTGCATACTATAGGTGAAATGTTAAGACAATTTATTTTCTGTCAAAAAAGTGAAAAAAAAAAATCTGCATCTCAGGAAATACTTGTAGGAAAAGTTTTATGTCCCCACCACTCCCCCTCCCATATTTTCTCGGGAGGCGGAACAAATGCCTCTTGCCCTCTAAGATGAACACTCGTGCATAATATATAAGAAAGCCTTTTCATCTTTACAATTCAAATTAGAATATCTCTTAAAAACATTTTTCATAGAATTAGGGAAATTATCAATCAACAAAGTACGTTATATCTGTGGAAGGAACCAAGCAGAGAGAATGAGTATATTGGAAGGAGATATCCCCTCTCATAGAAGAGAGATTTTGCATTTCAGAATTAAATTTCAACAATCTGATGCACACTTAAAGTGAAAAACTTGGGCAGTTTTCTGTCTAAAAAAAGCAACAAAAAAAATTCAACAAAACAAAACAAAACAATACAAAACAAATCCCACATCTCACAATTTATTGGGGTGGGGGTCAACTATCCCTGCCATCACCCCACTCCTCCAAACTGATGCCCCGGTATGTGCATGTGTTTTATTCCACTTGTTGAAAAGAAGAGAGAATTGTAAGAAACAATATTGTTCAGTGGTCGCTATCCCTGTTTATCAATAAGGTGATTTCCTTCACCTGTATACCTTAAGATGATGTAGGCCTGGTATTTGCTTTGCACATTATTACATATATATATTTTTTTAGTATACTCGTTTATATTTTGATGTGAAAGTTGTTTACTTTTCCATTATTATATTTGTACACGTAGAATAAATAATCCAAGACTGAAAATGAAACTGATACATTACTTAATGATTGACATAATGCACATATTGTGTATTTCTATAGCAATAAAAGTGAGCAACTAAAAATGCGTATACTCATTTCACATGAACATTAGCGAGTATCCTCTGACCTCTGGAGGATATTGAAAGATATGCATCGAAATGTAAGAATATTGATGTCTTGTCTCATTGGTTTGTAATGGCCAGCGCTTTATGAAATAATATACCAGGAAAAAAATGCATTCTGTGTATGTGTCCGAAATTGTATGCAGAGTATTCCACACACTGTTCAATTTTGACTTCCATCTAGGACATTGAGAGGTTTTTTTGTTTTGTTTTTCTCTCAACTACACTGTAGTATCAAAATCCATTGAAAAAACACGATGGTGGCTGGGTCTAACACGTTATCATTCTTTTGTGTTGGAGATCCATGCCGGATAGTCAAAACAAACATAAAAAAGATATCTCAGACCTAATTGTTATAACAAAGCATCATAATATTATCCTCATAGACCTAACCAACCCTCTATGCCCAGACAATGTACACCACCCTAGGGACTTACTCGGAGCTTTAGAATATCCTTTGCCAACAGAGACAGTCCAACCTTTGCAGTGCCAACTAAGATCTACCATGGAACTGATTGGTACTGGTTCGGCATCATTGACAGCAGATCTCTTTTCCTCTTCTCTTTCTTCTACTTCTTCCTCTTCTTCTTAATACAATGTATTTAATACAATGTATTTTGCCGTGGAGCCTTTTCTTAATTGGCTAAAAAAGGTCTCCAAAGAGTTATAAGCAGCAAGTGACCTTTCGTTGTCCTGAGAGGTCAAAGTTGGATAATGCACAGGGTAATGACCAATGTTCCATGGAATGACAAGATTGTTCTATTATAGCATAATGCTAACAGCATAATGCATGATTGTACATCGGGTATAAGTTGACCATTGACTATACAGAAAATATCAATACATTGTATTCTGATATTTTGAGGTCATTGACCTGTCACCTTCCTCAGAGTTCAAAGGTAGAGATACATGAGTAATTTCTCTTGCTCTGTGGAATAGCAAAACAATTCAGTTGTAATACTGTTTATGACATGTTAACCCTATTCTAACGGGGGGGGGGGGGGTCAAATTGACCCCCCCCCCCCGACGTTTCGCGCCACGATTTCGCAACGCGCAAAGATTTTGCCGCGTCGTTTCAGGACTTTTTTTTTATTGAAGTCTCCCGCATATTTTTGAGACCAAATTTGCGACGTCCAGGTACACCGTTCTGAAGTTACGTAATGTTTTGCATACATGCATGTCAACCCCAAAACAGCTCAAATTCATGATATCGTGTGCAAATCCAATGCAAATTGTGTTTTTTGGTTAAATTGATATAAATAAGATTATTTCAACTTTTAACCATTGATATTAATCAATTCTAGTGTAGATAAACCTGAAAAAAGTGCCTGCAACAAATTTTGGCAAAAAACATTAGAAAACTAAAGGTCGAAAAAACAATAGAATACATAAGAAATTAACAAAACAATAGAAAACAAAAGAAATTGATTCTGTTTGTGCTATTTTTTACACGAAAATTGTTTCATGTGTCTTGAGGAATTATGACACAAAAATTTAGCAATCCTCCAGTCTTTTTAATGGAGTTATAGGTGAAAACATAATTTCATGCACAAATTTGCGTAATTAATTTATTAAAAAAAGAAAGGCAATATTTTTCCATTGTATGACCATGTAATCTTGTAGTTGACATCCAGCTCTATCTTCAGGCAAAATTTCGCGGCGATCGCGTGATCGGTGGCCGAGATCTGAAGGGGGGTCAAATTGACCCCCCCCCCTAAAAACTTGGTCTCAGATAGCCCAGTTAGAATAGGGTTAATCATGTTTATCATCAACCAATTGCACCAAATATCAATGTTCTGATGTTTTGAGGTCATTGACCTCATCATAGGTCATCTTAGGTCATCAGAGGTCAAAGGTAGAAACCCGACTTAAAAGGCTCTGTGGAAAATTGAGGCAATTCCACTTACAAAAATTAGTTTTAGTACATAATTATCGTGTTTCAGTTACAAGTGACTCTTAAAATATCAATTTTCTAACATTTTGAGGTCATTGGCCCTCTGGAGGTCATCAGAGGTCAAAGGTAGAAACCTGTCAGGGCTCTTTGGAACATGAGAACAATTCTGCTGTAACAAAAATTAGTTTTAGTACACCATTACCGTGTTAACCATTAACTAATAACGCAAAATATCAATTTTCTTGCATTTTGAGGTCATTGACCTCTGGAGGTCATCAGAGGTCAAAGGTAGAAACCTGTCTAGGCTCTGTTGAACATGACTTAGTCAGACAATTTCACTGTGACAAGAATTAAGTTTTATTACGTCATTACTGTGTTTATCATTAACCAATGACACAAAATATAAAATTTCTTTCATTTTGAGGTCATTTTGAGGTCATTGACCTCTGGAGGTCATCAGAGGTCAATTCAGACTTTGACCTCCCGATCTTAAAATTGATCTTATAGCATGTTCTAACAATGGTGAGAGTTTCATGCTTTAGTCAAATTTTGCACAATTCTTCGGCTTATCTGCTCTACTATAATGAAATATCCCTAATATCGACTGCTAAAGAGGGAGATGGTAAAACTATTTGCACCGAGGTGATTTCTCAACAGTGCTATGTCCCGAGACGAAGTCGTGGGACATGGCACTGTTGAGAAATCACCGAGGTCAAATAGTTTTACCATGGCCCGAAAGAAAGCAGTCGATATTTGTTTTATATCCCTCTCGAGCATTTTACTAGAGTGATGACAAGGTTCCCTTTTGGAAAAATGTGCAGGTTTAACGTTAGGCCGTGGCAGTGGCAGTGCAGCAGCAGTGCGTGCAGCGCGTAGCGAACGACACCGCTGCGCTGCATGTATAGGCCACCGTGTATTAAATCGTTGCTGATTCCTACGCACGAGCTACACTACACTGTCTACAGCGTGCAAAACTCCGAAATCGATCGAGGAGGTCCAGGACTAGAAGTAGGCCTAAAGGGCCGTTCACATTGGAGCGGTTTTGCGGCAGCGGCAGCGGTTTGCCGCTAAACTCTGCCGCAGCGGCATGCTGTTCACACTGGAGCGGTCTGTCGCGCGTAATACGCAAATCAAATTGTTTCCCTTGGCACCTGCAGTTTACTAGTAATCAATTACATAATATATGCACATTGTATACCGTGAATACATCCCCTGGGTCTGAGAATTAACAAAATCCCTTTTCTAAAATGAAAGATACAATCAAGGGAATCGAGGATTCGTAACATGCAAGAAGACTATTGGGCAATCAGTACTGGAATCTCAGCTTTTCAATTTTTTGCTTAAAGGGATGGTACAGCATTGGTTGAGATGAAAATTGGGCTTGTAACTTTTTGCGAGATACCAAGAAAACACTTATGAAATAGTATAGAGCATACCATTTTAAATTGAATTCAAAGTTTATTTGATGAAAATCGGGTTTGGTATTACTGAAACATCCAAAAACAAAGTAAACAAAGTGATCGTATTAATGTGGGTCCCACACTTTATTAGAATCACTCTGTTTTGGATATCTCAGCCATTTCAAAAGCAATCACCAAATAAACGTTGAATTCCTCATGGAATTACATGCTCTTTCATATTTCATAAGAGGTTTCTCATTATCTTACTAAAATGTTAGAAACCTGAAATTAGGTCTCAACCAAAACTATACGATCCCTTTGAAATACAAACAAAAACAAAACACTTTCAACACGGACTGTTCAATGAAACTGCAAAATATTCCTTGTGTTACTGATACTTGTATGCATGCAGAAATGATTGCATCGGACGACTGTCATATATACTGAGACGGCTGTACATAAAAGGTGTACATCTGACAACTCAATATCTCAAAATATGATAGGCGAAGGTGACATTCTATGTGTTTTGGGTTTTTGTTTTTTGTTTTTTTTTAATACCAAATTACTTAGCATCCGACCAAAGTAATATCTTATCTTGCTTCGTGTTGATGTGAATATGACTACATTTTTTTTCTGGTGTCGGCAAAGTAGTCAACCGTATGAAAGATGAGCTCTTAAAAAAAAAAAAAAAAACTAAAAAAAACACAAAAAACATACTTCTTTACTTGTCATTCCAATCTTTACTAATGAGCTCTACGGACTGAATGTAAATGTTTGATTTGGTATCTGTAACAGTTCATGCTCTTTCTGAAAGTGTAGTTACAAAGGTGAGGGGAAGTCACCGTAAAGAATATACTCTGCAAAGGATAAGTTTTAGGTAATATGCCAACCATTCACTCTCCTACTCTCCTACTAGACCTACGTATGTAGAGTATAATGTGGTCCACAACCCGGAACCGGACCAGCAAACTCGCCCACATACTGTACTCCTACCTATGAAAAAAACAAGGGTAACATTTTCACTCTCTACAACATGTGTTTTATATTATGCATGGGGAAGAAATTAATGGCAGTTTTGTGTCCTCTTAGAAAAAACTAGAAATGTCGCTTTGGCGACTGGTATGCCTCCGCCATAATGCATGATTTTCCCAATAGGTCTAGATAGTACATGTGGACACTGTGTGATTACATTTTCACAAAATTGGCAAAATATTGGAATGACAAGTTTGTCACAAATGTGTTGAATGTTCACCTTCCTTGACGTAGGTTTAATTGGATGAATAGGAGAGCATGTATCTAGGGATTTAAGGACTTTAACTTGACTTTGAACCATTCATACATTTAGGCATTGAGTAATTTTCAAGGTACAGGTGTGGAGAAAAAGTGCAATTTCTGAATTGAATAGTAAATTGTTACCATTTTCATCTGGCCCTTGACCCTAAAATTCATGAGATAATTACTTTCAGGTAGAACATGCATAATATGTACTAAGTTTCAAGGTAACTTGAGCCACTTCCGAGATATGGATGAAAAAGTTAGTTCAGCACTTTCAATTGATCTTTGACCTTTTGACCTTTGAGGCAAAAAGAGAAAAAAACAACTTTCCAGAGAATTTCTATTCGGTTACACACGCATACACCAAGTGTAAAAAAATAACCCTGCTGGCATTGCATAAATATGAGGGTAATAGTAAAATTTTGAAGTCTTGCACTTGACCTTTGACCCCTGACCTTTGACCCCATGAACCCTACATTCTCTAGATAATCACTTCCAGTCACTACATGTATATACTATGTTCCATGAAGATACCTTGAACAATTTTCCAAGGTACAGAGAAAAAAAAAGAAGTTTTAATATGTCTACTTGACCTTTTGACCTTTGACCTTTGACCTCATGACCCAAACTTTCACCAGAGAATCTTAATTGGGTAATACATGTATACACTAGTTCCAAGAAAATATCTTCAGGCATTCAATAGATATGGTGGAAATAGTGAAATTTTATGTATTTGACCCTGACCTTTTGACCTTTGACCTTTGACCTCATGACCCAAACTTTCACCAGAGAATCTTAATTGGATAATACATGTATACACTAAGTTTCAAGAAAATATCTTCAGCCATTCAATAGATATGGTGGAAATAGTGAAATTTTATGTATTTGATTCTGACCTTTTGACCTTTGACCTTTGACCTCATGACCCAAACTTTTACCAGAGAATCTTAATTAGGTAATACATGTATACACTAAGTTTCGAGAAAATATCTTCAGGCATTCAATAGATATGGTGGAAATAGTGAAATTTTATGTATTTGACCTTGACCTTTTGACCTTTGACCTTGAGTATGTGCACACAAAAGTTGATAGGCACAACTTCACCCCCTAATACACATACATGCCAAGTTTTATTAGGATACCTCAACAGGTTTCGATAGTTACCTTGTCCACAAAATTCATTACGGACGGATGGAAGGACGGACGGACGGAAGGACGGACGGACGGACGGACGGACGGAAGGACGGACGGACGGACGGACAACCCGAAAACATAATGCCTCCGGCACCACTTCGTGGCGGAGGCATAAAAAAAAAAAAAAAAAACGAAAACCAAACACACACACACACACACACACACAGACACACACAATCTCACTTTGGATTTCAAATTCATATATCTGTATTTAAACCATCAAATTTACACTTTCAGAACTCTGGATAGAATTTTAACAGACAGTCGATTTCCAAGTGAACCACACAACTGTTGGGTAGAGTGATTATCAAAAGCCAACTGAGGTCGGATTAATTTAAAGCAAGTTTTGTGGAATTGCACTCAATCATTTCTTCAATTAATTTAACCACCAAATGAAAACATTAGTTAACAGGTCCTTTAACTAACTTATGTTGGTAAAATTAATGACAAACATCAGTCGAAATACACATCAAACAATGCGCATACACTAATACAAACCACACATGGCAAATTTAGCACTTGAGACACTAATTCAGGACAATTGTTACAACATACATTCTCATTGATGTGATCTAATATGGCTGTCTGTTGCAGAAATAAAGTACAATGTATATACATACTGTTAACATTTGCGAAGGGAAGTAACAAATATCATATTCTGTGTTTCAACACAGCTAGCACATTCATATGTAATAAAAGGAAAATTCACAAGATCTGACATTGTATGAGCAACTTTGTAAATCTGAATGGATACACATGAGTTGCCAAAACAATAAAGTAATGGTAATGGATTTTATGAATGATTAAAGTACATGAGGTATGATAATTAACACCAATGTAATTTGTATCTTGGACCTATTTTCTATAAGCATAGATATTCTCATCTCCTACATTTGGAAAAAAAAAATTAATTCAGTGCAAATTCCTAGCAGAAATGCATACTTTACAACATAAAACAAATCAGTTGTTTACATTTCATCTTTCAAACCTCATAAGGACCAATCTTTCTAAGTAATAAACAAAAAGTACTTGTATTACATGTACATGGGTCTAGGGCAATTACCCCCTGGGTAATTACCCCAGACCCTTCCCCTGGCCCTAATCCTAATCCTGAACCTAATCCTAATCCTAACCCTAACCCAAACTCCTAACCCTAGACCTAATCCTAACCCTAATCTTTACTCTTACCTTACCACTATCCAGTATTTAGCCAGGGGGTAATTGCCCGCTGGGGGCAATTGCCCGGATACGCATGTACATACAAATAAATACAAATAAAGGAGAGAATAGGATTGAGAGAAAAGAGCAGTACAGAGTTCATCAAACTAGAATTATCACTGAAGGTGATTAATACCCCTGCCCCTAGTGTTGCTTTATAGTATGTGATGTCATGAGGGCAATGACGTTAATATCAAGTTTGTGCATTTGTCGAATTGGAAACAGAATAATTTTAGTTTACTGTACAATTACAGAGTTGACACTGAGTATAAAACTTACAGCAAATGGAAACATGCTTTCCCACAGCATCACTACACTTAAAGACCATCATACACACCAAATTTGACCTTCATAGCTTGAATGGTTTATTTTGATACAAAAATGAGTGGTTCGGTCTGTATAAGTTTCATCTTGTTTCTCTGCTCTTATGGCTGTAATAAAGTTGTCTGTGACACAGTAATTTTTATGGCAAAGATTTGATTGTGTTGTATTTGCTTCGACTCTATGCCTTTCGCAGGGAGAGCATGTACTGAGTTTGTGTATTCTTAATTATGCAATCTTCACATTTTCGTTGTTACTCAACTGAAAGTATGTTATCACATTGTTATTCCACACGTTTCTTTGCCTGTGTGTCCAGTTTAGATGAAAAACCTACAATTATTTCTGCAGGCATATAGAAATTTTCTTTTTAAGATTGTTGCAAAATACAGTATACTGGTAGGGGTTGGAGCAGATCTTAAGTCATTTTACCTTTCATAGCATAAATGCATTTCTCTCTCTCTCTCTCTCTGCATAAATGCTGGGTCATAATTACTCCTGGAAAAAACAAAGAACCCATTCTTAAATTGTATATAAATGCAATGTATATGTAACGTGTATATGTGTATGTATAATATATATATATAGATATACACATATATTTACTCAGAGAACGCCTCCCTATCGTTCTGTGGAACCAGTTTTTTCATACTGTGTACAATCACTATCAAGACTGTAATCAATACTCGTACAAGTAATTACCTTGGTGTGCATAGCAGCTGTTTCCCGATAAAAGAAAAAAATACAGTAGTACAAATCACTTTTCCTAATAAGACCGATGTCCTATATATAACGCATTATATACTGTATAGGAAAAAACACAACATAACACATGTACACCGATGTTCAAATCAAAGCAAGTGCGCATTTCTTTTAATTTTGATTGAAAATGATAATGCTGCAATGCGATTTCACGAACTTGGTGACAATAAATAAATTTCAACATAATAATACGCAAAAATAGTTCGTTCATGAAAGATAACACATGGTCACGATGAATGGTTATATCACACTCAGTAGATGAAGAACATGATTATGCTCAAAAGATGGGACCGATATATACACTACCGTGCACTGCTGATTTGATTGCTCGAAGTGTTAAATGTAGAATGCTCCGAAGCGAATTTGAATGCTGGAATAGCGGCATTGCGCAATCATCTCCACATCAGTTGGAGTATTTCTTACGGATTTGAATGGTAAACTATTACATTTGATATGACAGATTTCGACTGATGGAAAATTAATTTGAACGGCAAACCAGTCGCGCATGGCTAAAAACCTCGAAAATGAATGATCGCAATATCAATTTGACCAACCTACGAAATAGACCGCAATAACCTATTCATAATAGAGTCACCAAAAGTTCACAATAGTGACGTCTTTGATCAAAATGCTCCTGCGAAATTTCACTCTGGTTCAATATTCAGGATTGTGTGTGTGTGTGTGTGTGTGTGTGTGTACTTCTATGCGTGTCATTTTTTTGTGCGCTGTTTGTTAGGTACGTTCCATTTTCAATCCTGTACATAAATGTGTAATGAATGGAAGTTTTTAGCTATTTCGGCGGTTTCGATGTCCCACATGCGGCAGTGTACACCCGCGTGCTTTAAATAATCGCATCCAGTGTGCTATATTATGCATATTGTAAACATGGACCTACAACATGGTGTAAACAACGTTTCATGCGCCATACTCTTAGCTACAGAAGTTATTACAGTAGCTCCCAGACAGGATCACTGTGAACATTAGCTGTAAAAACAAAACAAAAACAAAACAAAACAAAGCAAACATACAAACAAAAACAAAAAGAGGAAAAAACAAAAAACAAAAAACAAGCATAAATGTATTGTCCGCCTGATCTATGTGGAGCTTAGCAACACTACAGGTACTGCTCATGGAATTGCGGCAGGTCACGCTCTTCTCTACAGCTCTGTAATGACCTTATGCCTCCACGTTTACATTCCACACCCAAGACTGAACTCACAGGTACTCAGAATGTGATGGAGGGTCCCCCTTCCTCCACAAGCAGCACACTTGTTAGGTTCATGGTACCACTTGTTAAGGTTAACAGGAGTAGGCAGAAGGTCATGCCTTGATCGAGCAAGGACAGATATACGTGGAGTGGCTGCATTTAGGCCTATCATAATACAGAGCATGTCAAGTTCCTGGGTTCTACTCTCGTTTAGCCCTCCTCCACTTCTAACTGCATGGGCACACTGCCATCTACCCGACTTAACATCTGGTTGATAATCCAATGACCGGATCGTGACACTCTCGGAGCATCATGAACGATCTAGTCTCTGCCAATAATTACCTCCTGAACCAAGGATTTGAGTGGGATGTTCAGCTTTGTCTGACTGCTATGGAGGGCAACATTAGTCAAGCAACATCCGGTCATCTCTCGATCGTAACCATTGATCTTCCGTTCCTCGGTCTCAACAACCTCATGGACAGTCAACGGCCACATGATGCGTGGTATCAGACTTAAATTGAAGGCACCAGAGGTTTAAGTTTACCTGGGAGACCACAATTTTGTCAACTACCTGCGCAGACCTTTGCAGATCTGCCCCATTGTCTCCTGAATTCTCCCTGTGTCCTTCAACTCCTCAGCATACCACCGATCGACATAAGGCTTATCTTGAATGGATGAGATTACCTCACTACACAACTACACAACAGAACGTGGAAGTCGCTCATCCTGCCTTGATTGAGGACACGGCTTCTAGACTTCTTCGTCTTGAATTCCATTCTACGCCAGTCCAACTGGTCCTAAAGCCTAGCCGAAATATTTCTTTCGGCTTTTGAATTTAGACAGAGAAGTGTGAGGTCGTCCGTGAAGCGCTCAAATCGAAGGCATCTTTTCTGTACCGAGAAAAGTGACACCACGCCCTCAAATCTCAGCCTCTCTGCCGGCCAAACAATCACATCCATTGCATGCAGAAACAATATTGGAGAAACTGCACAACCAATGCGTACGCCAACCTCCAGGCTCGATCTGCTAACCCGTTGTACACTGCTGGGTGGAGAAGTGCAACTTGAAGTCTTATAGTACTGCATCACAAACCTTGTCACCTAGGACGAAATCCATAAGAAGTTCATAGCAAACTAAAGTGCATGTGGAACTGCATGTGGAACGAAGGCATCTTTTCTGCACCGAGAAAAGTGACACCACGCCCTCAAATCTCTGCCTCTCTGCCGGCCAAACAATCACATCCATTGCATGCAGAAACAATATTGGAGAAACTGCACAACCAATGCGTACGCCAACCTCCAGGCTCGATCTGCTAACCCGTTGTACACTGCTGGGTGGAGAAATGCAACTTGAAGTCTTATAGTACTGCATCACAAACCTTGTCACCTAGGACGGAATCCATAAGAAGTTCATAGCAAACTAAAGTGCATGTGGAACTGAGCCGTATGCATTTGCCAAATCAAGCTAGACAACACCAAGATTTCGTCGCAGTCTCTTCGGCTATTGATAGTTTGCCATATCATTCTACAGTGTGTTCGAGGCACCGGGGAAAACCCGGAATACCTACCTTTTGCACAGATGTGCGGACCAATTGGCCAGCCACTTCCAACAACAAAAGAAGAGATCCGAAATGCTTAACATGATTTTACCCTTGACATTGAGCAGATAGGTCGAATTGTCCTAGCGAAGAGGAGTTCTCCTTTGGGATGAACAGTGTACATGCCCTCGGCCTCACACCAGGAACATGGGACGACACCCTGTGTGGAGGTACATTATAATTCATTGCAGACTTCGGGCTGGCTGGATACTTTCGTTTATTAACACTCAACAATGCAAGGTACATATCATTAGTGGCATTGGTAGCATTGTAGGTAAAACAAAAGTTTCTCTATCCTGGGACTGGGCCCTCTCCGTACTGCCATGTCTCGTGACCGAAGTACCGTACAACCTGTGTATTCACTTAATCTTGGTTCTCTATATCTATGGTATCCTTCAATAAACATTCTTTATCTCATCTTATCTCTACACCCTGCCTCCATACAACCTTCAACAAACGCCTCAGGAACTTCCTTGGCCTCCGACACTTCTTGAAAACCTTGTACGGACGGCCACCGGCCCTAGCCTTCATTAGGAACCCCTCGATCGACCTCGGATATCCTACATTCAGCGAGATCGAATGGCTCTCCAGATTCGGTAGGCCTGCATGACCAGACCCGAAATCAGAGGCGTATGGTTATCCCTCCTGTCGCCAGAGTAAGTACTGGACAAGTACTCCTCAAACTCATCTTTGGAGACACTCAACCCAACAGATCTACTCTGGTCAAACAAAGCCTTGGTGAACCTACATGGGTTCTGGAAGAAAGCTCTTCTGGACCTTTGTCTCAGCATCCTGAGCTCGTTTAATAAACCTTTTGGTTTCCCTCTGCCGCCTTCTCGGCTCCTGAACCTGATCCACTGATCCAGCATCAAACCCGTTCATCAAACCCGTTCCACGCACGATCATCAGTCATAAATGGCCACCTAACCCTTTCTTTCTTCACCACACTGTCACTGTCATTTGGGTCCGAATTTACCCTGGTACCTACCTGGGTTATCTCTCGTCTTATCTGGACACCGTTTCTTATCTTCAGCGCAATCCGCCATAGACTGTGGCAGAAGTGATGATGAAGAATTCCACCTGAAGACTCTGACCCTAAGCAAATGTCTATTGTGACAAAAACTTGACACCCATGCTTGTGGAAATTTCCACGAAATCAGAGCGCAAGTGCCAGACAAAAGAATGCACGCACTTGGATTCCGTCAAGTCATAAACAGCGTGTGAACAGCCTGGGCTATACCTATGGTAACAGTAACGAAGAGTCTCGAGTCCCTAATCCCCACATATCTCCTCGAATTTTTGCAGTTTTAACGCCCGCAACTGAAACGTCGCGAAGTTTGTCAAGTGATCAGTCCACCACCTGTTTGCTGGCGGTGCCTCCGAAGCGAAATGTACATATGTGTATTGTTACGTCACAATCATCAACTGTCAGACGCCGCGCCCTTTATGTTGCCTAAAACTCATGCGCACCAGTGACCCAAACTTCGAGAAAATTAGCCGCCCTAGAGTATACTCTTCGGCCGGCCACTATATGGACGGACGAGCAAACTTCGCGAAGACTTCTCCGAGTTAAACTTCGCGATGTTTTGCCAGGTGTGAAAGAGAGAATGCTGTCAAGTAATGCATAATGTTTAGATATAGCTGATATGGTTATCATCTACCAAGTAAAATTAAATACACTGTACAATTACTCTCCCCCTCCTTCTTTCTGCTCTGCCATGATCGTTGGCGATCGCTGATGCAGTAAGCCTCTTCTAGCTTCCTCTGTCGTCGCATGAGTGCAGCAATGTGGATGCTCTTTCTCCAGTTATCCCAGCCATTATGGACAGGTAAGTGAGGCGTTGTCGACCGCGTGATCTTTTGCACTTTACAAATCCAGTCAGGACCACATGTTCCGTTTGCTTTTCCATACAACAAGATCAAAAATATGCGTCTGTCGTTTCCTGGCGGTCGAGAGCAGCATACGTTACGCCGATACCTTTACTAGCACTGGCGTTTGATATTCTTTCAATAAATAAAGCAAACATCGGAGCCTATAGGAATATTAGACTAGCAAGTTCCTTTGTGCTCGGGGCCAGTCAATGTCAAAAGTGTACCGGCAGATATCAGTGTCACAGCAAGACGTATTGCTCGAAAGACACGTAGTGCTTTATTTGCTAACAAAAAAAAAGTCACGAAACCCACGAAGAATGTGCAAATGTGAAAAGCACAATGGATCTCGTTTTACAGTAGACGGTGAGCGAGACAGAGATAATGTTTTCATGTTAATGTATGACGTCAGAAATCACTATCGGTAACCATGGCTGCAGGGTTACCAAAATGCAACGGGGCCCCAGTGTCGAAACGGGGGGGGGGGGGGGGGGATGTCAGGGGGTATACCCCCCCCCTCCCCTCTTACCAATTGGGCTGTAATGCGGTGATTTGTCGCTAGAATGTTTTGCTTTTTCAGCCGGTTATTAGAGAGAAGGGGCAGTAAACTATATGAAGACTATTTTTTTTTTTTGTGCTTGTCATCCGATTTGGCGAGATAATAATTTCATTGGGTCAACCTCTCTCCCCATTAGCAAAAAGTTAGATCCGCCCCTTGGCCCTGGGGGGGGGGGGGGTCACAAAGAATTTAAGTCGATCTTAACGTTTAAGTTCGACTTAAATTCTACGTGAAACACCCCTATAGGTCACAAGGTTAATTTATGAATCCCGCAACACGCACACAATACTCGCACAAACAAAAGACTACCCGCGGCTCGGTACCTCCCAGTATGTACCAATATGTACGCACAAATGTACGCCCGACCGACTTTCAAGATTGAGCCGTTGATGTTCTATTTATAACTCTCTATGGTAACATAACTGCGACAACATAAGGGCTGTGAACAAATCGTTGGTTACTTGTACGGTATTCGTAATTCCCAAAGAGGATTACTTGAGTTGTAAAAAAAAAATGCACATGAGATTCGTTTTTTGGATCAATGTAAACTGTAACTTCTCGCGAGTGACTTGTCGGAAGAACACGGTGTCTCTATGAGGTGTAATGGAAGCACACAGGCCAGGAACCGAATCCACTGCAGATACGGCTGAAGTCGTCTCCCAGCATGGTGTCCGAAAGTACTTCGTTCTGGCCGCGGCCTTCTTCGTTCTCCTTCTCGAAGCTGGCTTCTTTACTGGCATGGGAGTCTTTGTCCTCGAATGGCAGCAGTACTTTGACGTTGATGCTACCACTGCAAGCGGCATCGCTGTTGGCATTTCCTTCGTTTTCCCTTTCACGGGTTAGTAAAGACGAGGAGTTTGTGCATTTGGTGCTTCAATTTTCGATAGAATTTGGACATTTGAGATGATGGATTGAAAATGCGCTGATGTAAGAACAATGCTGTTATTGAACAGCAATCCCTTATTTCGCTTCTCCATCTGTAAATCTCGATTAGATTAAGGGCACAGAAGGTGTTTTTATGCCTCCACCACGAAGTGTTGCCGGAGCCACTATGTTTTCGGGTTGTCCGTCCGTCCGTCCTTCAGTCTGTCTATCGGTCCGTCCGTAATCAATTTTGTGAACAGCGTAACTAAACAAAAAGAAGAAGTTTGAGGTATCATAATGAAACTTGGCATGCAAATGTAGGAGTGGGAGAACTTTTGGGTACACATGCTCTAGCTAGGTCAAAGGTCAACGTCAAATGCTGAAAATTTTACTATGTCCCCCATATCTATGCAATGCCTGAAGATATTTTCTGAAACTTAGTGTATACATGTACTACCCAATAAAGATTCTCTAGAAAGAGTTTCGGGCCATGAGGTCAAAGGTCAAAGGTCAAGTGAAAAATGTAAAATGTCACTTTTTTCTTCAAATCTCGGAAATGGTTCAAGGTATCTTAATACATATGCATGTACTGACAGGCAGTGATTATCTACGGAATTTGAAGTCATGGGGTTAAAGGTCAAGGGTGAAAGGTCAAGGTCGACCACTCAAAATATCACTCTTTCCCTCATATCTATGCAATGCCTAAAGGATTTTTTTCTCGATACTTAGTGCATACATATTATCCAATAGATAATCTGTGGGAAAGTGTTTTTTTTTTGGCCAAAAGGTCAAAGGTCCAGGGAAAATGCTAAATTTAACTTCTTCCTTCATATCTCGATCAGAAGTGGTTCAAGATATCATCATGAAACTTGGTACATATCTATCCATGTTCTGCCTGACAGTGATTCTCTTGGGAAATTTAAGATCAGGGGTTAAGGGTCAAAGGCCAGGTTAAAATGCTAAAATTTTATGATTTAATACTAATAGTACACTTTTACTCCATGCCTTAGAAATTACTCGATGCATAAACTTATAAAAGGGTCAAAAGTCCAGTAAAAATCCTCAAATCCCCAAGTACCTGATCTCTTACACAATATAGCTATTCATCAAATGAAACCTCGTTCAGGGAAAGTGAAAATTCAACACGTTTGTGACAAGCGTGTCATTTTGATATGTTGCCAATAATATGAAATTTTCATCACGCATTGTTAAGACGTACCATAGACCAATTGGGAGAACCATGTATTATGGCGGAGGCGTACTATTCGCCATAGCGACATTTCTAGTCTTTTCTCTGTTTTCAACTGAACATTCTGGATTGTTGACACGCTGTTGCTCAATTGTGTGTCTTGGAGACTGCTGAGGGATCTTCCTAATTTAGGTCTCTCAGTGGTTTCGTCTCTGAAGGGTCTCTGTTATGTGGAGTGGGGCCTAAGTGCGTGGAGTTAGGACTTTAGTGCTTCAAGCCAGCTACAGACAGAGTGCAGCTGCAGCTCTAGCAGCAGTGCTTGCGGCCCTGCTGCCTGTCCGCAACTGGCCCTGATCATGACAACGTATGTGATGGCCGCAGAAAACTGCAGTGTAAATCAAAGAAATTACATTTCAGCTAATAAGCAAATTACTGCAAAAGTCCAAAAAGGTATAAGAAGTTCGCATGCATGAAAGTTGCTTAGGAATGAACACTTCACAAGATCAGATTACTAATAAAACAAACTTGGGAGCCATTTTCATAGGTCTTCAAAGCAGGCCACAGACTAAGTCCCGTTCTGAGTTTGAGTTCCTTTCTATTTGTTGATAATGTATAGCCTGCAGACAGCTAAAAAAATGGTGTACAACATGAGGGGCGTTAACGTCTTCCAACCGCCCACCCCCATTCATCTGTGTGCTTTTTTTTTCTTCCAGCATTTATGGCCGGAGCGCTGACTGAGCGCTTTGGATGCCGGCGCATCGCCGTTGTTGGGGGCTCCATAACAGCAATCACCATGCTGGCGGCGTCTTTCGCACCCAGTATTGGAGTTCTTCTTCCCCTCCTGTGCATCTGTGGTAAGACTTGCCTTAATATGGTTTCATCCCTGGTAAGGGGTTAGCTGGAAGAATTGTTTACCTCTTGGGTCACAACGGAGCTTAACATGGCAATATGACAATTATTGTGACAAAATGACTCACAAGTATGAATTTGTGTGTAGGA
Organism: Diadema setosum; assembly: GCF_964275005.1. Taxonomy (NCBI): domain Eukaryota; kingdom Metazoa; phylum Echinodermata; class Echinoidea; order Diadematoida; family Diadematidae; genus Diadema; species Diadema setosum. The sequence continues at coordinate 23,367,301 of NC_092685.1, forward strand.
ATTGTGTATAATACAAAGTAATTCTGAATTGTTTGAACGCACGAGGAGAAGCCGAGTGGGTTCAGATGATTCAGAGGTACTCTTATGTACACAATTCCTATCGACCCTTAGAATAGAAAAACTGTGTGCAATCTGTTTTATGAAATGGGTAAAAAGAAAACCAAAAATGATATCTAAACTCTATGCTGGTTGTAGTTTACTGTATTAATCAGAAAATCATGTTGACTCTGTTTTTAGGTGCGATTTTATCATTTCACGTGTCTTTTGATACAAACGAGTCTGTTTCGTCTTCAGATTCGTCACAATTTTTTTTTTTGCTTTGTGTTATTGCTCTAATTGAGCCAGATGAACATTCCACAAGAGCCCAATGCGCCACTCTCCCGTGTGACAAAAATGTATTATCATTATTGTTGTTATTATCATTATCATCATTATTGATATTTTGTGGTGGGGGGGGGGGGCAAAGAAGAATTCCTACTAGGAGACGTTTTATCGTAATTTATAGATATCTCGCCAGTCGAAACTACGCTTACATTTGATTAATTTCCAAAGGCAACAGTTAAGACGCGTGATGTAAACAGGTATTTTGCCGGCCCATGAGCGCCATGTTAGATTCGATTACTACGGAAGTTTGGAATTGTATGAATTATATACATGTATTTCACATTGCTCAAACATTCAATTCAGACCTTACTGAGGTGAATGCTTTCTTTAATGAAGTTGCGGTTTCAAACAAACTTGGTTACGTTTACGTCATTCCCAATCCCAATGTGTACACATGAAAGCTATCAAAGCAACATATGCAATGATATCATGAGGTACGTGTGATTTTTCATTTTGTACAGCAGTCCAGTGCTGTGTCCAGTGCCAGTAACATGACTATTTCCCTGACAGCATTTGTCTCTGTTTTTGTGATTCTCCCGCAGGATTTGGGCAGAGTCTTGCCTTCTCTCCTTGCATTGTTATCATTAGCTACTTCTTCGACCGTCATCTCTCTTTCGCCACTGGCATCGTAATGTCCGGTATGGGAACGGGGATTCTCGTAATGCCACCAGTGACCCAGTGGTTGTGCGACTCATACGGCTGGAGAGGCGCCTTTCTGGTATTGTCCGCTCTCTTCTCCAACGTGATCGTTTGTGGCATGATATTTGTACCGACGCTTGCTGAGTTGGCGGCTATTGGTAGACGGCGAGCTGAACTTTCGAAAGGCAAGCGTACAACGGGTAGACTCGGTGGGAGCCCTTTTGAGCGAGGTGGTGGTGACGGTGCTTGCGCAACCTTTGTGTGTGGCAGTACCCTGAATCAGGAGGAGCATGCGCTCAGAGAGCAACCGAAAACGTCCCGCGACTCTAATACTAGTAGTCGAAATCTGCAAGTCGCGAATGGCGCGTCAACTCTTACGCGCATTTGCAATGCAATCAAGTCAGTAGTTCTTTGTTTGAACCTTCGCCTGATCTGGACAAACAAGCGGATGGGCTGTGTGTGCGTGATGGCCACGTTTCAGGCATTGGGCTATTATTCAACACTACTGTACATTCCATCACGTGCTTACTATGACCTTGGACTACCGAAGCAGACTGCGTCACTCATCATGTCAACAGTTGGCATCAGCATCATAGTTGGCCGTGCAGTTCAGGGACCGCTAATAGACAGTGGTATTATATCGGTCTTCACACTGGCGCCATTTGCCTTAGTCTTCTGCTCAGCCAGCTCACTGCTAAACCCCCTTGCTAACACACTTGTCTTCCAGGAAATTCTCGCCGTGACCTTTGGTTTTAGCGCTGGGTTGTTCCAAGGGTTGGTTCCAATGTATTGTACGAAGATAGTGGGCAAAGATCTTTTAGGCAGTAGCTACGGACTCTTTGGCACGTTCTGCAGTTTTGGGCATCTCATCGGAGCGTTCCTGCTTGGTATGTCGCAGCATCCATGATTTTTAAAACTATAAATGTGATATCATTAAGTATAATTGGACATGATATCGAGTTGCTTAGAGCGGCCATCAATTCATGACTTATAAGCTAAAAACGTAGTTCTCAGAAGAGCTCAACAATCTTCCACCATGGAATTTGCAAATTACCAAAGGGTCTACCAAGAAACTTATATGGCTGGATAATTAGTTGTTTTGTAGTATTTTAAGATCAAAAGTGTAAATTAATTTCAATAGTAGTCATGACTTTTATTCTTGATGCTCCCTAGCCTTTCAGCAGTGGGTTGGTAGAACGTTAGTAGTTAAGTACGTAATGATTGAATCGTGTCCTACCAGTAGTATGGAATCGCATACAGCTAAGCTGCGCTAGCTGCAATCGAATCACTCTAGCGCACCATGGTTTCTGCTATACCAGGACTCGATATTTGCGATTGAGCGGGGCCACTAGAAATTGACGTGGGGCCACCAAATTTGGAGGCCCGATTGGGCAGCTAATATCCAAAGTGGATTGTAATGTTTGCCTTTATTTCGGGCCTCTATATTTCTTCATCGTGCCACCAAAATTTCAGATCTAACGATCTTAGTGGCCCTAACGGCCCACCGGTGAAAAAGGATAATGCCAAGCCCTATAGCTATGGCCTGACATGTTGTAATCGATTAAATCGAATTCAAAACATAATCTAGCAACCACGATCGGGTATTCTCTGAGATTGGAATACTTAGGCGTGCCTTTTTTGGGTAATAAATGTATTTTGTATTTTCGTCATTACCCACTGCAACTGAAATCGTGCTATCACAGCGTTATTTCATACATTGCTTATGCATATATCTCCGGTTTTGAGTGAAATTTAGCCGTTTCTGCAGGCGTTCAAGAACTATGTTTTACATTTGAATCATTCTTACACTATGCGTAAACATTGAAAGGTGTGCTATCATTTCTTTTGAATGTCTCTCTCTACTGAACTACAGATGTAAGATTTGTTATGACACCCGTTCGTTGACAAAGTGGGTGTACGAGTGTTCCTAATGTATTTTACTTCCCACTTTCTTCTTTATTTTGTCATGACTGGATTCCAGGCGCCCTATACGATTCCACGGGAGATTATTCTGCGTCCTTCTTTGTTGCTGGGTCCTCCATTTTCGTCGGTGTTGTTGTGACCGGGATCATGGCCTTCTTTCCTCCCCTAACGCCCCCACGAGGCCAACTAGAAGAAGTCGGTTGTGACGAAGAACAAGTGAATCTGCGCGATTTGGAAACACCGGGTTCTTCCAGAGTCGACATTGGATGAGGCATTCAAGAACACACTTACCTGTCTACACTGCTCCAAGACACCATCATACATCATGACATATCGCTCTCATTGATGAGTTCCTATTCATGCCTCCACAACAAAGTGTCGACGGAGGCATTATGTTTTAGGGTTGTCCGTCCGTGCGTCCGTCCGTGCGACCGTCCGTCCGTGCGTCCCGTATGTAATCTTTTTATGGACAGCGTAACTTATGAACCGTTTGAGGTATCCATATAAAACTGAGCGTGTAGACCTATCATGTAGTGTAACGTTAAGTTTAAGTAAGGTTGAGCACTGAAGTGTCTTGCGTACGTCTGGTAAGACGTAGGGGGCGTGTGGTGACCCCATACAACCGTAACAGCTTTTGTGGAGGGGGGGGGGGGGTTGTCACGGGTCTCACGTGGGTATACTCTCACTCGAATAGTATGAGCGAGCAGTGGTTAGCTGACTCTCTTAGCTGGCGCCATGTGTCACAGTTGCACGTCGTGTCAGGCGAAAGGAAATGAATTTTTCCTTCGCACGTACTTCTGTGGTGAATTCGTGATTTTAATGATGTTGACTCGGTATGATATGCTGCGGTGTATGGAGATTGTTGTGAGTCTGAGTAAAATGTCGGCCAATAAAACCCAAAAAGATCCCACACAGCAACTGAAGACATCCGCTTACACTATTGGTGGCAGCGATGGGATAGGTTGCATGGACTATGTGACTGTTTAACGATGACTTTCATGTTATACACTGTCTTACAATATTGATTTGCACTTGACGAGAGACGTTTTCACCTGCAATATTAGTAGTGGCCTCGTTACAAATGCCTACTGACTTTCTCGGTGCCTGCAGGGTGACGGTGACACGGCGTCTGTTCAACCTTGCCTATTATTTCCGGCCTGCACGTGAAGGGGCCTGTAGGTGAAGGGGCAGGTAGGTGACGAGATTGCAGGCGAAAGGGCCTGCAAGTCCCGAGCCGACAGGCGAAGGGGCTTGCAGGTGAGAGGACCTGCAGGTGAAGTGGCCTGTAGACAAAAGGTTCGCCTGCATCGTTTATATAGTACGCCCGCAGATAAATATGGCTGCATGAAAGGATCTGCGCATGAAGGGGAAAAACAGCGCCTGTCGGGAAGAAACAGTAGCGCCTGTAGTGCCAGTGGTTCCTTCAAATTGAATGCCTACTATGCCTGTACGTTCATCAGTCAGTCTGGTAGACCTCTAATTACTCCATTCCGGCCTTTACTCCGTTGCTGTATTTAAGTAATTAAGTTCTATATTGCTACACATCATGATAAGATTACATCACCATGTGGAATTTGTGGCAGAGATGCAAAAGAGGAAGGAGTCATTGCTCAGCTCGAGGGCAGAGAATCAGACACTGCTGGAAGAGATCGTACCCTGAGAAGACAGTTCCAACAACCTGGACTGAGCCCAAAATTGCAATGGATTTTTCCGAAAACGACAACTGCGACTAGGAGGCCAACAAGGTGCATTGGTAACAAGTGCACATACCCCGTAGAGCATGAGGGAGCACTAGATTCCCCTCTTCACTTCAGTAGCGTAGGAACTCCGCTGAATGTGGAAGGGCCTACACCCCGAACTCCAACGGAAATCGGTCATAAAGAAAATGGGGTACCTCGGAAAGCTCGTAAATAAGGGCGTAACGGGATAAGTCCAGGATTGAAGGAGGACCACGATCCGTTCCTGGTTGCTGGAAAACAATCGGACGTTGCCTTCCGGATTTAGGAGAAGTGCAGTGGCGAAAAAAATGGAGGTCCATGTGGATCGATTTAACCATTGCAGTCATGGATTGAGGTCTGTGGAGGTGGTGATGCTCCTTTGGAGAAGCCGGATCGTCGTGCCCTCCTGGCACCACCTCAGAAATTCCCTAACGAAGCTGCAGGAGTTCAACCACAATCTAACCCTCGCAATTCGCAGACCAGAAAAGATGAACCCAATGTTCCGGTTTCTTCAATACTCCTTCCCGACGCAATCCACCAAGGAGGCGAAAAACTCCCCTCAGCGATACGAAGACTCGTAACAGGGATGCTGGGCAGAGCGCGGGTTAATTGTACTGAATACGCGTGAACAATTTACTGTGAATAATGTAGGAAGTTGCGGGATCCCTGTAACATCATGCCTACAACACCAAGTGTTATATGTCGGCAGGTTTAACCAATGTATGGTATATTATCGTCATATTTGTCATATAGTTTGCGAGATGACTTACGACAAGGGTATCTGCTTTGCCAAGTGGAACGGCACAAGGAATTATCCACGACGCTGTGGTTGGAGTGCAGTACGGGAGCCCTTGCGAAGGCTCAACGACGCGTTACGCTTATGTCTTAAAGTTATATGTGGACTGCTATCAAGAGAACTTTGTTTATTTTTCTTATTCGGGTAAACAAGTGTAAATGAAATTTAATCAACCGTATAAGATACCGCTGGTAAAGCACATTATTGCCAAAGCCGCAGGAATTGTAACGCTTAGCATAATTATATGTTCTAAAAGTTGCGTGGTTGAAAGAAAGGTGGAAGACAGAACACAAGCGAGTCATAAATGCCTCGCACTTACAGTAATTATTCGGTTTTAGTCATGGTGTTGACAATGGTTGATTAGAGTTATGTAAATACATCTGCATGTAGAAATGCGAGCAAGCGTTTGTTTATGTAATATAGTCGTTTTGGCGTGCTTGGAAGAACAGATGAAGGCTGATAGGCTATTACAGTTGTATAATTCTTCGAGTCGATGTAATAAGGACTGCTAATGTTATCACGTTATTCTTTTATATTTTCTTTTGTGTGGGATACAGACTTTCAGTATCCGGTATATTGGTAATTTCATTGTTTATATAAAGCCATGCACTAGTCAAGGGACTGCCCATCCTCCCCCCCCCCCCCAAAAAAAAACCCTCTCCAAAATTATGGAATTATACGTGATAGAGTTAAGTTAAAACTATGAGTAAGTACATTGATGACTGTAGTTCCAAGTTTGTTCATGGCTGATCCAGGAGTGCCTCCCTTGGGGCCCTTATATGGGCTGCAAATGGATCTCAATTGTACATTTTCATTTTCTTTTTGAAAATCAACCTTGGCAGGTATTATCGCGAGGGTGGGAGAATATATGGAACCACTCCCCACCAAAGGGTCCCCTGAAGCGCAAAGCCTCGGGATAGGGGTGGGGGTTGGAGACTGACAAAACCCCCAAAATTAAGGAATCCTTACAAATCTTCTTTTCTCAAACCTTAAGCAATTGGTTAATGTGTTGCTATAATAAGTTACATTAGGTTCAAGTTTGCTTAGGGCAGATCGGGGAATGGGCCGAGGGACCAAATTTTGGCCAGTTTTAAGTTGGGTGATCGTGCCTTAAATCAAGGAGTTATTGCGATGGTAGTTCCAATTGGTTTATTAAAAACATATTATCATACTTTTAGCATTGTAGCGCATATTAAATTTGTGTAAGTGCGTGTATGTGCGTGCGTGTTGTGCAGTTGTATACATGTATTTTGGATACTGTTTTCTACCGCATACCTGGTTAAGTGTTAGATTGATTTAAAGGGACTGTACAGTACTGGTTGAGGTAGGGATTCATGTTTTGAACATTCCTAAGTGAGATAATGAAAAGCCTCTTATGAAATATGAAAGAGCATGTAATTTTAAGAAGGATGCAACGTTTATTTGATGAAAATTGGTTTTCAAATGGCCGAGATATCCAAAAAAGTGCTAATAATAAAAGGCGACATGCCCCAACTTTATTAGTATCTCTTTGTTTTACCTTGTTTTTGGATATGTCAGCCATGTCAAAACCGATTTTCGTCGAATAAACTTTTGATACCCCTTAGAACCGCATGCTCTTTGACATCTCATAGAGTGGTTTCTGAATATCTCACAAAACGTTAAAAGCTAAATCTTCACCTCGACCAGAACTGTACACACCCTTTAAGAAGACTCATCGCAATAAGTCACATTTTCTTCATATATATACATATATATATATATATATATACACATAATATTATATGTATATATATATAACATATATATATATATATATATGCATATACATATATAAACAATTTTGGGTAATTTGATATTAGAATCATTGTAATGTAATGTTCCCACTTTTACTATGTTATTGCTGTTTGTATATGAGGACCTCAGTGCAAATCATCATGCTGATCAAGGTGTTCTGATTCGTGATGTCTTAATACATATTATATAAAAATAAACACATTTGGACTCTTTGAACAGCCATCATGTCTGTTTAACCAATAGCATTTAGCTGGTCGGAGAGAAAATTTTTGCTTTTAAAAATGCAGAAACAATCTCGCCGTTTTAGAGTGACGTTCATTATAATTAAAACAAGATCTTAATATGATAGTCGATAGACAGGGTTCACGTCACGAGACCGACATCCACAAGTCATACAGCCCACAAGTCATACAGCCCACTAGTTATACAGCCCAAGAGTTCGACACTGAGTAAATAAAGCCCACGGGTTCGACATCAAGTAAAGTAAGCCCACGAGTTATACAGCCCATGAGTTCGACAGTAAGCAAACAAAGCCCATGAGACCGACACTACGCTTAAAAGGCTCACAAGACCGACACTAGGCAAACAAAGCTCACGAGACCGACACTATGCAAAAGAGGCTCACGAGACTGACACTAGGCAGAGAAGGTCCACGAGACCGACAGGATGAACAGCGCCAATTTATTGTATAGGGTGTCCAGATAATGGCAAAAGGAAGATATGAGAAATGGAAAAGGAGAGTTGCTAGGGGATTACCCTGTGAATTGCCCTCCCTCACCCCCTGAACTGTTCAAGATTTTTTTAATTTTGTTTGTGTGTTCGAGTGTTTGGAAAAATAAATAAATAAACAAAATTCAGTAAAAGTGCATGAGATGTTTCAACATTAATTTCGAAAATGCAAAAACGCCCTCGTTTCCCTTTCCGCAAAACATATACCGGTACACACCTGCTTTGAAAAAAAAAATAAGAATAAAATGATGTGGATTTTCGGATCAACCAATTAGAATAATGCCCAGTTGTGAAATGAAGTTAACAAGAAAATATTTCACAAAATGGTCAATGTTGCAGTGCATACTTGCTTTACATGATATGGAAGGGGAGCAGTTATCTGCAAAGGTGCTGATTTATTACAAATTCACAGAAAATGGTATATAATCGTTTATTAAGGTAGCTTTATGGATTCGGAAAAAGAAGATGCATCCAAGAAAACAGCTATTCTATTTCATGAAAAATGTACCGTTTTTAGGAGAATAATTTTACCAATACAAGCCACAAATCCCGGTGAATCGCTGCGATACAAAACGTTTTCATCCTTTGAAATGTCATACATTATAGTCACAGAAAAAAAAAAAAAACCAAATTGAACTCTAAGCAGGCGGGTCTAAGCATGAGGATGGGATACCTAATAAGGAATACTTAACTAGTGAAGCGAGAAAGAAAAGGGAAAAAAAAAAAACACAAAAAACAAACAAACAAACAAACTTACATCCTGTCCACCATCTATCTAGATATTTGGAAAGCCTATTAAAATAGCACGATGGCATCTAAAATCAAACCAAAACTCGTTTTTGTCCTGTAATATTTTTTCATACCTTTTTTTTTTTTTGGGGGGGGGTTGGGTCCCCATGAAGAGGACAATTTTATTTAACAAAAGAGGTAAATTCGTAACAATGTCGCTCCCTGTAGCGTGACAGAACTTCCCTCTGAAAGCCACACGTAAAGAAATACATATTTACTTGATGTCTTTGATATGTTGATGGTGCTGTTAAATAAGTTACAATCTCACTCGATAGCGTGACGAAATTGCACTTGCCGGTATGTAATTTTCCCCTTCATGGAATACCCTGTACAGATAATTGACATGTAGGTGGCGCTGTTCATCCTGTCGGTCTCGTGCGCTTTCTTTGCCTAGTGTCGGTCTCGTGAGCCTTCTTTGCCTAGTGTCGGTCTCGTGAGCCTTCTTTGCCTAGTGTCGGTCTCGTGAGCCTCTTTTGCGTACTGTCGGTCTCGTAAACCTTTATTGTGCAGTGTCGGTCTCATGGACTTTCTTTGCTTAGTGTCGGTCTCGTGAGCCTTTTGTGCGTAGTGTCGAACTTGTGGGCTGTATGACTCGTGAGCCGTATAACTCATGGGCTGTATTGATGTCGGTCTCGTGGACCGTATGACTCGTGGGTGTCGGTCTCGTGGGATGACCCCGATAGACATGGGGTACTTGGGAAATCTGTGCGACGTATAAAATCATCGCAATGTTCTGCAAAATCATTTTTTTTGGGGGGGGGGGACGTTGATGATGATCTCATTTTCCCCTATGTAGTTTTGGGGGACGTAGATGATGATCTCATTTTCCCCTATGGTAGTTTTAGAATTGCTGCCCAAAATGACAGACGTAGAATGATTGCCTCATGTGTATACATATTTACCCGGCAGTAATATTATGTGCAATGCTTATAATGCTTTGATACCACGAGGGGAAAATACCCCGTGTACTTTTTACCGAGTTTCAGAGGCGAAGTTAGAGATTATAAGCTGTACAAGCCGTAGCTTTTTCAAGAGTATCAGTATGGGCACATATTCTCCTTCAAAAGTTTGCTGAAAGAGCGCGAACTCAATGTAAGGACACGTTGCTTCTGTTTCTGCTCGTTTAATGCATTGTTCATTGTTCATGTCGGTCTCGTGGACCGTATGACTCGTGGGTGTCGGTATGCAAAAGCCTGGCATACAATCAACTCTCTGGGGATATCATCTAAACGACGAACCCATCGAGGAGTTAAAGGTGGACGTCGAGTCCAAAAACGACGGGAACTGGTTTCAGCGCAGTCTTCCAAAGCTCAGCAGGATGAACCCGACCTAAAGGTGCATTCTTTTTCATCATTTGCACTATGGAATGCAAGGTCAGTAAAAAATAAGACCCACATGATATCTGAGCTTGTCAATACTAGACGCATCAACATACTAGCTCTAACGGAAACCTGGCTGAATGGGGATGCTAGGGAAAACCGTTGTCTAGCGGACCTGAGCTCATCTGTACCAAGTCACCAGTTCATCCACTCACCTCGGAAGGATAGAGCTGGTGGCGGCATCGCCGTTTGTCTTCACAAGAACTTCACCATATCACAACGAAAACAGTGTGAACCTGACTCTTTTGAGTATATGGACATCCTTATTTCAAGCAAGGATCAGAATCCTCTCCGGTTGATTGTTATATATCGGCCTCAAAGGAAAAGAGATCATACATCAACAACCCGAAAATTCTTTGAAGAGTTTGCCACTCTCCTTGAGAAACTAATGATAGAGCCCAATAGGCTTGTTATTACAGGAGACTTCAATTTTCATGTCAATGACCCTAATGACCGTGATGCGCTGCCTTTTCTGACCTGGTATCATCAGTCAATTTGTTGCAGCACATTGATTTTGCAACTCATATCAAAGGACACACACTGGATTTGGTAATAACTCGAGCTTCAGATAACATCATCTCCCAGATCTAACACACTAGTTACTTGTCCTCGGATCATGCAGCAGTTTTGTGTAACCTCTCCGTCAGCAAACCTGATCCTGTGAGGACAAAGATCAGGTTTAGGAAGGTAAAGGATATCAATCCTGACACTTTTAAGCTGGATATTATTAGGTCAAATCTATACACATGTTACACAGAACTTGACTGCAATGACCTGATTGAACAGTATGAGTCAACCCTGCAGGGTTTACTGGATCATCACGCTCCTCTTACCATCAGGACAATTACTGCCAGACCTAGCTCACCTTGGTTCACTGATGACTGTCGGGATGCAAAAAGAAGACTCCGAAGGCTTGAGAGACGTTGGCGGAAATCCAAGCTAGAAATTGATCACCAGATATTTCTTAAGGAGGCATCATTCTATAATGCAGTCTTAATCCGGGCGAGAAGAGTTTTTTATTCAGCGCAATTAGAAGGCTGTGGTCCAAGAGACTTCTTTCGCAGAGTCAGTAACATGTGGGAGAGATCAGATAAAACACTACCGAAGGATAATGTTGATGGCCTATCTCTGGCAGACCGGTTTTGTATCTTCTTTGCTGACAAAACGGATAAGATCGTTTCCTCCCTCGATCCTGCATCTTGTCCTGAAGTTTGTGATGTTATATTCCATACAACTAACCTGAAGTTTGATGAATTTCAAGCTGTGTCTCCACTGCAGGTGAAAACAGTTGTTTCTCGTTCAAAATCTACCACGTGTGAATTGGATCCAATCCCAACCGACTTGCTTAAGAGGTGCATTGATGAGCTAGCTCCTATGATCACAAGGATAGTTAATTTGGTTCTGGTAAGCGGCCGTTTCCCGGATGCATTAAAGAAGGCTCATATCTCACCTATCATCAAGGGAGCTGGACTGGATCCGGAGGACTTGAAAAACTACAGGCCGATTGCTCATCTAAAATTCCTTGGCAAGACGATTGAAAGAATCATGGTCCATCAATTGAATGTTTATCTTGAGAAAAACAATTTGTATGTTATGACTCAATCTGCGTATAGACAGTACCATAGTTGTGAAACTGCATTAATTAGAGTTGTCAATGATATCCTTCAGTGCCTCGACAAAGGTGAAGAGGCAATCTTACTCTTACTTGATTATAAGGCAGCATTTGACACGATTGTACATGAATCGTTGTTATCTCGTCTGCATGATAGATATGGTATCGGTGGTATGGCTCTTGAACTCATAACGTCATATTTTGAGAACAGGACACATAGAGTGGTTATAACTGACAATTGTAAATCAGATGCTAAGTTCTCCTCTGTCGGGGTTCCGCGAGGATCAGTTTTTGGCCCAGTTGCCTTCAGCCTTTATATTGCCCCACTATATGACATTATCTGTGCACACAAGCTAAATAGTATGATTTACGCTGATGACACACAAGTATATATTCTGGTAAAGAGGGGTAATCAGTCAGAAGCAATTTTGCAACTCCAAGCCTGTATGGTCGACATAAAACATTGGTCGGTTCACAATGGTCTTAAACTCAATGAAGATAAGACTGAAATTTTGCATTTTACAAGCAAATTCAGGCAATACGGTAGGATTGAAAGCATTTCATTTGATAGCAATTGTATACAGACAGTTGACTCCGCCAGGAACCTTGGTGTAAGACTGGATAAACATATGACATTGTCAGCCCATGTGAATCAGATTTGTAAAACAGCCTCGTTTGCTTTGCGCAAGATTGGAACAATTCGTCCTTTCCTTTCCAAAAAGTCGACAGAGAAACTTGTTCACGCTCACATATAATGTCTCGTCTTGATTTCTGTAACGGCATTTTGTATGGTTTACCAAACAATGAAATCCAAAAGTTGCAGAGAATACAAAACTCTGCTGCTAGGTTGGTTACACGTACTCGACTCAATGAACATATAAGTCCAATCCTAAGACAACTGCATTGGCTGCCAGTAAAGCAAACGGATTGACTTCAAGATCTTAATCATGGTATTTATGTGTTTGCAAGAATTAGGTCCTACTTACCTCCAACAGCTCATAACAAAATATCGTCCAGCAAGGAATCTTCGCTCTCAGTCCAAACTTCTGTTGCACACCCCCACAATATCAACACAATTTTATGGCGCAAGATCTTTTCAACTGGCAGCAGCAGAGTTATGGAACAAATTACCCACGTATCTTAAGCAAATTAATACAGTAGATGATTTTAAGCGTTTGTTGAAAACATATCTCTTTAACATGTCCGTGGACCAGGTTTAAAACTAAGCAATGTTTGTCACAGCTCTGTCACTTTTCATCTTGTTCTGCCTCCTCTCTCTCTCACACATGCCTATTTTCCTTATTTCTATTTATTAGTTCCTTTTTTTTCCTTCAATGCGCATAGAGACATTAATCTATTTTTGTGATATGCGCCATATAAATATGGTTTATTATTATTATTATTATTATTCAAAAATACTTGAAAACTGCATGCATACTATACAAGTATGAATGATTGCCGCGGTTGGAAAACAGCATTCGCTTGTTTACCATGTATTGATACACTTTCACTGTGTACTGTGTACTTTTAATGTCGCATTTAGGAAGTATCCAAGTTGTTAACCGTTAATACGGTTGGAGATCAGACCAGTTTATATAACAACTGGTGCAACTGGAAACATGGCCACAGACCAGTTATCATTACTGATAGTGGGGACTGGTTCCTATAAAATCCCGTGTATTCGCACCGATTGTCCACTTGATATTCATGAGAGACCAGTTAAAGTCAACTGGAACCACAGTTGCAGATAATTGGTTCCAGTTGAAATCAACTGGAAACAATTGAAATTTCAACTGGTTTTGACTGGTTTTTCCTTCTATAGGTGACTGACTCACTGATTAAGCGAAATATACTTAAGCATACGAGTGTTTGTTTGTTTGTTTGTTGTTTGTTTGTTTGTTTGTTTCATTTTCCATCTGAGAAGATGGCGGGATAGCCCATGTTCAGCTGCACGAACTGGTCTTTCATGGAGTTCAGTTGGATTTTAGGCTGGAATACTTGCAATGACTTGGGTGAGCGAGTGTGTGAGTGAATAAATAAATCCATGAAAAGATATAATGTTGTTAAGATGGAATCAGAATCATAATAAACATGTAGGCCTATAACAGCCTGAAATCACAGAAACGTGCTTCCGGTGCCTCGATGGGCTAATGTATATAGGCCCCGATGTAGGCCTACAATTCAGGCGAACAGGCATGCTTCACTTATCAACAGTAAAAGTTATTACACAATGTTAGTGTACTTATGCATCATGGACATAAACTGACAGTGAAAATTCACCTTTAATCAAGGGGGCTATAATGGTTTGTCAATACCAGGTACTTACAGTTCAAGCGTGTCCTGATCCCCGCGCCCGCCCCCGATTTTCTACGTCCCACACATGCTAACGCAAATGAATCATACAAAAGTCAATTGTATGTATTTTGCTTCTCTGTATAAACACGCTCATTGAGCGTGTTTATACAGAGAAGCAAAATACGCGCTTATGCCGGCTCATGCCGGCTCATGCGAGAGGACCTCTCGAATTTTGCTCTGTATAAACACGGCGTATGCCGGCACACGCCGCCAAATGCAGGCTCATGCGAGAGGTTCCGTCCGCCACCTTTTGAGGTGGCCGATGCGAGAGGAGCCTCGCGTATTTTGCTGTGTGTTTATACAGACGACCGAAATTCGAGAGGTAACCGGAAAGCGTGTATTTTAATATCTGTCATGATCGAACCACGTCTTCTCCTTCTTACTGAAAAACTGGATTTCAATTGATCATTTGGCCGGGTGGTTGTCGAGAGGAACGTTACAAGAATGACCTTCAAGCTTGGTGGTCCTGATGACTTTGTCGGTGCCATCTTGATTTTCTTTTTCATTTTTTCCCATCATGCAATAAACTGCACTGCGAACGTGACCTATGCTTGACCCCAAAATTCGAGAGGTCCGGTTCAGCTGAGGTCCGCTCGCATCGGCTCGCATCGGCTCGCATGAGCCGGTATTTTTACTTCTGTATAAACACGAGAAATAAGCGCTCATGCGGGAGGTAACATACCGGCTCATTCACGCCGATGCGAGAGGCTCCTGTATAAGCACGCACTATAAAAGACTCGTTGAATACTGCATCATAACAAACCAGAAGGCATACAATGCTTCAATGAGCCTATTGCTCATTGAAGCATATTGTATGCATCGAATATGCATCGAATATGCTACAGCTGTTGCAGTCGGTCTGCCATGAGTGCCATCGCACTACATACGCCTCTGATCTGAATTCTCTCTATATTACAGACACCTAGCTTTTCTTGGCAGCTACCTCCTCCTTATCATCTCCTCTCCTTCTTTCTTTATTTTTAAGTACGAACGTACATGTACTATTACCATGAGAGCGTTCTCTTAAAACGTCATATATTGCGTCTTTTGCTGCAATTGAGAGGTGAGTTACTGTTCGTGTGTTGAATGATTTTATGCGACAATGCCTGCACGTGAAAGCCTTGTGTGAAAAGCGTTTAATACGTTTCCCATGTATTTGTTTTCGCGCTGGCTTTCACTGGCTGCAAACTTCAAAAACTGCAGATTTCTTCCTCTCCAACCGTTTCTCATACCTCTTTTGGTACGATGTCTCTCTTAATTTTCACGTCGTTTCATCCGTTCCCTTTACATTTTGAATTTAAGTAGTTATTTCAATTGCCGCGTATGTATTTTCAGTACCCGGCATCGGTTAATTTGTCCGTTTTGCTGTACATGTGCATGTAGTTTGAAGGCAGTTCTGCTGGTACTAATGTACGTTTATGTCCATGTAGATATCTCAAATTCTAAAAAAGAAAAAGAAAAAAAAACTAAATCACATGATATACTTAATGACTTACTTTCAATCCCTCACGTGTATTTGAACCAAATCCGCCATCGGGAAGTCAACTTTCATGTCGTCGCTCAAAATAACTCGTTCTTAATTCGCGAGGGATCGCGGCGTACACTTTCTGCACGGCTAGAAATTGCCATATTTATTTACTAAGTTGTAGGTTAAAACAAATTGTTCATCATGAAGAATACGAAAAATTATTAAACGAAACTATAGATGAAAACTTGACACCCATGTAGGCCCTATGTGGAAATTTCCATGAAAGTAGATCGAGTACAAGAAGTACGTGCCACATAAAAGAATGCGCGTACTTGGATTCCTTCAGGTCTTAAACAGCGTGCGAATTAGCCTAGACTATGGGAACAGCAACAAAATGTCTAGAACTAGTCTAAAGGCAGAGACCATTTTGGTAGTCAAAGCATAAACGTCAAGATTTTTCTTTCTTTTGACCTGAAAGAAATACATCGACAGTCATTTGGTGCATCATACATGTGTAGATGTTCATACTCAAATCATTCAAAATGATTAATTACATTACTAAACATGACTTAAAATCGAATCGCATGTCCAAAGGAAAATACGAGGAGGTCTCGGATGCCGAGACATTATCGCTTAGCGGTGCTGCAGCCACATTTCCACGCGCTTCCGCAGTACAGCGAGTCTTGCATCGACTAACGAATAACACATTAGGATTTGCAAGTGTGGAAAAAGATCGCAATCGCCCCAGGACAGACAGACGGACACTAACCACAGACAGGGGCACGCGCATACACACACACACATACACCACACATACAAAGAGAGCACACAGGCATACACGTGCTCACTATAACACACCCATTGATACGCATAATTCATCTTTTCATGAAAAGAGCCATCTCACTATTAAAGAGGAAAATCCAGTCCAAATATAAGTAAGTCTGATTAGAAACAGTAAAATATTACGAGTTCAACGGTAAAATTTTGATCGAAATCGGGTGAAAAATAAGGAAGTCATGACATTTGAAGTTTCGCAAAGTTTTCTGGAAGCAGTTCATGAACGGTCATTGTGAATATGCAAATGGCAAAGTGAGCATTTCATGCCCTCACAAATTATAGTTTGTACATTTGAATTTTTTAGTTTTTCATTCCAACGTAATTATGCCCAAGGCTCAAATTCTGGTATATCCAACCAATCACTATTCTGAGGTTATTCAACCTCATTTTCAGACTTCAATGACAGAAGCATTGAATTTTCGTTATTTTTTTCGTACAAGATCCATGGGAAATTGTGAGGTTTTGACAGGGTTAGCTCACTCATTTGCATATTCATATCCACTGTACAAGAAGTGTTTTGCAGAAATTACCAAAACTTCAAAAGTGTCGTAACCTCCTTATTTTTCAGTTTTCATTTTTTTTTTTTTTTTTTTGCCATT
The DNA here is from genome assembly GCF_964275005.1 of Diadema setosum. Classification (NCBI taxonomy): domain Eukaryota; kingdom Metazoa; phylum Echinodermata; class Echinoidea; order Diadematoida; family Diadematidae; genus Diadema; species Diadema setosum. Next base: position 23,384,305 of record NC_092685.1, read on the forward strand.
GGATTCATAAGATCTTTTTTTTTTTCTAATCAAACTAACTTATATTTGGACTGCATTTCCCCATTAAGAATATTTTCGTCGCGGAACTTCTCACTCAAACCAGGAAAATTTCCCAAATCTCCACCAATCTCGAAATCTGTGGAGTCTGAACACTCGCAACTGAAACTACGCGAATTAAGTTTGCAACATGACCACCACCTGTTTGCGGCGGTCATTGGGATACTGTACCCTGTGCTCATTATTGTTACGTCACAATCGTCACCTGTCAGACGCCGCACGCTTCCTCACGCGTTGCGCGTGCGCTCCAGTGACCCAAAGTAACTTCACGAATTGAAACTTCGAGAAGTTTGACCGCCACTGTGAACGGACGAGCAAACTTCACGACATAGTTGTTGCTAGTGTGATCGCCGCTGGAGAGAATGTTGTCATATCATGCATGATGTCATACATTGATGGCTACCATTTACAATATAAGCAAAAATAAAATCCAGTATGATGCCAGTAAATGAACCCAGCATCGAAACCTAGAAATATTAGACTAGCAAGTTCCTTTGTGCTCGAAGCAAACCAATATCACAAGTATGCCTACTGGCACATAGCCAATGTCACATCAGGACGTATTGCTGAAACATAGTGTTTAAACAAAGGAAGAAAAAAAAAAAGAACACGAAACAAATGAGAAACGGTCTTCAAAGGATAGCACATTTGCGGTTGAGATGGCACTTCAGGTTTCCAACATTTTTTGATGATAACTTTATGAGATAGTGAGAAACCTGTCATGAAAAATGAAAGAGCATTAATTGTAAAAGAAATTCAAAGTTTGTTCTTGATGAAAATTGGTTTTGAAATGGCTGAGCTATCCCAAACAAAGCGATCCTAATAAAAGATGGGACCCACCTTTTATTAGGATTGCTAAATGTTTTACTTTGTTTTTGGATATCTCAGCCATTTCAAAACCAATTTTCATCAAACAATGTTTGACTCGAATTCCTCTAAGAATTGTATGCGCTTTCACATTTCATAAAGCGGTTTCTAAACATCTCGCAAAAAGTTAAAAGCTGCTGAATCCGCACCATCCCTTTAAGCACAATGGATCTCATTTTACATCAGAAGGTGAGCGAGACAGAAAAAAATGTTGTCATGTAATGCATAGTGACAAAAATTACTGACGGTTTACATTGCAGAGTTATACCTTTTATAATGCAACGGCAGAGACTCCAACTCTCCACTTTCGACGGGAGTCTCCCGCCGAAAGTCCATTTTTGCAGAATCTCCCGTTCTCCCGCTTGAGATTTAGTTTCTCCCGCTTGAAATAATTTTTTTACTTAATTTCATTGTATGTTGAAAAATTAGCCCTAGATAGCGCGAGAGAGCATCTAGAACCCTAGACCACAAATTCGCGCACTTCAAGTTGGAGTCTCCCGTTTGCTAGGGTTTTCAGGCGGGAGAATCTCCAGATCAGAAGGTGCTTGGGGTTGGAGTCTCTGCAACGGGGCTCTATAGTCAGGTCGCTTAGTGAAATTACGGTTACACGGCGGATAAAAGCACCAAATTTGGAGAGATGACCCCTCAGGACCTACTCATTGATATTTGAGTAGGAGCCCTCTGCAAAATTTTTATTTTCATGGTATAAATGCTGAATTTCATTTTGCAGAAAATTTCGCGGGAATGAAACTTTCGTAAATTTCGAGAGGAGCTAATATCGCAAAATCAAAATGCGCGCGATTCTAAACAATGCATTTGATGCCAGTGGCAATTTGCGGAAGTTTCATGCTGCGAAAAAAAGGTCGTCGGCTCCAAGTCACGAACATTTCATGTCAGGAAAATAACACCGTTTTTATGTATCTGAGAGAGTAAAGTAACGAAAACGAGGTTCACATTTGTGGTACTTTTTTCATTTTCATGGAACTGGAAAACATGAACCCTATCTTGAATTCCATGATCAACAAAGCATTTGAAACATGGAGGTTGGTGAATTACACATACCGATTTATGAAGAGAAAATGTTGTCGAGTTGTCACATTGTGGTGTAGGTCCATATTCCCAGTTTAGTTACTTTATAAAAGGGGCTTAGAACGTTTCTAATGCATTGCATTTGATGCCAGTGGCAATTTGCGGAAGTTTCATGCTGCGAAAAAAGGTCGTCGGCTCCAAGTCACGAACATTTCATGTCAGGAAAATAACACCGTTTTTATGTATCTGAGAGAGTAAAGTAACGAAAACGAGGTTCACATTTGTGGTACTTTTTTCATTTTCATGGAACTGGAAAACATGAACCCTATCTTGAATTCCATGATCAACAAAGCATTTGAAACATGGAGGTTGGTGAATTACACATACCGATTTATGAAGAGAAAATGTTGTCGAGTTGTCACATTGTGGTGTAGGTCCATATTCCCAGTTTAGTTACTTTATAAAAGGGGCTTAGAACGTTTCTAATGGTAAGGGGAGGGGGAGATCACTGACCCTTGAACACTCCCGTCAACGGTCCGCAGCCCCCTCCTTCCCTCCCTTCCCCCCCCCCCCCAAAAAAAAAAAAAAACATTAGAAAACGATCTGCAGCCCCTTTAATATCGGGTCTATGCTTTATGTACATAACTCTGAACTGGCAAATGTACATTACACTGTGACACCTCGACAGCATTATTCTCTTCATAAATCGGTAATTAATTCAACCACCTCTATGTTTCAAATGCTTTGTTGATCATGGAATTCAAGATTGGGTTCATGTTTTCCAGCTCCATGAAAAATGAAAAAAGTACCACAATAATGTGAACCTCGTTTTCGTTACTTTACTCTCTCAGATACATAAATACGGTGTTATTTTCCCGATATGAAATGTTCGTGACTAGGAGTCGACGGTCTTTTTCGCAGCATGAAACTTTCGCAAATTGCCACTGGCATCAAATGCATTGTTTAGAATCGCGCGCATTTTGATTTTGCGATATCAGCTCCTCGCGAAATTTGCGAAAGTTTCATTTCCGCGAAATTTTCTGCAAAATGAAATTCAGCATTTATACCATGAACATAAAAATTTTGCAGAGGGCTCCTACTCAATATAATGAGTAGGTCCTGAGGAGTCATCTCTCCAAATTTGGTGCTTTTATCCGCCGTGTAACGGTAATCTCAAAATTTGACGTTAAGCGACCTGACTACTAGTCACGAAGCCCGGTCACGAGGTTAATTTATGAATCCGGCAACACGCACACAATTGTACTCGATCGCACAGACAAAAGACTATCCGGACCGGTACCCTACACAATACGTACGCTCAAAGGTTCGCCCGACCGACTTTCAAGATTGAGAAGTAGATGTTCTAGTAGTATTGTAACAGAGCAGCGACATCAGTCAGTAAACAAAACGTCGGTTTCATAATATACAGTATTTGCAGTTCCCAAAGAGAAAAACATGCACATATTTTCTTTTCCCTTTAGAACAATGTAAACTACGCACCTTCTCAAGTGACTTATCGAAAGAACACGGTACGTGTCTCTATAAGGTGCAATGGAAGTACACAGGCCAGGAAACGAATGTACATCAGATACGGCTGGGGTCGTCTCGCAGCATGGCGTCCGAAAGTACTTCGTTCTAGCCGCGGCCTTCCTCGTTCTCCTGCTCGTTGCTGGATTCCTCAAAGGCATGGGAGTCTTCGTCCTGGAATGGCAGCAGTACTTTGACGTTGATGCTACCACTGCGAGCGGCATCACTGTTGGCATTTCCTTCGTTTTACCTTTCACGTGTAAGTATAAACACGAGGAGATTGTGTTGTGTATTTTACATAAGAAATGTGTTAAATAACGCTATTATATATGATAACATGATTTCAGAGCGGGTAAAGTGACAATATCGCGAAATATTACCCAAAAAGGTACACCGGTTGCAGTCGCAGTTTCACAGCATTCCTGATCGTGGTTAACGACATGATGTTTTATAGTCGATTACATCGATTACAATGTATCGGACCACATAGCAGCAGCAGTATCCGTTGCGAGAATGAATTGCATTTCACGCTGCTGGTTAGTTGCATGCGATTCAATACTTCTGTTAGAGCATGTTTTGATACCATAGTTGCGGGAAGGGAACGTCGATCTTCCTATCCACATCTGAACGGGAATGGCGCTTCAGAAATAAAAGTCGGGTGCACCGACTTTTATCGTTTCACAATTGTTATCTCAAAATACTCTAGAACGACCGGGCTCATTATCCTTGCAAAGCCCGGTAGCCATCAGTCAAGCTTCTCTTTTGTTTGAAGAAAATTCTAATAGATGGTTTTGGTGCCCTTTTGAGATTTATGGTTTAGCTCATTCTTTTATTTTGTTAAAGATGGTTTCTTTTCATTCGTTTTCAGATGTACTAACTTCGTTTTAAGACACGTTGTCGCTCGTTTGTGTTTCGCGACGATATGCATGAATGCATCATTGATTATGTTGCAAAATTATTCGGTTTTATAGACCGATCCACTGCTGCTGAGGTGTTCCACTCGGACAGTATTTTTTTTTTGACAAGATATTATTCAAAGAAAATACTTTCGCCATTAACAGTCGGCAGTCATAATCATGTAGGTTCCTAATTCTAGTTAGATACCAATCATAGAACCAACTCTGTTGCGTTTGGAAATCATAAGGTCGCTTTTAATCAAACACTTGAATTACTGTCGAGGACAACTGAAATCCTACTTTTTCTATGCAATCTGCATAAAACACTGTGACGCTTGAATTCTTGTAGATCTATATGCGTATTGAAGAGGATCAAAGGGAGCGTACAGTTTTGGTTGAGACCTAACTTCAGGTTTCTAATATTCTTGGTGAGATAATGAGAAACCTCTCATGAAATATGGAAAAAAAATGAAAAAGCATGTATTTCCGAGAGGGATTCAATGTGTATCTGATGAAAATCGGTTTTGAATTGGCTGAGATATCCAAAAAAGAGCATTCCTAATGAAAAGCGGGACCCATCTTTTATCAGGATTGCTTTGTTTTACTTTGTTTTTGGATGTCTCAGCAATTCCAAAAACCGATTTTCATCTAATAAACTTTGAATTCCTCTTAAAATGGTATGGTCTGTAATATTTCATAGGTGGTGTCTTGGTATCTCACAAAAAGTTAAAAGCCCAAATCTCATCTCCACCAATACTGTACAATCCCTATAAACTTGAAAATCTCGTCTTAATTAGCGGTGATCACAGTACACAGTATTAACAATTAGCCTACCAAATGACACAGACTGTATCCCATTCTGAGTTTGGCTTCCTCTCCACAAATTATGTGATGCATAGATGTAAACCTTCCAAAAATGAAGCACTGTACAAAGGTGTGGTGTAGTGCGTATATTGATTATGTTTACTTCCATCCATTTGGTCTTGCTTTCCAGCACCTATGGCCGGCGCGCTAACACATCGTTTTGGATGCCGGTGCATCGCCATTACTGGGGGCCTCATAACAACAGTCTCCATGCTCATAGCGTCTTTTATGTCCAGTATTGGAGTTCTTCTTCTCTTCCTCTGTATCAGTGGTAAGTCTAGCTTTAATAATTTCACCTCCCCAGCCAGGGTTTAGCGGGAAGAATGCTATTCAGCTCTTGGATCACAACGGAACGGAGCATAACACGACTAGACAGTATAACTCTCCCATGATTTCGAATCTTCTGCTCTCCCGCTCGAGCTTGAATTTCTCCCTTTGCCAGCTGTGTATCTCCCGCTTAAGATGTACGTTTCCACTTAAAATTTACCTTTTCCCCGCCCAACTTGAATTTGTCATAAGATTATATTATAAAAAATTTTGGACGGTTTAAAAAATATCTGCGATCAATTGCCACGACTGATGTCAAGATCTGATAAGATCTGATTAGATCATCATGGATTGACTACCATACGATCAAGACCACAAAATTTTACCATCAGCTTCTAACGGCCAACAGTGGCTGTGTGGTGGATCGCACGACAGTGGGAATTCTAGATACTGTTTGAGATGTAGAAAAGAAAATTATCAAACCTGAAGGGATGGTATAGTATTGGCTAAGATGAGGATTGAGCTTCCAACCTTTTAGCGAGATACCGAGAAACCACGTATGAAATATTACAGAGCATACAATTCTTAGAGGAATTAAAAGTTTATTTGATGAAAATCGGTTTTTAAATTACTGAAATATCTTAAAACAAAGCGATCCTGACAAGAGGTGGGTCCTACCTCTTATTAGGATCCCATTGTTTTGGGTATCTCAGCCAATTCAAATACCCATTTTTATCAAATAAACTTTGAATCCTCTTAGAATTAAACCCTCTTTCATATTTCTTGAGAGGTTTCTCATTATCTCACAAAAGATGGAAACCTGAAGTCCCATGTAAACCAGACCATACAATCCCTTTAAACTTGAACTTGATTGCATTTTTTGCTTTCCATTGTCGTTTGAAGTGCCAGAGAAAATTCTCCAAAAGTCTAATACACCACTCTACTTGTGTAAAGATTTTTTTTTTTTTTTTTTTGGGGGGGGGGGGGGACATTGGAGGGAGATTTCGAGGAGACGTGTTTTCATAACGTGTCATCCAGACAGTCGAAACTACTCTAGAATTTTGTTCAGTTTCTAAGGTGACAGTCGGGACACGTGGTGTATATTAGGACAGATATCTTTAGAGTGCCATGTTAGATTAATTTCGAACTGTTACGATTGTCTATTTTGCTCAAACGTTGACTAATTTCCAGCGTGAAATTCAGTCACGAACTTGGTTACCTCTGCGTCATTATAGCAATGCGTCATTATAGCAATGCGTATACAAGAAAGCTGCCAGTGCAGCAACAGTAGAATATCAAAAGGGTGTGATTCTTCTTTAAATTTTTATCCGGCATCCCAATGTTCCGTCTAGTGCCATCAACATATTTCCCTGACAGCCTTTTGTATTTTGTATTTTGTATTTATTCATTTACCACTCGTGGGATGGATAGCCCTTTCAGCAAATTGCTGTTTTTCGAAGGGGTCCAACCAAAGTGAAAACAACATAACAATACACAAAACATTCAGTAGGGGAGAGTAGTGAAAAAAACAAACAAAAAGAAATGACTATACAAGAAATACACAAATCTAGCTTGAAACAGTAAACAAATAACAGTATACGTGAGGTACATGTAAGGCAAAGAACTCAAACAATATGGAGTAAAAAAAAAAAAAATCAGAGGTAGGGAGAAAAAAAAAGAAGAGTGGGAAAGAAAAAGAGCCAAACAAAAATACTATCTCGTACATTATACCAAATCAAAATGCCATAAACTCAATAATGTAAAGCATTCAGTGCAATTGGAATAGTGTTCAAATAACGTTTAAAACTCTCAACTGAAAATGTCTATCTGTTTAAAACTCTCAATTGAAACTGTCTATCTGTTTTTGTAATTCTCCCGCAGGATTTGGACAGAGCCTTGCCTTCTCTCCTTGCGTTGTTATCATTGGCTACTTCTTCGACCGCCATCTGTCTTTCGCCAGTGGCTTCGTAATGTCCGGTATTGGAGCGGGGATTCTAGTGATGCCACCACTGTCCCAGTGGTTGTGCGGCTTATACGGGTGGAGAGGCGCCTTTCTGGTATTGTCCGCTCTCTTCTTCAACCTGATCGTATGTGGCATGATATTTGTACCCACGCCTGCTGAGTTGGCGGCTATTGGTAGACGACGAGCTGAACTTTCGACGGGTCCGCGGACAACGAGTGGACGCGATGGGAGTCCTTGTGAGCGAGTTGGCGGCGACGATGCTCGCGCAACCTTCATAGGTGGCAGTACCTTGAAACACGAGGAGCATACTCTAACAGACCGGCCGACAACGTCCCGCGACTTGAATAGTGAAAGTCTGCAGGTCGTGAATGCTTCATCAACTCTAACGCGCATCTGCAATGTAATCAAGTCAGTAGTTCTTTTCTTAAACCTTCACCTGATCTGGACAAACACGCGGATGGGCTGCATGTGCGTGGCAGGCACTTTTCAGGCATTGGGCTATTATTCAACACTACTGTATATCCCATCACGTGCTTTCCATGATCTTGGACTACCGAAGCAGACTGCGTCTTTCATCATGTCAACAGTTGGCATCAGCAGCATGGTTGGCCGTGCTGTTCATGGACCGTTGGTAGACAGTGGTATTATATCGGTCTTCACACTGGCACCCTTTGCCTTAGTCCTCAGCTCAGCAAGCTCACTGTTAAACCCGTTTGCCAACACCTTTGTCCTCCAGGAAATTCTCGCTGTGACCTTTGGCGTTAGCACTGGGGTGTTCTACGGGTTACTTCCAATTAGCTGTAGGAAGATAGTGGGTGCAGACCTTGTAGCCAGTGGCTATGGACTCTTTGGCACGTTCTGCAGTTTTGGGCATCTCGTCGGAGCGTTCCTGCTTGGTAATGTCGTAGCACCCGAACTGTAATTTTTAAGACTATGAATGTTATAAAATAATACAGTATGTATAATGTATCGGACACGAAATTGAGGTGTTAACAACAGCCATCAATATACCTGTAGTATTCATGACTTACAGCTAAAAGTATAAATTAAGTTCGATCGTAGTTTTGTTCTAGTGCGACCTATCCCTTCAGCAGTTGGTTGATGGACTGTTAGTAGTAATTAGTACGTGATGATTGAATCGTGTCCAAGCAATAGTAATGGACCGCATGAAGCTAAAGGCTACCGCACACTATACAACGGGTCGGGTCGCACAAAAAACTTTTACTGATCGACTTTGGATCCGAAACAAATCACAAGAGCCTCGGAATGAACACGCATGTTTATTTCAGATCCAAAGGCGGTCAGTCGTGCGACCGAAAGTAGTGTAATGTAGGCCTACGTTGGCCTTAGCTACGCCAGCTGCCTGGAGATTCACTCTAGCGCCTCGATGCATGGTTACTGCTATACAAGGGATCGACATAAGCGATAGGCGGAACCACTAAAACTTAATGTGGGGCCACCAAATTTAAAAAATGGTAAGCTTTTGATGACCCGATTGGGCAACTACGATTCGAACACCACAGTGGATTTTCACGTTTGCTTTTGTTTCGGCCCTTAACATTTCTTCCTCGGGCCACCAAAATTTCAGAACTAAAGATTTTAGTGGCCTTTACGGCCCACAGACGAAAAATATCCATACCTATATTATGACCAGATACATAGTAATCGAAGTAATCGAATATTAAACCTCGCGAAGCAACCACGATCGGGTATTCTCTATATAGGATAAAAATACTTGGGTGTACCTTTTCGAGTAACATTTTCCATTTTCGTCGTAACCAAACTGAAATTGTGTTATCACAGCATTACTTCACACATTGCGTGTGCATATGTCTTAAGTTAAGAGCGAAATTCAATGGTTTCTACAGGCTTACGAGAACTGTGTTTTGCCTTTAAATCAGTCTTACACTATGCACAAACAATGAAAGGTTGTATCGTTTCTTTTTAAAGGACAAGTTCACCTTCATAGACATGTAGATTGAGTGAATGCAGCAATATTAATAGAACACATCAGCAAGAGTTTGAATAAATTCGGACAATCCATTTAAAAGTTATGAATTTTTGAAGTTTCTGCTTAGTCACTGCTGGATGAGAAGACTACTGCGGCTTGTGATGTCACATGTGTACAACGATATAAAGAAAGTATAAGGAAAATTCTAAATATTTTCACTTTTCTTGCATAATAAAAGAACAATAATAAAGAACAATATGTATTACCCTTAACATACGTCAGTGACGAGTCAAGGAAATGTGTACCTTTTTCAAAAAGTGAACTTTTTATGAAATTCTCTTCATATTTTCCTTATATCGTTGTACGCATGTGACATCATACACTCTAGTATTCTTCTCATCCAGCAGTGACTGTGCAGACACTTTAAAAATTCATAACTTTTGAACGGATTGTCCGATTTTCACCAAACTTTCACTGATGAGTTCTATTGCTGCATTCACTCAATTCACATGTATATGAAGGTGGACTTGTCCTTTAATGTCTCCCTTCTGAACTTTGGCCCCATTTTATTAAAATCTTGCTGGAATAGCAATTGTCGTGGTAATTACAAGAATCCAGCTGCCTGCGGCTGGCTGTTGCTATGAGAAGTACCATGTAACTATTCCAGCAAAAGTTGCGATACATCCTAGCATCTTTTATGAAATGGTCCCAAGATGTTAAATTTGCCATGACACATACCCATTCGTTGACAAAGTGTGTATACGTGTGTTCTTAATGCGTTTTCCTCAAGCTTGCTTCTTGTATTTTCTATTTTTCATGAATGCCTTTCAGGCGCCCTCTACGATTCCACGGGGAATTATTCAGCGTCCTTCTTTGTTGCTGGGTCCTCAACTTTCGTCGGTGTTGTTGTGACCGGGATCATGGCCTTCTTTCCTCCCCGAACGCCCCCACGAGGCCAGCTGGAAGAAGTCGGTTGTGACGAAGAACTAGCGAATCTGCGCGGTTTGGAAACACCGGATCTTAAAGAGGAAACCCATCCTAAAAATGAATAGGCCTTAACTCCAAAAGAAAGAGAAAAATTCCCTAGAGAGCGTTTTAAAAATGACAAAAATCGAATAAGAAATAGGAAGATATGACATTTTGAAATGTCACGTTTTTTTTTGAAAAACATTTCTTGACCAATCTTTATGAACATTCAACTGAGCGAGTTGATGATGTCATGCCCTTACAATTTTTCATGTATGTTATTAATGAAATTTGGAAAAATTGGCATTTTAGCTCGTACTGATAAAAGCATACTCCCATACCAAAATATATCAGAATTTACATTTGTTCTTTTTTAATCTTTGGGTGGTTTTTAAGGCAAGTTTTATATTTATACAGCTGAAATACCAGATTTTTGTCATTTCTGTATATGAAATGAATAAGGAATTGTGAGAGCAGAACACTTTAACTTGCTGATTTTAGAATTCATAACGACTGGTCAAGAAGCGTTTTCTAAAAAAAAAAAAAAAAATGACATGTCAAAAATGCGATAACTTCCTTATTTCTTATCCGATTTTGATAATTCTTGCACTGTTTTGCAGGGATTTTTTTCTTTTTTCTTATGAAATTGATAAAGTTTTAAGGTGAATTTCTTTTTTTAAAGAATCAACACTGGATGAGGCATTCAACAACACACATACAATGTACCTATCTTGCCTTGCAAGAAGACACCGGCAGACCTCATGAAATATCCCTATTATCGATTATTGACTTGCATGTCTTTCGCACATATTGTTGTTTGTTTGCTGTTTTATTTAGTTTACGCATTTCCTGTTCAGTTTTTTTTTTTAACTCTCCCCTACTGAATGTTTATGTTTTGTTGTTGTTTTATTTTGTTTTGTGTTTTTGTCGGACTGCTTCGACAAACAGCAATTTGCTAAGAGGGCTATCCATTCCATGAGCGGTGAATAAATAATTACAAGTACAAAATCATGCTGGATGCGATGTTTCTGGGGTTCATGAACTCCTCTTATTCCCGATACTTTCAATGTACTGCAAGGGTGTATTGATAATGGAGTAAATAATCAGTGATGAAGTCGCAAATAACAATTAGTAATCATGAACGAAATTTGATTATATCCCAAGCCGAAATAGTAAAACGAGCTTTGATATCTATTTTGTCATGAAACAGCTAACATATCGATATAGTAATGCGTGGTCTCGTAGTCGGTTTCACACAAAAAAGTTGGATGCTTGTCAGCTTGTGTTTTAACCAAGGTGTTACTATGTACAGAGATTGTAACTTCTTAATTATGCAACATAATTATCATATACGTAATAGCCATGTAATTTGCGCATTATACAGTATGCGTTTATACTTCATTTTGATTCTTTGGGCAAAAACCATGCTTCTTGTGACCAATACCGTTGGCTGGTCGCAGAGAGAAGTATTACTTCGTGAAAATACAGAGATAGTCTAGCCCCTATAATATTGGATAACGTTCATGATATTTAAAAGGTCCTAAATATAGAGACACGGGGTACCTTTGATGTTTCTGCACCACGGCTACATCATCGCAATGTTTGGCAAAATTAACTTGGGTGAAGACGTTTATGATCGCATTTTCCTTATGATAGTTTTAGAATTGCTGCCTAAAATGACCAACGCAGAACGATTGTCTCATGTGTGTACTTTACCTGACAGTGGTTTTATGTGCAATGCTTGTAAAGCTTCAGAGGCGAAATTAGAGATTATAAGCTGTACAAGCCTTAGTTATTTGAAGTACATTTTTCGCCTTAAAAAGTTTGCTGAAAGGACGTAATCTCAGTGCAAAGACTCGCTACTCTCGTTTCTTTCTCGTTTAATGTATTACTTCAAATTTTTACAAAACTGCATGTATGAACAAATGCCGCAGTTAGTAAACAGCAAACGTTAGTTTGCTACTGTAATTTGTATTTCTTCCGATTAGTGCTGCTTACTTTCAGCGTGAAATTGTAGAAATATTGTGCTGAACTTTCAAAACAGGAAAAGATGAAATATCCATTTCATTTTATCTAGTTGCCCTTTGCGACGTTCAAAATTGGTCAACTTTAATGTATGTATGTATGTATGTATGTGTGTATATAATATATATATGCCCTATATATAGAATATTTATACACACACACATATATGTGTATGTGTGTGTGTGTTTGTGTGTGTTATTGTACACAAATGTCAATAAATGTGTATGTCTGTTGTTTATCGGAAATGATTTGCACCGCAAAGGTGAATCAAATACCGAAAGACGTATTTCTACATTAAGGCACACACAAATTAACATACATAATGCACTTATATTGAAGATTTTTCTCCAAAGGCGCCTCAACGTACTAATGAAATGAAGTTCACATGGAGCTGGTATCATTTACTTCAAAATTCATAAATAGGATTTATTTCCTTTTTGACACCAACGAAGGTAATGAAATGTAAGAATACACAAGGTACAACGTGACATAAAGGGCAAAAGCAAGAACAAAATGATTGTTTCAAAACGTTTGTTTCACGAAGAAAAGGCTGAAAAATATTCCAAAGCCAAATTCGGGATAAGCTTTAGATAAATCGTAGCATTGATCGGCTGCTATTAGCAAGATAAGGATGTACTTATAATTATATTTTTTCTGACCAATGTGAAACACACTCATCGAAGAAACCTTTCGCACTTTTATTCAGAGTAGCGTCTACTATTAATATACTAACATGAAAGACAGCAGATTACATAAAAACAGTCGTAATGCGCGTGTATACAATGTATTTTTTTTTTCAAGACTCGAGACATGCAAGCTGCAACAGTCGCTCGTGATGGACTACAAACTGCGAACACAACGAACTTGTATTGCGGATGGACCAACTAATAAATAGATAATAAAGCTGCGAAGTCTAAAGTAGGTATATTTTTATATTTTCATTATGATAAATACAATTGCCTGTTGTAAATTACGAGTTGATTTTTTTCTTTCTGACAGACTTGACGACGATGTTCATGTTCGCTGAAATAATGATAGAGAAATGAAAGAATTTATTGCTAAACCAAAAATGCAAACCAAAATTACATTTCTTACTGGAGTTAACTGGAGACACATATTGTGTTATCACATTCTATCATATTCGGTCAACAAAACGAAGCATTGAATATGACATATGGTGCCATGAGGAAAGAATTGCATTTTGTTATTGTGTATGTGAGGGAGGGGGATAGGGTCTGACAACTATTTCATCTAAAAGCGCCTATCAGTAAGGCTGTTGACTTGTTGTTGTTTTTTTTTTCTTTTTGCTATAAGATATTGTCTGAACTATCCATGTAGATATATGAAAGTCGATAAACACAAATCAACCTGCGTTAACCCGTTCGTATAAAAAACGGGAAATTCAAACACAGAGGGAGAAACAAGTAAAAGAAGAGGCCAATTCGAATAAAGATAGATCGCCTGTTTCTGAACATTCTTTTAATCTACTATTAATAAACTACTCCTAAGCAAAGAAAACTAAACATATTAAAAGTGGGAGTGTACACACTAGCTATCAACATAGAACATGCGAATGAAATTGACTGCCCTTCTCCATATTGTACCAATGAATATTGGAATAAAACCACGAAAGGACGTTCAAAATTGCAGGAATGTATTAAAGAGAGACCGACAAAATACACAATAGTCAATGTCTGTTCAAGATAAATCCGTGATGTCTAGTGCTTTCGCACTGCTGTATCACCACTAACAACCGATGACGTCATACACGACATCATGAACACTGACACATCATTATGATCCTATTTTCAGCAGTATTTGCCTTTATAGCAGAGAATGACTTCTGGCGTATGGAATATAGAGTAAAAGACAATTTAACCCATCGACTCCTCATGAATTTTGTTGCTGCAATAACTTTCATTTTGCCCTCCTTACATTGGCAATTCTACATTTTAATTAATAGCCTTAATAAGACCAAATATTGCATAGCACTGGTTAAAGCTCTACACAAAATCATATCAAAGTTTAAAGATTGCAAAATTGAGGCAGAAAATGTATTTCAATCTTCTAATAGTGCGTTGCCATTGAGGGATCAGTTTTGAACGTAACACTTTTGAAAGTCTCTGCAACCGAAGCAAACATTCCATATGAACGAATAAAATAAGACCTTTTAAACAAAACGACTCTACACGATGAGACACAAACAATAAATAGTCAAGATTATAATAAACACATACAGCCCAAAATCACAGAAACATTGGTTTTGTGGTACTCGATGGGTTAATGCAAAATACTGGTAAACAGGTATGCTCCACCTACATACGACAATAAAAGCTATTACACAATTTACGCAGTTATACATCAGCTTTGTGTGCATCATGGAAATAAGCTGATGGCAAAAATTCACCTACTTTGTCAACAGTGGGGATTTAGATCAAGCGTGCCCCCATCGCCGCCCCCACACAGACAGACACTAACCACAGACGGTCAGACACACACACCCACTCATACACAAATTTGAAAAGAATTCATCCATAAAGAACCATTATACATTGTACAATGTATCACTAAGTAAAAATAAAATATGATACGATGTCTGTAAATGAAGCGGACATCGCAGCTTATAAATACAGCATTAAATTAGCAAATTCCTTTGTACAGGGAGCAACCCAATAAAAGTGTGATGGATATTTTCGCGTGAGTAATTTTTCGCGCTCAGCCGGGTAAGATGAGTTTCGCGGGTTTTTAATTCCGCGGAATCAAGACATGAACTACTGAAACGTATAGTGAGCAAAAATATTCGCTTGCTTTTATTTTCGCGCTGGTTTCCGATTGCGCGAAATGCTCGAAAACGTCCACTTTTACAGCCTTATCACAAGTACTGGATAGCCAATGTCACAGCAGGACATATTGCTTGAATACGCCATCACGCGCCGAAACGTAGTGTAGTCGGTTTTTTTCTTTCAAAGGAAAAAAAAAAAGGAGACGAAGAGTCGTCACGAAACCACGAAAAAGGACTTCTGCACAATGGATCTCATTTCACAGTAAAAGGTGAGCGAGACAGAGAGAATGTTGTTAAGTAATGCATGTCATTTAATCATCAGCGGTAACACGGTGCATTCTACAAGGTATGTAAAAATGTGCAATTTTAGCACTGTTGCATTTCATTTAATCGGTGTCAGTTGATTGATGGATGAAGCATATTCCAACATCAGTTGCATTTTATACACAGGAGATAGAAGTACAATGTTACAACGCCTGATTTAGTTGATACAACTGTGACAACCATGCCACTGAAACTAAAACAGAAATTCAGCACATTGTCAGATTACAAATAAAGTATTCTAACAGCACCGACGCCACATCCTAAACGTTCACGGTGTGCACAGAGGTTAAAGGAAATGACGGGGGACCTACAACGTCCTTGTTGATTAGAAACTGATGGCTATTGAGTCAGATGACCCTTAAATTCGTGTCTGCATGATTAGATCACCGTCTTCAAAACTAGGCAAGTGCAAATGATAATGTATATGATAATAATAATGATATTAATAATAATAATACAAGTTGTAATAATAATATGATGATGATGATGACGACGACGATGATGATAGTAATAATAAAGATAATAACAATAACAATAACAATAACAATAAAGATTCTAACCAAAAACCCTCTTTATTAATCTGGAGCTGTAACCACTAAGTCACGTTGCTCTCACAGAGAATGATAATGAATAGAACTGTAATGCCTTTTTTACAATTTAAGACAAGGTGTCATCAAAAGAAAAACAGATGTCAAGTTAAGAAATGGTGAGTTTAAGAGAGCCGTCCCCGTGCTCCCAAGGTAAGTGCAATACATATATATGTATATATATATATATAATATATATATATATATATATATATATATATATATATATATGTATATATATTTCTCTTTCTTTCTCTTCTTAAGACAAGGGTAAATTTCTCGCATGTTTGCACCTTCCCGTAGGAATGTCGTCATAACGCTTGGCTGTGTATGCCTAAGCACGCGGCTGAATATTCATCTAGATATTTCATCACATTGATCGTGTTACATAGGACGTGGTGATGCAAGTTGAACTAGTCCCTTTCTCCGCGAGAAACTTTGCATCGATTATCAGCATTTTACGGTTGTCATATCTAATTACATTGACAAATGTCAGAATAACATTGGACCACGCCATTCCAAACGTTAACCAGTCATCTTGGTATCGGTAACTAGGGAAAAAAAGGATAGACGTAAAGTGATTGTATGTCACGCAAATGTCATGATTAAGTCCGTGAGCTATATTTGATATTCAATCTTCTCGAAAATTCCCATTACATAATCAAAAAGTAGGTTAAAGTTACTGACTTCCTCACTCCTGTCATCAATACTCTTGCGCAAGAGCGGAATTGACTTGTGGGATTTTCATCTATTTTTTTTTCTTCTTCAGCTATTTACAACAACAAAAAATGGAGAAGGGTTCTGCTGTCAAAAATATTCTCTCTTCACAACATCGTCCTATATTCACAGACTTTTCTAGGTATCTGAACGACTTCATTTTATCGAAAAGAATAAATCAATGACTCTTCTGTTTGTACGGTAATTTTTTTACGACTACATATATCATACAACTTTGAATTTAAATGCAAACTTACCTAAGTGGTAAATACCTATGCCTGAACATTTTTTGAACTAAAACAAAATGAGACGTGAAAACTGGGAGGAAAGTTGTTTATAGGGAAAGGCCGAAACAAAATGTGTTGTATGGCCAGCAGTTTCGGCACTTGCAGCTCTTGGCGTTTTTGTACAAGAACGTCCTGTTCACTCCCGGATCACAATCATTCAGTTCGATGGCCACCGTCTCAACCTCGTGGTATGAGCACATCTGATGGTGTGAAGACTTGAAAGGGAATTCTAACTCGGGAATCTAAAAAACAGAGCATAAAAGCAAAAGAAACGAGAGAGAGAAAAAGATAAGGTCTTGAACGCTAGAATGGCGGCATCATGTTCCAGGGGCCGTGGAACATTTCTTGTGTGTGTGTGTGTGTTTTTTTTTTTTGTTTTTTTTTTTTGTTTTTTTTTTGGGGGGGGGGTCAGGGGTCAATGTACAAGGTACCCCCACCCCACCCCTCCCCTGAACTCTGAAAAAAGTCGTTTGTGATTTTCTTATCATTATTTTTTCTATTGCTTTTCCTTCGAGAGGAGCACAAAATATGGGGGGGGGGGGGCCGAAGCGCACTAACCCCACTACCCCCTGCCCGTCCCCTCGGTTCCGCGGCCCCTGTGTACCTGTTTTGAGCACGGGAGGATTCCAAAGTCCAGCAAAGACCACCATAAAAACGTACGGAAAATACATAAATGTTACAAACGCAACATCAAAATGAACACCTTGGCTCTTTGTAGACAAAAGAAAAGTCAACAGGTCCTTCTAGACAAGCACCCACCTCACGAGTCTGTATCAGTTTTCAAATCAAGAGTGAAAAGTTATGGCTTTGTAGTATACAAGTTTTGCTTATCAAAAGCAATTAGTTGTTGTGTTTCAAATCGAGCAATGTCATTGATGATGACGAACCTTCTAGTGATTGCTTTGAGCATGACTGTGACTAGATGCACCCCATCGACGAACATTTTACGAAACGTGTACTTGTCAAATTTTAGAATTAGCGATAATACACGATAACAAACACAAGTTCATATGCTGGCTACAGTTCACTGAAAATTTCAAAAAAAGTCCTTTTTCAATATAATTCTGTCTCGACCGCTTCTGTCTGAAACCGACTTTTGACATGTTTCATGCTGCACTCTTGTAAAATAATTGCAAATTTCTTTACTACAATATTTATAGATGGTAACATCATTATCATGACAAACTTGCAGAAGTCTGCATAATTAGATAAAAATAAAATGTGCGCTTGAGCTTTTCTTGCACACTGCCTTTTTCCAGATGCACACATAACTCCTTTCCCTCTCCCTTACCTCGTATGTGTCGCATCTGCCGAAACATGCGTCAACAACGATGTTCTGTGGTCGGCATCCGCTCTTCTCGGCGGTGTACTGCAGGTATTGCCTCACGTGGCAGCCAAGCCTTGCGTTTGCGGCGCCAACAGCCGTCGGACATAGCACGCAGTAGAGGACAAGCGCCGTGAGAACTGTCCAGGTCAGTACCGGATGCAGTTGGTATGTGTTCGTTGACACCGACGCAGCTTTCTCTCTCCCCTCTGACTTCATGGCTAGAGCTAGAGTGGCGAAGATTGAGAAAGGAGAGATTTTAAGCCATTTATTTGAATCACAGGGACGGCTTTTTTTTTTAGGGGGGAGCGGTATATTTCCGTCGAATGTGAGAGGAGACGTTCTTCAAGAAGACGAGAAAGAGTATTTTACAACATTGGTGGGCTAACACACGATATTTGACTTCATACTTCTAGAATATAGGTTGTTATCCTTTCCACTTCGATGCTGTACCAACTGAGGGATTATAATATATTCCTACCTAGGAAATGCGAGATAGGCAGTTACATCAACGGATTCCGGACACATTTAAACATAATACGATGGATGGACACTGAAGTGTAAGTATACAGAGTTCATGATGAGACCACAGTTAGATAACTCGATCACATTGAGACGGTAAAGATGTAAGACAAAACTCCATCCTTGCAGTGATGATAATCATAACTTAATAGTGGGGAAGCATGCAACCCCTTACCCAAGATGATGAAGAGATAGTCTTCTGAAGAAATGATCCGAACACCTGTTACAGATCCTACTACCTGTAGGCTATAAAACCCAGCCTCACAGCATGTCATTTTAGCTTCTTGTGGGCGAGCTATGTCGATCTCTGGGCAGTATTTGTGTGTGTGCGTGTGTGTGCGTGAGTGTGTGTGTGTGTGTGTGTGTGTGTGTGTGTGTGTGTGCGTGTGTGTGCGTGTGTGTGTGTGTGTGTGTGTGTGCGCGCCTGTTGTTGTTGGTCGTAACCCTTTGTCAGTGTATGTGTTGATGTGTATAGATGAGATACTGGGGGATGATCAGAGTCTTCTGACCTTTTGATATGTTGTATTTAATGAGTTGTATAGGTGAGAGGGGGCGGTCGAAATTCGAGACCCATTGCCGTGAAGTGATCGAGATAGAGAATAAGAAGTGACAATATGACTTATAGATTTATTTACCACGAAAATGGTTCAGGAGGAGAAAAAACAGGTGGATGACCTTATGTTGGCGTGTGTAGGCCAATATTTACTATTATGTCTTGAGATCGAGACGTTAAGCCATTCTGATGTTGGGCAGCGGACCTTTATTTTTTGTATGAGTTTTGATGGATCTAACACGGCCGTTAAAGTAAAATTTCTTCAGCGAAGGAATCTCTCTAGTGTTGTTTGTTTGTTTATTCAATTTCATTGTTCCATGTTCCATGTTTCACGTTTTCCAAATAAACCATAAAACATAACAAAATCTTACCGTGTGAATTATCTTATACAACAAAGTACAGTCTGACTGGGCTTTGAGTGATAATGAAAAGCGCTGTCCTCTTTTGTGAGGGAGTGACATTAGTTTTGCTCAACATAGGCCTACAGCACAGTGGATGTCATGATTTCACCTAGAGTCATCATGTCAGATGACTTGCTTGCATTGTTATAATACGTGCAATTCTATTTTGATTGTTCTATCACAAAACAAACTCGCAAAAAAAAAAGAAACGGAAACATTTTGAGAGATCTGTAATGTAAGCTCCGTTTACAAAAAAAAAAAGGAATAACAATGAAAAAGCAGAATTGCTGGTAATACTGCTACGCCATGGAGCAAGACACCTAGGGTTTGCTTTCGATGGATTCCTCTTAAGGGATGGACAATAATGACGCTGTCAATCAGGAATCAGGAGGAATATGTCAAGAGATATAAATTGTCCCTCTCACGAAATATTCCTGAGGGGGTAAACCGATAGTCAAAGCAGAAAGAGAGCGGGTGGCTCGGAAAGTCTCGACTCCACGTATTGCATAGGACGCCATCTTGAGTGAGAGAGATACTGACAGGTAGGTTTCGATCATCAGTACGCACTAACGTGATCACATGACCAGTGGTTATTACTCAGTAACAAGCCTTTCACTCCACGACAACAAAATGTGACTGACCAATATTACGATATTCCGCACCTATTTCGCTTTATTTCTGTATCCGTCTCATTTCTTCTTCACGGTACCTTCCCAAATTAAACTGTGACAGCTCATAAGATAACAGGTAAAGCCCATCCCGCTGACTCTGCGATTCCTTGCACCGTTTTTCTTCCCCTTCAATCATTACGCTTATCGCGCTTTTGTCAAGAAAACCTAGACACCATACGTGCGTGTTTCCTCTTAATTTACTGATTGCATCTTATCGGCCTTATATCCGATTAAGGCTACGTGCATACGCTTCTGTACCTCTGAATCGGGTATTAAAAATCGATTATTTCTGGAACGCTCTGCCGTGTGTTTGAAGAATTTGGAGATTTTCTCACGCATGGATTTTTTTTTTTCTTCCTTTGAAAGGATTGCAAGTCGGTGTGTTTGCATGGTTTCCAAAATTTCGTCATTGATTCCCCAAATTTATGCGCTTCGTTTTACCTTCCCTTCCGTGGTGCATAATCAATGCGAATCGGGTCATATGTATTGAAGAGTTTTTCTGATGCTTATTAAAAAGACCATGTGTAATTCCAACCGTTACCGCGCCCGAATGCATCCACAGTATATCAGTCCTCTTCTTTAACTGTTCTTGAAACTGTTTTGGATTTTCAGTCTAAATAAAACCTTTCGGATTTGTCTCATTGTGTCGGTATTGTGAGCAATTTGTATCTTTTTATGTTCCTTTGTTATAGTGTAATGTACGTGTTTATGTGTGCTTGTGATTGTTTGTCTGTGTGGTACTGTTCACTCAAGATACATTTGAGAGAACAAATAATAAAGACGAGAAATGATAGCTGCTACAAGTTTAAAGCTTTTTCTTTCAAACAACAACCCCAGTGCAGACCCAGAATTTATCATATGATGCAGACATGCAGCTGTCTATATAGAAGAGCTCTATTAGAACTGTTTGAAAGGCGGCACACAAGTGTTGCCGTCTTTCAATGAGCGAAAAATCATGAAATACTGTCAAGAACATACCAGGAGCACATTATAAAAGAGTCCAGTCGACCGGTTTCAAATTTTGGACGCCGCGTACACCTGGTGCTGCCACAAGACCGAAAAAGAGGGGAAGAAATTTTCAAAACAGGAGAAAAGCAGTTTATAATAATTTTCCCGTTTCCAGGCCTCTCAGGCTTCCAGGACATTTCAGAGCTGAAACACTTGTGGAAATAACAGTTGAATATGTCCTTCAATTTGATTAAAAAAAAACAAAACACGAAATCGTAGCTGCATAATGGCTAAAGATGCTGGTAGATTCGTCTTCACTGTGGATCTTGCGGCCAGCCATTTTTTAAGCCCTGCTGAGCGACCATCAGTTTTATCTATGCAAAAACTTGTCATGATATATATATATATATATATATATATATATATATATATATATATATATATATATATATATATATGATTATAATTGGTAAGTAAACTATCTCCTGATAGCTTTCCCGCTCTATTTTCAAGTAGGCCTTAATGAAAAGAGTAAATTCAAACAAAGATACGGGTAGAAATGTCATCAAAATCGTACAGGAAAAAAGAAATTTCAACAATCATGTTTACACGCAACTGTCAACTGTGAATTAGTCACAGCCTCCTATGCAAACATGCGCGTGACGATGCAAATTTCGCCGTGCACCTCTCGGAATGATATGCACACAGGTTTTGCGACAATGTAGTCTTCTTACATACGAAATTAGAAACAAAATCTTGTCCTTTATAAGTCTACTCATCCCTGAGCTTCAGTATTTACAGGCCAACAAGTACTAATCATGACCTTTATGGAGGAAAATCGGTTGTAGGTGTAAACTAATCGGCCTAAAACACCACCACTTGTACAAGCCGATGAAAAAGTTGTGATGTGATGACATTATCATCTCATTTGATTTGCACACTGTGGTTTTGACCACTCTTAAAATCGATAACTCTGCAATGCCACACGTGATGAGGCATGTGCAATTCTGTTCGACTTTGTTGAATAGGACAGCTAAAGGCTCGGTCACAAATGCCTTTAGGAACTGCTACGAATGCCGTAAAGAAGGATTTTCAGACCATTCTTCTTAAGAAGACCGTATGAAATCAGCGTTCGTAGACCTTTCGTAAACCTTTCGTAAGTTCGCAGTCTGGTCGATGGACTTGTCAAGATTTTTTCCATGAAACTCCCTTTTCGTATTAAAGGCGGCCGTACGAACGTCATAAGAACAACGTAAGAAACATGCAAGACTTTTGTAGATTTCGTAGGTTCGCGAGACAATTCTAGAAGCCTCAAAATGATCGTATAAGAACGCTGTAAGGTGTTCACAGAGGGCTATTACGGCGTTCGTAGGAAAGCGTTACTAACGGAGATTCGTACGGCGTTTATAAGAACGACTCGTAACGTTCATAAGACGTTCGTAAGCTGCTCGTAAGGAGTACGTACACAATTCGTGCAATTGTTGAGTTTAGGGAGCATAACGCCAACGCGCGATGTTTAAATCGTAATTTTGTTCGTGGTGTTCGACGAAGAAGCATTTCCTGTCGAAGAAATATGGGACCAAAAGGGAAGTCTATAAAAGGGAAGAGAGCGAAGGGGAAAAAAGAAAGAAGGGAGCTGCTAGATCTTCTTCCTCTTCCAATTCTACTTGCAGATACAGCTGCAGTTGTAGTCTCCTTGGCACTCGTGTTATTTTGACAGGATCAAACTTTCAACAGTCACAGAAGTTTCAACAGTAGGCCTACACGGCAGCGTTTTTGTTTTGTTTTGTTTTGCTGGGGTTTTTTTTTTGCAACCGGACAAAATGTACAAAAATTCGAAAGATCTTCTTACGAATGACTTGAGAATGCCGTGAGATACGAGTATCTTTCGACAACAAAAAATCGTAAGATGGCGTAAATGCTCGGCCACAGATGCCCTAACAAACTGTTACGAACGCAGTAAGAACGATTTTAGGCCATTTCGAAAGATCTCCTGAAGAAGGCCGTACGATACCAGCGCTCGCAGACCTTTCTTAAACTGTTCGTAAGTTCGCAGCCTGGTCGATAGTCTTGTCCAAGATGTTTTTTTCCACATCATACGAAACCCCGTTTTCGTAAAGTGGCCGTACGAACGTCATAAGATCAACGTAAAAACCACGGAAGATTTTTGTAGACTTCGTAGGGTCGCGGGACAATACTAGAAGCCTCAAATTCTTGAGACGATCGTCAGAACGCCTTGAGTTGTTCACATAAGGTTCTTACCATATTGCTTACGGCTTCGTAAGAAAGCCTTGCGAGCGAAAATTCGCACGGCATTCAAACGAACGACTCAAAACCGTCACAAGGCGTTCGTAAGCTGCTCGTAAGGAGTACGTCTACGAATTGTGCAATTGTTGGGTATTAGGGACTACGAAGCCAAACGCGCTAAGTTCAAATCGTTATTCTGCTCATTTTGTTCGACGAGGAAGCATCTCCTGTCAAAGAAATACGGGACTATGAATAATCATATTATAATTGTTGACTGTACACCAGCATTTTTTTTTTTTGCAACCAGACAAACCATAAAAAAAAATCGTAAGATCTTCTTACGAATGACGTGAGAATGCTGTGAGCTGCACTTACGACCCTCTTGCGACTACAAAAATCGTAAGATGGCCGTAATTATGACGTAATGAGAACTCAGGCATTCTTGGGAAAAACTACGAACTCTAAGGACATTGTATAACCGATAATCGCTTCGTTTCTCAAGGTCTCCAAGCTGTTCTTGCGAATCAAACGGCGTTCGTAAGAATTTAACTTCGTCAGAAGGCCGTAAAAAACTATACCCCATCTACGAATCTGTACGATCTGTTAAACGCATCGTTCGTATGAACCTTTGTGATCGTAGCTTAACTTGAACATGCAATGCAAATGCACTTCATGATCTTTCCATCATTGCGAGTTTCGCTCTTCATTGTGTAGGATATTGCTATCTTTGAATCGAAAGCATCTTGTGTGGAATTAGAGATTGTGATGCTTTGAATACAGGCCTAATCTAATATGTGTGTTTTACTGCATTATTTGTATTCTATTATTTGAATGGAAATGAATAAAAACCACTGGAAGAAGTGCGGGTGTGTTTGTATGTTTATGTGTTTGTGTGTGCGCGCGAATGTGTGTGTGTGTATGTATCTTTTTGTTTCTATGGGGATCTGCACGAAATCATTGTTTGTATTCTTTACATTGCGAAAACGATGGAGATATCAAACGAAATTCGAATGAAAAAAAAACATTTTTAAAGAAGTGTTTGTGTGTTTGTGTGTGTACGTACGCATAGCTTAAAGGAGACCTCCGGATGATTTTCAGATTTTTACATTTGAACAACTATAAATTAGTTATACTGAGGACAGAGTTTCAGAATTTTTAATAATTGGGATGAACAATAAGAATATTTTTAAAATTTAGAACAAATTGCAATGAACAAGGATGATGACATGGCAGAGTCACCATAAGAATGCATGAGTTGGGGCTCAAGGAAGCAGAACAAAAGAAGAAGGCATGCATAGATTATACACAGGTGAACTCGTAAGCAAGCGATGGTTAATGGATTGCACTGCTAAATTTTTGAAATTATATGTGAACCTCCCCATTGTCATCATCCTTGTTCAGTGTAATTTGTTTAAGGTGTTTCAAAGTATTGTTTCTCTGCTCAAGAATCACAATAAATTTCACAAATGTATACATGGAGTTGTTGATTTATGTACTACATGATGTGAAATTATGAAAATCGTATGGAATGTACCTTTAATAACCAACTCAATGCACCCGCTTCTAAGTGAAGACAAAGACAGCTGAGAGACCTACAAGCCAAAGGCTTTACTGCTCACTCGGAAGGTGACAAATCGACAAACCAGTGCGTGATGGAGTCGATGCTAATGTGGTTTCCTATACAGAGTCGAAATGTTTTAAGTGCCAAATTACGCCAACGTCTAACCGTCCCCTGAAGTAGCACTCGTGCATCAAGTGCTGCCGGCAAAGATACAGTCAAGGTAAACAGTGCCAAACCACTGTGACAAACCCAGGTTTAGGGGTATGGGCATAGCTGAATGACGTCACCACGACCTTTTAACTTCTCGTCCTACAGAACATCTGAAGACGTGAAGTATATATAGCACACGTTAGAGATAATTGCACAATGATTCCGTTTTACCCTCATGTTCATACGGGTTAAAGGTCCATTATTTCGAAGATTCATTAATTCGAAATTGCAATAAGGTTTATTATCAGTATCAAACCTAACTGTTCGTAAGTAGGCCCTACGCACCTCCATTTTGATATTTGGATTTACGAACCTTCGGAATAACGCCATAAATGTTCGGATCAACGAACGCTATTTCGTTTTCCGATTAGTGAATATCTAGGTACAGAAATTCGTGCGTTTCAGTATAACGAACCTTCAGAATAACGGACCTTATTTCATTTTCGTATCATCCGTTTAAACATTCCCATGGTCAAATTGTAAAACATTGAAGTTTGAGAAGACCTTTAGCAGTAGTCTTGGATTGAAAATCATGAACTTCCCGACCTGACCTGAGTTTGTCAGAACATGAATCTAGGACAATCATCGTTGCAAATACATGATATTACAGCTGTATTTTAAAGAATAAAGAATATTTCTTGGTTCCGGAAATTTGTAACAAAATGTACTAAATAAAGGCAATCACATCCTGAATTCGTCACACTACTGTACCTTTCCGTTTGGGATTTTTCAATAAGAAGTTGTCTGGTAGACGCAGCAGCTCTGCTCTGTCATGAAGTGTAAAGGCATCAATTTAATTTCCACAAGATTTCACCAGTTTGCTGCGTGCGGTTTCAGAACAACGTCAATCAACCTCCGTACGAAACCACCACCTGACACAGCGAATTAGAGTTAAAAACATTACTTGGATTTCTCCTTATATTATATATATATATATGTGTGTGTGTGTGTGTGTGTGTGTGTGTGTGTGTGTGTGTGTGTTTGATTTCACCAATCGTCCTGTCCCATAGCGTTCTTTCAGGAAAACCTCTACGAAGCCATGCACTGCTATGCCTTACACGTAAGATGAGTCATACACTCTATATGCTGAAATGAACACATTTCCTTCTCAAGAGACTCATGAAATTGCGCAAATTAGGGGCTAATACAGGAGAGTTTACAACTGTCATTATGTGCTCGCTCTCCATACCCACCCCTTTTCATCATCTCCCCTCGCCATCTCTCCTGGCCATCTGCGGACAAGTAGAGGAACTGGGAGGAAAACTGCATCTTTTGATGCCTGCATCCACGACAGCTGCTGCGAGTAACGGTTTGCTCCAGACGTCCTTTTTTCACTCGCTTTCACAAAGTCCAATAGACGTCCTAGAGTCGTCTGTCTTCATAAGTTAAACACACACACACACACACACACACACACACAAACGCACACAAACTACTTCACAGGAAGTTTCAACGTCTGCGCGATGAAGTGGATTTGCATCATCCTTTTTCTTTACCCATTAAAGCAGGCCGAGATTACTTCGATTTCAACTCCCCTTCCCGCCATGCATCGTCCTCGATTCAAGGAAGTCTGATAATGTGGTCACAAGGAATGGAAAGGAGATAACGGAAGAAGATAAAGGAAAGGAATTGGCGTAAAGCGAAAAAAGGAGATAGAGGAAGAGATCAAGACGGAGATAGGGTAAGACATATCAGAAAAAAAAAGAATGAAAAGCAGGGACAAAAGTACGAGAGAGAAAGGTCATCATTATTCAATCTTGTGTTTATGCATGTCTATGATTGTATGCACACACACAGACATGCAAAATATTAGTATATATGTATACATATATACATATATATATGATTGTACATGTAGAATTATATGCTATTTCTAGATGAACACGCACATTATAAGTAGAAGACAGAAATTAGCATTGAAGGTAAAGATTACGAGGAAAGTTGTCAATGCCCTCAAAAATCTTTGTATTCAATCTACTGCCACTTCCCTGCAAATGTAAGGAATATTATAGAGATGATATTCCACATCAATCCTAAAAATGCGATAATAAGTTAGATAAGTATGGTAGTGTTAAGAGTACTCAACGTATTCTTCAGTTCACATATGGCATAACAGATGACACTTTGCATTGTAGTTAAAATCCTATCAACAATCAGAGCGAAGAAACTTAGGTGGAAAAAAGAACTCGAAGTAATCAATTGTTTTTGTTGTAGTTGTTGTTGTTCTTGTTCTTGTTGTTCTTGAATGATGACACACTTTTATTCACTTTCTCATCAACGACTGAAATGACACGCCTCCATTTCGCCGAAACTGATCTGAAATTCAACAACAAGAAAGCTAAAACACAACGACGACGACAACAAAACAAAACAAAACAGACGTAGGAGAATAAGCGGTGGGGAGATGGTCTCTTTTTTTTTCCTTTAAACCTTCATGACGTTCATTATGTAAAACAAGTGACACCTAGAAAATATCACCCCCACAAGGTCTGCCCTAAATTCTACCGATGAATTGAGTCAAATGTGTATTTTCTGTAAAGGCATACATTCTTTTCAAAGAGAAAGTGAGAGGAGAGGAAGAGAGAAGGGGTGAGAAAAGAGATGGGGTTGGTTAGATGGCATATAAGGTTCACACATTACATTGCATCGCAGTAAGCTCGGGAGCAATAGCACTTAGTAAAAACGTCCTTGGAACTACCTCTCATTTGCGATAATTAGTTCGCTTCCCAAACCTCAAGGATATATTATATTCGCCTGCTGGTGAGAAGATAGCTCCTTAAGATGGGTAGTATAGGAAAATTGTACCCGTCTGCGACTTATTTTCGTGTTCGCGCGCGTCTATGTGTGAATTTCTTGGTGTATAATGCATTAGGGCGTATCTGTGCCGCAACTACAAGTATACTAGTTTTTGAGGAATGTTAGACATTGCAGGCAAGCTAGCCTTCCTACTTCGGGATCACTGTATCGCTGATTTGAATACAATATCCATATACATTATAGAGATTGTTCCGCAATTCATTCCGTCTGAACATATTTACTGACATCTCATTGCGGGATTTAGAGGGGATCTAGAGGGAGATTTCTTTCAAGCGGTTAGGCTTCATTGAAAGTGATTCCCTTCTATAACGTCTTCACTGGCAAAATTGATCAGATTTGTGCTTCTTTTTTTTTCTTTTCTTTTTTTGGCTCTCATGTCGCATGCGGCGGCGCATATGCGAACGTTGCTCTCTGCATGGAATAGTTTAGGAAGAATGAGAACGAACATATCGGACAGAAAGATAGCGGAACTGGAATAGAAAGAGATGGGGAATGAAAAAAAGACGTACTCGCAGGTTCACCCACAAAGACAGCCAGAGAGACCAAGGGACTGAGGGTGAGAAAGAGAGACAGATAGGAGGGAAAAGAGAAATGAGAAGAAGAGGAAGGAAGAAAAATACCGAGAGATGGAGTGGGGTGGAAGAGAAAGGGAAGGAGGGGGAGAGAGGGAGGAGAAAAGAAAAGAGACGAGTATGTGTGTGTGTGTGTTGTATGAACAGGGAGATGGAGTTCTTACTACCTCCCTGGTATGAATGTATGTAGGTACGTATGTATGTGTGTATGTGTGTATGTGTGTGTGTGTGTGTGTGTGTGTGTGTGTATGTGTGTGTGTGTGTGTGTGTGGCTGTGCATGTGTATATAGGCCTATGTATGTGTGTATGCATGTATGTATGTATGTATGTATGTGTGTAACTGTGAGAAAGACAAAAAAAAGAAACATAGGAGTGTGTGTGAGAGAGAGAGAGAGACAGACAGACAGATTATGGGAAAGGAAGAGGGCAAGAAGGAGAGAGAAAATAAAGATAAAAATAAAATAAAAATAAAAGCAAAGAAGAACAAGGTGTTCCGATGATCAGGCGCAGCTGTCAAGGAGGAAATTCATTGCATGAGGTTGAGCGGCTTAATACGTATGATGCGCAACTTTCAAGCAAATGATTATTCTTCTATTCCATTCTTCGTTTAACTTGTTGATACCTGTCATTTATGTTTTTGCAGAGGTTCAAAATTCATTTAAGTTTAAGTTGAATTATCAGTGAAAGGGGGAATGTAAAAATGACAAGATAAAAACGTTTGTCACTTCTTTGCATTGTACCCTTGATGACAATGGATGAAAACAAAAATTGTCGTCAGTATTTGGATGATCTGCAGTATACTGCCACTTAATGCTATGAGCTCATTTCTTCAATGTGTGGCAACACAAAACATTACCTTCTCAAAGATGAACAATCAAACAAAGGGGGTGTACTTGGCTTTGATGTAAAGTTTCGCATTCGTGTGCATGAGATTGTTGTCATTTTCCTTCGCCTTCGTATGACTTGTGTGTTTGTGCTAGGGCAGTGACAGTGGAATGAGTTGAGGTTTGTTTGGTGTGTTTTTTTTTTGTAAATTTGTTTTCCCTTTGTTCATTCATATCTCAGTTCATAAAAGCATTAACGAATCTAACTATCAGTTTGGCAGAACAAAAAATCCTAGGAAGAAATATCAAAATTGCATTCTAAAGTGAGAGGCCTGCAATTAGCGAATCAAAGATCAGAAACGTGCGAGGGAAAAATGACCACGTGAGCTACACAACGAAGACATCAGAACTAAACAACCGCTCCCAAAGAATGATGGAAGAAAGAAAAGGGAGGAAGGCAAACTACGCACTTGTAATCAGCTGCCAGTCAAATTCTTTCAGGGTCATAGAAGATAGGGAGAAAAAAAAAATAAGACGTATAACGACAAAATGAATTCAAATAAAAAGGTGGTATCTGCTTGCTCGCTTTTAAAGGGGTGATGTAGTTTTGGTTCAGATGGGGATTCAGATTTTAACGTTTTGCAAGATCCATGTAATATAGAAACCACTTTTGAATTATCATTTTAAAAAAAATTAGTACAATTCTAAGAGGTATTCAAAGTTTATTTGATTAAAGTCGGTTTTGAAATGGCTGAAAAATATTAAACAAAGTAAATCAAAGTGGTCCAAATGGTCTTTTATTAGGACCTCTTTGTTTCTGGAAAATATCTCTGCCATTTCAAAACCAATTCTCATGAAAGAAACTTTGAATTTCTCTAAGAACTGTATGCACTTTCATGATTATTTTATAAGAAACCCCATCTCAACCAAAACGATACCATCCATTTAAGGTGAGGCTTCGCGTTGTCGAACACGACTTGGCTTTGACCACATCGTTCGACGACTGTGACTGAAACACTAGCAGTAGAAGTGCTAATTGTTATAGAGGAACTTCTGTTTGTTCATATTCTCCTCTTGTGGTTTATGTAGGCATATCATGGTTCACCGAATAACCTTGAATCTCTTGCATAAAAAAAAATATCATTACTAAAAAAAAATCATTACTAAGTTTGTTAATGGATAAACTTGTCATAATATTATGTATCATTACTAAGTTTGTTAATGGATAAACTTGTCATAATATTATGTATCATTACTAAGCTTGTTCATTGACCTACATGTACAATAAGAGGGAAATCGGTCAAACAGTATGATCCCCTGCATGAAAGAGGTTAAAGGCATTGTTAACCATTTACAGATGAAACAAAAACCCAGCTTTAGGGCTTCAAAATAGTTCTAAAATGTGAGTTAGGGATAGAAATAACCGATGAAAAATTGTTGATCGCTATAACCAGTGTTATCATATATTGTTGAATATATAAAATGTGAACAATAGTTCTACTAGAACTGTTTCAAGAATAAACCGTCTACAGTTATGGTTTATTGAGAAAAATATTTCCTTATATTTTAGGCTTTATTGCCAAATTTTTTATGTGATGGGATGTTTTGTTTCAGGATTTTCTTTTTTCAAATCACTGCTCCCAATGGTAAACAGGGTCTGTAATGAGAATCGTTGTGAATTAGGTCCGTTATACTCAATTTGATTGCAAACATATAAGTACACCCGCATTAATGTCGGCTGTTTGTACCGGGGTATGCTGATGACGATAAAAGAAAAGTAACTTTTCTTTTTTCTCCGACCTAATTGGACATGCATGTAAACCAGCCAATATACATCTGATGAGAATCCGAATCGCGCTCTTCCGATGCTGGTTTCAACAACCTGTAAAGTACATTCACACCTCTACCCTAAGTTTGACCGCCCTGTGTTAGCCCATACAGTGTGAAAATCTGAGACGGTTAGTTTTGAGAATTTTCCGTGTCCCTTTTGTAGCGACACTTTTTTACACTTGTAGGACACCTGCTGTGTACTTTCTCCAAAGACAGAGAGAAAAAGGACCAAAACAAAACAAAACAAAGACAGACAGACCCCTGGACAGTGATTATTAGGTCTATCGCCCCGTGGTGCATTACAATTGCCGCTGGGATGATAATAAAGTGAAATTAATGATGTGAAAAAGAATGGAAGCTGATATCCCGCATTGCACATGAAGACACGCACGCACACGCACACTCACGCACATACACACAGACACACATACACACAGACATACACGCACACACACACACACACACATAATCAATCTTTGCACAAAATTACAACACACACGTATACACATTCAGTAGCACAGACTTCTTTCCACTAACGTGACGGATGAACTTACATATCATCCAGCTATAGTGTCAGCTTTATACATTCTTACAGGGCATTGGCAATCAAAATCATATCCTCAATTTTCAATTGCAATTGTATGAAATTCATGACAAGAAATTACGGAAATGCTCGCAAAATCCAAATATATTCAGTTCCAGTGTGTATTAAAAAATCTTAACTTCATTGAATTATTGAAGTATTGAATTGATAATTTTGAATTTGAAGCATAATCATCATTTGAGTTCATGATTTTTTTTTTCAATAGCAGTACCTGAATACCAATTTCGTAAAATTGAGGTCTTTCTTTATAAAAACAAACAAACAAAGTTTTTAGGCATTTTCCTTAAGTATCATGCAATTGAAGACATTTAGTTTTAAACACCATAGTGCAGAATGTTATATACACTCAGAATAAATCGTTTAGTGAAACCATTTAATGAATTTGCCTTGTAATTACCCTCTTAAGTACCCATGACCTACGGCCGTGCACTTAAGCCTCGCTTACTATAGCTTCCATCAAAGTATTTGGCGCTACTCTGCCTGGGTTTTAACACATCTCGATGACCTGGGAGGATAGCTGGCCCTATTTTAAATCTAATTGGTACCATAAATGCTCGCTCATTCCACACATCCAAATAGACCATCATTGCTGCTAACAAGCTTTACTCACCTTTGCAGTTGCTATAATACCGCCCCGAGACGCTATTGCGATAGTAATCAAAGGTGATACGAACGACAAGGCAGGGTTTTTGCTCCTGCCTCACTCCGTTGCGGAATAATTTATAACTTAATTTAACGTGCGTTAAAAGAAACGTCTGCCCACATCACATTACGTGCTATACAGACTTCAAAACAAAACCGCCGGTGTATGACACCATCACCAACACGAACGTGTTACTTGGAACGTATGCAAGACGCTGATTAGACGATGTCTAATCTGTTGTTTTTTATCATAATAGCTGGCAGAGTTTTGCTGAGCGTCCGAGCTAAAATAATATACAGCACTGAGATTCCGCGTGCATCCGCCTCAGGCGAACTAGCCAAGGCAATATTAGGTTTTATTCAATTTATAAGAAAACAAATAACAGCATGCCTCTGATAATTAGCACTTCAAGGATGCAATAAAGAAAACGGATATTAAGGATTGGTGGAGAAAGTTTGTTTTGACGTCTCTGATCTATTTGTTTTTCAAAGACTTCATTGTAATTTGCACTTTATGATATCGAGTATTATCATAAGATTACAATTACGTTAAGCACACTGAGCTTCCCGCTGTACGATATTGGGCTCATATTGATGTATAATGACCGCATAGTCTTCATTCACATTCTCCCATCATGCTCATGAGACCTGTTTTTGCAGGTCTGTTTTGCATCCTCTATCTATTTATCTAGTATCCATACTTGGGCAATAATGTTTTAATACTGCAGCCTCTCTTTTCTCCCCATGGATGGCCCATATTGAATAAGGGGTCAATCCTTTAGAGCATACATTACCCCTGGGACACGGTTCCTCCTTTCGCGAGGTTATTGTGCATAGATATCAAAACAAAAAAAGTCATGTAATTATGCATTTTTTGAACAGAATTATCAATGTCTTTATGGCAGACATTTTATATTTCATTCAAAAAAATGCATAAAAGTATACCACTGCAGAACTGTGCGACAGATAGACACGTTAAGTTACCGTGTTCTGAAAGCCATGTACAACATGAAACGTGAATCCCTTTGGGAGGTCGATAGAGAAAAAAAACAAAACAAATCTATCCTTTGAAGTGCATTGTAAAGAAAGGCCATGTACATTACGTTTAGCGCTGGGATTAATTGTTAACGAAGAGCGGACAACCGTAAGAGCCGATGTCACGTTAGCTGTTATATGCGTACAAGTGTAAGCACTTCATGATATTGAGAGTAATAGCAATATACTTACATGTATGAGTTGTTATTGCGTATCCAACCGAAAGCATAAACCAGCTATATTTCGCCTCCTTTCTCCCTGGTGCTCGGCTTTGTTACCTCGGATTTAAGTCGACCAAGATAGGCCACGACAGCCCGTTGGTTAGGGCCGCTTTCTCGCCTTGTTTTAATGTCAAACCGCCGCCTTTTTTCTACAGCAATGTGTTGCCCTCTCAGCTTTTCCCCCACAGCGGAGGCTTGTCCAATAACTTCTTGCTGGAGAGCTGAAACGGAAAAGGGATGAAACGAAGGGGGAAAGGGTTGAGTTCTCTATCCCTGATGCACGCCACGCTGGATATTTAATTCATGACTGTAAGCTTGAGAAAGAAGATCTTTCAATTTTTCGTGGTCATTTCGCGACACGGATCGGTTTTTAATGATAATGTATTCATCGCGTGTTATTCCATGCATGCACTCACATCGACTGCCCACGCCGAGAAAAAGAGACCCCTAATAGCGTACTGTGTTGCCGTATACACATACAGTGACGTCACACAGTAACGCTTATACTAGCGACGGCAGTCCTTGCGTCGAAGGGTGATATACTTCCGTTGTCTTGAAGATCGGCGCAGTTATAGGAAATTCTCGTGTTATGAACAAACTCGGCAGTAGTGCTCAGATTACACCCAGGGCGCTAGACAAACAGATTTTCCTCTCTTTTTCATTTCAGAGTCGAGACTTAGCGCATGAACTGGTACGTTCCACTTGCATCTTGAGAGTAACTTTTAGGTAGATTGGATTTTTTTTATGTGCTCATACAGTAAATAATAACATAATCACAGAAGGGAATGTGCTGAGACGAAAATAAACCAAAGATATAAACAACTTGAATCTCTGAGGAGATGAATGAATTTAAGCGTCCCTATGACTGGGCTTTGATAAGATTTTGTGTAAGTATTCTTTTCAATGGGATGTAGCTGAAACGGAATATTGCGCTTTGTTGATTCGGCAGTTTTTATAAGTTCTTCCTTTAAATCACATCTGCAAAGCGCTTGCTGTCAGTGTGACAAGAAAAATTTTGTTTCGTATTCCTCTGTTTCAAGTGGTCACATAAAATCAATGGGTTTTCCTCTTATGTTGGTTTTGTTTTGGTTTGGTTTGTTGGATTTTTTTTTTTCTTAAGAGCAGAAGGTGTGGCTGGCTTGAGCACCCAGCCTCCCCCTCCCTCCGTCCCGCGGCCCCTGATTATTATTCAGCTACTTTCTATTCATCAACTTTGAAATTGACCTCATGAAATTAATGTAAAAAGTCATCCATGTGAGAGTTATACAGGCGTACATGCAGATGTCGGGGAGAAGGGGGGGGGGGGGGGGTGACGATGCCGCTAATAATTTTGTAACGCCTGATTGGTGATTAGGATCATGTGATGAAATAACCGCCGGGCACGTGATTTCTCCGCCAAATGAATGAACCCGCTGGAGCTACTACAGTGAATGACACAGCGGGAAACGAAAGATGAAAAGGGGAGCCCCCTGAAAGTAGAACCCTTTGTTAAACACCATCTTTTTTCTTCCTCGTCCCCCTTCTGTCTATCTTTCTTGCATTCTTTCCTTCTCCCCAATATTCTCGCTTTCTTGGCCACGCCTCCATCTCTACATTATCTTGACTCATTCCAGTAATATCTATTATACCGCAGCCTCTCTTTGCTCTTTGCTCTCTCTTTTCATTTTGGCGAGTAGAGTCACCCAAATCTTTTTCTCCTCTTACTCTTTTATATACAGCCACCAGTCAATTAAGGTTCATTTACGAAACATACACAACGTTCTCTTCTGTTTTCCATCTTTTAATCTATTTTTTTTTTTAATCTGAAAAGGCTTATCCCTGAAAAGTAGGCCTAAATGTAGAGATCTCAGACATTATGCGTCTGTATTGTATGCTTGTGAGTGATCACCAACATCTATAATTTCATGTGTGTATAGACAACAGTAATTTACTTTATAAATGATATATATATATATATATATATATATATGATAGTGTGGGAGGAGTTGGATAACGGTGTCTCTTGCTCAAAACCTCGATCAGTCCTATTGTTCTTTACACCCACTGATGCATACCCTTTCACTTAATATCCCACGCATTTTCGAATCAACGAGACTGTCTCAACAAACCGTATACAGGTATACCCCAGTCTCTCCGAACGCCTTTGACCGCAAGACGCGACGTCAATACTTTGACAATATTTGGGCCCACAGAGATCTGCACGAATACTGATTGATGTGTGCTCATGATTGTGCTTGCCATTGAGCTGTATATTATGATTTATTCATACAGGGGAAAAATATTAGTAGACTTGGAACTGAAAAGAAACACTGCATACTAAAGGCTGAATAGGTTTAAACATCTGCGTCCCATCTTTGCATATTATGTGTAAAGTTTAGAAGTGAGAGAGCAGGATATATATATATATATATATATATGCATATATATATATATTGATAGCTGATAAGTCATTGGCAGTTTATATATTGTATTATATCTCGCTTCCGCTTGGGGTTACTCGTTCCCACGGTGACTGTGAAAGAGCAGAAATATAACTATATATATATATATATATATATATATATATATATATATATATATATACATAAATGACAGCTGATAAGTTTATATCAGTTTAC
The DNA here is from genome assembly GCF_964275005.1 of Diadema setosum. Taxonomy (NCBI): domain Eukaryota; kingdom Metazoa; phylum Echinodermata; class Echinoidea; order Diadematoida; family Diadematidae; genus Diadema; species Diadema setosum. The sequence goes on from NC_092685.1 coordinate 23,421,014, forward strand.
ATATTGTATCATGTCGCTTCCGCTTGGGGTCACTCTTCTCATGGTGACTGTGTGGACTATGATGAGCTCTTTCTTTACGGGGGCGAAAAAAACCTAGTCATTAAAAAAAAAAAAAAAATAGATAGCATCTCTCTTTCCAAGAATGGAATAAACCACACTGAATCATTGTAAAATATTGTTGTTCATGGAATCGAATTCCAAAAACATTAAAAAATCATAATCATGAGACAAGAAAAAGAGAGATTATTAGTAATATAGATGCAACATAACAACAAAAACGGAAGCAATCTTCACATGGAAGGAAAAATATCAATAAAGGAAGTTGTTATTGCCATATAGATTTGTTCAGCCATTCTAACTATTAAAGGTTCAGTTTACCTTTGGGAGCAGTGATTTCAAAAATGTTCAAGATATCACATTTGATGCATATGTGTAGGTCTGTTGTATCATAAAACATCCTACCATATCTAATATTTGCAATAAAACCTAAAATATAAGGAGATATCAGAGTTCTTCTCAATAAACCGTAACTGTATACGGTTTAGTCTGTAAACATTTTAATTATATAACTATTGTTCACATTTTGTCTATTTAACAACACTTAACATCGATTATACGGATTCAAAATTTGACAGTGGTTATTTCTATCCCTAACTCACATTTTAGAACTATTTCAAAGCACTAATTCTGGGTTTTTGTTTCATCTGCAAATGGTAAATTATGCCTTTAACAATTTGCCATCCACTTTTATAGTGTCTTCTTTTTCACATAAAGCAATAATTTCTTTAGAAGCTATCATTTTCGCTGTATATGATTCTTGTTGTTGTTGTTTTTGTTGTTTACATATGAATTGAATGAATTTAGATTCAAATAAGTCATACGGTGTTCTTTGCAAGAAATTACATTCAAAAGCTTTGAACGTGTTTTTGTTTTTTTAAGAAAAAGACAATGATTACTGGAATAAAATGATTTTTCAAGACAAAGAGCCATGTAAATTTACCACATGGCGTTAACTTTCTTAAATCACATCAAATTCTTTGAGTAGGTTTTCTACAAATACTCGAAACAATGATGATTGATGACATATACAATGAAATTAGAACGTGATAAAGTCGAATTAAGACCCTGATAACTAAACAGTGTAATCTTAGCCAGTTTGTGCTAGACTCCAATTCCAGCATTGCGCCGTCCATTCCTACGCCATAAAGAGCTCCGCTGCCCAAATTCTGACCAGGGTAATAAAACAGTCCAATGGCCTATGCAACATTGGAATTAGTCATACCTACACTTCGTTACCATGGTCACAACCAGGGAGGAGAGTCCAAAAGTCAGAAATCTTCCAAGTGTGTGTGTGTGTGTTTTTTTTAACCCTTATTCCCATCCCGGATACCGAATATGCATGTTGTGTAACCCGAGGATTATAAGTACAGTGGTACAGGTCACTTTGTTAATCTGCCTATAAAGGCTGCGCGCTTTAACTCTTTACGCTTTACTATGCACATTTTGACTCATTGGCGCAGAAAGGGGTAACCTTCCAGCTTTTGCGATAGCTTTGAAATGAGGTCCAGCAGTAACTTGTTAATTGTTTTTGTTTGCATTGACTTGATCCAGTATTTGAATTAAGATGTAAACATAATCACTATCTGAAAACAACTCAAGAAGAAAGCATAAATAAAAAAAAAAACTGTCAAGAATAGCTAAGTAATTTTTTGTGCGTAGATATGTACACAATTATCATCATCATCTCATCAACAAAAATGTTAAGCACATAAATAATTGCTAAGTGATGTAAGAGCATTGATGACTATCATCTTTTACTCGTAACAACGAACAAACAAACAAGCAAACAAACAAATCTTCTTGATATGTGTTATATCTGATCTCTCTCTCTCTCTCTCCCTCTCTCTCTCTCTCATCGAGCACGTTAACGAGGATCTACATCTCCTCTCATAATCCGAGCAAATATAATACAAAGCCTGATGAATTGAAAGGCCACCGCCATTTTCACATCAAACAGAACATCTTTGAACGGGCGGTAAACATTTAAGGAGAGCGCAGGCGTCTAATCACTCCTATTACTCAAATTTCCCTCACTTCATCATCTTTTTCATTTATTTCCTCTTGTTCGAAATGTTAGCTAGGCGTAGCTAATCTGGGTCGGGTAAGAAGCGAGGGAGGGGGAAATTTAAGGTATATTCACGGCAAATGGACCAGTTAGTCTTCATCACCAGCCGACATCAAGCCAAAATGGGTTACTCCTCTATTCGTCCATTGCACACACCCCCACTTCCAGCTCGAATCATCAGCAGATATTTCCATCGAGTGGCTGTTGTGTGAGACAAACGTCCCTTCCATTTTAATTGGCGTGAAGCGCATTAATTTGACGCATATCATTATGATTACAGCAACAGATAGTAACAGTGCAGTGATCGGATGTAACATGAGAAGTATATCGGAAATGAAAAGTGAAAAGGATATTTTCTCAGAAGCGATGATGTGGCGACAACAATTGGGACTTTCACTGGCCGGAAATCAGGCAAGCTGTGAAATTATTTGATGACGGACGAGTATACGCTTGAGAGAAAATGGATATAAAATACCGGATGAAGGAGAGAATTATGAAATAACCCATTGCTGATATTTCATTCATTTGATTTACAGGAATCGCTATAACTCAGAGAAAATTTGTTAACTTTTTGAAAATGTTTACAGACAAGTACTTGGTCTGTCATGTAATATGTCAGTTCATTTCAAATTGACTGCACAAATGGAAAAAAAAAGGAAGAAATTGAAATAGAAATCAAACAAGTATAGAGCACAAAACAGTTTGACAAAAACTGCTTGAAAGTCACCGATGCTAAGTCGTGAGAATTTCATGAATAATACTGACCTGTTCCAACTGGATGAATAGAGGACAATATCCGCAAAGCCAACATTAACGCAACGGTCATAATAGCAAATTACTTCGTTCACATGATTTGTTTCTGCAGTTGTCAGATGATGGCATCACGGATACGTGATAGGAAGCGGTAGACCATCAGCCAAGTCATCCATTACGTTTCTGAAGGAAGATATTGCGCATCATGCGATGACAAACAAAATGCCGTAAGGATCATTTTTTTTTTTACATTTGCACTGCATGCTCAAGAGAGATATGAATATATAGATGGAGAATAGAAAAGAAAAGAAAAGAGAAGTAGATAGAAAGAGAAAGAAAAAAAAGAAAGTGCAGTATAGCAAATGCGCACAAGTGCTGACACTAGCGAGATCCTGACATGAATGAAATTATATGGGCAGAGATAGGCGGAGATATCATAATCACCAGCATCATATCGGTCCTAGTTTGACGGAAGTGATTACGTCAGATCACGTTGTGTTTTGAAATATTTTGATAAATTGATTGCGTGGGAATATGCTGGGGAAAAAACCCCAAAAAACATTAGTTTCCTTCCTATCCATGACCCGCTAAAACTGAAACTATAAAATGTCCTTCTTTGTAGAAAAGATGAGACTTTCCCTGAAAAATGAGACTGTGCTTTCACATTAGTAGTGCAGTTTCATGTGAGTTGATATTTGACGTTCAGTTCAGTTGAATTTATTTTCATAGTTCAATACTTCTTAAAGGAATTATTATTGCTTTGACATTGGTACAACAAATAAGAATACATATGAATACAACCACGCGTTTGGATTGCATATTACAAATAAAAAAGTACGTGCAGAACACAAAATGCTCGAGGTCATTTTTTATGATACAGAGGTGTCTCGAAGAATTAACAGAAATATGATTGGGGCCTACATAAAAGTTAGCTTGTAAAAATACAGATCCCAAAATTAATGGATGTGAGCAATACGGGGAACTAAAATGAATGTCTCGACCAATTAGAATTACTCAAATAATGTTGAAGAATGGTCTTCTATTAGGCACGTGTTGCTTCTACCTATATCTTTTGAATGATTACGTGCATTTCGTGATATTATACATGGTAATAATTAGTGCTAAATTGTAGGAATCAAAATTGCCATAAACGTAACTCAGCGAGGGTGAATTGGTAAAAATGGTAATAATTAGTATTAAATTGCAGGAATCAAAATTGCCATTAACGTAACTCCGCGAGGGTGCATTTGTAAAAAAACAAATAAACAAACAAACAAAAACGTATATTACAGAAAAAGGTGATGTACTTCCCATAGGAAATTATATCACACTACCGTGTTGCCCTCAGTCACTATGTCACTATACAAACTTCTCTTCAAAGCTTGCATGGTAAATGCGATAAGACGTATATGTCGTCTTCTTTTTTTAGTCTAGTCCTGCAAATCTTACCAAGGCTTTTTAACCTTCATATCTTATTCTTGTGCACCTGCTTTCTCTTTCATTCATAATCTTTCCATTGCACATCAACGCATTACCGAAATCTAATCAGCTACGATAGTCAACATTTAGAGTCTATGTTCAAAATCTTTGGAAGGCGTGTTTTTTATTCGTACTGATTTGCGTGAAGAACAGGAATGTAATACTTTCATTGCAACAACAATTAATCTTCATCGATTTCTATCATTTCAAATTCAGATATGCGTGATATGTTCTTCTTTATTTGCGGATGCAACATCTGGGGCAGATGTTCTCTTTTCTGAGTTGAATTTACCTCTCGTGGGCGGGACGGACAGCCCTGCTGGGGGTAAAGAGAAAATATTTTCAGTTCATTTGAATTATTGAACGTGGTTGCTAGAACGAATTGGGACATTAAAGAACTTTACCTCAAGGTCTTGTTGGGTCACCTTCCTCCCTCATTATCTTTTAAAGTTCGCTTATCGATAATAAAGGTACAGGTGAAGTCCATTTAGGTATTCATCCGCGTTTGTTCATCAGGTCGATAAAATCCTGACAGCTATAGTCTATACTTAAGGGAGTGACTTCCCATTTCACTGTCTAACTGACTGAGGCATTTTGTCACATGGCGTGTGGTGATCGGGTTTTACCCGCCACTGGTTTTTTTGGTTTCTCAACCAGCATGCATGGACGATTCCATGTGGAGGTAATATCCACTTAATGCTACTTGATATCGAACAACGGGGCCATTGATTTCTTTTTTTCTCAGAGCTTTGAAATTCCATGCAAACGCCAAAAGTGAAATGTCCCCATTACTCCATATATCAAACATATTGAGAAACACGTCTGGACATACGAATATACTATAAACGCTGCATATCGTGGCACTTCAATTCGGCATGGGGAACCATTTATCGTTGGCATCCACTTTAAGTGATATTGTACTCAAGAGTATTGGTTATTGTCTTTGATGTCATAATAACCATATTTGTTGAAAATGTGTCCTTTATGATTTCAGGGGCAAACTGTCTTTGTCATCCAGTGAATAAATAGTCAAAATGAAAACATGAAAACCTACATTATCACTCCACATAACTCATTACTTACATCTTAAAAGCATAGATTATTTACATTTCTACAGTAGGCCTATATAGCAACGGGCAACCAAGGTAAGAGCGTCAATGTAGCAATATGGTGCTAGCTTGCGTATTTTCTGGGCAAAAATCAAAATTAATTCTAAAATTCCTTTTCTTCAGTTTCGACATTTTGGTATTGATTTGATGCCTATTAACGTGTTTTTTTATTATCTATTTGGTAATAAAAATCACAAGGCTTCTGCATGGACGTGTTCTAACCTTAAGTGGATAATTATTATGTTCATAATATTTTGATTTTGCATGTTTTATTTTGATTTAATATCTTACCTGTAGTACCTTGATACTTTGACTACGTGATCGAAATTGCCTGTGCAGTTACATACAAATTCAAAAGTCACAAGATTTAAAAAAAAAATACTGTGTAACAATTTGTGAGTTCTCACAAAGACATAAATACACAAACCAAAATGCATATTGGTATATGAATATATTTTGTTCACTGTATACCCACGAAATTTTCAAAAGTTGCCTATTTAGTACAATGATTAATTGATATACAGTACAAGCATAGGTATTTAGCTCTTGCTGCAGAAAGAATATTCAGTCATCAGACTACAAAGTTTTGTTTCGAAAGTATAGAAAGAGATGATGATTCAAAATTTATCGCAATGAAACAGATTCATCCTGGAAAATTGAATTGTTGTAATTCCACCTGCGTGTACTTGGTTCATCATCATATCTCACTTATAATGCCTGCAAATAGTTTCCCCGATAATCCCATCATATTTTCCTGCTCTGATCCCCTTTTTTCCCCTTGGACGATTTGTTCATCCTTGATGGAAATAGGCCTGCTCCACTGATAATGGTACCCCCTCGCTCCGACGAATCTTTTTCGGATTCTTCGAAGGGGCGATGTACCTTGTGAACGACGGCTTAATCTTCCATTAAATCGATTTTCCCCCCTCGTCTTCTCAGCTGAAGATGGGGCGACGACTGCTAGAAATATCGATGCTTCCCTAAGTTGGATAAAAGGAGAAGAAGAAGATGTCAAGCATCGGTGATCCTAAATGGCGTTGATCACCCGTAGACAGATCGCATCATCATTTCTTTCAATTTTGCGCTCAGATAAGCTAGAAGGAAGTCTTTTTTTTTTTTCAGTCTGTAGGATTCTTTTCGGGCTCCGTTTCATTGTACTTGGTCCAGATTTCGCCGCCCACCACTGCTAATGTAGTGCGTTTTTATTCACAATGTATTGAATAATGTTAAGGTATAATATGATGACAGAGTTTTTAGGAATGAAAAATAAACCTAATGGTAATATATAATTCAAATCTACTTACCATACTTTGCAAACTCTGGTGCATATACAAAAAGAAAAGTGTATATTGATTATGTCTTCATATCAACAAGCACGCTGGAAGAAGCCCCCCAAAAATGAACGACTTTAGATATGAGCGACAATCCTCTGCAGTCCTCGATCACCGTCAAACTTTGAGGAAATGAGAAATATAATGAGACAAACTATGCCTGATGTAATGTGGAATGTCTGTCATGATTGTTTCCAGTTACATCTTTGTATATATGAAACCATCTTATTATGCGCGGCTGAAGTAAATGTATATATCAACATAACACACTACATCAAAAAGGATTCCTACCCTCAGTGGAAAAAATGACCTGCGTTTCTTAATATTGATATTTCCCCTCTTGTCCCCTTTGATTGATTCCAACATGAATAGACTCCTGACGTCCCCAGCGAACTCAATATATCTCGGATTTCCTTAGATATAATGATTGTGACCAATGTGACGCACAAATCTTATGCCCTTACCAAGAATCAGCATAAAGTGTTGAATGGCTGTCTGGTCTACCTGCGGCGTTTATTGTGAAGGATTAGATCTTGTAAACAGAGGGGCTAATTTTAGACGGGCTTATATTCACCAGTTCCGTCCCGAGATACGAGTATATATCACAATTCTTATGCAGCGCACATATCAACGCTTAGATTGCAGAATATCAATCATTCAATTCGAGGCTTCCTGCTGGGGGTGAATGATTTCATTTATTCAGTCAAACTCTCCAACTAAGCTGCAGTGAGCGAATGAAATACAGCACGGTTTCAGGAAGGGAAAGGGTTTTTCTATCGCTAATAAATAAAGAATGGTGCATGTTGCGTTTTTCCGCCTCATCCGCTCCCGACCTTTTCAAAATTAGACGTCATATCTACAAATCATTTTGGTATATACTTCAAGCAAATCGATGTGCCTTTGAAACGTTAAAAAAAAACCCAGCCCTCTCAATTATACATATCCTTACCAGTTATAAAGAGATAGTGACGTCGTTAACACACACAGGCCTGTGTATCTGTACCTCCTCCACAAATGTACACGTATACTAGTACTGTAGTTTTTAATTATATGCACTTAGCTGTTTATGTTGTTATTATGATTTCCATTAAGTGCGGAAGGCAATCCTTTCGAATGATATCATATTATATCTCTATAATCGATTTTCTCCTTAATTTAGCTTGATCTACATGTATATATGCCTAGATAACAGTTATATAAAGATAAATATTGATGAAGGTAAATTTTGTATATAGTTATGATGTAAACAAGAAAGAAATGAAACAAAACTTTCCGACCTCGTGACCTCCTATATAATTTAACGTTTGTTTGTTTGTTTGTTTGTTTGTTTGTTTGTTTGTTTGTTTTTGTTTGTTTTTTTTTGCTTTGTTTTGTTTTCAATCTTTGCTTAACGCATCTTTTAACGTAGATGTAATTAGTCTACTCATACATAAGGAGAATAATTGCTCAGATTCTTCGGAAGGTATCGATCTGTTTTACACGTTGCCCTGCAACGTTTACATTGACTTTAAGAGGTGTAATATAACACTTGACATTCCTGCGGAAGTCAACATTTTCCCAAGAGATAATATTTTCCCGGCGCATCGCTGAGGGAAAATATTGTCTCGAGGGTTACATAATATATTGCCTTTAAGAGGTTTAATATAAAACTTGACATTCCCACGGAAGTCAAAATTTTCCCAAGAGATAATTTTTCCTGGTGCATCGCTAAGGGAAAATAAGAATATTGTCTCGAAAATATAACTCCCAAAAGACTGTGAAGTGTTATCATTCATCATTTCATTCTAGCACCGTCGGCAGCCAGTCCAGCTCTAATATCATCTAAAGTGACGTCACTGCTCGCAAAGTAACGATAGCAATCCTCACTGCACTAGTCACGTGATTGTCATGTGACCAATCACCGACCAGTAATTACGCATCACATAATAGTGCAATCAAAGCATGGACCTCCTATTCCCCCCCCCCCCCGCGAATATCCGTGATTGACACCATGGTCATTAGTTATTTATGGCGGTTAATAAAGTTGCATTACATATTATATCATGCAGTTGATATGTCTCATACTACGGGTTAGTCGGAATTATGCAACACTCACCTGCCCAAAGAGTTTCCTATTGAGGTTACCCAGGATGCGGTCAATGTTTCGTCATACTTGCTTTGTGTATAGGTTGATGTCCGTTACAATATTTACAGGATGAAAGGCAATTATGATCTTTCTCCAAGGTCTGATGATGTATATTTAATTCCCCCCTTTTGTGTGTGTGTGTGTGTGTGTTTACGAAAGAGTAACGTACAGGAAACGGACGTGGCAGAATCGACAGAAACCCGCGGAGTGTCGTCAGTGACTACGAAATGACAATCGTTTTTAAGGCGCTGCAAGCTGCGGATAAGTGCTCGTTGAGAAACTTTTAGAAGCATGTGTCAGAACACATAATCATCATTACGGCAGTACATTGACATCATTAAAGAGAAAAAACAAATAGAAATAATACTTGACCATCATATGGAACATAATTTATGAATATGTCTTTAATTGGTTATTAAATGTCTATTCACTTGAAAAAGGTTTCTGCGGTTATTACGAGTGCATGTTTGCCTGAAAATTCCCATGCTTGTAAAAGGTGTTTAGTAGCAGAAATCCTAGCCTGTTGAGCCCGAATGAAACTGCGTCTTTTCCCCATCCTTAAAAGCCTCTCACGTTTGTATGGAGTGAAGGCCAGTAAGCTTAGAATTCCTATCCAGCTTTTCTCCTCACGATTTCAGTGGGTGTAGGCTCCGGGGAGGATCTATAGAAACATGTAGGAGGGTCCACCAACCTCGTCTTACGATTCCGCCTAACACGTATAATCACCAACACAGGTTACAGAAGATGCTTGAATGTAAACAGCCATATCTTATGTCATGAAAAGCTGGATGATAAGACTGGGTTTTTAGCGAGGGTTAAAAGGGGTTTTTTTTCCCCTCCCCTCCCACCTCCTTTCCAACCAGCCAGTTCAGAAAGGAGCTGAATTCAAAAGATGCATTTGATGAATGACCTACGTCTTTCAGCCACCCATTGTGCCACATGAATGCAGATGCTTCTTCCCATATAGTACCGAACGTTATTTGCAAGCTTGTTTTCACTTTACAACACATGCATTCAGGGTATATAAAGTTTAGAATTCCTATTCGTATGTGTAAGTAATAATACTGTAAAGCATCTGTAGCCATCACAGTATAGCTGGAATTGGTTTTGCAAAATGCTTCCATAGATGAAAAGCAGGAGTATACATGAAAGACATTCGTTAGGAGATTAAAGAGATAATGCCCGTGCCGGTAACCATGGCTACCGTCCTTCCATTCAGTCTCTACCTATAGCTGTCATGAGATCTTGAAAACGACCTACATATATATACATTCATTTCTCGCTAGCTGGTACTTGTCAAAGGCTGCCGAAAGACCGATTCCACTCGCATCCAATGATGATATATTTGTGAAACACGTCCATATCATGATACAGGCAACACTGGTCCTTGTAGTTTCTTCGTTTTGGAGGAGTTTAGAGTGTAGGCGAAAACAGCAACGGCAGCAGCAGCTTGAAGAAATGAAATCATAAAAATCGGCTGCCAGTTATCTGTGCTAGTTAAAGAGAATATCAAGGTTAATAATATTAAAGGGATCATACAGTTTCGGTTGAGACCTAACTTCCGGTTTCTAGCATTTTATGGTGAGATGATAAGAAACATCTTATTAAATATGAAAGGGCATGTAATTTTAAGAGGAATTCAGTGTTAACATGATGAAATTTAGTTTTGAAATGGCTGAGATATCCAAAAAAAAAGAGCGATCCTTTACAATAAAAAGTTTTTTTTAATTATGATCGCTTTGGGTCACTTTGTTTTTGGGTGCCTCAGCCATTTAAGAACCGATTTTCATCAAATAAACTTTGAATTCCTCTTAGAATGGTATCCTCTGTACTATTTCCTAAGTGGTTTCTTGGTATCTCACAAAAAGTTAAAAGCCCAATTCTCATCTTCACCAAAACTATACCATCCCTTTAAGTTTCGTGATTTTGGGAGAACACAAATTGCCTGCATGAGGATCGTATATTGAGGTTTGACTTATGTAAAATGAAAATAGAGTAAATAAAGTATGTGGTTTGGTTTAGAAAAAAAAAACAAGAGCAAGTGGCATGAACAGAAAATCGATCTTTTTTTTTTATAAAAAAAAGTACATGGAGAATTATTGAAATGAAAGGGAAGAGAGAGAAAGAATTACATTGGAGTACCAAGAACAAATCATAAATACTAAACATAAAGAAAGCATATTTAAGAGACAGACAGACAGTCAGCAATCAGAAAGACGAACGGACGGAAGTAGAGAAGAGTAGAGTGATAAACCTGGCAGACAAATCGAGTTTACAAACGTCCCTTCTTAGCATATCTCTTCCAATAACCAGCCATTATTACAGAGTAATGATCACATAATATACACAACATACTCAGAAAATAGAAATGCGTTAAGTGGAGAAAATAATTAAGTGAAAGGAATCTTCTGATACTAGTGTCCACCCTTCACTGAATACACGTGTGTATAAGAGTATGTGTATAAGTGCTGATCTTTCAGATATTACCTCTTTAAAGGTGTCATATGACAGGTTGATTTCACCCAAGAGATTACTATTTCCCGAAGAGCGCCTCGCCGTTAAAAAAAAAAAAAAAAATGTCCAGAGGAGAAAATAAACTCCAAAGGGACTGTCAAGTGCAAAATTTTAATGAAAGACAAGGCAACACTTGTTATACTTCAATGGTCAAGTGTTATATCCATCATTTATCATTCTAGCACCGTCGGCAGGTAGTCAAATTCTTTAATGATATCACTTGACGTGACGTCACTAACTGCTCGCATTTAAACGATTATGATTCTCGCTGTATTGTGATTATTGTCGCGTGATTGCACTATACACATTACCCTCTAGTATTTATGTAATCTATTTTTTATATGTATGTATATAATATATAAGAAAGAGAGAGAGAGAGAGGAAAAGAGAGATGAATAGATATATGTGTGTGTGTTTGTGTTTAAGATTTTTGTATTTCTTTGTGATTGATCAAAATGTGCATTACTAATTAATGTGTCCTGCAGAAATGTGTCCTGTTTGTGACATCACAATTGCCCAATTAAATGCATATCCATAATGAGAAGTGAAGAGCCACACTAAACCGCACGTATACAATAACGATGATAGCGTCGAAAGATTTGTCACGGTGCAAACAGGGAGAATTGTTATATGACAATTCGACAGATGCAAATGGTATTACTCGACATTTTGACATTCGTTTTGCAAGCTAATTCTCTTAATAGATGTACTTATCTTGATAGATGTCCTCTTGATAGATGTGCCTACATGTCCACGTTGCTTGGTTTTTAATCCAAGTCTGCTGTGTATGACATTAATCGTTACACATACTTTTTTCATTAAACCCTGGATGTGTGTCATAACTCTTTGATGATGTCATAAGCATAACGAGAAAACCGAAGTTGTGTGTGTGTGTGTGTGTGCGTGTGTGTGTGCGTGTGTGTGTGTGTGTGTGTGTGTGTGTGTGTTCACAGGGGTCAGCATCTATGTTCTTGAAGGTGGTAACCGTTCGATGCATTCCAAAAGCAAGAACTTCTTTGACAAAGTAAGCAAAATAAGACGAGAGCCACGTTTTAACAGAGCCCTGTTACCGCGACAACGTCCGGGTAGAATCTGGGTAACTTTTTAAACCCTGCCTGTTAAAACGGTCCCCGCAAAATGTTGTTCGGACATTGTCTCGGTAACTTTTGCTTATTGCTTTTGTAATTTCCTGCTGTTTTATTGTCCGAGGCGAGGAAATTTGTCGCGACGTTGCCGCGGTAAGGTCTGTTAAAACGGGACTTAGGTTAAAGTAATCTTCTTCTTCCAATACTGTGCAGAACTTCCTTAGAGGATACTCAAACAACTCATGGTTGTCATGGTTGTTTAAAAGAGAAATCAGTATAACTGAATTTTGTGACGTAGAGTTGCAGACACAGGCTTGATCCGCATATCACACAAATCTACAGGTCGGAATGCATAAACTTGGATTGATTCTAGTCAATAGATTATGCAAATTTTGATTGTGTATCAATACGCATGACACATCACGTTCATCAACAAACATCCGATAACAAACCCATGCCGACATGCCATCTACATGCCTTTGTCCAATTTCATCATTCGATCTCGTTCACAATATCATATGGATTTGTAAAATCAACTATTGGAAGCAGCATTAGCCACTTTTCTAAGTCCACGTGATTACAATATTGACTTACAGAACGAATACCACTTCAGAATAAATTTCTAGAATGTGAATTCATTTTGCGTATTGAAATTTCACTTGAAATATCTATCTAAACTAAATGGTTTTTAATCTTGCAAAACAGTAGCATGTACCCCTTATCATCGAAGGACAGGTATCACAGTGAGGTCACTGTCAATATGTTTCAAAATTCTTGACCAATGAAATTGTCTGTTTGTGTATCCTGTAACTCGGATATATTTCATTAAGAATTATTTATCATTATAAGAATTAATTAGCTGTCAGTACGTGGTTCCGCTTCTGCGATACCCGTATACAGAGCTATTGGAGACGATACTCTTACTTTCTTTTATTGTACAGATGTTTTTACCTTGACTGCTATAATCAGAGTACTTTTGTGTGATTTCAAACGAAAGCTATCAGTAGGCATAATGTGTCGGTAATATCAGTTGATTGATGCAGAAATATTGAAGCAATCGAATGACGCAGAAGGGATAATGTAGAGTACACTAAAAAAGAAAAAAAAACCGAGAGGAGAACAAAATTGATCAAAGGCAGTGTGTATCTTTAATGTACGAAGTAAAGATTATTTTTACCACACATGCGTAGTCTGTAATAGATTTACTTAAACTCTGTCTCACATGATCTAAGAAATGACGCAATTGTAAGAGCGTCGTCAGTGTTTGCTAAAGCTCTGCGCCGCGCGATTCTAATTCTTATGGCATCGTCACATCCATATATGGTCTTTCTAAGACTCTGTGACAGGTAATTAAAATGCCTTGATGATTAGAATCTTATCATCACAGATCGTTGTCAAACTGAATGCAAGGTCTAGTCTTATAATAATTGAGTTATAGTCATGGTAACGTGAGCCTTTTCCCCGCAGCCATTAGACCATACCAGCTCATGGGAGGTGGAAGTATCGGGACCCGATGCTCAAACCAACCAAACCTAACTTCTTCACCCTTCGTTTCGAATACTAATTCCCCGGGCATATCCATATAGAATGTCGTGTCGCTACCCACGATTCCATATTAATCAATGGAGGGGAGGACGCTTTCATCCCGCACTGCCGTGCCCAGGCAAAATGTGCCCGCTGTTTGTAAATTTGCCTTAGGAAGCCTTGTAGGAGGAGTGCATGATATCTGTTCGGAGAAACCGGAGGGCGATACGTCGCTGAAGAAGCTGGCGGGAATCCATCAGAAGAAAACGCGGGAAGGACCTGAGGGAAAAGGAAACGAGATTTACCTGATTACAATGAGCCATTCAAGAGGATAGAAGAGGAGAGTCAAGAAGTCCCTCCCCTCTCAAGCCCCCCCCCCCCCCCCCCCCCATCTTACTATTTTTGTCAAGCAGGCCAGGGGTTCTTATGAAGCACGCTTTTTTCAAGGAAAGGAAAAAGCCATATATAGAAAATGTATACATTTCGTCTTCCGGCGGATGTCTTGAAAACAGATAAAACAAGAGTGCGAATTACAGACAGTATCATAGGGTCCTCGTGATACGCCTGCCTGTAAGATTTATCACCTTTATTAGACCATCATACAATATTGACCTCTTTCCAGGCTGGTTGCCATGGATACAATCAACTGCCTAGCGCCTTGCCGCAAGACAAAACTCCCTAAAGGTGGTGTCACGTGATGGAAATCTTAAATGATGAGACCAATGATAATTACCCACGTTTCTGTGAGTTGCATCAGCACGTTAATGTCGTAATAAAGAGTCAGCGAAGGAGCGGTTTCTCAACACCAATTATACCTAATAGCAGTAGCATATGCCGTATTAAGGTTCTATTTCGTTGTTTTTTGTTTTCTTTCATTTTGTTTTACTGAAGATTGGAAAGCCATACACGACTAAGATAGTGTCCAAGCTTTGTCAGAACATGGAGCTGTAGCTTTATGGTCAGAACTCCGAGACTTCGATAATGAGCAAATGCATTCGACATCTCTCGACCGACATAAATGCCTTTCTACATTTACTCCAAAGACGAAGTCTAGAGCAAACCAGTAGAGGCTTACTACACCAAATGTAATCAACAAACACTGTTTTCTCGTATGGAGTATTCTAACATCAATATCTCGATTTGAGACATGGTTTCTTTAATTCATTGTAAAGCTAGTTGTAAAAAGGTAGAGTAAACTATTTAATACGTTAATAATGTGGAGATTATCTTGGAATTTCCTCTGGTATATAACTGCTTCCTTTATTAATAAGGATTAGAAATTAAAACATACTTAAGGTCGAAATGATAATGTTCAAACTTGTGTTTTGCAGTCTGGTGACACCAAGAACAAAAACGGAGGCGGAAAAGACAATATGTTTAAATGTTTTATGTGTGGTAGAGTTTGTGTGTGTCTGCCTTTGCGCACGTGTGTGTGTGTATTGTTGTTGTTGTTGTTTTGTTTTGTTTTGTTTTTGTTTTCTGCTTAATCTTTGTGTCCATGTATGCGTGTAACATACAATATGCGTGTGTGTGTTTTTTGTTGATGCAAGCGTTTGCGATCAGTGTAATCTTGACTTCGTATTCCCCGTACCAAAGACTGTTCGGATGAATTTGCCCTCTGGCGTGTCGCCACGGAGAGCATCAATAACACAAGAGTCCACACGAAATTAAATTTGACTCGTTTTATGTGCTCTAATGCAACGAAAACCTGCCCGGCTAAGGTGATGTCAATCCTGGTGGGATCTTTCAAATATTTGCAGGAGGACCTATTATGATATACGTACAAGGTTTTTTTTTTTTTTCTTCTTCTTCTTATCATTTCTATTCAAGGCTTCGTGGCTTTTATGAGGGCTTGGAGTGAACAATCACGAATCCCTTGTAGCAACCTCGCCGTTACTATTTTCTTGTCTCAGATACATAATCCAGAGCCGACCCGGGGAACCCATAATTGCAGCAAACCGAGAAATGTGGATGATGTGTTTGAATAATTGGACCAAAGCTACCTTGTATTGTGATGACGGTTCATAACGTTTTCATTTTGGAATCTGTCAAATGAAATCTACCCTCAACTAAAGCAATATTTT
This sequence comes from Diadema setosum, assembly GCF_964275005.1. Classification (NCBI taxonomy): domain Eukaryota; kingdom Metazoa; phylum Echinodermata; class Echinoidea; order Diadematoida; family Diadematidae; genus Diadema; species Diadema setosum. The sequence continues at coordinate 23,437,143 of NC_092685.1, forward strand.
GGCAAGCCTGATGATTAATGTGAAAATAAATAACATAGAATGTATGAATATATATATATATATGTATATATATTGTATATGAAACAAACTTTTCTTTCATACAGTAAATCAACATCATTTTATGATTGTATTTCATTACACTATTAATTCCCTTTTACGAAATGAGCCTCTTCAATTTCGTATAAGGATGTATTTGCAAATATGCTGTACTTATACTTTGTTGAAGTGAAATAACTGCATTGTCTTTTCAGTGGGTCCCTCCTTTTTTGCCCAGTGAATACTGATATTTCACTTTATTTCATTTTACTTCAGTCTCATGAAAATGTATCGTTACTGTAGGGTTACAAATATATATATATTTTTTTTACTCTGTTCAATCCACATTTTTTTTGTTTACATGATCTATGTCAATAAAAAGATAGATATATATATATCATGTTATTGTTGAAAACGGAAATAAGTTTGAATTTAATTGAATTGAAATGAATACAGTGTTGCTGTTTGCAATATAAGGTTATATGCCCTTGCCATGTAAGTTTTTGATTAAACATCTAATGAAGGGAAAAGTAAAAAAGAATGAAGCGTTCAAGTAGATTTTACTCGTTTGAGGTGGAGTCTTGTATCATCATTAATCAGCATCCTTTCCAGGGTATTTTTCCTCCTTTTTTTTTAAATCTTATTTATTTCCATATCCAAATAATATAAGATTATTGCAAAGCAAGCTATTGACGATTTGTACAAGAGAGTGAAATGGGGTATGAAGCAAATACAAAAAAAACCAAAACTATAACACCAGTACTATACATACACACCTGTACCTACATGCATATTTAGCTACACGTAATATACAAATGTTTTGATCTTCATGAAATCCATGTGAGTTGGAATAGCACTAGGTAATAAGGAATATGGAGGAAACTTGCCCCCCCCCCCCAAAAAAAAAAGAAAAAAGCAGAGCTTGAACAATTAACAAGTCATCATCTAAGACACAAAGGTCAAAATAGTAAAAGAGCCATTTCCAATCTTACATTACGATGTACGAAAGCGGATTCTGCTATCCTTGGAACTAAAGGCAATAAAGTGGCGTGTGCTGCCGCCCTCCCCCGATTCCTCCCTTGTTTTTCTCCTTCTTTTTTTTTTTTTTTTTTTTTTTTTTTGTTCCCTTACCCAGCATCCGGAAAAAAACAGGCGACAAAGCAAGATGTAATATTGAAGACTGTACATGTTTTCATAATGCTTCACTGTAAGGCGGTGACGGGTTTATTTGACTTCGTAGTCGACGATGCGGCTCAAAGACGCTGAGGCTGGAACTCCCGAGCAGCAGAAAATGACAGTTGCGAGGGGAAAGAAATAAAAAAAAAAAAAAAAAAACAAAGAGAGAAAGGGGAAAATACAGGAGTAGTGAGACTCTTTTCCAGTGTACTTTCGATGTCTTTGCTCATATTTCGCGCGTTAATTTTGTCAACGATGTGGGTGTCTTCCGGAAACTGCCTGTGAACTTAACACCGGTAGGCGCGAAACAATTTCAGGCGTTCAAATGTCAGGCGACAAATCAGTCGTTTCTCTTCTTATTCCACCATAGTTGGGTTTTGATATTACTGTCAATAACAACCTGTGAACACAAAGAGAGAGAGAGAAAGAAAAAGATAAAGATAGGAAGAAAGAAGACCATTGCAAATTATCCATTATATATTTAGGACAAATGAAATGTATGAGGAAATGAGACTTAGTTTCGAATTTGTTCTGAATTACTGAAAATGCATTTCCTAAGAGAAAGGAAATCATGATGTCAAACTATGGTTGCTCAGGCATGAATAAAAGAATTAAAAAAAAAACTTATTCTAAATTTGTCTGTACATTAACAACCTTTGGTACCAATTGTGCTTTAACGTTTTTATGGCGTATATTGTACAAACCACGTGTAGTAACGTATCATTAAGCGATGTTTTGCTCGAATTTCAATTGCTGGGTTATCATCTCTTAAATCTAAGCCGTGGAACAGAAAAGTCGTTTGAATACAGTCACTTTAGACATGATTAAGGAATGACATCAGTTCCAGTACAAACATTATTATTTATGGAAAACAAGGGAAGGAGTATAAGTGGTTTTGAGGTAATTGATAGTTCAGATCATCGTGGCATATACTCTAAGCCTGTGTTCCTACGAACAAGATGTACCAGAGGCAAGGGTTACTTAAAAACAATCATTATATTACAGTATTATATATATACATATATATATATATATATATATATATATATATATATATATATATATATACATATACATATATATATATATATATATATATATATATATATATATATATATATATATAATGCTTTTGTACAACATGTTATTAAAATATTTTATCATGTACATTATATATGTAATTGTCGTATAAGGGAAAATGATTCGCTTTCTTTGTAAAAGAAAATTATGTTTATTTAATCCTAATCCAAAATAGTTACAAAATATATCTTAAGACATAGTTTACATCAGAGTCCTTCTTTTATCCTTTATTGGTGCTTTTTAAATTACACTGCTCAACGAAGTTGATCCTTAGATCCCCTAAAAATCAAACAAATCAGACAAATCAAAGGTAAAAACTCGTAGTCAGGATTTTATTTCAGACACTTTCAGACAAAAGCGGCACTTTTTCATGTGGAGGCACTTCCTCAGGTTTCCAAAAATAGAACCTCTGAGATAATTCTGACCTGGCAGATGTGATTCCCAGGGGACTTTACTGTTCATCTATAGCGGTAATGTAAGCTGCCGACATCGTGTTGCTACCAGATCTTGCCCCTTATTATCACGGCCCGCTGAAAATTTTTCCTCATTACTCGCTTATGAGTGTGTCATCGAATCAACTCCACCCCGTGCGTTTTTTCTCTTCTTTACATTATACGCTCACTTCTCGCACAAGTAGTTCCCGCTGAATCCCATTGAAACAGAACATTTTGTAAGGAAAAAGAAAACTAGCTCACTCTAAGCGGAATTTTAACTCTTGCATTTAATTGTCGAAATCGGTGAATTCGCAAGAACTTGATTCAATCATATTTCGCAGTTCTGGTGGTCTTCATAATGGCTTAAATCCTCAATTTAATGTAATCTTGGGTTATGACTTATCTATTCCTGTTAGTTTGATTATTTATGTTTTCTTTTTTTTTCACTTTTCAGTGTGTTTTATTTCTCCCCTTGCACTAATGAAATCATTATTACAAATCCATAATTTCACAAAAATATAATTAAGAGTACTAAAAGAGTATAAACTATATGAAATAGACGTGCATACACGAACATACGTTTTATCGCATCTTAGATGGAGATGAAACCTGAATATATGAAATAGGTCTACATGTGGACTGAGCGAGGATAGTAATATTATAAATTAGAACACATCAGAAATCATATTTGAGGAAAATTGGACAATCTGTTGAAAAATTTATGCATTTTTAAAGATTGGCAGGGCAGGGCCCTTTGGTAGAGCAGTGGAAACACTAAAGGGGCTATACCCTGGATAACTATAAGACATTATTATAATTAGACATCATTAAAGATTTGGTGCCGCCATCGTTGGATGAGAATACTTACTAAAGTTGGTGACGTCACTGCAGGACAGGGATATCAAGAAAATACAAAGATGTCTGGCTTGCACATACCTGACCTGTCAGACCACGTGTTGTGGTCTGTGTTTATTTGAGAGCGCTGCGTAGAGTCGCCGAACATCGGTTTCTTAGATTAGGTTTGGTATTTTTCGGGTGCTGGGCTTTTTTCATTGACTTGTTATTTGACCAACCATCAAAAGCAAACGAACACTTGAAGCAAGCACAAAAATAGAACCAACCTTCCATCATCATAGAGCAGGCAGGCAGTTGTAATACATTATGTTTTGGAGAAAATCAACTTTCAACATGTGGTGCGATCAATCGATCAGATTTGTTAGTTACAAACACAAAGAATATTATCCAGATTAAAAACCATCTTCGTTACCTGAACAGATATTAGAAGGTTGTTTTTTATTCAACAGGAAATACTTCAGACATATACTTTCCATTTGTGACAAAATATCGTTATTTTTCATATTTCTTTGGTCTAATGTTTGTGACTGTATGAAAGGAACCTGGTGACAGCGATTTATACATTATCAGTGATTATGCGATTATGCGAATGATTAGACACATACTTTCATTAAAACCAGGTGAAAAGCGGCGAAAAGACAACGTTGAGTTTGTATGTGCAAAGTGAATGTAAAGCTCAAATGTGTGTTTGTGTAGCGTTTAGAATTCTTGCCATCTGATGTTGTAATTTATGAAATGCGAGTAACTGTGAGGGAACAGAGACAATGTAGACTGCAAGCTTCATCGTTCCTTTCCACGGCAAGCTTTTTTTTTTTTTTTAATTCCTGTGCTTCGATCAAAGGCTCTATTCTACAGTTGACTCTCAATATAGAACTTGGAACAAACAGGGAATCTCACTGTACCTATAACATCATCGAACGACCACGTCACATGTCATTATTCATGTTATCAGTTTGCTCCAAGACCGTCCATTCTCTGATGCAATTACCTTTTAAACATTAAGCATTTAAGTTTGCCATGAACGCAGACATTATAGGAAAGAGAAAACAATGACAACAACTCGACATCCATATGCTGCCTACGCACGTGCACTAGTAGTTGTGCGCACATGCAAGCCTTTCACACTCTATGTACCTTTGACAAGTCTTGAGGATGAAGAAAATTATGTCACCAATGCGAACCACACTTTGAATAGTACCGTGCGGTGCCGGCAGACATACCACGTAAAAATATATAATCCATAATGACTGAGCGTTATAGGTAAACGAATCACTGCTCATCACAAAACAGAATGAATGTTTGTTGTCAAGGAGAAATTCGGTGTTTGTGTTTCTAAATTTTGACTGGCATGATATGAGAGCATTCAATGTATTACATCATTCCATATATTCCTTTGATCTTCCTATGGAAAATGGAACTTTGACAATCGTTTCTTTTTTGTGTGTATGTGTATGTGTGTTTTGTGTGTTTGTCGTTGGTTTGTTTGTTTGTTTGTTTGTTTGTTTAAGTCTTGGCATATCACTGTCACCTTCTGGCGACAGTTTGAAGGTTGAAATCGAAAGTGCTTGGGAAAAGTAAAGCTTGCTTCGTCTGGAAGGTTTCTCATGTAAATCTGTGAATATAAAAATATACACGTATATATATATATATATATATATATATATATATATATATATGTATATGTATATATATATATATATATTATAACATCTAAACACTTTCTCAGCTGTAAGTTGCTTCATGAGGAACGGACTTTCATATTGCTTTTTGGTGTATACAAATAAGCCGTGCGCAAATCATGGAAGAAACATTGGAACCGGGAAAATCATTGACGACTCATCATTCAGAGCCTTTTATAATGAAAGAAATGTCTAAAAACGTTCTTCGTGCGTATTCCCGCAACCCCCCTCCCCCTTAAGGTTGGGAGTCCTCCTCAGAAAATGAACATTATTAATCGATTTCAGAAAACATCATACATGTCCATTCGTTTTTCACAAAGATTACGTTTATCATTTTCATTTTCAGTGATTTTCACCAACCACACAAGGTCAGATGTCTGACATCAAAGAACGGTAGAAGGGATGCCGCCATCCTTTATATTATTATGTGTTCAGCTTGCCCTTCTTCTAGTAGGGTGCCCGCAGCAATTATACATCAACGCGACAGGGACAAATTTTCATTCATTGCCTATACTGGAAAACAACTCATTTCATGAGCAAAATGAAATAGAGTTAGCAAGCAATTTTCTTCATTCTACCTAAGAACACAGAACGAATTAAGGCAGAAATGTACAAAACAACGGAGAAGAAGAAGACGACGAAGAAGAAAAAGGCCGAACGTGTTTCCTCACCACCTCCCATCATACGTCTGCCAAGTATACACAAATCTTCCTTAGTGTCTTGACATAATCACAGTGGCGCCAAATCAAGTGGTATAATTTTGGCCGCGATACCACTACGGAGATATCGATCATGTTTACATTGTCATGTTTTCGGCAATCGTGACATGATCGCCTCTGGAATACACTGCATGATGTTGTGAACTTGTTGATTAAGGAGGTAAAAAGTAAGGGGAGAAGTATACCTTCTTGTTCTGCGGTGTTCCTTTCGCAAAGAAAAGCTTGTATTTGAATGTCTTTGTATAAAACAACAGGGATTGGTGGAATGATATAAGTTTACCATGACGTTACCTTTTGTGAATAAGAAACAAATAACCTCATAACATGATAGATTGTACCTTTGTGAACTCCTTTTAAATTTCCAGGACAACGGATTATAATAATTGAAACAAAAAAATAAACAAATTGATTTTAATTTCTAATTTTTATAATACCAGCTGTTAAATTTGGGAATGTTGAAATTATACACATTGATGCATAAGTGGTATTGTTGTAATTGGAATGCACTATAAATTGAGCAAACTATGATTTTATCGAGGCGAGTAATAATGAATTTACATGAGCACGTTTTTGTCATAGGAAACACAACAAGGTGACAAAAACAAAAATTATATCGAATGTTAATTATTTTTTATCTAAGAAGATATAAGGCATCCAAATGTGGCGCACCGGACGCCATTCGAACAGAGCAAACCGTAAAAAAAAAATTTAAATTCAAATTCAAAAGGATTTTATTTCCATATAAAGTAATAAAAAGTAATATACATAACGCTTACATGACTACATAACATCAAAAGGAACTTTGAATCCCGTAATTTTCAACAAAGTAAAGCCAGCATGCATAAACAAAGTAAAGCCAGCATGCCTGAGCACATAACATAGGCCTACCTTCTGTTACACACATATACATGTTCACACACACAAACACACACACACACACACACACACACACACACGCATACACACAAAAGATATATATTAAAAAAAAAAAAAAACGCCGACCTCTATCTTCGGGCATGTTACAACGCGAAGATATAAATCCTGATTATTTTAATACATTAGCCACTGCCATTACCTCAAGCATTGATTCGTCAACGGATGTGACAAAAATAATCGCTCTCAATTCATCTTCGTCACTTAATTTGAGGAAATGAAGCACTGACAATTCGTAGAAGAAGAAGGAGAAAAAATGAAGTTGTCAAAAAGTACACTGAAACATGTTTTCTTTCTTTTATCTGATTATAACAACACGGTTTTAAAGGAGTCATGGCCCAATGCTGTCAATGCAAAATTGCCAATGTTTTTTTTTTTCATAATTCCTATTTTTAATATTCACATCAATTTGTATGGATTTGTTTGATGTTGCGAAAGTGGCATCCAAACATGATAATTATTCAGGGAAAGTATCGTTTTGTGTGGCATATGGTTGCAAAAGTCAGGGAAAGATAATTGCAGGTGAGAACAGTCGTGATAATATTTAAAGAAAATAGGGTTGTTGTTTTTCTTGAAATTCTTTGCTTTTTGATTTCTCTATGAACTGTGTGTTGGTGTGTTTATACTGATGTACTTAGAGAACTTTTTATCTATCCATTAACCATCCTTATCAACTTATGTCGCAATGAATAAGTATGTGAATTTGTGTGTGTTTGTGTGTGTGCATGTGTTTGTATTACAATCTCCTTTTCCTTGTTGGACAAAAATACATGTACATGTATTTGACATTACTTGAAGAGCCTTATTACATACAGACAATGTTCAAGAAAAGTGTTGGATTAGAAAGCCTTAAAGGGTGTGTGCAGTTCTGGTTGACGCGAGGATTTAGCTCCTGACGTTTTTCGAGATATTCAGAAACCACTCTATGAGATGTCAAAGAGCACGCAATTCTAAGGGGTATCAAAGGTTTATTTGATGAAATTCGGTTTTGAAATGGCTGAGATATCCAAAAACAAGGTGAAACAAAGAGATCCTAATAAAAGGCGTGGTCTGTTGCCTTTTATTATTATCACTTTTTTGGCTATCTCAGCCATTTGAAAACCACTTTTCATCCAATAAACGTTGAATCCTTCGTAAAATGCTCTTTCATATTTCATAAGAGGTTTCTCACTATCTCACTTAGGAATGTTCAAAACATGAATCCCCACCTCAACCAGTACTGTACAGTCCCTTTAAGGCTTGACACATCAAACAGATTGTGTCATGTGATCAAAGGTAAGACTGCAGACAAGAGGACATGCTTGTGAGAATTGCGTGTCACGTGATGTAAGAAAGACTGGCTGTCCTATACTGCGCACCAATTACGATCGAATAAGTCTCCTTCGTACATCCCTTCAAGCTAGCAGCTATCAAAACTAAGCTGCGATAATATTAGAGATAATGATTACAGATTGAACACATTCATTACCCACGTCCCTCGTAAAGCTCTAAACCAAGGGACTATCAAAGAGGAATTTAACAAGGGATCATTATTATGTATTAGATTTCTGTTCAAATATTCAACTTTATGTTCCTTAATTGAAAAAGGTGACCTGGATATCATAGATTTAACCTGGAAAGAGATACAGACAATCTCGATGGAATCTAATTAAGAAATGAAGTAAAGAAAATCGAAAATTAAGTTGCTATCATTATTGAACGTAGGTTCACTCATGATAAGGTTAAAACATAAGAAGACATCCATCCACTTGGTTATTTCTTTCTGAATTTACAATTGATTTGAAATTATCTCCTAACCTTTAACTCAAATGATATCATTTTTAGTTACATTGTGTCCCTTGGTTTTGACTTTTTGTCTAGAGCGCAGGTTCTTTTCTTTCTTGTTCGTTAATATTCAAAGATGCATTATCCACTACAGATAGTAATGTAATGCGTCGAGTTAAGATAAAACTGAAATAGAATGACAAGTGATTCCGGGGGAAATGATAGACATTTGTGGCGTATTTCTGTAGAGAAAAATTATCTTCACAGATCAATTCACACATGTCCAAGCCCCTTTTACGATATGATATCAGTGAGACCAGAAATGCAGTAAACTACAGATATTCCATTTTCCAAATCAGTTGTGAGCGAAAACGAACCCCAAAAATAAGAAAAGACGGAGTGTGTTTTTTTTTAATGATGTTATGCAGACAATAGAGAACGGCAGCAGGTGTGTGTGTGTGGTGTGTGTGTGGTGTGCGCGCCAGACTTTGCGTGTGTATAGAAGCCAAGGATGCGTACACGTTTACTTTCCACGACAGCTATCGATTTTGATGGTTTCGTGGGTGCACTATTGAAACGCTCGGTCCAAATTCAGCTCTCTTAACTCGATTCCATCGTGACCTGGAAGGAATTTTTATTCTTTACCTGTCATTGGCCTAGACTGAATGTCACCGTTGATGTCATCAGAAGGCAGGGATTCAGTTTTGCTAATTTTCAGATACAATCTTTTCGGCGTTATCGCCAGATGGAGTGCGTTTCCATGCTTTCCAGCCAGGAGTGAGGCCACATGTACGTCGGTTTTCTGACAGCACATTACCTGCAGCTGTGTAATCCCTCCTTTCAATGTCCATATTAATGTGAGTACAGAATTATGATATCAGCTTCCATACGATCACTTTTCCAGTTGGATGTATAGAATACCATTGACAATGAAGTCTGTTTTGGCGTAACTGTAGACGTAGTTTGAGTAGAGATTAAGCATTTGGAGGTGTTTTAATGTGATGAAGGTCTTGACATGGGGACCATAGGATTATTCTAAACAGGGTTCTTTGCTAGTCTAGATTTTCACAACTATTATGTTATTATTATTCATCAGTGTAAATGCAGATGTCATCATGCACTATCTATGCATCGCCTCTGGGTGCCAGAAGCCTTATTATTATTATTTTTTTTTTGTTAACTGTTCTCAATTCATCATGCTTTGATCACTTCATGCTTGGCGTAACATCTCGGGGATGTGGGAGTTCGAAGTCGTGAATGATGTTGCTCACTAGGGATAAACGAGCCGGCATTTTGCAGCGTATTTATTCTCTCGATCGCTTTGATGGATTTTCTGTAAACATTTTTCCAATGCCAGTAAACTACTGGTATGAACATTCTACTATCGGGTTGTGTTGTTGTGTCTGTTATTGGTGTTTTTTGTGTGTATGTGTGTGTGTGTGTGCGCGCGTGTGTGTGTTTGGTAAAAATTATGCAGGAGATTTATGTTTCTGTAAACCCCATTTTGCTATTTCTGACAATAACTACAGAGAAAAGGGGGCTAAGGTTCATGAGTAATTGATGTTTGCTTATAATACCAAAGATATTTGTCTCTTCCGTGTGAGAATTCGAATCGCATGCACGGATTGATATGGGGTATCATTGCAAAATCGGGAGTGGATCTAAGTGTGAGATGTATTTCGTGGAAGTCCCATCAAACCCTTTGTATTCCTATCCCTGCAATTGGGGAAAAACTTCCCGTGCCTGATACATCATCAATATGTCTCTTTGAATACTATAAAGTTGTGTCAGTGCTCTCATGGGTACTGGTATAATGGACACGGGTATCATTTCTTGGCTAATGGACAAGTGATATGTTTATTTTTTTTCCACCGTGCCATGCAATTTTTCTTAATATCTTGAAGATAGGCAGTTGATAAGAGAAAGCGCCTTTCGTGAATTGGGATGAACAGCACAAAAGCCATGATGCTTATAGAGTAACCCAATTCATTAGGGTGGGCGGAGAACAAATATACCATGCACTTTGCCATATTCCTGCGTCTAAAGTTGGATGTTTTACCAAGCTTTGATGGGTATATCGCCTGCGGGTAATCCTGAAAGCTGGGAGATTAAGGGTACTACTTCCATATTGCCCCCCTCAAACTCATCTGTCTTCTTTGACATGGTATCAAGTAGCTATATTGAGTGAACTTTGGTAGGTAGGTGCCTTGCTTTCTCCATGACCCCTTAGTCCATCAGGGTAATGTGCCCCAACCACGAATTTGACGATTTGAGTTCCGATGACTCACAACATTAATGTGAAAGAAGTTGAATACACCCATTACCACATCACGCATTCCCTTCGGGAAGAAGGCTTTTTACAGAAACCCACCCCCGTCCATATCCCATTAAAGTCATTGTTCAGATGGCAAAGTAAGCGCTAAATGCAGCGGGTGCCTGGGTTTAGATCACGCTGGAGGTAGCATTAGGTAATGAGCAGGTAATTAAAGGGATGGAACAGTATTGGTGGAGATGAAAATTGGGCTTTAACTTTTTTGCGAGATACCAAGAAAACACTGAAAAAGTACAGGGCATGCCATTTTAAAAGGAATTCAAAGTTTATTTGATGAAAATTAAAAGCTGCTGATGAACATATATCTTGTTATATAGAATTTTCCACACACAAAAAAAAAAACTTAGGTAAGTTTACGATAATTTTTTTCTTGTTAAAGTATCAACGACCTATTTACCACATATTATATTTATGTCTTTTTGGAAATACCCTTAATTTCCAATTATGGTTAGTATGATTACCTCAAAAGAACGATGCATCGACACATTTTGCTTCACAACTGCAATTCCTTAGAATTTAATGGTTTTTACACTTTGTTCTCAATCAATAAATAGTCATGTACAAAACTCAACGATTAACAGAGCACATCCATCAACGTTTGAAGGGGATCCCATTGACGAGAAGTAAGCCTAAATCAGTGAATGTGTATAATATACACATTCACTAATTTAGGCTTACTTCTTGTCTGAGATCCAAGATTAAAGTTATTTGTTCTATAAAACTGGCTGTCTGGCCTTCCCTATATTATTTTTGAGTAAATTTTAGTTCTCGTCAAATGTATTCTAAATACCAGAAAAGATAAGAAAATGCGCTTCATTTGGTAACATTGTAAAAATCAAGACGCAAATAGTATCATACTTAACATTGCTCGCTTTATTCATGATTGGTTGGTTGGTTATTTTAATGGTGTGCTGGTTAGCTTGCTAATTTATTCAAATATACATCGATAATCATATTCGTTTATTTATTTTTCATCTGGCTTGTTGGTTATTACCTGCAAAATTGATTGACTGATTGACCGACTGATTCGCTGACTTCGCCATCTTTTGCAACCAGATAAATTCATCAGTATTAAACATTTTTTTTCTCTCTCTCTCTCTCTCTCTCTCTTAGACCATGTTTACGTTTAACATAATTGATGCTATATACCACAATAACAAACCACAATGCATCAAAATGTATGGAAAATGAAAATAAAATAGTTAAAAAGTCGCTCATTCTGTGACACTTCAATTTCACTGTTGTTACACATCAACGAATCATAGTAAGTATCATTCATGTTTATTTGTTTTTTCGTTTGTTTCAGTTTTATTTCAACAGGTTAATCTCTTTCAAGACTTGCCGGTCCTGTGGCCCGTTGCATAAAACTTACCGTTGAATTTCAATGGTAACTACCGTCAAAATTAGGCGTCACAGCCAATCAGCATCAAGGATTATAAGCTTTACCGCTAATTTGAAGACTTACCGCTAGAAAGGAGCGGTAAGTCCAGCGGTAAGGGTTTTATGCAACAGGGCACTGTTCTTCCCGAGAGCCCTGCTGGCATGATAAAAATACATCAACATTCATCATAGCTCAAAATACAATTTGAACATTGCATTAATGGAACAGTAAAACATGAAAAACCTACACGTTTTAGTACAACCACCATTGTTAAAATGCATGCAATCATTGTATCATGTCTATGTCAGTTAATGATTTGTTGATAAACAAAGAGGAATGAAGAGTTGTGAAGACTATGAATGCTCTTTTTATTCCCCTGATTAATCTTAACCATCAAGACTACAACCAAGCACCCTTATGCACGTGTGTGTTTGGCACATAATGAGATCCTTGTTGTAATCACATTGATTTAATCCTTTATTTACTTTTTTGGTAATGGTAGAATATTTGACAACGTTTAATTTTTGCACACTTCTTTTTTTGGTGACAAAGTCCTTCAACTTCTTGATCGCCAGACTCACTTGGCGATTTCTGAAATCGATTAAATCAGCTCCTTTGTCGTAAGCTACCTTCTTTCCTTGATGATTTCGTACTTAACTCACATTTTAGTGACATAACGAGTACCAGATTCTTGTTGAGAAGTTTACAAAAACTGATTTTTTTTTTTTCAGTATGACCATACAAAAATAATGTTTAGCAAGAATAGAACAATGCACAAATCATGTATACTGTATCATTATCAGAATTTGAACTTTTACGTTCCGGTTGCGAAACATAGAAGTCGCGTTAAGGGGGCGGTTCTTGCATGTTAAGGTTTATTTTTACTCGACATATTGTTGGTGTGAAGCAAAATGTCCTGATATTGTAGTCAGGTTGAAATTGTGACGTAAATGTGAACGAAAATTTTACAATGTGACCAGCAAAAATAATAATAAAAAAAAAAGAAATTGGGCAATGACCTAAATTTGAACGCCTATATTACGAGCTTTGATACTCTATACTTTTCGCCGGTATATCTGAAGGAAATGAAGAACAAGCCTGCGATAAACAATTTCTTCCCGCGGTTTCATTATTCATGTCTCTGTGACGCCGAGAAAGGAAATTGGAGTTGCCGGGACGGTAAGAACTTGACTGCTTTCCATGGTCAGCAGCTGGACAGAATCTAGCCCCTGGCCATCTTAGTTGTCCACATTTACATGGTAGGATTCCAGCTGAGGTGTACGATTTCCGCCTACATTTCCTTCCGTTCTCAGCGTTTCCATTACTTTTTTTTTTTTTTGGCCTTAAAGCTTTGACAAACAACGCCCATGAGGTTATAATAATGTTATCATAAATGAAATATATCACAGGAGTATATCTGTGCCTCCATTCACCTCAGTAGACGAAACACAGAAATTTAAAGCAAACATTAGCAAGCACTATAGGAAATGATGCAATAATTACCTGAGGGAGGGGAGAGGATGTTAGCAGAGTATTGACTATGCTTTCATACTTTTTTCCTCAATTTCATCTCAAAATGCAGAATGGATTTCTTTCTTTATTCCATTATTAGGTCAATCTCTTACCCTTTGCTGAGCTCGGAAGTCAGTGTTAGCACAATGTCAATCAACATGATCAAAGGCAGACTAATCTAAACTTGTCAAGTCCCCGACATGGAAAGCACAGTGATAAAAAAAAAATAAATAAATATATGATGACGAGTTAAAAATGAGATTGTCTGACTTCCGATCCAACTGGTTGTAAACTTAATTAACATTTGCTTAGTAGATTTCGGTTGGCAGTAGTTGCTCATTGTCATCCAAAGATTGCAAACAAGACGAACTTTTTGATTTTCACTCTCGCTCTATTTGATCGTCCAGAATGGGTCAATCGTAAGGGAAGCGTTTAATAACTTCCGGTGACATTTGAACTCTCATGAAAACATAGCTGAAACCCAATATACATCTACCCAAGCAAAATGTAGTTTCCTCTTTATTTGCCACGCACTTGTGCAAGCGCTACGGAAATTGAATATTATCGTATATTATGCGACAACAATCTCCCAAGATACTGTGGATGACGAGGATGAAAGTGGAAAGGGAGAGAGAGGAGAATACACTGAGGGATAAAAAGAAGGAAAACATCAAACGCGTAGGATGCATTTGAAGCGAGGTGGAGGAGTAAAGTGATGATGAGGGAAATGGCAAATTTACTGTGATTGGACTTATTTCATGTTTTGACAACTATGACCTGCAAGATGGACTCAGAAGACAAAAAGATGTGTCATTTCCGTAGAAGAAATCATTTCATTGAGGTTCCCAACAATTGTGAGCTGATGAGACACCTAAACCTTCTATATTCTTATGATGCTTTACCATTTCCCATCTAAGCATGATTGATGTTTACACTATCTAAGACATCGAGCTCTTCATCTGATATTTGCTGGTTTGTTCTACTGACTTCTTTTTACATCATTTAAGACGGGGATGTACCACTATCACGTGTACATCACTGATATGACTTACAAGTAAGCAAGCTGTGCTGCTTTACATTCTTGTTTTGTTTGATAGTTCAGAAAAATGACTGCCCTTCTGTATTGCTTTCAAGCAATTGTTTCGAAAATAAATCGCTGAAAGATTACATAGTCTACTAACGGACTGTGCAGCTTGACATTCTCTTCTTTCTTCCTTTTTTTCCGTTAAATAAGAGTAATATGACGCTCTATTCATAATCAAGGAATAATTTCTAGTATCAAACAGGATGAGGTGAGCCTGTTGTAGGTTTGAGATGGTTGGGTGAAGGGACAATCTGATGCGTCCTGTTGTTACTTGTGTCAGTCACGCCATTGCGTAAACATGTTATACAGGGACCCTGCTTTCCACCCAGGGACTATAATAGAAGTGTTACCGCTGACGATTTGAAATGTATCCAAATTATCCTAAACGTATCTGCCAAGATGTGACGGGGAGGTGCGATTGGTTTGAATAATGTTTTAATACACACCTGTTATAGTCTTTCGCGCCATTCGCTTTCTCAAGTAGTCAGGTATAGTCCCTGCTTCATCTAAAGTACGGATGTTCCCTTTTCACTACTCCCAGGGTTGATGCCTACTCGGAAAGAAAAGGAGCTGGTAAGAAATTCTCTCTCCTGTCTTGTTTCGAGGGCACTCCGACTTGCAAATGCAAAGCTTAATAGGACAAGCTGTCGTGTCTAATGGCGAAAAACCTCGGGCGGTGTGACCTGCCGAGAAAGGGACCACTGACATTTTCATTGATACCTGGCGTTGTTGGCGCCAAGTCTCAACACCCTCTTTTTGCATTCACGCGTTCTGGCTTGAGGCCGGATCAGTCTATATTATACTTCTCAAAGGTGCCGTATGGCAAGAGCTAGAGAGATAAAAAAGAACAAGAACAAGAACAAGAACAAGAATGATGTAACAATAAAAACAACTTTAGGAACTTCAGGCAGAAACATTTTGAAAGCTCGTGCTCGGAGTCAGACCCATATTGCATGTACTCATCCATTTGTTGTTCCCTTTGGTTGTGTATAGTTGCCAGAAAGAAAAAAAAAATCGTCTACGCAACGGCCTAAAAATTGGGTTTAGGCAAGCACAGAGGGCATCAGATATTACTCGAATATCCACATCTCCAGGGAAATGTTTAGTGCTACGCAAACAAAGCGCCTGGCGTTGAAAACCTAATATTCACATGCAATCACAAATAGACACGCACATGTGCACGCACATACTCGCACGCGCGCGCGCACACACACACACACACACACACACACACACACACATACACACATACATTTATCACACAACAACAACAAAAACCAATAAGTACATAATATTTTATGTACTAGATATACACATAATATGTGTGTGTGTCTGTTATGCACACTCACAAACACACACACACACACACACACACACACAACGGGCAAGCACTAAATTATCAAAGAGTGTGTGCTGTAGTGAATGATATCTTGGTTGAGGGAACTCGTCAATCAAATTTTTTAATGAAACACAGTTCCACCCTCACAGTTCCACCCTCACTGTTCCACCCTCGTTTTTGTGTTCTGTGTTATAGATCTCTTGAAATTCTGTTCTTTATTAAGTTTTACGTCTCAAAATCAAGCCTGCAATTTTTTTTATTTGTCATATTATGAAGACCTGATGTCATGTTGAATTGTTCAAATTGTATATGTCTTAAATTCCTTTAAAGAGACTAAGTGGAAAGAGGAAAACCGTAGAAAGGTGAGGAATGAAATATTTTCTTTGCTTTAAAAGTTGCAGAAACGTCTGCGTGCTTCATTCGTAATCAAAGCTGTTCCAGATTCAAGGTAATAGATGGTCTCGGATAAAACACTGATTGTGGGCAGAAATGGTAAGTTTTAGGAAGCTGATCCCTCGGTGGACTCTCAAACTTGGTGTGGAATCCCAGCTCCTAAGAGGCTGCTGGGATTATCTCGAGATTCCGTGTGAAACTTGGGTATACCTTTCATCTTTTATTACCCTTCCTCGCCCTTGCGATTTGCTCCGAGCAATATACCGGGAGATGATATCAGGTGACCGACTATCGAGACTAGCCATGATATCCAGTTTGGCTGTATCTGACATTTGCTCACATTCTGTCCGTCTTTTCTTCTGCTATATCGAGACACCATTTCCTTTCTTTCATATTTTTCTTCCCCCTCCCTTTCTCTTTCCCTCTCTCTATCTCTCTATGACACGCTTTCCCTCTCTCCCCAATACATCTGGGCTTGTTTTTAAAGGTCCCAGTGGTTCGAAACGTTTATAACTTTGACATTCAAATGTTATAGACAAAGCAGAGGTCTCAAGAAAAACGTGGACAAAAACTTGTAGATTTGACGTCAACTAAATGGTAAACCAAATTGATTTCGGATATGAGATACCGCTTTAAGCTTGTTCTTAAGGAAAAGAAGTTCTAAATTGTCTGTACATCGGATTGAAATTGCATTGGACGGTAAAAAGATATTATGATACCCCGACTTTAAAAAGTAAATGTTTCTTTTTTCTTTTGGCCCTGGGTGTACAAAGAATGTCATCTTCCAGTTGTCATCAAACTAATTCTTCATCAATTCTCTTTGATTATCTAGAACGATCAACCGAGTTCTAATACGGATGACGTACGCAATCACGTTCGTGACAAGCCTCCCCATACCCCTCCCTTCCCCGAATCTGTGCGCAGCATTCCAGTTTATTCTTTTGGCACAATCTGTTCATGGGTGTCACGTCCTTGCAGTCGCGTCTTCAGAAGACCTAATATCTCTTTGATTCTTCGGAGGAAAAAAAAGAAAAATGTAAGTGCAATTCGTGACGGGATCGTGTCACATCCTTTTCTCCGTCAGTCATTATTATCATGATTATACACAAGGTCTGATCTAATTACAATCGCCTTTTGACTTCGGCGAATACCTCAGTACCTTACAGTGCACTTCGTGTTTCAGTGAATGTCACGAAGCACATTTCCACCAGAAACCGGATCCAGTCAATTTAGCCCGCGACTTCCGCTCGGTTGTCAGGGCGCACCTTTAATCTGGTGGTGATTAAAATGGGTTCTGCCCCTAAGTGGACACGGCTGTGATCTATTTTGCATCTGTTTCTGAACTCCTTCCAGAAACTGATCAAATATGCCGTTATGATACTAAGGGAGGATATACCTCCATCGCTGTGGCAAGGGATGATTGTACTTACTGTCATCATGCGATAGAACCATTCTTCGATGCCACGATTCACAAGTTTGTGATTGAAATATTTTAGAACTAGATTTATAGGGATTATTCTTTGACGTTAAGGTTGGTAGAATGCACATTTTATGAGAAAGTGACCCATATTCATCATATTGCTATCATCTCTATAAAAATGATGAGATGCTGTATATGGAGATGAAGATTCAATCACCACTTTTATGCTCGAAATTACGTCTTTGTTTGATTCAAAGGGAGCGCGTAGCGATCAAAGAAGTTCAGAATGTCACAAGTGTGCGTCAAAAGTTTGTATCAACATTATCTATTCGTTAGAGTAATATTGTGATTTATATAAATTTAGAATCTATTCAGCTGCACAGAAATAAAAATTTAACATGTCAATGAAAACATACTCAAAATACGTGCTAAACAGCTTTCAAAACTCTTTAATTATACATTGTTGAGGCTTTAAAATGTCATCGCAATCTGAATTTATGTGACTGATATTACTCTTTTAATGATTTTTTTTATGATGCAGAAAAATGTAGAGAAATGTAAAAAAAAACCGAATATTCGAAAGACATGCAACGTCAATAAAAGAATACTGACCATTCTTTACAATAAAGCTAACCGCAGATATGTGTTTTTGTTTTGTTTTGTTTTGTTTTTGTTTTTTGTTTTGTTGTTGTTGTTTTTTTTTTGGGGGGGGTGGTTCTGTACTGTTTAGTGCTTTGATGTCTTCTGCATCTTTGCACACATCAATTCACAATGATTTCGAGGACTCAATAAACACTCTCACTTGTTACCTCATGGTGGTGTGCTTGTGTTCCCGTGAGATATTCTATTTACCAAGGGTGTTCTTTGAATAACTTTCATGTCAACTTAAGGAAGCGTCATACTGCCTCGTATACGTTTATGATTATTGTGCATGATGAATACGCGCTCTGCGTTTGCGCGTGGTGTTGTGTTTTTCCACCATACATTGAACAGTGATGTTGAAATGAAATGACGGCGTTTTCCCCCGTCAACGGGAAAATGGCAACCGAAATATGATCGCTCTCAGCTACTCTCATATTTTTCTCCTTTCATGATTTCGTCTTTGTTTGTTTTTTCCAGGCAAGGAGAGAAAAAAATCGACAGAGACCTCTTTATTTTGCTACATCCGCCATTGCTTTTATCGAACAATCATACAAGATGCTGCTCACCTGTCCTTATTACAGGCACAAGCAAGCTATCTCGACTGCCGGAAGTGGTTCTTGTTTTGAGATAACCGACCTTCATCATTCATTAATACTGACCCCCTTTTTTCCGATCATCCTCGCTCGAGCGGTGACATGCGATACGACTCTTCTGAGATTGGCACTCACCAGGTCCTGTATAGTTCTTTCCCTTGATTGCACCTCACACATCTGCTTTGATTTGATAATTACACTGTCATTAACAATGAAAAAACATACACTTGACGTATAGGGATTCATTTGGAAAGCTCATTAGAGATTGATTAGGAAAGCTCAAATACAGTAAATTATAGACATCATTGTAAAGATCAGAATACATGGAATATAAAAAATGTTGTTCTATCTCGTTAGCAATACTAGATGGATGCTTAATGATACATGACAAAGATACTGAATGGAAAACGCTTCACCAAAAGACGGTGTCTGTCTTTGGTGGCTTTTCGCTGCTTACGAGAGTGCCGTTTAGAAAGTGGTATATAATCTTATAGTTAGAAGTCACAAACGGGTTTTGCGAACTCTGTAATCAGATTATAGTAAAGAAATATGTATAATTCACTGGGAGGTTTGCGATTTGAACTGGGTAAAAGTCTTTTCAAGTAAATCAAATTTTGCGTTGTGTGTTTATACAACAAGAACAAGATTTAAGACTAGATAAATATAAGGGGCGTCCAAGAAACCTTAGTTGCAATGCCATTGATCAGAGGGATCATTGCAACTTTTTTGCATTATCCCTTACAACTGTCCTCCGTAACGCTCACAGTAACTGTAACAACAACGATGACAGTAACAGTTTACAATTCAGCAACATACACATAGAAACTGGCAGGAAAAAAATGGAAAAAATACCAATGTTAGTGATGCTAGATATACAACTCAGATTGCTCTGTACCGGTTATTGCTTTCCCGACATTCAGGATCTGTACCTTGTCGAAGAGCGTTGCCATCGTTTTCAATGTGATCTTCTCTCTGAAAAGGTTCCTGACAGTAAGGCAGCGGGACTTCAATCGGTACTAGAGTCCACCCCCTCCCCCCCCCCCCCCCCCACTGCTGTACGTCCTCTAGTTTGTGGAACGTCTTTTTTTTTTTTCACCGCCCGCCTCCCTTCATTGTTGAAATTTCTCTCGCCTTCACTATCAATGCTTTCCTCATCTACTGCAGGAGTTCACGGCATTCTCAAGTAATACGTAAGTACGTATTACAAATTTATGTATATATTTTGTCCGGTTGCAAAAAAAAAAAAAAAAGCGCTGCTGTGTATAACTGTTGAAAATTTTATGATTGTTGACAGTTTTGATACTGTCAAAATGACATTTAGGACTTGGCGTTAGCCATCGTTCACTTCCTTTGTTGTAAAATCATTCATTGTCATTAAAGAAGTCAAAATGCTTTTGTTTTGTTGTGGCATCAAAGTCATGTTTCTCTCTTATGGACTTTTTGATGAACTCATCTTAATCGCTGCCACTTTGCTTTCTTGATGGTTCTTCCTCCTCCTCCTTCTCCTCGTCGCCATCTTCCTCCGCCTCCTCCTGTTCACTTCCAATGTCCATCATTTCTTGATGAAAAGGCTATTGCTGCAGTTCTCCTCTCTCTCCTCTCTCCTTCTTCCTCATCTCCCTACTTTCTTTTCTTCCCCTTCGCTCTCTTCCCTTAAATTACAGACTTCCCTTCTGGTCCCATTGTTTCTTCGACAGGAGATGCTTCTTCGACGAATAACATGAAGAGAATGAGGATTTGAACTTCGCGAGTTTAGCTTAAGACACGCACTCCCTAAAACTCAAAATGTGTACGAACTCCTTACGAGCAGCATATTATAAACGTCTTATGAACGCTATGAGTCGTTCGTATCAACGCCGTCTCCGTTCGCAAGGTCATCTTACAAACGCCGTAAGGGCCCTCTGTAAACTACTTAAGGGGTTCTTATGATCATCTTTGACTCTACGAAATCTACAAAAATCTTGCGTAATTTCTCCGTTCTTCTTACGACGTTCGTACGGCCGCTTTAAGAAAAGGGGTTTTGTACCATGTGGAAAAAAAAAATCTTGGACAAGACCATCGACCAGGCTGCGAACCTAATGGTTTACGAACACTGGTTTCGTACGACCTTCTTAATAAGATCATACAGAATGGTCTAAAAATCGTTCTTACGGTATTCGTAGCAGTTCGTTTGGGCATTTGGGGCAGAGCTTTTGATTGATTCCTGTGCATGAATTGAAATTTTTTTCTTTGTTGTTATATCGATCACTGGTCTAGATTGAATTCTTTTGTATCTCTTCATATTTTATGAAAGCCAACGAAATTGGCCCCTGGTCGGACGTCTATGCAAGCACTTGACGACAAACACAATACAATACGAAGGAATTCTGAAGAACAAGAAATCCTGGGGGAGAAAAAAAGAAGGAGGAAATTCTCTCTTTGGGGAATATAACCCGTGATGAGGCCAGAGGTGTTGGTGCTCTACGCGTCCTTCCTGGCGTATGTGATGTCCCCATCAGCCGTGGCAAGGAAGACCATGTCCTGGCAGCGGCCCGGTTGCCATCTCGTAGGTGAGTGACTATCTGAGGGGAGGCTGTTTGGTTACAGTTTGTCATTCCGAAAGTTCGTTCATTCGAAAATGAAATAAGGTTCTTTATTCCGAAGGTTCGCTTATCCAAAAACGAAATAAGGTTCATTATAGTATACGCACCTTCTTTCATATTTGGATCAAGAAACCTTCGCAATAAAGAGCCTTATTCATTTTCAGATTTTAGGGAATTTGGATGTTTCGGAACAACGAACCTTCGGAATAACGAATTTTCGGAATAATGAACCTTATTACATTTTTGGATTAACGAACCTTCGGAATAACGAACATCACCCTGTTGTTTTGTATTTCTCCATAGTCTTGGCAGAATTGTCGATGAGTCAACGACTGTATTGACAGGCTAGCATATTATCATCTCTATTCATCCATGCATCACTAAACAAATTAAGATTAGTTTTAAACTTCGGATCGTTAATATGTCTACAAAAAAAAGCCAACATGTCCTTCTTTCTTTGTTGATGTTTTTGTTTTTGTTGTTTTTGTTGTTTAACAGAGATTCTAAGTGTATTCATGTTTATGTGAGCGATGTGTTTTCCCCTGACCAATGTACTAGGATAACACTGTCCTTCGCGAGAATTGATGTAAGATAGTAGTACTTAACACATGCAGATTGGGGGAATCCCTACTCATGGGACCCCTATTTCATGCCCTATCCAAGGGGAAAGTGTTTTCGTAGATAAGCAAAGAGAAAATATTTTTGGCTCAAAGGTCCCTCTGGAAATCAAACACGGTATCAGGCATACTTGAGTCAAAAGAGCTGTCCACTGCTGCACCATTTCGCCATCCGCTAAACTATTTACCAATAAGCCCGTATCTCTCGTGAGGGACATTCTTCAGAAGGCAAAACACCATGCTCCAGTGTCGGCTCCATCACTCTTCAGCGTCAAAATTTGGGTTCATCGTCCCCTTTTGTCTTCAATTTAAGAGATATTTTACAACTGTTCTACAGCATAAACTGTACGATGCTTAATTCAAACCAGCATTTGGCAATTAAGTTCGATGATATTGCAGAGAAAACAGGAAATCAACCAAACTAGATAATACAGTTTGTGCCTTTGACACAGTGGCCTTCCGCGTTCAAGACGCTGAGATTCCCCTGTTTGCAGATGCTCCTTTGAACTCCAATTGAACAACACTTTATGAGAAGATAAATTGAACGAGAGGGGACGGGCGCAAGAAATAACTGCAGGCCTTCTCTACCTCCTCCTTCTCCTCTACTCCCTAGTCGGATATTGCGTGGTCTCCGCCCCTCCCTCCTGGCCTTATTCATTCATGATTACCTACACATCTGGAGTATCGATATCAGCCATAACTTCGCGATTCTGGCGCCGCAAGATCCGTACCTTTATCACCTCGCTTTTAAAGGGTCGCATATAGCACGCTAACGCACAGACACAAACATATATAATTATACACAATCATACACATACACACACGCGCCATTTTGTCCGTCGTCTGCGATTGTCGGTCGATAGAATTCTTACATTTTTACCAGTCCTGAGTTTATGCACAGCGGATGTCGGTTGATAAACTTAACATTATTCACCAGTCCCGAGTTTGTGCACACGAGGCAGAAACCATTCTGAGGGACAGTATTGCTGAAATGATGACACATATGAACTCAGTGGCCTTAAGGGCATACATTTTGTAACCTTCAACCTCTTCCAATCTAGATCAAGAAGAATGAGGCAGTCAGGTTGTTCTCAAATATATTTGGAGATGTTCCCTTCTCTAAGACTTTTTAAAATTAATTATTTGATCGATTTTTGCGAATATCATCTCACCAAGAAATGGATGCACTAATAACAAACACATCTACTCTAGATCGAGAACTGGTACACCTTAAATCCATTTCTCGTTGGTCCCTTTGTAAGTGATATCTAAAAGTTATTATCTCGCATGACCCAGATGTTTTTAATTTTAAAGACCAGGAGAAAAGAAAAGAGAATGAAAGACATTATTTTCCAGGGTACAATTGATCAGATTTATGTAACCTTGGCAGGAGTCATCAGATAGGGAATACAGGATTTTGTGTTGTTTTTGCTACTTTTTTTTTTAAAGGTATACATGGCATTCTCAAGGTACCGTCTTTGGGCAAGGTTCCATCGAGAGGGAAAAACACCTACCTGTAATGCATGATCTTCTCTCTAACCACGTGTCATGTAGTACAGGTAGTTTATGCAGTGTCGATAACTTAATAGGTAAAGAACATCGGTTGTTAGTCTGGCTCCCTGAGAAGATGACTGAAATTGGGTTAATGACAGACCCTCGAGGGCCACTCCAGGAAGGCTGCACCTGGTTTGAGTTCGACCTGAAGCTCCAAGCCCTATCATTTGGGAAAACGTTTTTTTTTCATTCATGTTGCCTCTCTAGCACCCTTGTCTACCTCTTTCCTTTTTTTTTTTCTTTCTTCCAAATGGAGTATGTCTCTTCTGAAAAGCTATCTCCCCCCTCATCAAAATGGTTCAGCCCTGTTGCGAAGAAAAGGAAACCCAAAACAAAACGGGGACGTACACTACTACTTCGTTTGAGCTAATGGAATGCAATTCAAATTCCATGTGATATTAGCCGCAGATGTGGAATGTAAATCTATACCAAGGTAATACAAGATGATTATGCTCATAAGAATTCAGAAATCACTATATAGTGGTGATGCACTGAGTGACATTATTTCCGTCGTATTTTGAAAAAAAAAAATAATGAATTTGAGAGTTTTTTTCTTGAAAATCGTAATCTCAGAAATTTGATAGTTATTCGTGCTCGAGCCACCCATGGCTCATTAAGAGAATAGATATTAATGGCTACTTTTGTGCCCCGCCTCCTCCCGAAAGACATGATTTCATCTTTCCGAATTCCGGGTGCTATTTTTTTTTCGATACCAGGACATGTCACATTTGTAAAATTACGGAAACGTGGTTTGAAAAGCAATGATGCTATCTCATGAATTTTTCAGAAACCGACACCAAATTATCATCTTAAGGACAAGCACAAACGACAGCAACAACAAAATTCGGACATCTCGGAGATGGAAATTGTGCTTCCTATGTACGTGACCTCCATCCCTACAGCTTCTTGCATATGTGACATAGCACCCTATCATTAATACTTAGATGTATGACGCGTTTTTTCTTTAACTTCTTCTGTACCAGGTGCACTGAACTTAAAGGGGATGGCTAGTAACTGATCACTGGGAATCAGTGGAAATGTGCAGTTTAATGGTTCCAGGCTAGCATGCCTGTACAGTGACGGGGCCTTAAACTGCACGTTACTTGAATATGAGTATATGAATATATGATTTCTGAAGCAAATAATTTTCACACAACAATAGATGTGCAATGTACTATTAAATGAATCCCACAAGAATTGGAACAATTATCCCCAAGCATTCCCACCGATTCCCACTGATCAGTTACTAGCCACCCCCTTTAAGTCAGTCGCCGCTTTTGATTTCTAAGCAATGACCAAAAAAAAAACAAAAAACATGTTCAAACAGTAAGATCCACGTTTCAATCTTTTTGAAAAATATGCAGAACGAACAAAGAAGAATTTTCGAAATGGGTGTGCATCATAGCTTTCTCTATTACAAATGATCATATCTTGTACTGCACTGAACCCACTGTTTCCTGGAAGCAGGCATCAATCTAGCAGAGAAAAAAAGATAATGTTTGGAAAGTAAAACGTTCTATCTAAAGCTGACCGAAAGGGAGAGGGGCAATAAGAACGGAAATGTTTTGCTTATTTTTAGCATTAAAGATTAAATGAAAGACCGTTATGATTGATGAGGGCGCATCAAGAGACACCCTCCCAAAGCCCACGTTCCTAAACCAAGGGCATTCCTATGACAAGTAGGCGGTTTTTAACACGATTTATGTTTTCAAGAGAATGCATAACATCGACAACAGCTGGAATGGAACCTGCGTAAAGCTTTTTCCCTTTTATTTCTTGTCCTTCCCACGTTACAAACCGCGGGCAACTATGGCCAAATTGTTATCAATCACATCAAAGCTTTGGCCTGGTTACGTCAGGGTATCGATCACGTGCGATCCCATTGAGTCTCGGCAAGAGAATGAATCCGATATATACGCTCATGATGAACGGACCAATAAAACGGCATGAACCTGTCCAATGGCACTCCTTTATTCGCCAAAAATATCACCTTGTGTGAAGTGTATCCGTCTACCTCGTGTTTGACCAGCACCATGCATCACCGTCGCGCTTTTCCGCCAGTCAGCCGGTGGAGCAAAGCTATACAGAGTAAGATGGAGCTCACCGAGCCTAATGTACTAACATCCAGAGAAACACGTGAGTTTCAAAAGAAGAACTCAATGACATTACAAACACATGCAAATCAAAGATTTCTTTAATTTTTCAGTCTTATTTCTTCTCTATGACAGAATAAAACAAAAACAGACGTGATCAGATATAACGTGAAAACATGGAGCTCAAGGTCCTGTACCTCATTCTGCTGTAAATACACAAGACAGTATAATAACTATGTATTTGAAAGCCACGTCAAACCAAACATCCCGATTCGTCCTGACTTTTTGGATGCCTTTCTGTCTGCTTTTGTTTTGTTTTGTTGTTTGTTTGTTGTTGTTTTGTTTGGTCATAATATGCTTATCCTGAACAAAGCACAGATAAAGAAGGGAAAGTAGACAACATAAAACAACGACTTCAGCTCCTGACGGAAGGAAACCACCCATCCATCAAGTCCAATAAACGTCTTAGCAACTGCTTGCGGTCGAGGCAAATTGATATTAATAAAGTTCACGATACACCGTTAGCCCTGGGCAAGTTTATTCTCATTAGGCGGAGACGTATTTTTTCCTTTTTCTTGTTACATTTTGAGGTCATTTTCATTTCGTCTACTCATGTCTTTGATATTACTTTTAACATGTTTAACCCACTGTATTTGAGATATTGTGAGTACCAACAAAGTTAGAGCATGGCGCATCTGGTTTAATTTTTTTTTTCTGTGCTAGTGACTTTTAACAGTGTGTACAATGCTATAGAGTTTTATGTTTTGTGCCAATCGGAACTCAACGGACACAAAGAGTCAAGCAATGACTTATGGAAACGCTGAACATAAATTGCCCTATTAAACTTTCAGATAAGGAAAGAAAATTCATTTCGGTACGCTTGCACAAGCCTTTATACCTAAATTATTGATTCCCATCATTTCACCCACTGTTGAAATGGAAGAGTTGAGTATTGTTGTCACACGCAATTTCCTGTCATATCTTCAACGAAAACTAGCAGATGACAGCTTCTGAAATCTTGCCCTCTCATAATGTCTCACTGCGGATTATAGCAACGAAGAGGCTTCATACGTTGCTACTTCTCATCTGCCTCCTTGTATCTCCGTCGCTATATCAGTCTGTACCTTCTCACCAACAGGCTTTACAAAAAAGGTTGAGATTCCCGGATGTTACGTGGAGATGGTGCCCATGAACGCTTGCAAAGGTTATTGCAACTCATATTCCTATCCAAGCGACCTGGTGACCCTACTCTCTAGTGGGGGTCAACACGAGTTCACGACATACGGGAGATGCTGTTCAATCAAAGATACACACAAGGTAAGAGCGTTGGAATTCTTGGAAACTGTGTACTTACATGTTTTATCCAGATGATAGTAAATCGAAGATAAAGAAGGCAATGTGTCATTTGTAATGATGACGATTAGGATTAGAATTGAAAAGTGTGTAAAAGCTGTGAAGCATGTATTGCAGTGGTAACGATTTGAATATCAATTTTACATTTGGCCAAGTATTTACATTTGGCCAAGTATATGATTTTCATTTGTTATACCAGTATGTTTGTTGTTCAGGATAATGAACAGTGTCTCGCGAATTGCATATACAGTAAAAAAAAAAAAAAAAAAAAAAAATTCATAAACGCATATTATGTCTCTGTGTCTCTGTGATCGTTAGTTTGTTGTTGTTGTTGTTGTTGTTGTTGTTGTTGTTGTTGTTGTTGTTGTTGTTGTTATGATGAACATGAATGCCCGTTGTCAAAACGAGATGAACTGTACAAGTGTCAGCCTCGTCCATAGTTGATGTTTCCCGTTGCTTATCGCGGTGGAGATTTATATTGTTTGTTGCGTTGTCTGAAGTTATGTACAAACTCAAAATACTGTGTATAACACGTTGAAGAGCAATATAGCTTTCAGCAGAAATTTATTTGCACCATTTAGGTACCTATGTCCGCGACTGTATATGTGGGTGCGTGTGGATGGTAACATTTCGGTATTCCGAACGTTCGTAAGTCCGAAAATGCAAGAAACATTGTTATTCCGAAGGTTCGTTAATCCCAAAACGAAGTAAGGTTCCTAGTTCCGAAGGTTCGCTAGGACTCATAGTTTTGTGGGGGGGGGGGGGGGTTCTTTTTTTCTTCACATTCTCGGATTAACGAAACGAATTCCATTCCATTGAACCATGGACCTACTAGGTCCATGATTGAACCTACGGAATAACGAACCTTATCTAATTTTTGGATTATATAGAGAACCTCTAAAATAAAGAACCTTCGGCGTAACGAACGTAATTTCATTTTCAGACTAACAAACTTCGGAATATCTAACCTTCGAAATAACGCCATTTAATGGTCCAAATAAGAATCCCATTTCACTTTGGATAAACAAACATCTAGGTATGCGGAATTTTTGTATTTCGGAATAATGAAACTTCGGAATAACAAACCTTCGAAATAATGAACCTCACCCACAACTCATTATATCAGGTTAACAAGCAATACACTATAAGGTCAGCAGAAATTTATTTGAACCGTTAAAGTACCTTTGACGTTTGACTGTGTGCGTGTATGTGTGGGTGTGCATGGATTGATTGGTGTGTATTGTACGTGGGACGTTGCTTACCGTCTGTTTCCGCTGTGTTCTATTGCAGGTGGACGTCATTTTAGAATGTGAGAACTACACGCGGAGGATCGTGACGTTCAAGTCGGCTGCAGAGTGTCAATGCAGTCTATGTAACATTGAGAATGACTGAGGACCGCGTGACACACGACTCTCATTACTTCTCACGACTCTTGCTTGACCATCAAATAAAGCTAAATATTTTGCACTGAGAACCTTTCGGTTTGGGTATGTGGTAACCTAAATTACATTCAACAAATAGAGTTCAATGAAGAACGCGCACAGCCATGTGTACGAAACAATGCACGAATCAACTTGACTATCCTGCTACCAAAATGTAAATTCATTTATGTCTTTCTGTAAATTGTAGAAATTGTTTATTCCTAAGAAGGTTAACACTCTTTAGCACATTTTGTCCCTAGGTCAATTACACAATATCGTTATAGCTTGAGGCACACGCACATGATATAACGCACAAAATCTATCCAGGGTGCTTGTAAAAATGAATGCACAACAATGAAGCAGACATGTTGGAACTGACATTGAGGAGCTGTATGTTGTTTCTCATCTTTATGCGAAAACAGTATTCCATTTTGTCAATGATGTAGTTATAATATTTGAACATGATCTACGTTTCGTAATGTTTGAAGTTCATTGCTCGCGAGAAAATGTAGCGAGTTGCAATATCGAGCGTTGATGTCGGATTTAATGCCAGTTTGTTAACTAAGATAAGAAGTACTCTTGGCATATAGGATAATCCTCTCTCTTAACTAATACAAGTCTTAAAGCTTTGCTCTTTGGATATTTAACTTCTAGTCATGTTTTTCCTGGAGCTGCATCAGCTCTTACACTCAGTCTCTTCCGAAAGTCAATGAGACTCGACGCAGATGTACCCTAATGTTGCCCACTGCGCTGGAGTGCAGTATAGTCACTCTCTTTTCGACTTTGATATTAAGCCTATATTACTCTTTAATGGCGTCTTAATCTCCATTCGAGACGTCAGTGTATGAGAGCTTCGTTTGCTTGGTATTGGCAGGAATTTATGAAAAAGCTCATTATAATCAATTGGCCTTGATAGAGCTCGTCCGAATGTCATCTTTATATGCTGCTTTAGATTAGACAGAGATACAATCTTGAAAATAACTTTGATCATGTGACCAGCATGCTCACACTGGAGCACGACCTCGACGGCTAAGAATGATCAACTTCAAGTACGAACAAATCGCAGTAGCCATTTCTGTGACATCTCAGTAAATATTTTCAAAAAGACGCTATTCTCTCTTTGCCGATCATCTAGCATGTCTAGTTGCATTTTCTTTTCTAATTTCGAGAGTATACACTTCAAATCATTTATTTATGCTTTGCTTATCCAAATCTAATCTCACAAAGTCTGAATGTATATTCACACTAGGAATTACCACTGGATTGAGAACAAAAGAAAAATTGCATGAACTTTATTAAGAATATTTGCGTAATCATAATTTCCCCGTAATCATTTCGAAGTGCATGGCCAATCTTATGACCTTTATGGAACTAATGAAATCTCTCGCTGCAAAACAAAATAAAACAAAACAAAAAATAAATAAATGATTCTGGAGGTTACTCTGTGAAACGCTCCATGTCTTAATTGTATTTGTTGTTTTTCTAGCCCACTTGCAAGTGACGCTATGTTGGGGTGAAATCGCATTCACTTCATATTTATCCTATACCTTGGCATCCTTTAACAAAACGTCTTTTAGTCAGTTGAACAAAATGCTATAAACAAATGACGATGCATGTAAACAAACACCATACTTGATAGGAATGACATGGGAAGAGGCAGTTTCATTCCTTTATGATCGTTTTCGTACAAATCGAAACGTAAAACACAATAAATTGCACTACATCATTATCCCCTTCGGAGACTATAATGCTTCTCAAGAGGTGCCTAGATTGCTTTCATCTTTATTGTCGTAATGGCTTTCCATACCGCTACCATTGCTTTTTTTGCCTGTTTGCTGGTGAATATGCGCACATGTATTGCGAAGAAAAAAAAATCTTGTCTCTGCTACCCTGTCCCTTGACCATTGAATTGAATCGTAATGGCTGTCTGTCGCTAGATACTGGCCTACAGGAATGGTCATTCTCTTAAAAGGTTGGCCCGCGCCGGTCTTTCTCAAGTTCTGTGTGACGCATATCAACTTACGTCTATTTTGAGCACCCGACGGCGATCGTATACTCTCGTCATTCACATTTAGGCTGCGTTCACATAGAAGTATTCGCTATTCGCTATTCGCTATTCGGTATTCGCTATTCGGGCCTCGAATATACACCATCACCCGCACCGTCAACTCACCATCCCATGCAGTGAGGATTTCTTCCTCCTACATCCTAGCAAATCTTATTAACAATTTCTAAACTGCATCAGAATGTCAGTCTACATGCTTATTTTTGCTACAGGGCAAATCCAGGTTAAAATGGTTATTATTTCATAAACGAGAGACGGTATACGCTGCAAGAAAATCGAACAAGTTCGATTCCCACTTTGCTATACTTTTCGCAGCTATTCGGTACTTTCGAATAGTGCCCTCCTATGTGAACCGGTGTGAGGAAATCCTATCGTTCGATTCAAGCTATTCGCGTGCCCTCGAAAAACGAGCCCGAATACCCGAATAGTATACTTCTATGTGAACACAGCCTAAGATGACCGCACTGCTCTCGGTCCAAACAAGTGGTTCGAACGCCCCGGCAGCCACGACAAATAAAATAAGGCCAATAATCAATGTATTTATTCCGAGTGAATCCTTCACAGCCGAGAAAGCGTTTAACCTATTGATCATATAGAGATATTTGAGAAGCTGTGGTGACGTGTCCAGACACAATACTGCTGACGTCATTACATTCTTGCACAACAGATTTACCGTTCATTCGATTGTTCTAGTGGCCTGCTAATAATCGTGATAATGTCGATTCACTTTATACATAACTCTCAGGGTGCTGTGCGATTATTCGATTTTGTTTTTCAAAATTTTGATTAACGATCCTGTCATTTAAAACAACAACCAGACAACAGTTAATGATTATTAAGTGATTTGTCATTCACGTCATTACACAGATATTTATAGAAATCTTTACATACCATTTGTTTCTTTTAACTTCAATCAACAGATTACTATAACAAGTCAAGCTTACAAAATCAAGCATCAGCGAGCGAGTGTGGTCATTTGTGAGGTCTTTCGAACAAAACGTGTAATGTACCTACGTCATACCAACCCAAGTTTGATATTTGGATTCTGAGATAGAGGTTTTTTATTATTATTATTATTATTGCATGGCGCTTTTGTTTCCTTTTGTTCTTTTTATTCTTTCTCAGTGCGTGGTATTTTCATCCGCTTTTAACGGAAATGCCGTTCGTTTCCACGACGCTGGCAGTATTGGCCGGCGGAAATTGTGCTTAGATTAGATTTTGTCTATTTTAGACAATCCTTTGTTTTTTGAATGACCAGTGGCGACATTAAGGGTCTCCTTGGTTTTTTCCCTGTGAAAACGCGTCTGGACTGAAGTATTGGTAAACACTAGCGCGCGAAGTTGCTGTCATCATTAGCTTTGGAAGTGGAATTTCATACTCGTCGGGTGCAACAAGGCGCTCGTTACGAGCTCAGAAACGTACAACATTGAAACGGGTTCCCTCTTATAGTTCACGTGATTCAGGAGCTGCCCTCTAGTGCACATCTGCTTTGAGGCATTGAAGAGAGATTGAAAAAGAAGAGGATTTTTTTAACACTCTTAACAACCATGATAAAAGATCAACTAGTAGCACAAACAACTTCTTGTGTACATTTTTACTCCATTATAAAGTTGTTATTCACACATTTTTTCTCGAAAATGTTAAGACTAATGTTTTTCTTTTTCTAAATGTATTTTTCTCGAATATATCTTACTATAACTTTTATAATTAGTATGTGTATAAGAAATCAGAACGATTTATGCCAGACTGCTGTGCATTTAGTTATTAGCGGGGAAGGTGAAAAAAAAATGTTGTTTTGAATAGAAAATGGTAGTGATGATAATATTGGATCTCTCAATGAGCGGATATTAGAAAGAAATCACGTCTTACAAGAATAACACTTAACTTTAAAACGTACCCTCTCACCGCAGAAAACTGACTGACCATGTATCGCTAGACACTGCCTCGTGGTTGGTTGGTTGGTTGGTTGATTGGTTGGTTGGTTGGTTGGTTGGTTGGTTGGTTGGTTGAAGTTAGTTGGCCGGTTGTTGTTTTACCGCCGGCAATGGGCAATTTTGATAGCTTCTGTATAGATGTTGTTCGATCCCAAGATATTCGTTGATTGTAATACTATGTTGTTATTCTTGACACCTTTGCGGCAACTTCTGTGACAAAGATTTATTCTATGAGCTCTGTCTGCCAGGAATGGACAAAAATGCGTCTTTGTCAATGGTGTACGAAGAAAAGAAAACAACCACTGAATCTCAGTTCCAAGAATAAATCATGATGATTTATGGACGGTTCCTATATAAATAAATGTTGTAGGTATCACTATAAATACTGCTGATCTGAATAGCATAACGTGTTAAGGTAACATACTAAGGAGCTATTTAATTCTGTATAATGTACATAATTGATGTTTAATTTTTCGATCAATCTGTCAAACTGTATATATCATTTGTAAAGAACGGTATGTAATGTGCTTTGTTCAAAAACGTTTTAATATCATGTGGTCATGTCATGTGGTCAATTAGGCATTGATATTGTGTGTTGTTGTTGTTTTTTTTTTTTCGTGAAACATAGGGACCCCCTGTCTGACTGAAAGTAAATATCATGGTCACGTGATCAAGCAAAGGAATAGGATATGTTTCAACATTCTTTGTACATGCTAATTATTATCAGTCAATGCGAATTTTGAGATATATCGAGCAGAAACGTCAAGTAACCATGCAGATGTTGTTAACTGAAGTTAGAAACCTATTTTTCGTGCAATGAAATGAGGACAAAGTTGTTCGTCTGTAAATCGTATTCTCCTTTCAGCAGCTTCTTCAGCAGATAGTGCAATAAACTAGATTGTTAATTGGTGACTTCAGGATTCCTCTGGCTCATTATCATAACTTCCCTTGTGTGGTTGGTTTATAACAAACTTGCAGTGTTTTAGATATAATATCATGAATTATGTATGTATATATGCATGTATATGTGAGTAAGTTGTCCACGTGTTGGTGTGATAATATCATCAAAAACAAAACTGAAACCAAGTTCATGCTGCATTCACCAACAGTTTATTTGGGCACACAGATTTTCGAGCGATTTGCTCTTTCTCAAGTGTTGATGCTGAGAAAGAGAGAATTGCTCGAAAATTTGTGTGCCGAAATAAACTGTTGGTGAATACAGCTTGAACTTGGTTTCAGTTTTGTTTTTGATGATATATATGTTATATAAAAAAAAAAAAAAATATATATATATATATATATATATATATATATATATGTGTGTGTGTGTGTGTGTGTGTGTGTGTGTTTGCGCGTGTCTGTATATATATATATATATATATATACATATACATATATATATTATCTTATATAAATATATATATATATATATATATATATATATATATGTATATATATATAACATTAAAAAAAACACTGGAACAAAGTTCATGCTGTATTCACTAACAGTTTATTTCTGCACACAAATTTTCGAGCGACTCGCTCTTTCACCTTATAGGGCCTATATATATATATATATATATATATATATATATATATATATATATATACATATATATAAATTGAAGTGGGCTCGGCCTCGTACGTGATGAGTGCTGCATTATTTAATAGGTGTGACTTTGCAGTATGTTCACTTTGCCTTTAACTCTCCCGAGCTTTCGACAGAGTTACCTGTCTTTTTCAAGGGCTTGGGACGTAAACAAAAAATCAAAGAAGCTACCAATTTGCAAACATTTGAACAGAATAAGGCAAAAACAAGGCAAAATAAAAGCCCTTGAAAAAGATCGGTAACTCTGTCGAAAGCTAGGGAGCTACGGAATCTCGTAGGTCATTCGAATTCGTGAATAGGCAGCCAAGTTTCAAATAATTGCATTCAATTTAAAAGAAGTCATGAATTTAGTTAATTTGGGGCCGTGTATGTGTGTCTTTTTCATTTAGCTTTGAATGTATTGGCATTTATGATAAAGATTATTTGTTTTGCAGTTTAGTTCCACCTGTTCATTCTAAAATTTGAACTCCGGCTTCACGAAAAGGAATATACAGGCACATTGGGCACTGTATAGGCCTACAGACGAACATAATGGGGAAGGTTGATTGACACCTTCGGAAAAAAAAAACACTATTTCGACTTCATTGAAACTGACAACATGAACATTGTGTAAGTCTTGTTTGTTGTTTATTGGTATATTATTGGTTTACTTTTGCGGGACTACATGAGATCATTGTATATCAGTTTGTCTTTTATTGATGCATTGTCATTGTGTGGTTAGTGTTTGGGGCGTTGTCAGCACGCAGTATCATCAAGGAATATGATTAGATTGTCGTTGTGTTGTTTGGGTGCACTGCTGATCGGACCTTCCAATTTAAAATTTATTGAGATGAAAAAGAAGGAATACATGAACAGATATCAATGTAGAACCTTTAAACAGTCATATTACACTACTAGTATACGCAAGCCTTCATGGGTTGTGTATGCCCTTTCGTCTTTCCTAAAAAAAAAAGTCTAATCCATTTTCCTCGTTAAATTGATTGCACAAAGTAGGAATTTGATGGCCTGAAGTAGGAAAACTTGATCACCTTAATTTCATTTTCAGGCGATCAAGTTCCTACTTCGTGCATTTTGCAACATTAACCACAGAATGACAATACATCAATAAAATGCAAACTGACACACAATGATCTCACAAAGTCCCGCAAAAGTAAACCAATAAGATAGCAATAAACAACAAACAATAAGACGTATACAATGTTCATGTTATCAGTTTCAATGTAGTTGAAATTGGGTTTTGTTGGTTTTTTTTTCCGAAGGTGTCAATCAACCGTCACTATCATGCTCGTCTGTAGGCCTATATACAGTGCCCAATGTGCCTGTATATTCCTTCTCGTGAAGCCTGAGTTCAAATTTTAGAAGGAACAGGACTTGTACTGCAAAATAAATAATCTTCATTATAAATCCCAAAATATTCAAAGCTGAATGAAAAAGACACACATATACGGCCCCAAACCAACTAAATTCAGGACTTCTTTTAAATTGAATGCAATAATTTGAAGTGGGGGGCGCAAGGGATTTTTGGTTCAACTTTTTCCAAAAGCACCAAAATTTGGCACACATGTAGCCCAAACCATACTATTTCGATTTTTGATGGGCGCCAAGAAGGGCGCCCTCTGGGGCGGCCATATTGGCAAAATCCAATATGGCCGCCATATAGGTTTAAAGGTCACTTGCATTTGAAAACATAAAAGGGTTACAATCATTTAAAAAGTCAGGTTAAGACGTTTTCTGGGTCAAGGAATTCGAATCTGAAGTTGTTTTTATGGTCTGAAGTCAATTTTTCCTTATAAGGTAACCTTAAGGTCATTTAGGGGTCAAGCCATTGTCTTCATAACAGTTTATTGAAAAAATGGCTTGCCCATGCATAGACAATATTCCAGGAATGCCAGCCTTAGTAATAGAATTGCAGTTGTCGACGGCTGAAAAAAAGGCGTATTTCTTGAGAAGGGCGCCCTCCGGGGCGGCATATTTGCAAAATCCAATATGGCTGCCACCTACGTTTAAAGGCCAGTATTCAAAACCTTTAAAGTGTTACAATAGTTTGAAAAGTCAGCTTTAGAGGTTTTATGGGTCAAGGAATTCGATTCAGAAGTTGTTTTTATGGTCTGATGTCAACTTTTCTTCGTAAGGTCTCCCTAAAGGTTCTTATAAGGTCTCCCTATGGAATATCACAGTTCATGTCACAATCATTCCATTAATTATTTTTACATTACAGGCGCTAAGAGGAAATGTCCTCACCGACTGGTCATATTTGCGGCATTCAATATATTTGCATTTGCTTTAATGACAGCCAAAAGAGCTAGTTAGAATTATGGGTAATGCCCTTTTAAAGAGTTTTCAAGATTTGATTATTGGATTATTATTTTCATCTTCATCTGCAAGGAATGCAATTAAAAACATACATATATGAGAAATAGAATCCTATTGCTACCGAATATATTAATAGTTTAGCAATGGGGGGCTACTCTCTATATTACCAGCATCCTTGACGTTGCCACTAAAAAGAGAAGTGTTTTTAGTTCTCTGTTGCACTTCAGGGATCCTCAATCACAATAGATATTCATAATTCAGATTTAAATTCAATGAAATAATAACTATGAAGATCACTCCTAATCTGGATGAAAAAAGAAAAAAATCTGTCGTGTTTAAGAGAGTTTTTAGTACATCATGTTGGCATCAATTTGCTATTTTCGAACTTGTGTATCAAAGTTCGATTCTAAAGTCCTTATAGGAATTTTTATGTGCCTCCACAGCTAAATATGCCGTTCAGAGAACATGACGGTCCTGGTGACGCCATGTAGGGAACAAGCATATTTCACTGACAGGTGCCACAGTGACACCATTAACAGGGTACAGATTAGATATGCTATAGTACAACTTTCATGACACCTTCTAGGGTCTATTAAGATTCTGTCCAAAGTGCTTGGACGCAATTGGTATGATATCACAAGACTTTATAAGTTGGTATCTCGTTGGTCTGAACACTATAGGTTGCAACTCTACTCTCCGCAACATCTCTACGACGCACGTCTCCTGGAGACGAGCCCAATATTTTTCGATTTTTGAAGAGACTATTTCCGTCTTCCAGCTTGTCTCCGAGACGTCTCTGCGAAGTCTCCATCACTGTGGCCATGTCGTGGGGACTAAATTTGTCTGCAACATCTTCGAGATGTCCCTGCATCTTGTGAAGACCGTAATAACATAATGGCGACGAAAGGGAGAAGTCGCTGAGGAAAGACGTCTCTGATAAGTCCCTGCGACTGCAAAAGCCGTGCCAACATCCCCGTGACTTCCAAGCAAATAAGTTGTCCCTTTGTTTGAAGACGTCTTGGACGCCGCCCTAGAAATTGCATTAGCTGTGACAGCGAAAATAATTTCTTCGAGACGCTGGCATTGCGACAATGTCTCCCCCCGTCAGATAGGCCCTCAATCCCCTCCCCCCCCCCCCCTGTAATTTTCCAGCAATATCAAACTACTGACTATGGCTCGTCTGACACCTGCTCTACATTGTGCATTTTCACCTTCATTCATCCATTCATTCATTCATTCATTCATTCATTCATTCATTCATTCATTCATTTCATTATTTTTTTTATTTCCATGTTTTCCACCTCCCAATGCATGCCTTGTAACAGCTGTGGTGCAGAAGAATGAAATTTGGTACTGACTGAAGCATTGCGGAGGGTGGCTGATAGTACTAGTAATTGCCATGTACCTGTGCCATCTTTCCTCCAACTCCACTCCCTGAAGTCAGGGATCACATCATGACCCATGTTGTCATAATTCCAGTAGAAACTCACTTGCAGCAGCACTCATCTTCGAAATGTTGATACAGCGCCGCTTGAGCAGATAGGGTAGTTTCTGATGATCTGCTCCCACGTTATAACGAGATGATGCCTACCCTCATTGGCGCCGGCTGCCCCATAAACCTTGTTGCTCATCAGTCCTTGCTGGACATGAGCACGATTATTAAAGTTGTTAATGTGTCAGTGAGCTCTGGTTTGCTGACCCATACTAGGCATTTTGCATGCTACATCAAAGCAAGTCTGAAGTAATGTCGCACCCTGTCAGTGCCTGATGTTGGGCTCTGGAAGAGAGGTATGCTGTACAGGAAAGAGCTGAAAAGGCCTTTATCTTTTCAATACTACGACCCATCCGTAACTCCCTCAGAGAAAGGGAAATAAAAAAAGCACACTACCGAAAATGTGATGTTATGCTCATCCGTGCGATTGTATACTGTTTTCAGAAAATGCTTTCAGAAAACATATGTCATCCTTTGTAAGGATATCTTTGCGGAGATCGCACCTAAGTTGTTGGAAAGCTGAAGGATTGTGAGATCACAATTCCTGTTGGATATTTCCGTCTCGAATCAGGTGCTCAGGATGAGTTGTCCGTCCCATTTATTCTTGGATATCTGTGCGCTGATAAATGAGGGCAGTTCTTTATTTTTCAATCTTAATTTTCGGCAAGCCGCTACGCTCTTCCAATCACAATTTGAGATTTGAGTGGTGCTATCACCATCTCTTGTCAGAGGACTGCACAGTGTTGCTGCGCAAAAATGTTAAGATTATTTTCCTCAGGAACAGTATCCCATACAACATCAATAGGTGTTGAGTTTCCCCAGTCATTTGCGCTTTCAGTAAAGAAACGGTTTCGTTTGATAAAAAGAGAATAAAAAAAGATCAGAAAAAACCTTCTGCTGAATTGTCTTCACCTACTCTGATAAGATACTTCCATAAAAGGACTTTAATGATCAAATTTAGTTTACTGCCCCTAGAAAACTGGTCTGACCTGGATTGAGGAACCTGGATTGAGGAACTCGATTCCCTGGAAGCTTCGGCCATTGCTTCCTTCACTGAAGAAGCAGACGCTGTCTTGCCAAGGGAGAGCAGGCATACACCAATTTCAGCAGGAGGAGAATCATATCGCTTGCCAGCTGGAAAGTAATATAATTGACCATGAAAGGTGACGAGGTGGCTCAGTCGGTAGCATATATGGCTTGCGGTCTAGGGACTTGTGTTCCGGCGCGGGTTCGAATCCCACTTATCTCAAGTCTACACAATGGTGTGTGTTGTCATACCGTCCTCTCTAGTAGAGGCACAACACTTTGCACCTCATCACTTGGATATAAAAAGTGGAAGTCCCTTGTGTGAAAGAATCACAAACCCAGACACATGAAAAGATCCCGAATCGGCATTCCGTTATCGGAAAACTCAAGGTGCATAAACCGGTAAAGTGGTCCACCCCAAGTACACATACAACTGGCCAGTTTTACAGACCATCTAGTTGCATACGGGCTATCCAGCTATCTCGTCAGAAGGAAAAATGAAGACAAAATAAGATTAGGTGTGTTTACTACCCTCTTTGCCATTGCACCCTGATTCAGCACCTTGGATCCGATGGCAGCCGTATTTAAGCATATATATATATATATATATATATATATATATATAGTATAAATATATATATATATATATATATATATATATATATATATATATATAGTATATATATATATATATATATATATATATATATATATATATATATATATATATATAATTTTATTGAAACAAAGAAAGGGAAAACTTACCAGAAACAAATGATAAATAGTGAAACTTTGAGCAAAGAAAATGAGAAAAACGAAGCCGATGGAAACCCATTTCTGTTTTCAAAGTTTTCACTATATATATATATATATATATATATATATATATAATTTTTATTTATTTGTCATAATCATTATTGATATGTAGGGGGATGGAACCGCTCTTGGCCCTAATTGATCATTGAAGAAGTATGGAAGAAATGACAAATGGGACAAAATAGGTGTACCAGTAAATTCCAGTTGAATGCTCACAGACGCCATTTCCAAAAATGCCCGAAATGCCTGATTTGACCCTTATTTGACCTTGAAAGTGACCTTGAGAGGTGATTAGTGACCTTGAATTGCAGAAATGACATTTAGAATCACATTCTCTAACCCCGTAAACCCTTCCACATAGGATTCATTTCTTTGATCAACCTTTTCAATTTGTAACTGCAGTTGACCTTTAACCCGGATGGCGGCCATATTGGATTTCTCCAATATGGCGGCCCCAAGGGTTTTAGTCTTGGCGCCCATCAAAATCGAAAGAGTATGGTACAAGGGACCTATGAGCCAAATTTGGTGCTTTTGGAAGAATTTGAACCAAACAGCCATTTTGAGCCCCTAGGCCCCAACTACTGCCTATTCACGAATTTGAATGACCGACGAAATTCCGACACCAGCTTGAGATGAATTTGAACGCTCATTGCTGAAGTGCGTGCTCCTCTCTTTAAAAAAAAAAAAAGAAAAAAAAAATCTGAATGCTCCGATAGTGAATTTGAATGCTCGGTAGTGAATTCCAATGAACGGATTTTAAATTTGATTACTGATTCAGTGCTGCGAGCGTGGAATGCGTGAAATTGAATGCTCGGAATAGGAACTTGAAAGACAAAAGTATGAAATCGACCGGGAAAACCTATAGTAAGTTATGGGATAAAGTAGAATGAACATATTGAAAGTAATTTCAACACAACAATTTAGGAACACATTTTTCAATATATATAACATGTATCATATACACAAAGCAATAACACACAGTCTTAGGTAGACATGAATACTATGTTTGGCTTATACACGAACATATATAGGTTTTCCCATCCATTTTCTCACTTTTGTCATTCAATTTCAAAGATTTATCATTCAATTTCGTCCCGAGAAGCACGTGGAACGCAAATCCTAACTTAAATTCGTCAATAATATTTTTGTCATTGTAATTCGTTTTTCGTCAAACATTTTCGAAGACATAGCATTCAAAATCGTCAATTGTCATTCAAATTCATCCCTCCCGCTGACGGATCGCAGAATGTGAAGATCAAATTCGTTTTTGTTCACACAATTTCATAACTTTTTCATTCAAATTAGCCAGATGTTGTCGTATGCGAGACGGTACGTCTGTTTGTATCAGTGTGTACTCGGATTGCTTGTGTGTGTGTCTGTATCTGTGGTTCTGTGTGTGTGTGTGGGGGGGGGGGGGAGAACCTTGTGTGTATGTTAACTCCTGAATGTAAAATGTGAACGGTACAGAAAAAAAAATACATGAATGACTGGGAAATCACACCGGATAGAGATATGAGACGAATATGAATGAAAATTTAACGAAAATGATTGACAAAATACGAAATCGATCCTGCTGTTTTGAGTGCTGCGAGTGAGATTGACGAATTTGAATTGTAAATGACGAAAATGTATGCCAAATGACTAAATTGAATGGACTTTATTTGAAAATGAACGACGAAAGACGAATTTGAAAGTAAGATGGCCTATTCCCCACTTCCCCGCGACGAAATTGAAGTAAAAATTTGTGAAATTGAATGAAAAATGTTTGAAAATGAATGGGAAAACCTATACTAGTGGAAAAATTAAGTACTGGCAATCAGAAATAGATAATCAACTAGTCCAGCTGGCATCCTTTGACATCCTTGGACATCACGATTGTATATGCCCCAAGATGACAAAAGCGTATACGTTATATATATATATATATATATATATATATATATATATATATATATATATACAGTGCGAAAAGAAGAGCAATCGTGGACGTAGCTAGGGACAACGTGCGTGTTTACTGCCGAGCTTTCGGTCCCGTTAGGACCTTCATCAGGGCTGTAACGATACAAAAATGACTCACTCGTATGGCTACACTAATATATATATATATATATATATATGAGAAGAGTTTGTTTGCAAAAACCGATAAGTCCATTTTTTAAGATTTTGAAGTACGGTCTCTGTCATAAAGCACAAAATAATACCTTTTAAATGATATATTGGTCACTACCATAAAGGTACATTTTTGAAGTTATGGTCAAAAGAAGCAAACGTTTTCTTCTTATTCTCTTTATTTTTCTTGACCTTTAATGGCAAATATCTCCATTTGACAAATATGGACTTATCAGTTTTTGCAAACAAAGTCTTCATATATATATAATATATATATATATATATTATATCATAGATATATACAATATATGTTTACAGACATACATAGAATGTGTATGTGTGTTTGGATGCGTTTAGTTTTTATGTACATATATATACAAATACATGATCCACTGTACAAACGCACACACACAAGCATATCATCAGACAGACAGAAATTAATTGCACAAATGCAGTCGTTCTGATTTTCAGTTTTAGAAAACATTAAGGATATCCGATTCCAAAAAAACATTTGTAGTACTAGCAGTAATGATTTATCGAAAATTCATTTGCAGTCATGCAGATGGTGGAATTGCAGAATTTTGTATATTCGTATCGGTTAATATTATGAGTAACATACATAATCATGCAGTCATACTTCCATCAAAATGTAAAACTATGCAAGCATTATAAAACAAACATCTACAGAATGACACGTGAATCGCAAAATCAAAAAATTAATCAATTACATTTAAACAATACTTTAAAGCAACTTAAAGCAACTGCTATTAGCAAATTAAGCATGATTATCATTTCACAATCATACACACACACATACACACATATATATATATATATATATATATATATATATATATACATATCTTTATATATACAAAGTTATAAAGAAAAATGTATCAGTTTCTTCAGCTTGTCTCCCTCTAACAAATGAAATTTGTAAGATCGCAACTGCTGATCTGTAATTTAACAAACATGTCGGGATAAAGGAACCACGGGACTCGGACCTGTCATCTATATACTGCTTTCCGGGCAGCGAGCTAGTTCAACAACGTATGCAAATGAGATCGTTCTTTAGAAAAAAAAACAACAAACAAATACGCTTCCCATAACAATGACAGGTATAAGTTCAAAACATTCTCGGTGAAAAAATAGAGTGATTCATTAAAAAGCAGTGCATGTAAATGTGTGAGATAGCCCAAAACTTGAGACGTGAAGCAATAATAATAGTTACAACATTTGATATAATATATAGAATAATTACGTTTGGAATACAAAGACACAAGAAAGAGACAGATGACAAGATTCAAGACAATGTCTACAAAAGGGAAATAAGAAGGTAAGCAGAGGGATCAGACAGAGATCTGAAACATGATGCCCTGTTACTAAATGGTGACTTCTTGAATGCATTTTAAATGCATCTTGAATGCATCTTGAATGCATTCAGCTTCCACTTAAGATAGCGGTCTCCTTCATTTTATTGTTACTGATTTGATCAAAAGATAATCAACAACTTTCCATTTGCTCATGTATGACTATAATTTATGTATACGATATCTTGTGTCGAATTGGTGTATATAGGCATACATGATTATATATATATATATATATATATATATATATATATATATATATATCATTTACTGTGCAATATAATAAT
Source organism: Diadema setosum (assembly GCF_964275005.1). Classification (NCBI taxonomy): domain Eukaryota; kingdom Metazoa; phylum Echinodermata; class Echinoidea; order Diadematoida; family Diadematidae; genus Diadema; species Diadema setosum. Next base: position 23,481,156 of record NC_092685.1, read on the forward strand.
GATTAATTTTGAAGAATAGTTTGTTACGTTATTATTTACTCTGTGAAAATGCCGAAATCAAAGCAATCAAAACAAATCATTGTACTTTCAACGATACTGCTTTGCCATTCTAATGTTCAAATACGACTATTAAGCATTCCCTTCAAAGACGCAAACACAAGGCAATGAAACAAACCATGTTTGTGTGTGATGATTTTTTTTTCTTTATACAAAAGCTTACACTAATTAGCTAACTATATGCAGTTTACCCGTGATGCATTTCGAGCATTGATATACGCAATTCATTGCGGAAACGTGTTAAATCATAAAACAAAGTAACAATAAGGACTTCACCACAAGTCGTTCAGTCATTGTAATCAGTTGGCAAGCAATTTTGGTTTGATTCTCAACTTGACGATCTCTCGCTACATTTCTTAGATCAGGACTGAGTCAAAATTTCCATTACTTGATAATTTAGTTCCTCATATATATTGACAAAGTCTGCCATCATAATATGCAGCCTTCACCTTATTTAAATGTAACAAAAAGGGAAGAACATAGAGTCATAAAAACCCAATTGAGACGAAAACAGTGAATCCATCACGTTCGAATAACGCAACCTTCGACAATAAAGTTTCATCATTCCCCTTAAACCCAACAATGTCAGAGATGATTTCCTCCTCTTCTGTACACGGTACTGTATCGTGGGTCGAGGAATCAAATAGAGTCGCCTCCACTTCATCAGAACCACTTCAACAAGGCACTTTTACAAACCATACCCGACATTCACAGAAGTTTAGGACCCTGCTGAATTCCCCCTTTCACACTAAAGAGTTGATTTTATGGTAAGGTACTGGCAATAAGCCGTCGGACTTGCAGGAAGTACAAAATTAGTGAATGCAATATTAATCTCTTGTGTCTAAAGGTGAAAACTATGTTCTCACTCATACGCTAACGATCTGCAACCGTTGGATTAACACCAAGTAAATTATACCAAGTCATGTCATATGTCAAGAAGTTAATGCTTTTTTGTCACTTTAATCACGTTTAAGCAAACGGCAGCTATCAATGGTTAATGAACCGAGTTAGTTTATGAGGGATAGAAACGTCTGTGTGCGTGTGTGCGTATGTGCGTATGTGCGTGCATACTTGGGTGTTTGTAGGTATTCAAAGAATGACGGATTACATTTGTTTGCACGAGGACTATAGAAACAGTCCCTGCGAAGGAAAGCATTTCTGTGCGGGCACGATCGTACAAGAGCTGTTTCTGCCTGCCTGTCTGTCTGTATGTACATGTATGTATGTATGTGTGCACAGTCTAACGTATGCGTATTTATCCCAATGCTTGTGAATATGTGTTTATACTTAGTGATATATTTTTCGTCCTTGACTTGAGTAAGATCAGTGCTGCTGGCCTAAATAGCGTCGCGCGATGGCAACAAAAACATAGTGTTCTTGGCTTTCACTTCAGGTACTCATCATTCTCCCATTTAAAGTGAAGTAAGCTGTTATAATGGAGAATGAAATAATGCCCCTTAGTGTATTACCTCGTCAAGCATGAAACCAGATAGGAGGCTATAACAAACATTGCATTTTTGTTAGTTGTTGTTGAATCCTCGCCTTTGAGTTCTAGGAAAGGAAAGCAAAGAATAATATTGATGATAGTAATGTGCAGGTGCGTTTCCCCCTCGGTTGACACAGACCCTGCAGGAGATAGTGGATCTGATGGGTAATTCACCCCCACCTTATGAACTCGGACATTTTGTGTATACATCAATTCACTGATGCAAAATATCCAACGGCCCGGACTTAATCAAGTGGGCGGGGAACTCTGCTCATCCCCCTCCACTACCCCCTCCTCCTCCTCCCTTCCCCCTTCACCACTTTTCCTTCTGCCCCCATCTTTCTCCAGGAATTACCTCCTTCTTATTTCTTTTGCTTCAACAAATTTTACTGAACACACTTGGATCGGTGGATGCAGATTGTATTTTCTGTAATATGTTCTGACTATCAAATCACCCCCAACTTTGATGGAAGTGGAATGGAATTGTGGGACCACGGTGCAGAGGGCCGTACGTCAAAATGATCGATCAAGGGTCCGTCACCGGAAATGCCAATGACCTTGGCCATCCATCTTCATGCCCGCGTTAAATACCCTGGTCATTGTGGTATTTGAATCTCACAACGACAAAAAAAAAAAAAGAAAAGAAAAGAGACGAAGCATTGAAATTTATTCCACCGAGCTTTTGACTTGGTTTTGGGTTGTGTCTTTTTTTTTCCCCGGACAGAATGTTAAGTATTTCTTCCAGAGCATAAGTACGTGCGTCCTGTAAGGTATAGTGGCATCTATATTGTCATGAAGAAGTTTCACATTTGAAAGTATTCACATGTCTTAAGCATGGTGATACTATTAAAGCAGATTTTTTTTTTCCTTTGAAGGATTGAGCATGGAGTGTCGAACATTGGATCAAGGGTGGGGGTGGACGGTAGTGGAGTTCAGTTCAGTTTGATCCTATTTCAAAGGCATTTTCCACGAAAATCATCCCACGAATAAATGGTACATGTATTTCAAAATAAAAGTGCATATAATTATATCCACAGTGTGATAATCAAACAAATAAATTAATACAACGAACAAATATTAAATGCAAGAAAACCGAAGAAGTCAGCAGATACACTTATTTCCCGTTTGAGAGAGAAAGGGAAAATGCAGTAGTCTGTCATCTTAAGCAGATGCTTGATTGTGATTCAAGTTCGAGTTCATTTTATTCTTTTTTTTTTTCATCTCAACATAATATGTTACATATTGTCGAACTCGTGGGCCTTATTTGCCTAGTATCGAGCTCATGGGCTGTATGACTCATGGACCTTTTTTTTTTTTTTTTCCAGTGTCGAACTACTGGGCCGTATGAATCGTGGGTGCGGACTCGTAGGATCACCCCCCCCCCCCCATGCCTACAGCCTTGCTTATTAGTAACATGATGTTTCACAAATCTTCAGGCAAAAATACTACGACGGAGTTTGTATCGCTCCAACAAATACAGCTGGGAAGGATGCTCTATGAAGGCACGTGTATGAAAGTTGCTTCTGCGTGTGGTTTCATATTTTTCTGATTTCTTCTTTGAACAACAAACAAAAAGTCACGGCAGCAACGTTAATCACGAGGATGCAGTGTTAGTGTGAAGTATATCATCCTCCTACTACAGTCTCCTGGGCATTTGCTGGAGCGCATCGGGGTAAAGTTCGCTCCTTGTTGGGAGTCAGCCTTCTTTATAGAAGAACCATGTTTGGCACAACCTTCTGCCATGGACAATCACGTCTCTATAGTTACACGAAATCACCAGAGTTTTCATTCATTTTGTAGATGTCGTTGCTGTTATCTTAGGTGGAACCAAGTTTGCGACGTCGCCATAGTTATTTTTCTTACCTTAGAAGACGAAGGAGAAGTATACTCCTTACAAGCAGGCCTACGGAGGCCTAGTTCATTAACTTCTACACAATGTTATAGAAATATGATGCATTTCCTTTTCAACTCAGAGAAAGGTAACGAATTAGAATAAAAATGGTGCAGATAATTAAACGAGACGTAAATTACAAAGAGGTACACGGCATCTGTCGGCTGCTTCGGGATCGAAGCTATATAGCTACATAGGATTGTAAAGGACGGGACAAAATGACTGGTAAAAAAAGAAATCATGACTCCCTCCATGCTGATCATGAATAGACGGATATTTTTTTTTCTCGACAGGAGCTTATGGAACTGGGGCCAGATGTATACAGATACATCATATTGTATGTATGTATGCATGCAAGTGTGTACCAGTATGTATACTGTATGTATGTATGTATGTATGTATGTATGTATGTATGTATATGTATGTATGTTTGTTTGTTTATATGTATGTATGGATGTTAGTGTGTGTATGTATGTAGGCCTATGCTAAATATTCCTATGTATACACGTAATACTATGATGTATAGGCCTATGTTGAAGAGACAATTATCAGACAAGCTTTAAATTTCGCCAGAACCACGGGCCTCCATCTTGTTTCTCCCTGATTGTTTCTTCCTAGCCTCCTCGTCTGTGTGTTCTGATGCCAATCAGACGCCCGTCTGTAGCGTGACGAATGTTAAGCACTCTCGGCAAGTAATTCTCGTGCAAAAGAAAATGCTATCTTCGTGATCTCAGTCGGTAGTTCTGCACTTTCAGGTGAGTGACTTGCGGCTTGCACTTTGCGCCTGCGCACAAAGCGACTCGTCAGTATCTTTTAAAGGGTAATAACATAATATTCATTTCTTGAGTTGCAACGATGTTTTGCAATTTTCTGAGCTCACATGGAGATCACCTAATACTGATCGAACAGGAGAAAAGTGAAGGAAAAAGGAAAATATTATAAAGCATATATTATGACACATATTTACATACTTTTTTGGCCACATACGTGATGGTATAAAAGGGTACTGTAAATCTGCACAACACAACAGGCATTTGGATTGCGTTGGTCCTTGAATATCAGAGGTAGATATCAAAGTGGTAACAGTCAGAGTTAAAGATTCTTCCGAAACCGAACATAGATATCAGTCGAAGTATCTGATCTAATAGCTACTATCAATATTACTCGAGTTCATCTTTTACAGTCGTAAACTCCGTCGCTTTCATCTTCGATACATTAATCCATGCAAAGGTTGAGCTGTATTGGAAAGAGAGAACAAATTTCAGTCTGAGTATTGTATCTAAAGTGCCACCTATCAATTTACTCCAGCTCATCTCTGATATTTTAAGCGCAGGCATTTTTATCTTTGACACATATACCCCTGGCATGTACTTAACCTCTGATGTTTTAACCTCTTGCATCCTTACCCTTGCCTTTCTTACCCAGGGGCGGATCCAGGAATTCCGACGGGGGGGGGGGGGGGGGCTTACAAAATTAAAGAGAGACGGACGTCCCCTCCCCATATTTTCTTTTTATTTCTTTTTTTTTTAAATAAGGGGGTATCCGGTGCGCTCCCGCCTGGATCCGCCACTGTTACCTCTCACATTTTTACTTCTGATGTAATTACTAATGGCAGATTCCCGGTGCAGCATGCATGTTTACGACAATCTTTACGAGAATTGCGTTTACTAACAATTTTACACCGAAACACTCACTAAAACATTATGATGCATTACTACTAATGCGTTTATTGAAAGAGAGAGAGAGAGAGAGATAGGCATATGGAGTCTTGGCAAAGGCTAAGTTTTGATAAGTCAACGCCCCCCCCCCCCCTCATCCTTTTTGAAGTTCGGATCCCCAAAACCGATGTGACTGAAAATTGAGAAGGTTGTACAAAGGATTATGTTTGAGGGCAGAATGACGGGAAGGGACATGGTTCACGATGGGAGAGAAAAAGAGGGGAAAACAAGAAGACCGGGAAAAGGATTACGAGAGAGGATGTGGACGAACTGCCAAAGCACATAAAGTGGTGTGTGTGTGTGTGTGTGTGTGTGTGTGTGTGTGCGTGCGTAAGCGTGTTTCTTTCTTTTTTTCTTTTTGTTTTTTTGTTTGTTAGTATGAATCTACACGAAATTATTGTTGGTATTCGTTTAATTGTTAAAACGATGGTGATAGCCAACTAAACCGAAATAAAAAATCATTAGAAATGTGTGTGTGTGTGTGTGTGTGTGTGTGTGTGTGTGTGTGTGTGTGTGTGTGTGTGTGTGTGTGTGTGTGTGTGCGTGTGTGCGTGGGGGAAGGAGGGGGAGGGGTCTACACGGTGATAATTCAGCATAGTCTCCATGTACGAGTGTGCTGTGTAAAACGTTCTTTACGAAGCGCCAAAATGAACATGACTCGTGTGTTTTGAAAAGAAACCACAAGGTTTCTTTTCAAAAAAAGTATCAAAACTAATGTATGAGCAAACATGCAATATCCATGTACACAATGACATGTTGTATCTGACATGAGAATGGATAAGTCATCCAAGTGATAATTATTGTTCTTCCAAATGAGTTTGCAGGAGAAAGAAGCTTTTCTTTATTTTAGAATGTTAAGCATTTTCGAGGAAGGATAAGGGACATGTGTCTTGTTTTGTTTTGTTTTGTTATTTGTACCACTGACGAAAAACAACAAAATATGATGTTTTGGGTTGTTTCATTTGAGTTTGAAGACCTGTGTCTGCGTCATAAACAAGGGAACCCGAGCTGGAACCTTGGTTTAATATCCGCGACGTTGAGAAATAATGTCGCCAGAAATGGATATGATGGTGTTTGTGTATGGTGTTATGATAGTTTGAAATGTGTAGCGTCCACCCGACACCCCTATCTGCCAAAATAAAGAAGTCACACTAAAACAGAAAAGTGAGTTCAAAAGATCAAAGAGAGTGCCAACAGAAAAATGAAGCATAGTTTGAGATCTGTTATTGACCTTTGCAGTGCTTTGAAGAAAACAAAAATCTTTCTGTACCTTTTGAGAAAACAAAGACCAATAGTATACTTTTTTTTAAACTTGAAAGCACTTATGAGACCATAACATCATTTACTCTGAATACACTTCTTGTTAATAAAAAAGTAGGACAATGATTCAAATAGCAAAACATTTGCACTATCATCGTACTGAGCGCTACAACAGAATGTGAATTTCACAAGTTTTCTTTCAGTAATACTGTGCTCAACCATAATCTCATTAAAAAAGAGATTCTCTATACAGACACGCAAAATCTCAAAATAGAGAATAATTCAAGCAGACATACTTGATCGCATAAAAACAAACATAATACATACAAACACTTGTCTTATCTCTCACCCTCGTGCTGCATTAATATAGGTATACTGCTGTTATGAAAGTAAGAGCACGCTATTATGTCACGTGACATAGATAACAGAAATTGGTTCAGTTTCTCTCTCCCTCTCTCCCTCTCTCTCTCTCTCTCTCTACAGGCCACTAAATTGAATATGCAAAAACCCAACAGGCATTCATCTGAAATAATATCCTTCACTCATTTATTATTCAAAAGTCATTATGGGCACGATGTTGCAAGACAAAAGTCAGGAATGACATACGAGACGTTCTAATGTACCAAATGCCGGTATAAGACGTTGTAGATTCTCCAGTTGCTACTTTGTTTACGGATCCCTTCCTCCCGCCTCGGGCGGTAAAATATTACACGATATCTGTTGTGTGGCGGGAGAATGGTTGGCGAAAGGTCACGGGCGGACATGCGGATATCATATCATCCACTCGAGTCTTAAAAAAACAAAAATAGAGAGAGAGAGAGAAATAGACAATAGGTAAACCAGTTTGTAGGGTGTACACGTCCGGATTGACACATGAGGTCAGGTAACAAATGCCCATGTTTTTGTCTGTCTCTTCTAGTTGTTGTTGGTTTGTTGTTTTAATTTTACGAAGCTATTTTTCCTAGATCTGCTGGTAACATAAAGCAATTACAAAATGGTCTCTCATGGAAATTGTTGTTGAAGTTAAAAATTCCATCACTATATATGAAATATTTAGCAAATACTTTGATACTGCCTGCATTCTCATAGTACCATCACACACGTAGTATAAATAACATAACCTTGTTCTATAGTTGTAAAGTGTTTTCACTTATTTGTCGTAACGTGTTGACACTTTATCTCATGTCGATATCATACTGGAAAGAGGCAACTATCATGTTAACAGATCACTGTTTCGACTTAGATTTCAACTAGTTTCATATTTTACTAGGTCAAGAAAATTTTGGCTTGTGTGGTCAGTGATATTCTTTAGGTCTTCTTCTATGATGTTTTTTGGGATACGAAGAAACACACGATACGTGCATTAATAGTTTGGTTCATCCTAAATCCTTGCAACCTGGCACCGCCGTCGCCGATAGAGGGGGTTTTACCCCTTCAAATTGCAGGTTGCTCAATATTCTGCGCCAGTCTGCGTAAACAGCTTAAATGCAACTGCGGTCTATGTTCGAGTACTCGCACTCCGGCGGATGCCATTTGAATGTATACAGTGACGTAGAGAAGACAAAGTACTAGTACATTTACGTAACTTTGTCATTATCAGATGTTCGTTCGCACGTACGAGGATTTAGGCGAATGTTTTTATAATAATTTTGTGAAATGTATTCGATTGTTCATTGTCATTTGTATGTGCGGTTGAAATGGTGGTGGTGGGGGAGGGGAGGGGCCTCTCTGGGGCGTGTCAGCTAACATAACTGCCACGCAGTTCTGTACCATTATTTCAGATGTAAATGGCATCACCATCATGCTGCGTATAGGCCTAATATTTTACTTTTTCGATGTTATTCTTAATCATCGTTAGTCACCAAATCTGAATAGCGTTCTATCAGAGTCTTGTTGTTTAGGCCTTGTTCATAACAACTACAAAGAAACAACTCTCTATATGCAATTACGCTAAAATTGTATTAAGGTGGGAAAATAAACGTGGAAAATGGCAATCAATGTATACCCAGAAGATCATCAGATCTTCGGTATCACCGATGCATGTCTCCCTTTGATATGAAGGAATTAATACACTTAAGATATCTGTTGCGTTTAATTTTGATCTATTTTCATAATACGTCAAATGTATCCAAATAGAAGAAGACTTAGCAATGAAGTTCTCTTCCTGATTCTTTGCCATAGTGACAATAAATTTCGAGCCAGAAAGGTAACCCATTTTGATGTGTGTTTTTCTTTTGGTGCACTTTTGGACAAATGTAAGAAAAGGACCTCACACCTCAACAAACACATTTCTGTCATAACCTATTTGAGCAGTTTGCTCCAATACGTGGGACTTCACATAGACCAAGCACAGGAAAACTATAGAAGATAGCAATAAAGAAAAGAACATTATACAACCAATGTTGGAATCGTTTCAACTTATTTCCCACACCAACCCATCTCTGCCTACAATGGGAGAACGAAACCGTTGATATTGATGAATATGATTATTTTTATTTCGGAAGGGGGAAAAAGCAATGTTTGCTGTTCACAATAACTATTTCCACCTCTGTCCCCTTGCACCCCGACCCCGTTTCTTCTCTCTTAATTGAAAGTTAACTGAAAGTTATTCAAATTGGGCCAAGCATTCTGAAAGGTAAATTCCGGAACATTTAAAAAGATTAGCCTAAAAACTTTGAATAAAATTTCATGAGCAATAATTAATGAAAATCGGATGAAAATCGGATTAAGATAAGGAAAGTTTTGAAATTGTGAAGTTTCGGCATTTTTTTTTTTTTTGCAAACAGTTCTCGAACAGTTGATATGACTGTGCAAATGAGTTAGCTGATGATGTCTCACCTCACATTTTTTTATTCATCAAGTAAACAAAAAAAAAGACAAACATTCAGTTGTTCCGCCATAAAAGTGTATAAGGTAATATTGTTCCGGACTGAATAACTTCAAAATGATTTAAGTCAGATACAGTTTGAGACTTGGGCATAATTGCGTTTAAACATCCCCCGCCACCCCCCCCCCCCAAAAAAAAAAAAATGAAATCTTAAGACTTTGTGTACAAACTATATGGCAAGTCGTGAGGTAATAACATCATCAACTCACTCATTTGCATATATTCATTCCTGTTTAACAAGTGCTTTGTGGAACATAGCGAAACTTCACAACTCCATTATAACTTCTTTGATATTCACCCGATTTTGGTGAAAGCTTCACTGATATATACAATCTTATTCTTTCTTATCAGAATAACTTTTTACTGATTCAGAATTTTCTTTTCAATCTGGTTTTGTCTATGTAGCTGCCTTGAAAATGAATTATTTCATTACAGCAGCGTGAAAAACACAATTTTTCACTGCAAGCCTAGCCCCTTGACGTGTAGAGTGATTCGACATCTACCTAAGATAGCATGTGTCAGTCCATGATTGACGGGTTATCTACCTGAAATGCCATACGCTTGATACTCAAAGAGCGAAAAATGTCGTTCCGATGTCACTAAACAGGGTATTACATGATTCACGCTGAACAGCGACCGCACTGATTTGTGGTCTGTCTTTCATGATACTCTTTATAGCTCTTAAAGGGTGTTATCGTGATTACCATATTAATACACATATAGACATATACAGAATGCTAGTACTTACTTACTCCGATAGAGATGACCTCCATTCAACAATTAGTCTGGTCTGATTCCTCAAGACGGTATCCCCGTCGTATCAAATATATCATGATACCATTAATTCACAATTTCTTCAACATTCGAATGTTGAATCATGATAAGAATGTGTTAAACCAAATAATATGCTGGTTTTGATCCACTCTCATACATGCAATTACATTAAAAAACAGGTCCTAATTTGTCTAATTCTTTCGCAATCAGAAATTAACGTTGTTGCTATCAGCAAATGAATAATCTAGCCTCATAACTATTACACTGATATTCACAGCAATATTGATATCATCTTCAGTTTGTAACTTTATAAGTGTGATTTTGCTCTTCGTTAAAAACAGAATCATTACATTTGAGTTACGATCTCTGTGTACTTGTAGTAATCGGTGTCATCAGTTTTTCCTTCTATTTTCAGTCTTTCTCTAGTTCTGTTTTTCAGAATTTCGATTCTGATTTTCCTTATGTCTCTTAACCAGTTTATCTTCTCTCGATTTCCTTTCTCTGCGCTTTATTATTTTCCCTTTTTAATTTCGCCTTATTTTTTGGGACTTCTCTTTGACTTTTTTCTTTTTTTTTTTTGTTTCTCAGTCCATTTTCACAGATTCCAGTCTCCATTTACTTGAAGAAAGCAAAATCGTCTCGGGGACAATTATGGTTTCGGCAAAATTCGAAATTCCGCTGCGTCGGACAACCTCGAGGTGTGTAACTCCACGCTGAGACGAAATGACGTCATAAGCACTAGCTCAATATAAACTGAAAGCCGGTGTTCCTTATTAGAAAAAAAAAAAAAGTGGACGACTTGTTGCAGGGTCCCCCCCCCCTTCTCTCTCCATGCCTCCCTTTCTCTTTCCCTCGCTCTCTCCTCATATCTCTCCCTCTCTCTATAGATGTTTCACCCCTTTTGATCTCTCTCTCTCTCTCTCTCTCTCTTTGATTGAGGGATGAGATTGTTCCGCTCGGATACATTAATATTGCTGTCATAAAGCAGCGATACGAGCCCTGCCGCATCACTTCACTCAGCTAATAAAACCCAGAGTGATTCTCCGAAAAGAAAAATAACACAAAAAATAATAATAAAACAAACAAAGACAAATACCGACATGGCCCTTTGTCATCGGTGGTGCATGTTTTTCACCGAAGTCAATCAAGCCAGTAATTGCTAAATCTCCGCCACAAAGTCGTGAAAGTGATTGGTAGTGTGTGTGTGTGTGTGTGTGTGTGTGTGTGTGTGCGTGTGTGTGTGTATGTGTAATGTGTTATGGTGTGCATGTGTGTGTGGGAGAGAGAGAGCATTGTCTCTCTATACATCTGCGTTCCCCCCATGGAGTCGATTTTCCCATATCACAAAATCATCACAGCGTGTTGGGACTGAATATAAATACATATGGACATTGTAACCACCTCTATTCTTTTTTTTTTTTTTACTGATTTCCTTCTGTCAATCAGGTGATGACAGAGGTTGCTTCGAACAAAGTCTACGTCAGTAATAAATGTGGACACGAATCTGAGTTGATGCGTTCAGTCAGTCTGGTGGTCGTCGAAAGTCACAAGGTCCAGGAGGGTTCCGTGTTCTGCTTTTCAGGTGTGTATTTTATGTGTGTGTTCTCATATTTTTTTTTTCTTATGTCGATGAGTTTGCGACATAGTGAATTATGTGATAGTGACTGCGGGCGATCATTACTTTGTGTTCAGGTATCTGTAATGAAAACCTGCATTGCAAAATGAATAATGTGTATCGCTTCGGAATTTTGAGTCCCCATGCTACATGAAAAGGTGGTCTCGTTGATGCCAATCGTTGATTACAGCTCTTCATGAAGGGGGGGGGGGGAACCAACGATCATGTTATCACTCGTGTTGCTCTCAGGGCCTCTGACAAATCTTAAATACCTCTTAAAATGTGATTTTTTTTTTTTGGGGGGGGGGGTACTTCCCTCATTGTGTTTATGTTCAGCACGCGTATTGAATTATCAATTTTTGTAATTTTGATTTTCGTTTATAATTGATTAATCCATCCATACGATTTATGTATGCATACATCTTGTAGCTAGGCATAATCATATCTTATGCTGCTACGGTTTGCAGAAGAGTTCGTGTGTGTGTGTGTGTATGTGTGTGTGTGTGTGTGTGCGTTCGTGTTGGTGTGAATTTTCAGTCTACTGAATCCCATAGTATCTTTCTATAATCTTATATCAAAATTTCGACCCGACGTATTAGAACAGTCTTTAAACCAATCAAGGCACTTATCCTTTTTATCAAACTAGGTGTAATATTCACCCTCACCATAGTATACAGATAGAAATGTTTATTAATTTCATAGCAGTCATTGCAGCATTTAACTAACTTAATCTAATTTAATCAACTTAATCTTATTAGCAAGTTCGGAACAATCGCGTAAATACTGACCGTAATGCTAACAGGTAACCGGCAGATCGAGAATTAACAGTGCGAATGCGCTAGTGCTCTCTTGCAATACATCAAACTTCACTTCTCAAGTGTAGAGATTAATGCGAGTTAATACAAGTTCCCCGAAAGCAATTAACTAAAGAATAAAATTGAACTCAATCATTGCCGGACTGTTTAAAAAGAAAATGACAAAACCTTATGGGGGAATATTTTCTGACTGCGTAAACGTGCAAACAAGCACAGTTGTATAGTGGTCACCAGTTTTTTGTGTGGTGGTACTACGCACAGGGACAAAACCTCATTGTCAGCGCCAACCGAGTCCGGTGATTGGTCGGTCCGGGAGCTGGAATACCGGAACGTTTACTCTTCCGGTGACCCACTTGAGTTTGCCAAAGTCGTCAACTTTAGCAGCAGTGTGTCTCTTTGTTGCCTCGTCCTCCGTCAGTGTTAATCAAACACTAGCAGGTGACCAGCGTAATACTGAAACCAATATTTGAACGCGTCACATGACTCTGATAACTGAAATGGAGTGATTCATGACGTCACACTTCATTCTTTTTTAAGCTAATAACGAAACGAGGGTGGGGACAGTCGATTATCATACTTATTTAGTGTGTATGTATGTGTGTGCATGCATTGTTTTCGGGTCTCTGTCTGTTATTGTTGTTGTTTCTTTGAATATGTGCGATGTGACTAACGTATGTACACCAGCTACTAATGATATTCTTTGTGACAATGTTCTATGCACACTTTGTATTTCGTATATAATCATCAAATTAGTATCAGGCAGCTTATCTGATTGTATTATTTCATAGGCAATTTGGCAATAATGGTTGATTTTTTTTCCATCAAATTTCACCAACAGGAAAACAAAGTTGTATAATACTATGTGGCTCATACATGCAGAGCCGGTCATGAATATCTTGTTACTACCTTATCTGAATGGGAAGACTGCATTGATATAAATCGTCCAAATTTCAGTAGTACAATCTTAAAACTTGTACCTATATTTATGTAATATAATTCTGTAAAAGATTGAGCAAAGAATTGCTAACTCAATTTTCACTTATAAATCATATTCATTTCTTGTAAGTTTCCCTTTGATTGCGTTTATAGTTATGAAAAGACAAATTCTTTGACCTTTAAGTATTTTCATTTTCTGCACTCTTGTACGAACTTGGTTTGATATTGTACGTAAATAACTGCTTTGAATGAATAGGAAATACAAATGATAATATAATAAAATATATTAAAATATAATATAATATAATATAAAATAATATAATATGATATAATATAATATAATATAATATGATATAATACAATATGGTATTATATATATATATATATATATATATATATATATATATATGGTACAATTCATATATAAAGATATGTAAATATGTAATTGTACAGGAACTCCCTTAACAATCACGAATATTGACTGGAGTAGAGTCGGCGGCAAAATTCTCTGAATGATGACTACCCCAAAACAAATGATCGAGGGAGGGGAGGACAACTCAATCCCAATAACTTAAGTCGTTGCGGTCGGTTCCTTTCACAAACAAAACCAACCCGTTGTGAGATGTTCTCTTGGGTGCGAATTGGGTCTGGAGGGACCAGGTTTTTTTTTACGCCTGTGTCATTTGTTTGAGCTTTGTCTCACCATTCGAGGCGGTTGAAAAATCCACAAAGAATGTGCAAACAATCAACTCACACAGTTTTATAGCTGGTTGCTGGTCGCCAGAAAATCGGGTTATGTTAATAAAGTAACTCTTTCGTTCGTGTGTGTGTGTGTGTGTGTGTGTGTGTGTGTGTGTGTTATGTGTGTGTGGTCGTGGGTGTTTTTAAAGTGTGCTTGAGTTTTTAAGTCTTATGTTGATTCCCTAGCTATCTTTGCAAATTTTATGTGACTGCCCTCTTTTGCAATATTTCGTCTTCTCTTTGTCTTCACTAGGAGAGGGGAAGGGGATTAAACTCCTACTTCCATGCTTTTCTTTCTATCATTACATCTTACGACATCTGGAGCGAAAGAATCGGCATGGTCACGTATCAGTCAAGAAGGCCTTCTGAGTAGTTGTGTAACGGACCGGAATTCTCACCGCAATTTATAGCAAGGGGATTAGGAAGGAGTCTACATTACGCTCGATGGTAATTCTACATTGTATGCTCCAGCGCTTAACTCGTATCACCAAGGCAACCGTAACAGTGTCACAGTTTGAATATCGCAACATACCCCCTCTGTTCCCGTCTTTCCCATCCCCCTTCCCACGCGTTAAGTGTGAGCTCCACTTTGGATGTCCGTAGGAGTATCCAAAAGTTGGTGACACCGTGCAAGGTTGGATCTTTACAAAACTCGGTAGCCCTAATCTCACCTTTTGCCGTCTCCCCTTAACCTTCTCCTTTTTTTGGCACAGTTTCTAATTGCCGTGGACTGGAGATTTCTACGTCAGTCAGATCTTATCTCAATTCTGTGTGATTTGCCATCTTGATCTCGGATTTCGTGTACCCGTGCACTTCTTTCTCATCAGTCGTCCACCCTCCTCTTTTGAAAGGCAGAACAACCCGTCGAGCTTGAACTGTGAGTTCTCGTGCGGTTGTGTAACATAGACAAGGTAAGAATGGTTTTATTGCAACATGGTGACACATACTTCATGAATGTCTTGAAAAGAAAAAAAATGTATATCATGATTCGGTCCAACTCCTCTTACGATGTCGACTAAGATAAGATAACGCTGGCAGAACTCATTCAAGAAATAGAAATACCATCCGCAATATTGCAGTGCATTTTGGCTGTGTTTAATCAGCTGTAGTGATGTCGAAATGGCGCCAGAAGCAGTCGTGAAGTTACAGGTGACAAAATGAATTTAGTTTTATTGGCAACATGGCATGATTGCCTGCTCTTGTTGCCGCAGAGTGTACCATCAAGCAAGCATAATTACGAGCGCTGAACCATATCACTATACAATTAAATACAAATGTTTGAAGTATACCCTGCAAGTTTGCATTTTCATTTATTTCGTAAATCATGGTTTCAGGCATAAAATGACGTGCGGGAATGATTCCTACGCTATTTTTCCCCAAGCATCGGCAATTCTCTGTTGAATTATTCAGCAAGACGTTGCTCCTCCTGTAGAGATGCTCCTATCTCCATCAGAAAAGGGATTTGGGTCGTCATGCACGCAATTATGTTTCTGAAAACCTATGTTTTGGGGGGACATGTTTACAGTATTAACTACCAGGTTCCTTTCCTGATTTGTCACTTAGATATGTATAACATCAGTTATTATTTTTTTTTATTATTTTAGCCTTATCGGAGAAAAATACTGACACAACAAAGCAATGCCGGAATTATTGAGTTTTATAGAATTGCCGGGATTAAGTCAGGGACAATAAATTTTGTTAATTGAATTTTATCACACGTCATTTATGTTTTTGTAAAGTAATTCAAGCGACAGTATCCTTCCGTGAAAGCATTGTATCTAATCAAATGATATGAATTTGATGTGGATTTTATCGATATAACTTCATAATCCATCTTCTATTTTTGTACTTTTCGAAGCATGAAAATATATAAAAGAAGATATATTTGTTTGTTATTACTTTTTAAAATTTATCTCTCAGGTAGGCCCACAAGGATATCTACCTTGTTGTTCAGCACAAACACACAAAAATGTCTTCACTTCCAATCCTTGTGTCTGCCGCCATTTTGGTTGCCACGGTAACGCATTTCGTCAGTGCAACCTTCGACCCGGCCACAGCCATCGATTGTTACGTTCACACGGGAATGAAGCACATGGCCGAGAAGGAGGGATGTGAACCAAAGGTCGTCACTGTCAGAGGTTGCTGGGGAAGGTGCGACAGTTTCCAGGTGAGTACAGAGTTCGAAAGAACCTACAGTTTTTACAAGCATCTTTGCTTTTATGTAGGCCCCATCATATTTCTGACATTTATTTGTGATATCCTCAGATGAAAATGACCATTTATATTTGTGTGTAATGTTTGTTTGTCTTTTTTTTTTTCTTCAAACATAAGATACGGTTGTATATGTTTTGTACTTTTGTTTTATTGTCAATCATTTTGTAATCCCATCACTGAGAAATGGAAATATGAAATAAACTTGAAACTTGAAAGGTCGAAAGGCCGGGAGGTCAGGTTCGAGAAAGTTTCCAAAGATGCAGCCATGTAACGCCTTACCATTGATTCCGACTCATCCTAAAATGATAGGTGGAGATCTCCTCACCACCCCACCCCCCCCCCGCCCCGATAATCGTTACATTTATTAAGAAACATGGACCCATATCACAAAATATGCGGGCCCTTCAGTTGAGAATATACTTCAAAACTATGTAATGGAATTACAACTGTGTGTGCGTGTGTGCGTGTGTGTGTATGTCGAAGTGTGTGTGTGTGTGTGTGTGTGTGTGTGACATCCAGTATAGCTTGTGTAACTTAGTGTATAACTGTACAAAGGTTTTCCATGAATGTACGCTAATATGTACTAATTGGCTACAACAAAATTGTATATAAGCTGTTTATACATGACTTATTGACGTTATTAATACGAATTGATTATTACCATGATCATTAAAAGCGTTATCAGCATCGATATTTTCATTATTAAACTTATCAGTATCATTACCAGTGCAGTTAGGATAACGTGAGTGATTTTCGCTCTTTGTTTTTTGTTCGCGTGATTTGTTCGAAGACCATGAACTGATTATTCTCGATAAACTATCTGGGTAATCTAGTTGAGATACGGAGAGGGCTGCCATTCAATCTATTATTCTCTGCTGGATCGGGATCGATGGTATCGACGGCTCAGAGGCCAAACTGTTGTAGGGGCTTTTAACAGCCTCCACATAGCTTTGCCGATCAAATGTCAAAAGCCCGCCAGCGCTCTGCACAATCAATATTCCCGTCCGCAAAATGAGACAGAACATCGCAAGAAGCTCTGCGATGTCTGTCTTCGTTTCTGACGTCATACAAAAAGAAAAAAAAATTCCACAATTCCGAAAAAATTGCGATGGAGAGCTCTATAGGCCTCTAGCACCTCTTATCATTTCCACCTGATGCCCGATATATACCAAAAATAATAACAAGCACCTGCACTCGAATGAATGTATCGATTTCAAATGTAGACAAACATCTGTTACATCATGTGACAAAAATTATCAGAAAGTATGATACATTTTTTTTAATCTGCACAGATTCATGAGTTGTGTGATAAGGCTTTAGACAAGATCCACGGTGAACTCTCCAGACATCATACGTATAGTGCTCTACAATCAGCCCACACGGCACATGCGCACAAGACAGTGGTATTGGGGCGCACATTTACGCACCTGAAAGAGTCGTTTTTAAAGATATTCAATCTTCTTGGTCGTTTTACATCGAGGCGCAGAACGAAAATGCATGCGCCCGTGAATTCCCAGAAACGGTGTTTTATGTTCGATGTTGTGTCTTTTATTTTCCTCTAAAGAATAGACTATTCATTGTTAGTGTGTGCCTTTCCTTTTCGTAAGGAGAGAAAGAATTCCCTTATATTTGAGTGTTTTGTGTTTCATAATGTTTCAATTGTAAAATTGTCAAACGCCACTTTGAATAATTACTAACTTCAGGTGCATAATTCACTTAAAGTTGGATAAAAATATCCCCCTCCCCCTCCACCCACCTAAAAAAAAAAATAAAAAAATAAAAAATCTGTTAGCGAAAATGTAAATTTTTGAAAGTTAAAAGGTTATTAAAGGAAAGTCAACAATAAAAAATCACAACTACTATTTTGATGTACCAGCCATTAAGCTTGCTGCTGGTGACGTTCTTTATGAGCTGCTTCAATGCACAATGTGCTCGGACAAGGAATAATGTATGAGGGACATTACCATAAGTCTTCTTCTTCTTTGTTAAAGACACATATTACTGATTAATGCTTGATTGCGTTGTTTCCACATTCTGATCCTGAGTGTTCTTTTGGAAGTATACAGCAGATACTTCATGATAGTGTTGTTGTCCATTACGAACATAGCAGTGTGACATTCACAACCTTAGTGGAATATCTATCTATAGACGCCATCCGTTTATTGAATTTACTGGAATAAAGTCGTTAAGAAAATAAACCTAAAAGGGAGAATAATGAGCATTAGTATATCTTAGCTATAAGGGTAAAAAAAATCCTCCACGAAAGCCTGTTAGGTCTGCGTGGCAACCGGATGTTTTACAATACGATAATGGATACTTGTATTCATGATAGAAAGCATCGAATGATTGCCAAAGCGCGAAAAATGACCGAACTCGTCAAATTATTCAGCGAGTCTCATAAATGGCAGTACTCAGTACTGTTGTTCAGCCTCCAACTTACTCATAGTCCTCCAACTTTATCACATTCGGGCCTTCCGCTGTACTGTTAGGCATTCGAGGGGAAAAGACATACAGTTTGTTCTTAGATTTTGGTCATTCTTCATAGTTTAATTTGGTGTCACTCCGAAATCAGGCTTCCCCTATTTAAGATGTTGAAAATAATGATGATAATGCTTTTGATAGCATAGTATAGATATGACGATAACGATAACGATGATGAAATACTTATACTATACTATTAATGATAATGATGATAATGCTTTTGGTAGTAATTAGAGTATGTGACCGTGCATCATAACACCAACAAAAAGTTCAACGCCCTTACATTACGTGAGGACTTAAAATAGGTGAAATTGGTCAACCTCGTTAGTGTGGAGTCTTTCATTTTTTCTGAAAGAGCAATTCTTCTTTTTCAATATTCGATAGTTTGGGATCATAAAACGAAGGGATAATTGTGTTTTTAGCAGTTTTCGAGAACAATTTTTTTTTTTTTTTGGGGGGGGGGTAAAATAGTGTGATTAGGTCAGTCTTAGAAGCCCCTTAAAACATTTCTTTAAAAACCTTTACATACTCTTCACTTTGAACTCAAATTACTGTCGACAAGATAATGCTACTGCTCTTAAAGTTAATATTAGACATGGATAGTATAGAATGTGTTAGTAAAGCATACTCACTTTCAGCTTAACGTAATAATTCCTTCCCGTTTTGTTGCTATGGAGTTTTACATCCTGCTTATGTTCTATTCATTGCACAGAGAACGGCATGGTAAGAGGAAGCGCTTGAATAGACCTTATACTTCAGAGCCTCTTTTCTCAGTACATGTACACACTTTTCCAGAGTGTGTGCTTTCTTTCAAATATTTGGATAGGTTAGGAGAGTCCGTTTAAATTTAGTTATACATCACTTAAAAGCTGAAAGTCTGCTCTTTTGAATTTGCTTTTAACTGAAAATCCATGACTGTCGATTTTGTTGTTGTTGTTGTTTTTTTTTTGCAATGCAGGGTCATATTTGATAAAAGCAACAATAGTGATGATAAAAAGGATGGTGTTAACAATAACGAAGCTGCTTACACAAAGGGAATCTTGACGTAAGCAAAATCGCCATCACAGCAAAATGTAAACTAGGTGGATAGCGTTAAATGGTAAAGATGAAGAACTGTCATTTTGTGATTGATCACTTCAGTTTTTCTTCGATTTTGGTTTAGATCTTCTGAGTAGCTTGGACTTAGGCTATAATTATATAGAATTGGCGACGCAAGAAAAGGGATTGAAAGAGGTCTTGTCACCTCAGGATAACATTCCATTAGATGGGTAACATTTGTGTCTGTATTCGTGTGTTACACAAATTATTGTTGTAGATAATACGCTTATACAAGTTAATTTGAAGCTGCTAAACTTTCACTTCTTTTCTTTGTGTTCTTTGATTATAGCGATAAGCTGAAATTATCGGAAATTTAGATTTTAGCCTTCATCCATTGTTATCACGTTTTCCTTACACTCATCAACGGTAATAGATTTCATCTTACATTTACGAATGTGGGTCAAGAATGAAGCATAAAAACAAACGTCAGAACAGATACCTCACTATGTGGTATAAGGAGATACACCTTTGCGGTGTCAAATACAAAAATATGATTTGAGAATGATAATGTTCTGAATATGATGTAAAGGAAAGTATTAAGGTCTCTCCGAGAATATGGCAAGAAGATACACCTTTGCAGTGTCAAAAACAAGAATATAATTTGAGAAATAACAATGTTCTGAATAATGATCATTATGATGTACAGGAAAGTATACAGGGTAATCTTATGTCTCTCTGAGAGAGAGAGAGAGAGCGAACAAGAGAGAGAAAAAGTTTGGACTGTTGTTGTTGTTGTTGTTGTTGTTGTTGTTGTTTTGTCGCTATTGATGGCCTGTATTATGCGTCAACCTTTACCAGAATCATGTTTATAATCATAGAGTTTCATGCCTTGATCTCCGTTCTCACTTCTTTCCGGCAGATCCCATCTCTTCTCTCACAACTCCTGGACGTCAACCACCCGATGTGTGCTCCGGCCAGCTACAAAAACGTGACCATCACGCTGCCCAACTGCCTACCCGGAGTGGACAGTACGTACAGCTACGTAGAGGCGACGACGTGTGAGTGTCGCAGGATCAGGACCGCTCGGACTCATTACGCCTTCAGACCTGACTACTACCTTCCTTGAGACATCACTGCATCGAATTGGATTTCATTCATTTTTTTTTTTGTCTTTTGTATGGAAAACATTCCATATTCCCTAAGCATAGGCACAACTGGCACGATCATCAACTTTGATCGTCTGCATGGAGGTTGATACTTTCAGTCGTTGAATTCTTAAATATATTCATGTTCAACAAGTGTTTGTTGGTGTGTGTGTGTGTTTTATTTTTGTTTTTGTTTTTTTTTTTCATTCCACAGCGATTGTGTGCAATGGTTTATGAAAAAAAAAAATTCTGAGAAGGATGTCAAAAGTGACGTTAGAGGTCGCCTTTTTTCTCTCCTTCCTCTTTCCTGCTTTGTTGTTGTTGTTTTTATAATTCATTCATTCCTTTAAAGCCTGCCACGCACTGTTTACATCGACTTTGAAATGTCATCCAATTCACCAACATTTGTCGTTATAAATGATAACAGAAAGACAAAGATAACAAGGGTTATGGTGCTCAATTGTAAGTTACATTCGTCAATAAATCCTGTTCAGAACTGAATCTTCACCTCCAGAACAAAGAGTATAAGTCACACCTTTATTACCGGTTGATCTAACAGAAACGCGACAGCCTTTACATTACTGAAGAATATTAATGCTCTTGTCTATTTCAAATAAAATCCAGTGAGATAACGGGTGGTCAAACATTGATAAGAGCACAAATACTATACAATGTCTTTGTGTGTTTGTTGTAGGTATGGCTGTTCGTAATGTTTTATGATTTCTTCTAGTACAGTATAAACGTACACTCATGAAAATATGGTGTAAATTAAATCGACGCATTGATGTCCAAAAATTTGCATTTGATGTGAATATCGAATTTTTGCGCAACTTGTCACTTGTCTTCAGGAGAACTTGATGCATGACAGCACTTTACCAGTCATGTCTAATTGCACTTGTCAACAAACGTTGTGCCTTGTAATGCAAACATGAAGCTGTGGGGGAAAATTAGAAGAATAATTTCGCCGATGGGGTATAACCCTTTGCTTACAAGAAAAAGATGTGTTGCGTTATGTTCAATTCCATGGGGATAACAGCTTCTCGGAGGCGAGGGATCAGAACAGAAATGCCGTGAGGGAAGAATTTAGATCATTCAATGTTATTTATTCTCAGTATACGTTGTAAAGGTGAGTAGAAGATGATGAGACAACTCAAGACACTTCATTGATCTTTCGCCCATACTCCCCTCTCCTTACCCTATCTCCTCCCTGCCCTCCCCCCCCCTCTCTCTCTCTCTTACCTCTTTCATTTACTCTATTGCCTTTTGTTAGAACATATTGCGGTGCCTTGCACTTTTCTGTTTGATGAATATTGATAGCATTATACTTACGATCCTCAAGACACATCGTCGCTGCAATGGGGTGACAAGAACTTGTATATCAAATTTTGGTGAAAATCACCTTATTTGGGGAGGGAGATTGATAGTCAGATAATCAGTTAAGTGATGTCCTGTCCAAATCCTTGCTGTCCTCCCCAAAAAAGAATGAAGCCACCACAGCATGTCCATAAGGAAAAAGCAATCCAATTCTGTATAATGCTTTGGCTGCACTGTTTGTTTGTTTCTTCCGCTCTCCTGAACATTTGACATTTTTCAGATGCATACTTTTTGTCGCCCCAACAGCCGTATGTCTTCTTTTACATACATATAATATTGTGCGGACAAACAACCTCAGCAAGAGGACTTCATGAACAACATTTAATCTGGTCTGTCTCGCCACTATTTACGGACTTGGTGTTATTTGAATTTCGTGTGTACTCAGCCATCTAGTATGATTTGATGCCAGTTCGTAATTGGTGCATTGACCCGCTGGTCATTGGAGAATTAGTTATTTTTAGCGGAAAGGTAGAAGAAACTGCACGTAGACTGGGAGTTCGTCGCACCCACTGCAAATAGTAACTAGAGTCAAATGAGATTTGAAGAAAAAAAAAGCTGGAATAAGTGGGTCTTCTCAGAACAAGGTATTGAAAATGTGTCACACACACACACACACACACACACACACACAGAAATATAGGACGCTCTTTTATGTCTAGATCGTGCTGTTAACAAGTTCGTGTATATTCTTAGTATTGATAACATGCATTCAGAAAGATTTTTATTTTACTAATATTTTTAAGTTCTGAAATGGCGTCACTTCGTTTGTAATTGCTGCCTGTTATGTAACGCATATCATCTAATGACATGACAACAATGCAAATCTTCTTCGTACTAATGTTACAAATGTGCATTTTGGGTTGACTATTATAATGCGTATCACTTTTGTAAAGTTTCACACGTAAATCTTCAAATGTTACGTATTGAAATATTTCATGACCTTGCCATTGTGATAGTATGGACAATGTAGAAGGAAGACGCCAGTTGATATAGACTGTAAAGTGGGATACAATCACAATGAGGACGTGCTTTCAAACGACATGTTTTGGGTGCTCAATGAATGTTATTCCTATATATCTTTTTGTTTCAAGTATACTAGAACAGACAGCCGCACAAAACTTCCAAAGATTTTGCTTACGTCTTATTTCCGTGGAGATGCCAGTGATGACAAAGTTGAACAATTACCTGAACCACATCCCATAGGTGAAGGTCCTGACAATCCGTTGGTTCCTCCGCCGAACTGAACGCTCAAACACGGCCGAGCCGTGAAGGATGAACGAATTACCACACATCGATGGAGACGTAATGTACGAGTTCAAATCGACAACCGAAACAAAACGTCATTTAGATGGGCATGCTAGCTATTGAATTTAATGTCATTTACAAAGAGCCTTGACCACTGTACGACCAGCTAGTAATTTACACTGAAATGATTGTAATCCCCAATTTCTCGGAGACAAAAAAAAAAATGAAATAAAGTGATCGTGATGGTGAATGTCAGCTTTGGACATAGTTCCGGTATTAAATAGTACTCAACGCGGGTTGCATGCCCGATTCATTTTATTGAAATTAAATCAGACTGCGACTGGCTGACGAATTGCTAGATTAATCAATCTGACTGAGTCCCAGCCCTGGCTGAGTTGCTATTTCTGTCGCTTGCTCAACTAGGACATGGGTGATGTAAATTGTTCAATTCATTGATTGAGGATATCAACTTGTATTTAACAGAAATGTTTAAAATAAATGTTTTGTCAGGAGAAACTAATTGAAAGTACAAGAATATGCAGTATTAATGATTCTGTGATATTCGGATACAAAATTTCTTTTTTGAGACTTAGGAGTGAAACTGTCGGTTCATAAAATGAATTGGCAAGTAATCGAGTGTGCTGACTGTTGTGTTTGTCCTTCTTGAAATAAATCTATTTATTGAGAGCTATGTGTCCATGTTTCTACAATTGGCTTTGTTTGAAAGAATATCTTTCAGCTGTGCCATTTTAATTTTGATTCTATTTTGACCATTGACTGATTCATGTATAATTTTACACGTAAACATATTAACCTTTTTGTAACTGATGAGCACTTGCATGAGGTCACCTTTTAAAATGCGCGTTTCAAAACATGCTTTCCTGAGAATTATGAAATGTCAATTTTACATTCTCATGACGATTTCTTATACGTCCCATAGGGCATAAAAAGGAGCGGAAATCATGGCTCAACAAGGTGCAGAGGTGATAAACACCACACCCCAGTCATGTCTCCCATCCATCACATGACGGTGAATGTCACCACCACCACCACCAAAAAAAAAAAAAAAAAAAACCTACATAATCCTGAACACGATATACCCACTCAAAACGGTTGTTTTTTGCAGATGTCATCCATAAACTGCTACCACCTCCACGTAATTTTTCCTTATACCTCTCCCCCACCTCCCCCCCCCCCCATAATTCCCGGTGAAAAGTGCATGGTGGCATATTCATCAGGTGCTCCCACATAATCCCTGGAGCCCCGGTCCAAAACATCGGAGACATGATATCGACTAAAGGGATATTAGAACAAATTCATCTATGCTCCGTCTCAAGAGATGGTTGTAATATGTGCGTCAGTGAAAGGATCGAGATCGCCGCTTCCCCTCATCGATCACCGCTGATACCCTATACATGCTAATTATCACGGACACTTAAAACGACGACCGACGAAAAAAAAAAAAGAAAAGAAAAGAAAGAAGAAGGAACAAGAGCAAAGAGCAATCATTGATCTCAACGTCTTGCGGTACACTTGGTTCCCACATGCTGACATAGGCCTTGTTTGCTTTAAAAACGAACTCTCGAAATTTCTATATAAACATTAGACCTAAACTAGTACATGACGTGAGATGTTTTATATCATTGTGATATAAAACATTACGTTGATAGTATATATATATATAATATATATTAATTTATTAATTTATTTATAAAGATAGAGAAAGAGACATGATTACACAAAATTAATAAAAATGATTTACATTTATCATGTTATAGGCCCTATAGTTATCTACACAGCACCTGATACATTGATATTGTATATACCATACAATATATATCTCATAATATATAAACACTCTAGAATATGAAAGATGAATCAACATTTTAAGTGTCGTCACTCCTCCAACCTTTTGTTAAATGTTAGATTTAACACTCAAAATGTTGAGCCACCATTTCAGAAATATTTAATCCAACATTTTGAGTGTTAAATTTTACATATTATACAACAAAGTTTGGCGAACTAAAAAACATGTTAAATGTGGATTTAATATTGTGCTTTTTTAGAGTGTATATGCGTGTTTGTGTGTGTGTGTGTGTGTGAGGTGGAAAGAGGGTGTGTGTGGGGTGTGTCTGTGTGTGTGTGTGTGTGTGTGTGTGTGTGTGTGTGTGTGTGTGTGTGTATGTATGTATGTGTAGGATGTTAAGGACACACGGGAGTTTCCTTACAATCATTGTTTATTAGATGAGCCTCATTGCATAAACTGCATTCGATGGACAGTACCATGTGCACGTTCACCTTTTTACCTCTGTCTTTCTTTTTTTCAATTCTACATGAGGGATACCTTGTAAGGATGTTAACTCACAATTTTGGATGCAATACCCGAAGTGGCCTTGTTTGCTGCTTCGGCGGATTTGCTCTCCTCTCTAAGGCCTAATTTCTCGCTAATTGCAATTACTTCCCTGATCCGTCAAGTCGCTTCACTACGCTGCAGAATGTTTGTCAAAAAAGTTAAAGTTTGAACGCTTCACCTCGCTCTCTTTCCCTATAACTGCATTGCTATCTTCCGATGCCCATCCTCCTTCCAACCCCCACCCCCCCCCCCTCACACACACACACAAGATTATGTCGGTCATTTTATTGTAGACATGTCAGGGGCTGGAGTGGGTTTCAACGGCCGACCTTGTTTTCCGTATACTTGAAGGCGATATATAGCCAGTCACTCCGACAAGTTGTGAGAGGTCTGTTAGTAATCCCGAAATCTCCTTCTACTTCGGGGAAGTAAGTGTGCGTAGGCGTTTTAGAAGTGTCTGAAGTTGCGAGCTCGGATGCGTGCGCATTACTTTCGTAAACCGAGGAAAGGAAGATACCGGCCGTCATCCAAGAGCGACATCAAAGAGAAAAAAAAAAGCAGAGTCGAGAACTGAACTAATGTTTTTACTGTTGGAGGGAGATACAAGATAGTGATTAGGATGGTTTTAGGATTTGGAGCGGTAGCGATTTCCCTTTGTTTTACATTCCTTTATGAAATATATCCCAGCAGGGAAGTGGAATCATCGGAGACTACACTGCATAGCAACTCACCACCAAACATGAAGAAAATCAACACAGTAACGAACACCGCACTTTTCAAGAATTTCCAATTCATGCACATTTCAAAGAAAAGTGAAAACAAACTATAATAGGAGAAACTCGGTACTTTATAAACATATAATGTATTCATGTTTCTTTCTTTCTTTCCTCTGTTTGGCAGTTTGATATCATCTCCTTTGACGATAAATTTTCTCATCTTAAAGTGTTATTGCATCTCGGTTTGTCACTTCCTCTTTGAACTCACACCAATACCAAGAACGATGTTTAATTTCGATGACATTGGCAGCGGTCTCTATCCATCATGTCTTAATGCGCATGCGTAGTCAAGAGACTACAAACTTCAAGGAAACCTGGACAGAGAGCCGACTAATTGATATTTAGGTATCTAGCCACTCTAGGGTTGCCTGATGGCTAATTTAATCGAACCACTGCTGATGCGAGAAGCTTTCCACCGTCTCAGACGTTAATCCGAAAGTACCAAGGTAACAGAGACTGCTGTACAGAGAAAAGGTATGCAAGAAAGAAGAAAAGAAATATCGAGATAAGATCAAAACCAATAGACTCGTCATCAGCAGTGCGCTTAAAGCAAAGGGCGAATGGAGTTCTCTTCTTATCGTCCAAACATCTTCGCTGCCACTACCGTTGTTCAAGGATGCTCCTAATCTTTACTTTGCGGTATAATGGTGAGCGTTAAATCCGGAGCATGCCAGCCCTAAAGTAGCCGCTCCTCGTCGAAAAACCACCAGGAGTCGAATGACGATCCACTGCGTATCCGCGGTTATACATACATCCATTCCTGACACATAACAGAATTAAAACAACAAAGCAAATAAAAAACCACGGAGAAAATCCGTTATTGTAAAGTAAATACCTCTGGATATATTACAGCCCTCGATCTTCGCAGATCCTCAAATATTTGTTCCCATCTTATCTGTTATTGACACTGTGAGTATCAAAATTGTTTTTATCCATTATAACAGATCAGACGTCTTTCAACAGAAAGCAAAGAGAGATCTTCCTTGAATTACCTTCTTTGACATTATTAAAGATAATAGGGAGAATTTCAAGGACTTTGTTCAATTTTGCAATTGAAATGATAATCTTTGTGGCATTATGATACATGTTTGTCTATTTACAAAACGTTGAATGGGTTAATTTAGTGTTGAACACATTGTGTCTTCCTCTAGTGACACATTGTCAATAAAAAAAAATTGCACCCAATACAGTTTACAGCTGACTTAATCGTTAATCGCAAACAATATCAAAGTATACTTAAATGTCAAGAAAATGCAAGTGTTAGAGCAACTGTGACTCAATTGCAGTTCCTGAGACGTACTTTGGAGATGTTATTTGTCTTTGGAATAAAGACAAAAACAAACAAACAAACAAACAGGATATCAAAATGTAGCTTTAAATTAAACAAGACGGCTATTTTTACCTGTTCGAAAGAGAAAAATGTGCAAAATCATCGTAACTTTTGTGGACAATCGACCCCAACCGAAGGAGCTGCGTTGTAATATATGGCTGACCGTGTGATTACCATTAGATATGGCTCCATTAAGACGTGTGGTATGTCTTAATTTAAGTCGGTTTCATTGTGGTGGGTTATTTTTCCCCTTTCAATCGAGTAGGGGCTAGTCTGGTCATATATTTGCCTACTGATGACGTAAGATACAATTTACCCTCGTTCTGCCCTTTGGTACACATCGTTATTACACGTTGCCACAGTGAACCCGTTTCTAGTACCCTGTAGGCTGATGCCATATGTAAAGAAGTAATGTAATAAAATGCCAAAGTTCTTGCTTTTTGTCTTTGCTTTCAGTTTGCTCTATCATCCATAATCACTCGTGATATTTCAGACTATCACAAACCATTCTCCCTCAACCTTTGCTTAAAATCTGGTTGATTTGTTGGTAAATTTATGGGAGGGAATTGTTTCAGGGTTCTTTTTTTTTTTCCTGATTAAGGTAAAAGCTCTTTCTTCGGATTGATCTAGAGATCGAGATTCATTATGCCTTCTTTTAGTCTGGCCAAAAATGTACATGCTTGTGAGAACGTCAGTTGAACAACGTGCTAGACATGAACGTCTGGTATTCTTAAACTATCACCTCACTTGCTTTTGGATCACTTGGGCAACTCTGCCGACACTACTTTATAGATCATTTTGCTTGAGTGAGCAATTAATAGATGCTATTACAAGTACTTTCTCACAGTCCATCCCCTCCCTTTGTGTTTCTTTTTTTTTTTCTTTTTTTTTAAGTCAATCTGCCTCAGTTTCGTTAGTTCAGTACGCACTGTAATTAGTTATTATTCATGAGGGGACTGCATTTCCAACAGCTTTTCTTTCATAAAGTAAAGCCTGTATTTCCCTACACAATATTTTCCCTTACTATTGAAAAAATAAGCCTCAATTATTCCGTGCAACTACCTCTTTATGCACATGTTACGCTGCAAAATGTTTTGTTGGAATTGAAATAAATGAAATGAAACGCCTGAAATCAAACCAAAAAAAAAACTATTCGAAAAAAAAACCAACAACAACAAGGACATATTTATGCAGGGACAGTTGAAAACAGACAATCGACCTCAGTAACAAGATACAATTAGGATGACCGAAATTGTAATTCCATTTTCGAAACACAACTGATAATATAGTTCCTACTCCTAGGAAATAATCATATCCATGATGATAGTTCTATTCTTCTTCTTCTTCTTCTTTTTTCAACTTTGCCTGTGCATATGCTTATGATTGCAACACGTACTGGACATTCACTAATAGAATGTCAAAGTAGTTCTCTTGAATCAACAACTGTTTCTCCAAAAAGTAAATCATTTTGATGTAGGTAGGGATTAAACAGCTCTAGAGTTTATACCAGTTAGCCTATTTCTGAGTGAATGAATTAATGAAGTATAAACAGTAAATCAACTCCGGTTTACTCTTTTTTTTTTATTATTTCATCGATAAACAAAGAACGTGGTATTTTACCAAGTTTGGCGATTCGGATTCATAACTGACACCATGTAGATTTCCAGCAAAACTGACTTAAATTCTCTCGTACAGAAGAGTGATTCATATACACACACTTCAAGATAGTCGGAAAGAGAAGAAGAGGAAGAGAGGATGAACTGATTGAATATACGTCGATGTACCAAAATAGTGAATCGCCTTTGGCAAACTCGAACGAAGTACGCGGTGATAGGGCGTGCCGAATCTCTATGCCGCTAAAAGAATACGTAATATTGATGCGGCATAGTGGCTGAAAAACGCCCATTCCGGTGACGGAGGAGTGACGTCATCAGCAGGACCCCTTGTGCTCGAATGACGTATTGTTTAGCATTGCATTCGTCTCCTGTACTCTCGCCGACTTCTGAAAATTTGGAAGGTTGCAGCATCTTTGCTCTTGTGAGTCTTTGTGCATGTTTTTTCTTGGTAACTATCCTTCCATTCATAGTTCAACAAAATAGTTTTGACAACACTTTAATGCAGGCTAATAATCAAATAAACACACCCATATTTTACATCGTTACTCATACAAGTACTGTACGAACGCAATAATTGTTTAGGACAATGTATACTGATGAAAAAAAGTAAATAACAATTATTTGTCGTGTGATTATAACTACTCTTGTCAACATTTCATGATAAGGCCTTGCACAGTCTATTCCAACGCCTCCTTTCCCTACATTAATTTCCTGTCACATGTCAACGAGGTTTTTTTTTTTCACTCCCCCTCCATTCCTGAAGTTTTAAACTTCAATACATGTCCTCCCTCTTTACCCCCCCCCCCCCTTTTCTCTCCGGCTCCCCTTTCTTTTTGATGTCTCTTTTCTATCTCTCTCCCGTCTCCTTCCGTTTTTCCTTATGCCACTTCCCATGCTCTCCCTCCCCCTTTCTCGCTGCCTCCTTCCCTGCAATGTCTTTCCCCCTTCACATTGGACAGGCTCTAGCGGTCTCGTGTCAGAGTTAATCCTCTGATTATATAGATACAACGGGTAATCGGTAATCCCAGATCTTATCCACTCTGTCAATATCACAAACGACGATCTTTTCCCTTCAGGTCAGAAGAACCCTCCTGGGAGAAGAAGGGGAAAACTGACATCTCAGTTTGACGAAGAAACAGCAGAATCTACACCATACGCAACGAGAAGTCAGTTTGACCTACTTTAAATGAATGTATAAATCAAACGGTGTAAGTTCTGATTCATCCAGGTAACGTTCAATAAAGGTACAAAATAGCCACTAAAACAATACGAGCAGGTGAAGCGTCCAGGATCGGAAGTGAAACCGTTCTCGGAATTAAAACAGTAAGTCCAGATGAATGGTTTTAATTTTGTACCTTTATTCAAATGAATGTATATTAACTTGTCCTATACGACGAAAATAATAATATACAAAATAGTGAATGGTCACTTGTGCAATGGTACAAGATATTTCATGGATGCTGCCAAAACGTGTTGCATTGTACAAGTAAAGACCAATATACTCCACCGTTTTACACAACGCCTCGGATGTCAACGAAAATGCCTGAATGTAGTACAGAAAATTATGCCAACCAGTTCTGTGAAACCCGAATGTTTAAAGTGTATTATGGTAAAGTCGTACGAGAAAGCGATTGGCTGAATTTGTTGACAGCAACTATGTGATTAAGCACGAGCTGGTAACTGACTGAATGCGATATTGTACAAAACTACGAGTTGATTAAGGGAGTATCTTGGTAGTATTTATGTAAAGCCGTGACGTCAAAGTGCAAAATTTCAATCTCAACACTGACAGCGTGCCATAGTATTTTTTTAAGAGAATGTCACGTGATGAGCATTCGAACAGTCGGATAGCAAGAATCTGTGTATAGGTGATATATAAAAAGAAAAAAAAGGCTAACTGAGCTTCCGGCGCCACGTTATGCACAAACATCTGCGCACACATACTTACGCCCACATACAAAATAATGACCGCAAATTTCATCTCTGTTCGCACTGATCTCGTTTCCATTTCTAGCTGTCCTCACAGCAATCTTTCTCTCTCTCTTTCTCTCTCTCTCTCTCTCCCTCTCCTCTTCGTAAACTTATTCTTGCTTTCATACCCTGTTTGTTTATTTATTTTTCGTTTGTGTCTTGTGTCTCTATCTCTGCCTGTTTCCGTTCTATCCCTGCCCCTCTCCTCCCCCCTCTTTCTCTTTACCTTTCCCTTTATCCTTGTGTCCTTGTGAGTTTGTGGATCGTCATCTCATTCGAGTTGATCAAGGTGATGTTTTTTTCCAAATTGAAAACTGACACGAAATAAAAACGTACGGCAGTCGATGTCACGCAGAGATCGGACACTTTCGACATGGCCAATAAATAAATTTATATGAAATTTGACTTTGTGGTTGCAGTGTGACGTAGACATGACCAACTGGCCGAATTAAGGCGGCAGAAAAAGACGCCGCCGCGGGGTGAAAAAGAAGGGAACACCATATCATATTTTTTGGATGCTCCATAAGTCAGGGAATCAGATTTGAAGTTTGAGTTTGTACTTCGGTGTGTCCGGTGTGTCTGAGCTCACGTACCTGTCTCGTATCCTGTTTGTTTATTAGTCTCGTTTCTGCTGGATTTATGCACTTCATTCAGTTTTATCAACCCCCTTAATATGTATTTATGAATATAAATGTTTGATCTGGTCAATTGATTGAGCAGTATGTACTGGGTTTTGTGACCACGTATTTTTCCCTTCTTGTAAGTACATTGGAACTGGTGGGATCCACAATCTACAGGTTTCGCTTTTTAGTGGACCCCCCCCCCCATCTCCATTCTCCAATTATTTATCACCCAAACGTCTCACATGTGTTTCCAGAGGCCTATTGTATGTTTACATATATACATAATTATATATATATGTGTATATATATATATATATATATATATGTATATATATATATATATATATATATATATATATATATATGTCGACCCTGAAGAAAACGTATAAATATATTCGTCGAAAATTTGGTCTGAATAAATAGCACTGTTGGATTTTATTACTACTCTACTTCGTCATCTTCATATATCTATACACTGTAAGATATATATATATATATATATATATGTATATATATGCATACTGTATATACATAGGGCCTATATATATATATGTATGTGTGTGTGTATGTGTTTGTGTGCGTGAGTATGTGTGTTCGAGCATGTGTGTGTTCGTTAACCATCATCATTTGTGACATTGCAATTACACTAACCGTTACCGTCACACGTCTAAGCATCTCGAAACTTTCCTCCTCTGTCAACTTACGACAAAATAAACGTAGGAAAAGAAATCTTACAGTCAGAGATCTTTATTTATGCTTCCTGCATACTTTCTTTTTCTTGTCTTAATATAACTCGAACAACAACGTCTTTACCAAACATAATTAAAATCATGACAAATAACTCACATTGACAGAACATGAATATCCCCTGTTTTTCGTAAAATAAGTCGAGAATTTGGCTTACTAGACTCTTTCAGGCAGTGTTTTGTGAGTATAATATACAAACTGCTTAAACGGACAATTTTTACTTTTGACATACCTGACGTCATCGTTGAGTACCTATTTCTTCTTCATCACAACACATCTACTAGGTCAGCTTAAATTTCAACGATGTCAATACTAAAGAAAAACAAAATTAAGCGCAACGGACTGGATTATTGGAAATGAACTTGTATTGAATTTTGTGTATCGGTCATTTCTCGAAATTAAACGAATTTCCCATTACTCGAGAAGTATGAACAATGCGCTATAAGTAATATACCTTAGGCGACTGATCTGAAATTTTTGCTCCACCCCCCCCCCCCCCCCATCGTTTCACCCTTTTTGGAGGGTGACATTTTGAAGAACCTCCTTCCCATTGGGAAATGACGTAAGAGGTATACCACTTAGGCGACGACACCTTGTAAAAGCCATCGTTGCCATAGCATTGGATAGTGTTGCTTTATTGGTTCAGGCTGACTCTTCGATACTATGCTTTCTCACATTTCTGCACGTGCATACCACTGTAAGGCAAATCACCACCAACTCCTTACACCTTTATCTTTGCAGTGGAGCTCGGATATTGCATTAACCCTTTGTGTGTTTTTAGTGACTATTGGCACAGAAAATTCCATAGCGTTGTACAGACTGTCCAAAGTCCCTGACAAAGAAAAGGTTAAACAAAAATCCCATGCCAATTGAAAGTTATTCTGAAAGCAAGAGGTACATTTTATTTTACAAGCACATCTGTGAAAATTTGATCAAAATCGGATTAAAGATAAGAAATTTATGAAGTTTAAAAATTTGCTCTTTTTTTTTGTTGAAAAACAGATTTCGAACAGATATGAATAACCTGAGAACGAATTAGCTGATTATACAGTATCATCACCTCACAATTGTACACCGATTATATAAAAATATAGAATGACGAAAATTCAATTTTTCTTTTCTCAAAGAATAAAACATAATGCTATTCCTGGATAAATAAATTTAAAGTAATGGTCAGTCAGATGTAATATTCCAATTCCTGATTATTTTTTTAAGTGACTTTCAGCATTAAAATTGCTGAAATGCCCACAATTTACATAAAAGAAAAATGTATGTATACAAATATTAGCATTCAAGACTGGGAAATATTGCGTTTAAACAAAAATATTGGAATGAGAGGTGATGGCATAATCAAAATGCCATGTGCATATTAATATTGACTCTTCAAGAACTGATTTGTAAAAATCAGTGAAACTTCACAATTGAATTTTCATAACTTTCCCAAATTGTATGGAAAGCGATTTTGATCATATCTTCACTGTTGTGTTTGGAACATTTTACTATTTCTTATCAGACTAACTTCTAATCGGTCGGAAATTCCCCTTTAAAGTTCCCTCTAGTTCTCTGATCGCCTAGCAGAGAACTCCCTCAAAAAGTAATGACTTCGGCTACTATGCTAATATTCGATATGTGATTTTTACATTCAGATTCATCTTTTCTTTGCTCGCTGAATGGAAGGCGTGGCCCTACGAAACTTAGCTCATATCTAAACGAACTTTCAACTCTGTGCAACATTGGAAAACAGGGGGGAAATGGTTTTCTCTCGTCACGGTGACAGAATCATATCACATACTGACTCGATATGAGGTTTCATTTGAAGACGATGCACAGCGACCGATAAGGTACACTTTATATCTCAAAAAGTAATTTTATTTTTCCTTTATATAACACACAGGGATTAATTGCCGCCAAAGGCAAGCACATACAGCAATTACCTTAACTACTTCCGTGGGATTTCTACTCAAATTGTGCAATTTTTTCTAGGAAAAACAAACAATCAAACAACAACAATAACCCAACAACAGCAATCTTACGACACTACAAGAGGGAAAAATATATATATATCTTAAACATATGTAGCAAATCTCGGTCTTTCTAGTCTTCGCTATCCAATTAGTTTTCTGACGGTTTATTTAAACATAAACTTTAATATACAAATCCACAAAATTTAGTACTTTTTTTGAAAGAGGCGGTTTTCAACTCGTGATATCCCCATGTACAATGATGTCGAATCTGGTGTTTTCTTACATAAACGTGTTGCATTGTAGATAAAGCACAGGACACACCAAAAATGTGAGAATGCGATGTACTGTTTACAAGTTTTAACGAGTAGAAGACAAAGAGGAGAGTAATAAATTATAAGGATAGACAGATAGGTAAAAGGGTAGACGGATGGACAGACAAAACGATAGAAGATGAATAGATAGATAAATAGATGGATGGATAGAAGAATGGATGGATAAGTAAATTAGGGTCGGAATGGGGGCGATTAGACATTGATAGAGGGGCAGGTATAGAAATTGAAAGGAAAAGGGGAGAAAAATTCATGAAACAAAGGCAAAAACTTAGAAGGATATTTCTTTTCTTCTCACATAAGCAGTTTAAATAGAATAACACGCTTCTCGCTTTGAGAGGGTCCTGTACTGAGGAATGTCATTGTTTTTTGTGTTCAATAAATATTTCTGGCGAAGCTTACAATTTCAGCTGCCTACTTAATAAGACAACATAATTTTGGCATTTACAAACCCAAGGCTTATTACGTCATTACAGTCATGCACACATTACGAATAAATATGAATTGAAGGTTGATTTTTTTTTTCTTGACAACACATACTAATGATCTAAGAATTAAACGAAAAACTAAACAGAATGGAGAAAGATAGGTTCGCGGAATAGAAGGGGTCGCGGATGAAAGGGTAACATTGAGCAAGCTACTTGTGACGTCAGTCTCCTATAACACAGAGCGAGCACTCGCACGACGCCGCCGATTTGAATGTGTCCGTGTATTCGAAGCCATCTTCACACTGTAACCGAATTTTAATCTGCAGGAAAGATGAAAAAATGAGAGAAAACATAAATGCAAATAGACAAACATCTATATGCCATGAGACTGGATGTTAATCAAAGAGAAAAAAGGAATAAATATTGCATTGCTCATTGAAAACATCGATTCGATTCGCGTTTGAATGTAAGATATATGGCGCTACAACTTTCTGCAGTGTGTTGAAGAACTGCCATGTGTTAATCACCCCTCATATGGCAGTCGGGAAAAAAAGAAGAAGAGTGGAGAATGAGGAGCAGTGAAGGCTGATGAGAATTTTTGCTGGAGTAAACTGGTAACTATGGCAACGCGGCATGTGATGGCGCTGGATCACTTGGATATCGGCGATGACTTTATTTTCACGTCGTGCCGTTGTTTCCTCGATCATTTTCTGCTAAGTGCTGGAGTCATTCCTTTACCAGGCAAAACATTGCCTACCTTGAAAAAAAAGAGTAATTATATGCACTGCTTCTCTTTATCTCCATAATTCTCGCATTCTTCTACTTCTTCCGCGTTTTCTTACTGAAATCTTCAAAGGGTTTTTAAGGCAAATCAAGAACTTCCAAACAAAACAACAACAACAACAAATTTAAACGACAATAATGAGTTGTATAGTCGTATAGTTGTATAGTTGTATTATATAATCTGGCAAGGATGATAATAATTATAAAATTTTCCCTGGACACCGATATATTTAAGTGGTAGGTATAGGTAGGTATATTATGTTGTTTTTTTATTGCTGCTGTATACTAGAAATACTAGAAATCCTCTTGCTGTATCTGTTAAAAACACACAGATATGAATATGAAGTGTATGGTTGCCTCTTCAGTTTAGAGGGAGACAAAGAAAACATATTTTGTGCTCCAAACCATCCTCGTTCACCTTGAACAAGGAACAGATGCCGCTTCTCTCCGCTAATTAGTTTCACAGAAACGTTTGCATCTTTCTTGACAAAAAATATATAAAACACAACAATGACAACAATGAACCTACTGCTACCAATCTCACAGCTTCTCTTATAAGATTCTCGAAACTGATGGTTCATGTCGGATAAGTATGGTCTTCATTGCGGAAGAGCCGTCTTTTCACACGCTCTATATAGATTGCGTGTTAAATCAGCAAGGCAGGAAAGCCGATGCCTTTAACGAGGCGTTTTTATTGTGCGTGATAATGATCCTGTTCTTGATTTACTCTTCATCCGTTCCTCACGAGAACTTTGTCTCATTTCATCGAATTGGTTTTCTTCGCCTTTTCTCCCCCTCCCCCACCCCTTTCTCAACCCAGTTTCGTTCAAATTGGTCGTCTATCTATCTCTCTTTCCAGTCCTTCTGCTGTCGAATATCCCTTCCACTTTTTGTATAATTTCTGGGTGTCACGCAATCGCCTGTACGTGCTTTAATAACGCTGGTTTTGTAGTTCATGTTTTACATTTTCCTTGAATTTTCGTGTTTCGTCCTGAAATTTTTGATGTTAGTGCTTACAATATCATTGGCGAATAAAATGTTAAAGGAAAAAGGCTACGCGGTTATGTTTATTGTACATGCTAATTCTTTAGTTTCTTTAGTTACTTCTCGCTTTCAAGATAGCTCTGGTATAGTCCCCTGGATGAGTGTTCTTTTAGACAGGGAAAACATGTCTTGATGATTGTCTAATAAGGGTAGCGGTAAGTACAATATACGATCAGGGACTCACAAATTGGATATAATAATGTAAAAACCCTGGAGCATCTAGGAAGATGGAGTGACATCGAGGATTTGGTGGTTTGGGGGTGGGGGCTAGAGTAATCTAGCAAAAATGAAATTTGCCTGATGTGTGCGTGTGTGTGTGTGTTTGTGAGGGTGTGTGTGTGTGTGTGTGTGTGTGTGTGTGTGTGTGTGACTTACATCATGCGTGCTGGCGATGGAGCAGCATGAGCCGTGCGTGGTGAATATCTGCCTTCCGCCGCTGCTCTGTATTGTCGCCCAGTCCGACGGGTACGAGTACGATTGGCAAAAGCCTCTACAAGCGTTCATCTGGACTTTCGTCTCCCTGCACGTCGGAATCCGCACCCTCTTCGTATATCCTGAGAGAGATGAAAAGGGGGTCGATGTCAGACCATTAGAAGTAATAATGTCGAGACCAATTCTTACCTCCAGTTCATCTCACACTCATTCCGGGGCATGACATTTATACACAAAGGAGTTGGATTTTTGTTTCTTTTTAAACGACACTTGTAGTAACGTATCAAGTTAATCAATTCAGAAAAGCCTCTGGAGAAAATAAATCAAACTACAAGTATCTGTAATTCTTCTCATATAAGATTCTACGGAAAACCTTCAAAGAGCGATCATGATCACGTGATAGTGACGTCTCCTGCGTAGGAATCAAAACAAACAAACAAACAAACACCAAGTTTGTTTGAACTACGTTTGTTTCTGAAGATTTGCAAGAGTATAATCATTTTCAGTGCCACGACTAGATAATCTTACAATACTTACCATTATATTTAATGGAAAGACAACCCCCCAATCTCTCATTACATGACAAAATCAAAGGTAAAATGCGCAAGTATACCACACCCTTTATACATAATGAGAGATACACCTCTTTTATCAAGGACCAGTCATACACTTTGTTAAAATACACAAAATCAATGCCAATTTAATATCCTTTGTTTATACGACGCTCATCTTTTGATAAGATTTGTTTGTGCGTTTACGGTGACGTAAGTTGGATTATGCTGGCTATTGTCACTTATTGCAGTTATCTTGCCACATTCCTATCATAACATACACGACTCTTTGCAAATTATACCCAAACAAGCCATGGGCAATTGTCGCAGACAAATTTCCTGATGTGAGATTTGCTCAGCCCCCCCCCCCCCCCCGCCGCCGAAAAGAAAAGAAAAGAAA
The DNA here is from genome assembly GCF_964275005.1 of Diadema setosum. Lineage (NCBI taxonomy): Eukaryota > Metazoa > Echinodermata > Echinoidea > Diadematoida > Diadematidae > Diadema > Diadema setosum. The sequence goes on from NC_092685.1 coordinate 23,520,180, forward strand.
AGAAAAGAAATGCACGTTGATGTGCACAGGTGGTGGCATTGGAATTTAATCAGCTCTGTCGAAGCACAATTTCTTGACCTCGTTGATATTAATAAAATAATTGCATCAGTCTCATACGCAGAATTTAACACTTGCCTTATCACAATAATCAAGGAGACAAAGAACACAAACAAAAAAATCTGAAAGGATCTGATATAATACATCTGAAGGACACGTCGATTCCATACATTTTATGATTTTTTTTTCTTCTACTTTTTGATTTCTCTTCGTGATTTGCTTCTGTTCTGAGTTGATGACCTTTGATGAAAACAAAACATTGGAAATGGGGAGTTTTGTAACACTGTTTATGCAAAATGTCATGCAACGAAATTATGATCAACTTTGACATTTATTCAGATCTCTTCGTCAATCTCGCATTGTCTTTCTCATTCTCTAAGAGAATTGTAGAGGTCAAAATGTTTATAAGTCAAAGAAATTAAGACATAACCTTTAGTGATCTTCTGATGAAGTTAAGATCAATTTTATTTTACTTTTTTGCCTCATTATTTGTTTTTAACTACAGGGTGTGTTTTTTTTATGAGGGGACTGCAGACTAAAAACTATGCTTTGTAGCAGTCCCCTCCATTCAGTGCCATTTCCCACCATTTTTTTTTTCTGCACTTGTCTAGAAATTACAAAATTTTATCATTGTTCATAGTTTCTTTTTTATTGCATTGTTGCATCGTTAGTATGTAATTGTGTTTTCAAATGTTGTACTCATGTGTTGGCAATGAAATAAAACGAAACGAATGTGAATAAAATTTCACATTTCAATGGGAGGGGATGGATCGACTTCTTACATAGTAAAGTTTACCCCCCCCCCAAAAAAAAAAAAAAAAAAATCATTCCGTGGTAAGATAGAACATCGATGAAACCGTGTCTACAGGTTCAAGGAAAATGCAATTTTCTTTTTCGACGATGACTATAATAAGCTCGTCATACACTAATATTAGGGGGCTGCGACCTTGTGCGCCAGTCAGCAAAGGGATTGATGGCGGAACAAGGGATTGCATCGGTGGGAGTTAAGAACTCTCTCCCTCTCCCGCTTCCCTCCGAGAGAGAAAGAGGGGGAGCGAGGAGATAAATATGTCGAAGATGAGAAAAATCTGGCTGCCTGTCTCTTTACATGGCTCACCGGAGGAATGAAAGTAATCGTCCAAATATCATCAGGGATGCTAAATCGATATTTCTTTGAATGAAAGTGCTCCAGCTCGGCCGACAACAGGTCAATGCGCACCACATCTTCTTTTCTTTTCTGTCTTTCGATCTTTGACGTGCTGCCTCCCTCACGACGAGCTAATATTTAATTCTTCATATCTTCGGCGGCGTGGTTAAATGAACTCCTCAGCTCCATAATAAGTTCTCCGTGGTGGCAATCCGGCGGGCGAGCGGGCGGTCACCACGGGCGATCTCCCTTTAGTTTCGGCAATATCCGCTCGCATCAATAGCTTTAAACTCCCTATTCCTGTCAGCGCGTTCATCACGTGCTACGTTCACACCGATAAAGTTAACTGCATGAAAAAAGGAAGGGTATTGTAAAATCTGAACTCGGTCTAACGGACAAGAAAACTAACGCCACTCTCCCACCTTACTTCAAAAGGAATTTGAGGAGAGCGGCGAGACGAAAGCTCAAGAACCGGGATGACATTTTACTCAGAAGTGTGCTCCCGATCTTCATAAGACTCTTTACTGTTGTTGCCAATCACAATACCAGCGAATATTATGCCAACAAGTAGAAAAATTCAGAAAGTTAACTTAATGTTGTTGCTACTGTTCTTATGCTAGCAGTTGTATAATTATTACTGTTAATTTTTCTTATCATTTCGATCACCTTTCCGGATTTTAAGCTCGATGTTCCGAGAAACGAATGATATTCTGAAATAAATCTGAGTTTCGAGCAGAAGGAAGGTTCTGGAACCAAGACTATAAAACTGGCGACAACCGCAGTCGACAGAGGATCACGTCATGCGCAAACAAGTCGGAGACATTCTGGCAAAATGGTAACAGGGGATGACAACAGACGACTCACCATCGAAAACAGATGATGCCATGCTCATTCGAGGCACTTGTGGTTGGCTGTTCGTCTCCTGTTTCGTTTCTTCTTTTTTTTTTCGTTGTTGTTGATGTGTGTGTGTTTGTTTAGTTGCTGCTTCTTCCATCCGTCCCCCTTTTCTCATTTATTAGAATTGGAGGGGAAGAGAGAGCCTGAAGATATTATTATATTATCAACTGATCATGGAAGCAACAAAAACGCGGAAACATCGCGTTGCACCAGAATGTACACTTTCTACACCTGCAAATAAACCAATATAGACGGCAAAGTCAACAGTACTATTCAATAAACTGGAGTTCTGTTTATTTCCTCTGATACTTTTTCCCCTTTGTTCCTGTGAACAGATGAGGTCAGTGACGTCAAAACGCATCCAATTTACAAGTAGAAGAAACGGCGTTTAATGAAAACAGCACATAAACCACATGAGGAACCGCGCGAACTTTCAACTTCAGTAGCACTTTTTTTCGCACCTCATGAAAAAATGCAGACACAAAGGATAATCACTGGTCGGTGTTTGCAAGGGGGAGCCAACGCTATATCAGTTTCCCAGTGTCAGTTAAATCACAATACGAAATGAACATGAGAACCATGGATAAAAAAAGAGACAAAGTTACCAAAAGAAACAGATTTGATTAAGTGTTCTACATCAGCAACTTAACACACACCACACACACATACATATCGAATACTTGTATTCTGGTACTTGTTCTAAGGCTGAGGATTTTTGTTTTGTTTTATGTAAATTTATGTAATTGCTGTAATTAAGTTTAAGGGAGCTCTTCCTTAATTTCCGTTGAAAAAAAAAGATGCAATGAACCTCAATAGAATTTGAATTGAATCATGCATGGAATCTTTCCTTTTCAAACTTTGTCAGAGCCATCGATCGGGAAACCTTAAAAACAAGTGCAGGTGGTCACCTCCCAAAGTGAACGTAAAGTAGCTTTTGAAAGAATAATCAAACACACACACACACCCACACACAAACGTCATAAAGAAATCGTATGAACTGAACGGGCAGTTTCGTATCTCTTTGTAAAAGGAGACGACAGCTAGTCCAAACTTCAACATATTTGTGTGCTGATTTCGTTCGTGTGTTTTGCAGTTTTCTCCATCGACGAAACCTTGTGTAATTTTCTGTGTCAGCTATTATCTACGGAGCGATGTTGGCCTATATCAATTGGTAAAGCTTGTTCGAAGAGAGATAACAACTTTTGTCAGTAAGCTTCGTTTTCAGATTCAATCTACGCGTACGCTTTTTCGATCCCCACCAACTCACTGACGCCCGTGACTTCTCTTAGTTGTCTGTTTTCTTCCTCGTCTTTTTTCTTCAATCTGTACTTCTTTCTCCTCCTCCTCCTCCTCTTCCTCCTCCTCCTCCTCCCCTCCTCCTGCTTCAGAGTACCACCAGTGACTGCTTTTCCTCCAGACGAAGTGGATACATCGGACGCATTAACCCGCTGATCACAATCTCCAGTCTCTCTCTCTGATCTCTCTCCATAATCGCTACGTCACCGCTCCATTACTGGATGGTAGGATATACAATTTCACGCACATAGGAGGCAACTCAGATGCTCGGAACCAGATGGAACTGCTTTGAAAATCTCATGCACACTAAAATGTTGTGAAAGGTGGGGGTCGAGTTTAAAAGGCTTTCCATCGCCCTTGTCTCTCAAATTATGTTTAAGGTCATCAGTGCTAGAATAAAAAAAAAAAGAACTTCAATAAACCTTAAAAGAACATAGTCTTTGGCAGGTTTATCAGTTTTAAACAAACAAAACATAATGAAATTCATTGTGATATCATCCATTACTCATTAATCGGAAATTGCGTTTCGGGGGTGAAGAAAGGTTTACGAACTTACGATTTACAAGTAAGATTATACTCTCAGTCCCAGACTCCTGTTTTCTGCACCAAGGGGCTTCAGTTGCACAATCAATGCAACCAGCAGTTTCAAGAATCCTTCCCATTTTGTTATACCTGGAGGTTCGGAGAGGACTAAAAGCTGTCGGTCCAGTGGCTAATTTTAATGCACTTACGTGAAATGAATGTTAACTTCAATCTACGCCTTAAAAAAAAAGAGTAGTGACTTATATATGAACAAAACAAACAGAAATACAACGACAACTATATATCTTATTTTGTTTGTTTGTTTGTTTGTTTGTTTTTGATTTGTTTTGGGGTTTTTTACGTTTGAGTTGTTGAGAAAGATAAGCGCACGCACGTATATGGTATTATGGTAAACATGCAAGAACACGAACCGTCCGTTTTTACATGGATTTTTATAATCGTCCCTGACCTTCCGGGGCCGAGGATCTGAGATTACCAAGCGACTATTCCGTCAAAAATCGCATATCATTCCTCATCTGCATGGAAGATAAAATGCCCGAGAATGAGTTTAAATAGATGAGCGACCTTTCCAGAAAAGTGGTCCAATTATTCAATGCAGCGGACGCGTTTTCTGGTTGAGCACCGTCTGACGGGGACAAACCGTCTTACTGGATTTTCTTTCAATTCTCCTGCTGACCTATGTTTTATGGATGAATATATCTGCCAGCGTAAAACGATTCCCCCTTACCGACGAACCTCCGCATCCCTGTCCCTCCACTCCTCTTTTTCACCCCCCCCCCCCCGCTGTCTTTCATTCCTTTTCTCTTCCTCTTTATACTCGTTCAGTTGGTGTGTACGCTTTCAGTCTTCTTTCACTACTTTGACATTCACTTGTTTGTTGGGGTTTTTCGTTTTTTGTTTTTGTTTTCCTTTGACAGTCGACAGCATCTTACTTGAAAGCTGCCCGTTTAAATTGTCATCGTCTGCAACAACCTCTCTCATTTTCTCCCTCTATCTTTGTCAGCCCTCTGCCTTTATAATAAAATGTTTGTCAGTATAGCTCGCTATTTTCCTTTCTATCTATCTGTCTATCTAATCTTCTCTTTGTCTAAAAAGAGTTCTATTCCAAGTAGCTCATCTCGGCTGATCATTAAACTGATAAACTTAAACTAAGGTTGACAGGATATTAGATAAAGCATATCTATTGCATGAGTTGTCCCCAGTATACAATCACTGCATGCTTTTTAGTGGACCCCTCAATTGTCCCCCTTAGAACATCGATAATTCTCGGTTTGGTTTGAAATCAAAATTGAAATAAATTGAATTGAATTGAATTGAATTGAATTGAAGTGAATTGAATTGAATTGAATTGAATTGAATTGAATTGAATTGAATTGAATTGAATTGAATTGAATTGAATTGAATTGAATTGAATTGAAATAGAAAATGAAAATAGCCGCCACTGATGAGTGATCTACGGCGTTTATGGTCATACGAATGAAGCTATGTGATTTGATAAAGGTATAATACCCATCCTATTTTGTTCTCATATTTGCAGAGATGAAAAAATAAAATTAATCATTGCCTAAAGTTTTCATAAACTTTCCTCTATTCCCTTGTACTTCAGAGGTTACGTGAACCATGCCACTTCAACTTCGATCTGTGCAATGGAACGAGCAATAACTCTTGTCTGCATTCTCAACAAACCACCAGATGTGATATGATCGGCCTCATCTACTGGCGACGGTGGCGGTATAAATCCCGTCTTGCGATGGTTTGGACGATAAGAAAGAAGTTAGGCCAGTCTACTTAGGTCAAAACGCCTAAAATGCACAAGCTTGAATGGTCGGTGACATTTATATTTCTCACCGTCAGGCCAGAACGTCAAAATTCACTTACGGCCAAAATTGATGGGACACACACAAATCAAACCCCAATTTTCACCAGGCATGCCCGTTTTAATGACCGGATATCCAGAAACTCTGAATGCACCGGCAACGCGCTCCGTTCTCATTTATTGAATTGAATCAACCTGTTGAAACAAGATATCTGTTTGCAATATACAATCATCACGGAATTTACTCATTCCCATGGTGATTACATCCATTATTTCTGTTGCATTGACCCCCTGCTTTGTAAGCTATGATTTTGAAGCAGAAAATGATGAGGAAATGTTCGCGCATATTATTGCAATGAAAATGTTGGGACAATAGACGCACAGGGACTTTAGAAAAGGGAGCAGGGAAAATGCGGTGAGCTAGGACAGAAACAGAAACAGCCGTAGGAAGCTCTGGAAGCTTAAAGTAAATAATGCCCGATAGTGGAGGTTGATTATTTGCACGGTACGCGGAGGTGATGTTTGCATGTTCAAACATCAAAGAAAGATTAGGAATTCTTTAAGGGTAAACTTTACGACACGAATTATCAATTTGATGTGCTTGGAATAGATTGGAGCCATTTGTTTCACCTCCTTTGCTCTTTTCCTGTACAAAGGACACTGACGCAAATGTCTTGTGCTGTCAATAATGTGTCAATTTACTTGCCTTAAATACCCATTGTCGTTTTTCTCGGACACCGTTCACAATTTAACTCATGTAAAAGGGCATTGTCATTTGCTTGTTGTACGTGTTGTTGTCGATTTGTGTGTGTGTATGTTTAGGGTTTTTCGGGGGGGGGGGGGCACAATTTCTATGAAAGAGCAACATTCCAGAGTTAAGTCTCTCCATATGCAATAAATGGCAATTTCAGAATTGGCTCCTATTTAAAGTATAACGTGCTGGTGGCATCACTTCGACCGAAGACAAATTAAAAGAATTGTATTCTATCTAATGACGCCACTATATGCCATGAATCTTTATGAGCTCGAAACGAGGACAGAATACTTTTTTAATCAAATATTTACCACACTGTCGAAATCTGTTTGCTCTCGAAAAGTATAGTTTCTATTGGCATTTAACCTTTTCCATCCTAAAAAAAAAAAGTTATTTGTTTTGTTTTGTTTTGTTTTTTTGCTTGCTTTCTTGCTTGCTTGCTGTTGGTTCTTTTATTTTTTCTTAAGTTTGAAAGCATTAATAGAAAAAAACAAGCTTTAAAGATAATGATTATAAACCTGGAAGTCGGGCAGTTACCTGAGAGTTTGAGGGACTAAAATGAAAAAGGAGGATGCGGGATGAGCCTAACTGGAAAAGATTCGTTAAGGATAAATTCAAACACAGATTGCTTCTATCCCTTCGGCAAATTTAATCGAGTTTGTTTTACTATACACGTTCTGAGACGTCATCGACCAATTTCTAGAATTCGGGACCCGATTAACGGCGATCTGAGTAATTTTCAAGGAGCACACACCGGCAATGGTCTGGTGACGACTGAATGTGAAGTGACGCAGCGAATGACGAATGTTTCAAACTCAATATTCAGCGTGCCACATCATGACAGTTTTTTTTCTTTTTTACATCAAGGAGTAGCTTACTCCGTTCCTCTACAAAACTTCAATCAACATACAACTTAAAACTTCAATAACTTTAAACTTATCCCTCTATCAATTCAGACGTCTATTGTTTATTATTTCTGGAGACATACACACTTGAGAATGAGGCTCGAAAGTTTGTGTTCTTCCGTAGGGTCTACATATCCCACACGCACTGAAATGAGTATGCTCATCACTTTTTGTATAACTTGTAACTGTTGAAATACAGTCATGACGGTGTGATTAAAATCTCATATAACCTCAAGTAGAATCAATGTACAGCGGACGCTTTTACGACCATGAGGAACTGGAACAATTACTGTATAACAGTCTTTACCACAGAATGATCAAGTATTCACACGTTACACCATCCGCACACCACCAAGGGCGTATAAACCTTTACCTTGTAAGAGGCGATAGATACTTATGCTGGCTACGGTTTTTATGTCTTGAAAACAGGGATTCCATTTTAAAAACACTCGAAAGTAATCCGAAGTAATACATCACGGGGAACATGGATAACTCGCCTTGTCATTAATGGGCTGTTTGACACGATTCTACTACTTTCTTGATAACTGTAATATCCTGTGTCTTATCGTTTTACAGCTAGAGTGATAGATTCAACTCGATCTAATGACTTTCGAGACACTCAAACGTTGATCCTCTCAACTAGCTTCAACGAGACGGTGCCACGACTTGACCTCATTTAAATGTGTCACATTAGTCGCAAAACCTTCAAAAAAGATACTTTCTTCATAGAAATGCTCGGAGAGGCTGAGATAAACCTAGTTTTGCGGCAAAAAAAAAAGTTCAGCGAAAAGATAAAGATGCACGCGAAGTTCAACAGCAGCTGGTAAATACTGATCCATAACAGAGCTAGAACTATTGTGAAATTTAAAGCTGCATGGAAGAAATGAAATAAAACAAAAAAGGAAGTTAAATAAGGCAAAGGTGAAGAAGTTGCTTTAATAGTGGTAGCAAAGAGGAGATGGATGAGAAAAGAGATGAAAAGAAAGGCAAAGGATCAACCACAACGTTCTCTAACTTACCTACAAGATGACATCCGGGACTTTCCCAGTAGTGCTGCTGGGCGTGCGTTAACCTCGGCAACCATAGACCCAGAAGCACCACAAGTAGGCACGCTATCATGTAAGGCGTAACCCGCATGACTAGTGACTGTCTATAGAAAACACCTGCGAAGACAGAGAGATAAGAGCAATGAAGTTAACACAACTCGCGATAAACTGCATCTAATCGTCTCTTGCCGTAAGCCTGAAGACAGAACACGGACATAAAGTGTAAGGGAGGGAAAAAATAGTGACGTTATGCGTCTTACAACTCAACTGCTAACCACAACACTATTTGAATCGCTGTCCTTCGTCCTTAGACCTACCTTTTGAAAAGACGCAGTTAAGAGAGGAGTGTGGAGATCGTTGCTGAGATAGCACAGACCACTCAAGGCACTGGTTAGCCGTGGCAGGCGCCACTTTGTGCGTGAGGGTACACTGGCGTGATCGATAAGGCCGACGGGAGGCTGGGCGCGGAGGTTTGTAAGTTTGCCGGTCTTCAAAGACTCGGCATTATTATGAAACAAGACCGCACAATTTGCACTGGCTAGTGCACTTCGGTAACTTGTGGATTTTTCGTAAAGATGGATTTTCCGTACACGGAAAGAACAATGCGGCTCAGTGTTATGTTAACACTTCCGACGGCAAGCAATTGGTCTGATGCAATGATCCTTACGGCGGCTACAAGTCCATCTATAACGATCACCTGCGTGTCAAAATGACTCATTAAAGAAGATCATGAATGAGTAAGGCCACCAGAATCCCCGCGGAAGCCACAGATAGATTCACATGATTATCTCCACCATTCCTGTCGATAACACGACCGAAAATCTCTGCTTCATCATCATGAGACAGAAATATCTATACCACTGCCTGATAATATCTTTGCACCAGCCTTCGTGTAGCCCCTTTATACTTAAGTGACATAAACTAGATATGCATCTATGAAATTAGTGGTACGTACGTTTATAGAGTTTTGGACCTACATGACTATAGGATATAACGAGACACACTTACACAAACACTTAATCTCTCTCTCTCTCTCTCTCTCTCTCTCTCCTTTTTCTGCGGAAATGCTCTTCCTGAACGGTCTCTTCCTGAACGCGAATACTTACAAGTACCTCACAAGTCCCACCCCACCCCAAAAAATAAACCCAACAACAGCAAAAAAAAAAAAAAAAAAGAAAAAAGAAACGAAAAAGAAACAAAACGATAAAGCAAAGATAAAAATTATTCTCATTCAACTTCCTTTTCTATATTTCTTCGAAACATATTCCCTTACATATTTTAATGCATTTGGTGAAGGGTATTTGAATATATCAGTCAATTCGAGGAATGTCCCAAATATGGATTTATTAAAACGGCCAAGTGAAAAGTCGTGCCATAGCGCGAATCCACGATTTTCTTGCCGACTGTCTGGGAGCGTAATGCGCGCCGACAGAGAGAGAAAATCGATGACATGGCTGAACAAGGACTACGCCAATCGCGTCATTAGGTCCTCAGCCATCCCTAAATTGGCAATTTTGTTGCGCGCTTTTTGGTACGCACGGTTTCGCGGAAACTCCGCGGACAGAAAATGGCTGACCAAATTGGATGTGAGTGGCGAGCTGAGTGAATATTTAGACAGGGGGAAATATATGGACACTGGCGCCGATGGATCGGCTCTTTTGTCATAACGGAAGCGCAGGTCGTCAAAGTCTAACGTTTACTCCATAAAAGACATCTTTAAAAACACCAGGGAAAAAAATCGTTTCAATATCCCTGTTTGTATGGCATGGGGTTTTATTTGGCCAATTATTTGATATTCGTCACTCTATGTTGATTTCGCTGTAACATGATATGTAGTATTACACTTACCAAACACTTCCAGAGAAACGATTTGGGTGCGCGTGAGCGTGTGATATATTTGTTTTTTAGTTCAGTTTTCAAAGACGAACAATAAAATGAATAGAACATTTATGTATTATTCAGAATGGAGAAATGCTTTTCTTGTGAAGGCATTAACAACTACAAAGCGATCATGTTCGATGCAAATATGCGGCGGGAATGAAACAAAGTGGTGGTTCCATATAACCTTCATGAAATATAGAAATCTTACCCTGTTCTTCTATTATAGTGTGAAAGTACATATAAGATGAACGCCGATATTTTGTCTAACAATACTGTATACCTATCTAAATGTCTATCTACCTATTCATCTATCTATCTATCTATCTATCTATCTATCTATCTATCTATATCTATCTATCTATCTGTCTATCTATCTATCTATCCATCCATCTACCTCCCTTCGTTTACATATACTTAATTCATATTTGAATCCTATTTTGTTAAGTATTCTCAGGAGTGCATTGACCCTATATATAGCTACGTCACATTAGTTGCCAACAAACACGACTCACGCACGAGGCTTGCAACCGGACTGTCAAAAGTTATAAAACTGAGTGATGTGAGTACATTGTGTATATCAATTACCGAATGCGCCTCTTTATGATGTTTTGCAGCGTTGGAATATAGTGACGCAAATGCATAATGATTATTGCAATATAGTTCTCAACTTCATAACAGAGCAAGCAAAAGAACAAATATCCTAATAACATAATATATATACAGATCCAATTTTGAATTGCCTGTTAATACGAATTAATCTATTTAGATAGCTTTCGTCCTCCATGGCCTGATGACGTAGACTTTATGATGGAATTCACTCGCCTGTGAAATCCAGCTGTATTTGGTGATTGATACAACTCAACAACAAAACGTGTAGCGGTTTGGTCCAAGGAATGAAAATCACCTTTTACTAACCCACATGCAACATACAAAGCGTGTGCTTTGATGGCCATTAAAAGCGAAATAAAGGCCTACATCATTCTTCAGAACTTCCTCTTCGCTGTAACAAAATGACGTTGCTTGCGAGTTTTGGAACTTTTCTGTTGTTGTTGCCATTATTTTTGTTGTTCAGAGCATTTCAATTCAGATTTGGGGAAGGGAAAATTAAACCAGTTGATGCATGAGACCATTCTGCAATTCAAAACGGATACGTGTTTTCCCCAAGTGAATTACTGAAATCTCGAATGATGAAGATGGAGGAAAAAGCCTTTAGGAGATGTAATGAAATTGCCAGTATACAGCTTCATTCCACACCCCTCCCTTCCACACCCCCTCCCCATTTCGGTCAGTCATTATCTTAATGTGCGCGCATGGGTCTGACTCGGTCTCTTGGGAGAATAGAGGAGAATGCGAACTAGTTCGTTTACTTATTCCTTCACCCCGTTTTCGTTTTCCACCATAGTCAATCATTCTGCATAATTATAAACAACTTGTTGCAAAGTCAGCCCAACTTGCAACGCGTTGCGCAAAAACTTTGAGCTGATGGATTGCGCATGGCTTGTGAGTACATTACGATATGTCCCCCGACGCCCTCGTATATACACACTAGAGAATTTGCGATTCGTTTAGTTAGCTCTATATACGGATTGACAGTGACAGAGCTGTATCGCAACATGTTGCAAAATATCTCGCACTTCAGATACCGTTCAGTAGAACCACAGACGGGGGTGGATCAAGCATGGACATTGAAATCAATATAGTATAGGGTGGTGAGACCCTGAGTGCATAAAAATGTAGGCTAATCCTCTCCGAAAAGCATGACGTGAGGTGCAGGATTAGAGCTAGGCCGACCGAATTCGAGCCCCCCTGTATTCCCATCTCCGCCGACGCGAGTCGGAGAGTTACTGAACTAGTTCACGGCGTAACGGAACCCTAAAAGACAGACCGAGAATCGGTAGGCATTTAGGGCTACCATGGTCAGCCCATTAACACGACACTATATAGTACTGATCAATGTGATACGTTACTGTCGTGCAAATACATGCACAGAGAAAGAGTTCAATCGTTATGGCGAAATGCCTTTAAATGGATGGAAGCTTATCCCCCTGGTTGTTAATGATGTCATAAGTATAGCAGATTTTTAGAAAGTTCTTCAAAGTTTGTTAATCACGTCTATGGCTTTTTCGAACGTACATTTGTCATGCTTACGCTAGGAGGAGAAATAACCCAGTAGATACACTTTTTGATTATCGACGGAACAATATACATTTAGGGGTAAATCACGTTAGCTTCTACAAGTATGTTCTGAGATCACATGACTGTGATGTAATTTGCATTTTTTTTTTTAACTATTGGAAAACCACCAAAATGGGCATTTTGGGGGTGATTAAAAGCGAACTCTACACTTAATCGTCATGTATCACTGTTCATTTCATGTGTACCAAATTAGGAGATTTGCATTCAAAAGGCAGGTGGACATACAGAAATGTAACACTGCTTGCAATTCGGCCATCAGTTTCGTTTATTTCTGATAACAAACCAAGGAAGTGTAGTTTACAAGGCCTTCTGTCTGTTGTCGTAATTCCATGCACTGTGTGGAGAAAGGTATACATGTTACTCTTTTGCATCGATACCACGAATCTCTTACGCTCCCGGGCCACTTCAAATACGAAATGTAACTTCAATATACCTGCGCCTGTTTCAACAAGTAGGCCATTGTCGATCACCTCCCAAAAGGCTGGTCCTAGAGGGTGGGCGTGGGGCACTACGGGACTAACTCCTCCCTGCATTCAGGGTGTTCAGCACGTTCCGCATGACTCCTTATCATCGGTCATCGGACGATTTCTCGCGTGATGCCCGCGTGTCACCCCTTGTTTCTTGCACTATTTTCACTATCGTTTCAACTTATGGAAGCATCAGCCGCCCTATATGCTTAGCTTAACTGCCTCCTCGATACAGTATATTCGTTAAATGGAGGAAAAATTGATACTGTCCTCGCAGTAATGGCTTTCGATTAAAAAGGGAACTAAAGTTTACGTATAATCAACAATATCCCCAATATATTCACTATGTCAACTTTCATTCCTTGCTCTCTATGCTTGCCTATTTTGAAGATGAGTTTTGCTAATTACAGAAAAGGGAGTCCGCACTCCGCAAACTACTTTTCCAGCTACACTACGGATCTCTTCGTAAATGTATTTCATATCTCGTGAGAACACAGTTTTGCTCCATCGTCGAGCAGATATTTTTTTTTAAAGATAAAAGCAAAATGTCAATGTTTGAGAATGCCCTCATAACCAGTGCCTGTCGCGAATGGTTGCCTCGATAACACAGACACATTTTTTCTAAACCAAAACTGATTTTTTTTTTGAGCAAGAAACAAACATCCGCTCCGAACGAAGGCACCCACACACAAGGTTAAACACGCTTGAGTTGGATATAGCATAAACGATGTTTGTCATATCACTGGCTTAATGTTCTTGATCCTTGCTTAACGAAACCAGCTCCCACCCCAATAAAAAAAAGCAATGAAATCAATCTTTCAAGACTGATTTCACAGAAGATTGATTCGGAAAGGCACTCCAGAATCATCCCAACGTCATTCGTCCAAGTATAATGGTAGCATTAGCGGGCAATTAACGTTTTTCAAGGGATTTCGTAGACGCACACATTGCATCATAAATAACGGTTTTCATTTTCGGCTGTCATCCAGACGATACTTCCTGGCATAGTGACGCAGCAATATTAATTCCCTCGACGAGGCCAATTGTGAGGGAGTTTGTTTGTTTGTTTGTTTGCTTGTTTGTTTGTTTGTTTGTTTGTTTGTTTTTTCATTGTTTTTTAAGTTGATACTTTACCTCACGGAAGTAAAAGAGGGGTTTGGTTAATAATTTGCATACATTATTATTGATATGGAAACACTGCAATACAGAAGCAATTACCAATTTCCCTGAAGTCGGTTTTGTGCATTAACTCCTATTCCCATACAACATGCACTTTGTAAATAGAAAGTGACATAATGATAGACAGGTTCTAATGTAATAAAAGCATCTAATATTGCATGCCCAAGCCGGGCACACCTGTATACATTTGAGTCAATTTGGCAGCGTGGAGCGTCATATAATTAATTGGGTGATTCGACTACAGTTTCGCTCCAACTGCGCTGATGAAATTCCGTTCATTGGGTTTTGGTCTCAGAGTCTCAAAGTGGCACCGCAATGAACATGCAACCATATTAAGGCAATATATCAGGATTATTGAAAGTCCATTTCACCCAGAAAATCAGGCTGTGATATAAATGCGAATCAATTATTGTTTAGCGGCAGTTGTATTATGTCAGCGGGATGCGTGGTATCTTCCTAAAACAGAGCTTTAAGTCTTTTTATTTGTTTTTTTGTGTTGTTGTTGTTGTTTTTTTATTCCAGCAGGAGCGGCTTATTTGATATTGTTTACCATTTTTATCTCATCATGGACAGCGACAGGCCAAAGCAGACACTCCGCCACTGTAATAGTACAGCAGGAATTGATTCAATACTGCATGTTCCTCTCAAACTCTGTGAAATTTGGCATCGACACACATCTACCGATGATATCACATCTACTCTTGATTGTGAGAGGCAGTTTTGGAGTATATAGGGTGTGTACCGCAAGCTGCAACCTGCCATGACGTTATTCTTACAACGGAAACTAATGAAGCGATGTGATCGAATCTCTTTAAAAAGAAAATAATTATGCGTATAATATCATACATAATTATATATATATATATATATATATATATATATATATATACATATATATATATAATATTTTGGATAAGCATGCAGGTAGATATGCAGAAAGGCATACACTGTACTTGTGGTGTTTGTATGTTTGTGTCTGTGTGTCTCCGTGTGGGTAGACAGTATACTCTATGTATACCTGCGGTGAAATAAACATAATTATTACGTAATAAACGAGTATTGTTATCTTTTTCCACTGTGACGTTTCCACTTCGTTTCTGAGAAATATGCACCCTCACTTGACTTTTCCCCTTCATTTGAGCTATTCAGCCAAATCATTCATCTCCCCGTTTTAGGAAAACTCTTGCCGGGTTTTGATCTTCCGCTATTTTTATCTCGTTAAAAAGGTGTAGGTCTCGCGTATAGGTCCACCAGCTTGCTTTCACGCTTTTACGTCCAGAGTACTAAAACCTGTATGACACTCTTGGAGAAATGATCATTATAACGCCATTAACGGGAGGCGACATAGTCCAGCTCTCCCGAGATAAATACAGCGGGAGTACTCGGAAATCGGTGTCCGTTATGGCAATTATGTCCACAAGTATAGTAACAATTACCCGGGACATGGATCCAGTGCGTCGTATACGCTCCACGTGATTACTTTGATGAACTTCGTTTGACAAATCATTATGCCTTCTCTCTTCTCTCTCTTTATTAGATCCAGGCAGCTTACGATCAGGATGTAGTTTTTTGCTGCACACACAGTTAAGACTTGCAACTAGCCCAAAGAATAAAAAGGTGGAAGAAGAAGACATTATACATTGTAGATATAAAGAGAGAGAGAGAGAAGAGATAATATAAAGTAGGAGGAGGAGGACAAGAAACGAAAAAAAAAGGTGAAGGAGAATGAAAAACAGGATGGAGAAGATTAGATGACAAAATAAGGGACGGGAAGAGACAAAGAGGAAATAAAAAAAAAGGTTCAGAAAAGAGAAAAAGAAGAACATGGGAAAGGCAGCCTCGATGACGGCAACATCACAGTCAATAATAGTTGAGGCAACTCGCAAACTATCCCAAAATAACCTCACTTTCACGTTTAAACTTATTTGTCGTGGGATGATCTTTCTTGATCAGAACAAAGATGCTCTTTGTCTACAATAATCATTGCGTCTAACA
This sequence comes from Diadema setosum, assembly GCF_964275005.1. Classification (NCBI taxonomy): domain Eukaryota; kingdom Metazoa; phylum Echinodermata; class Echinoidea; order Diadematoida; family Diadematidae; genus Diadema; species Diadema setosum. The sequence continues at coordinate 23,536,359 of NC_092685.1, forward strand.
TCGCGTCCAAACTGGGAATCATCACGTCCAAATCTGAAAGAAAACCGTTGTTAGTCGCCTGAGGTTTTAGTCCCTATTTTTTCTCTCCTTTAGCAATACATGATGCCAAGGCTATACGTCTCAGGGTGCCGAAATTCGAACCTTCTATAAACGCTTTTTAGCAGCTCGTGATGCTATTTTATCCGTGATACAGAGGACGGAAAACGCCATGGTATGCTCATGTGAATTCATGAGAAAAAAAAAGCACTACTATCTCTGCGTCATTGCTTTTTGTAGTTATGTCATTGTTCAGCTGCAGAGGGGGAATAGAATGCATCACATTGTTCTAATTTTAATTTAGACATATCAATAACTGCTCTTTTCGACATTGAACGAATGAAATATAACCGCTCAGCAGTGGCATCTTTAAAGTTGAAGTGCGCATCAACTTTCGCCAGACTTTGATAGATAGTATGAATTCGACGGTTTTATAAACCCTATGCAGAGATCATATTAAAACTTGTGGAATGTAAAATGTTTCAAATGTAAAATGTATTTTTATACAAGATAGACATATTGAAAATATGCATGGAAGTTAGAGATCATCCCATTCATAAGTCTTGCAAATTGGTTATGGGCAAAAATATAACATGAAATCAAAAATAAATTGTTTACTGGTGGTTAAATACACCACGTCCCCCTTAAGAAAAATCTTCATTAGTAGGTTCGATTACTGCAACGCAGCAAAAGTTTTATGTAAATGATTCAAACTTTCGTCTGCTTAATATCACGTCAGAAAATGGCATTTTCTAAAGATTGTATAAAAGGGCAAAGAATGGGAATTGTAATTCCATGGTATCACCACTCAGCTAATTCGCTCCCATTTAATGGTCACTCTTCATACATCTCTGTTTTGTGTGGAAAACGTGCATGGGGCGTTTTAAGGTGCCATAACTTTCTTGATTTTAGATCCATTTTCGATGAAATATTTTCCATGCTGTTCTCTACGCAATTCATTAAAGTCAATGTAATTGTGTGGATTGTATTAAAGTCAATGTAATGGTGTGGAATGTATTAAAGTCAATGTAATGGTGTGGAATGTATTAAAGTCAATGTAATGGTGTGGAATGTATTAAAGTCAATGTAATGGTGTGGAATGTATTAAAGTCAATGTAATGGTGTGGAATGTATTAAAGTCAATGTAATGGTGTGGAATGTATTAAAGTCAATGTAATGGTGTGGAATGTATTAAAGTCAATGTAATGGTGTGGAATGTATCTCGAAACGACGCAACGTCTACCAGAGCCTTGTGGGAGCAACAGTATTTTTCGCTGTCTGCGCACCTGTCTTAGGACCAGTGCGATCAAAACTTGAAGGAAACGGCACGAATATGGAAATAAACTAGCGCCGAATGAGTTGATCCTAGGTCCCCCCCCCCTTTTTTTTTTTCTTTCTTTTTTCCCTTTTGGCCGAGTACATGCAGCATCACGCCAACCAAATGACATGCGACCGGCCCCAGTTCCGTAAATTCATCAGGATCCTGACGCGCATTCAACCGCATGACGTCTCCCTGCATGTCGGGCGGGGGAGGGGGGGGGGGGTTGTTGTTAGGGATTTAGAGGAGTATAGGACGGAACGTGTTGGGGTGGGCAACTCGTGGTCAATTTGGGTGCTTGTTTTGTGTGTGTGTGTGTGTGTGTGTCTGCTTCTTTTCTGAGAATATGATGCGTGACAAATTCATGAATGGTAAAAACGAAACCGAGGTCCATATCAACGCTCCCTTATGACGCCACAAATAGTTACTGTCACTAGCACTTGCTCTTTTTGTTTCGTCCTGGCTTAATTAAAACTCATTTAGAAAGAGAGTGGGAGCATCCACCATGCTTCCGCTTATTTCAGGAGAGGTTTATAATGATTGTATAACTTTCATCCAGTCGAAGAAATCAAATACAGTGAATAGCTGCAATGTGTACACATACCTGCTGAGCATTAGATACGTACTAAATCAACAGGTGAATTTCTAAGAGGCAGGAATGTGTGGTGTGAAGTACACAAATGCATATTTTGACAAGATGAATAATGAAATAATATTACTATTATGTACCTTATAACGACTTGGCCAGCTTATTACTAGTACCCAATTTGGGACTTTTTTGTTAATGAGTACCAGAAGTATGGCTGGTAAATTGACGTAAATGAGTTCTGTATTTGACTCGCCTGACGCAATAGGCCGAGGGAGAAATGGAGATGAGAAGATTACTCCTGGGGGAAAATGCATTCATGTGTGTGAGTGTGCGAGTATGCGCGTGTGAGTGTGTGGGAAAAGGCATTCATGTGTGTGAGTGTTTGAGTGTGGGTGTGTGTGGGTGTGTGTGACTGTGTGTGGGAGAGAAAGCATTCATGTGTGTGTGAGGTTTAAGTGTGTGCTTGTGTGTGTGAGGATGTGTGTGTGTGCATGTGTGCTCGTGTCTGTGTTTGTATGTGTGTGGTTGTGTGGTTTATGTATTTGTGCATATCATGTTTTTGTGAAAAAGAAACCCACAAAATATTGAGGTCGAATACACACGAGAATACAAATAAAAATAGAAGAAACCAGCCACAACGTGTCAAATATTGGACATTGAATAATGCTGGATGGCTCATACGATCTCCGCCATAAATTACCAATAACCATTTCCATTCATCAATTTTCAACTTCTCATGAATACTAGATGAGTTATTGCGGGCAGCCGTCACACTCCTGCCAGTTTGCCCCGTATACAAGCGGTTATGAATATCGTATACCGAGAAATTCCGTGGTTTGAGTCAAGCGAGGTGAAAAACACATTTTTCAGCTACTGTATTATCCTCCCCCCCCCCCCATATGTTCGGCTGCATGTTCTTAAGTTGAATGCAGACGTTTCTTGTCATATTTCATTTCAAAGTCTTACGGTTTTTGTGTATCAGACAAATAAATATCACTGGTTAACAAGGTGACATGTGAAATGGAGACCATTTCACTTAAGGCCATCAGAACTTCAATCAGATATTCCAAGCTATTTTTTTTTCGTTCTTGACAGAGAAACATCAAGCCTTAATTGTAATAAACACAACTCTTCATTACTATTATCATTGTCATTACTGTTAATATTATTATTATCATCATCATTATCATCATTACTAATACTATAATTATCATCATCGTCGTCGTCGTCGTCATTGCTATCATTGCTGGCTTGCTAGAGATACTGACAAATTTGATAAGTGAGCGAGGCATTACAAAATAATGCTGAACTACTTGTGAATACAGAGACGAATATGTACATGTATATTATGATTATGAACGCTGCATTGATCATCAAATCTTGTTCGAGCTTAATGAAATATTGTTTATTCTGACATTATTTTCTCGAAATTATGTAGATTCTATAATAGAATGAATCACAAAAAGTTTGTTTTTTTCTTTTTTTCCATACAATTATTGGTGCTATTGGTACAAAAGAAGGTGATGAAAGAAACAAATTCAAGTTCTCTGTATGTGGGGAATAAAGTGGATCTATCTTTAACGATTTTATTTGAGGAGTATATTCTCTTTCTCTAGCCACCAGGTTATCATTGCAAATTTTGTCGCGTACTGCTTCTGCATACCTTAAAAGAATTTCTTCTCGATCTCTTGTGAAAATCAGTACTTTACACTACATAGAAGGACATGGACTGAAACAGGGTCAAGTTCTATCGAGGGCCACGCAAGTGTATGCCTACCATTGATTTGATGGTGACAGTTCGTTATTCCGAAGGTTCGTTAATGCGAAAAAGAAAAAAAAAAAACATCCATTGTTCAGAAGAGTCGTTAATTCGAAAATTGAATGATATGCGTAATTCCAAAGGTTCGTAATAGTATACGCACCTTTTCTTTCCATTTTCGGATGAACAAACCTTCGAATAACAAACCTTTCTTTTTTGTTCATATTCGCATGAACGAACATGTAGGTATACAAAATTTGTGCTTCGTGTCATAACGAACATCCGGAATAACGAACCTTCGAAATAACGAACATCACCCGATTTGATTCAGCACTCTTCGCAGTTATCATTAATCTATGATAAACAAAGGACACTGACAGTCATTCGTTGTGCATGGGGATTCATGTCCCAGGAATGACGTTCTCATTGATGCTAATGAGAACGGAACGGGAAAAATAAGTTAACGTTAACGCACGTATCTAATAAAACCCACTCATGGGCTTGTTGGCTCTCTCATCCATCTCAATTCGAGGATGTAGTGTAGAATGATTCGTGGGGTGGTTGTTTTTATTTCTATTTTTCTTCTGTGTCACTACAGTTCATCGACATCATGTCGAGGTTGAAGCACAGTTTGCATAGGGCTTGATATCATCGGTGGACTTCACGCACGAGCTCGTTACTCGCAGGTGAAGAGTCAAGAGTCAAGCCTCGAGTGTTGACAGTGCAGAGTCCCTTCAGTCCCAGAAAAACAGTATCAATGTAAGAAATTAAAGAAAAAAATCATTTAAAATGACGGGCACCGTTGTACCACCATACCGTAATGCTATGAGTTGTATACCTTTTTTGTCATGTACATCGACTCCCATGCTCAAAGCAGAGTCCCTTTTAGTGGGTGTCCCCACCTCCAACGCTTGGGATTCCATGTGATTTCCGAGTAGACACGGAGTGTGAAATATTGTAAAACCCCTCTCTTAACGCTTAAAGTGAGCAAAAAAATCAATCTTTTTTTTTATATATACAGAAAAGACCACATAGCCTTCTAAAAAAAGGAGAAAAAAACAACAAAAGAAACGGCGGAGTGATTTTCTCTTTGAAGTAAAGACGACATTAAGCTTTGGATTATTTTCTTGGGTGCCATCGAAGGCTTGCGATCTTACGATAGATCAATATCTTTATTCTGGAGGCCAGTAGAATCCTAGTGATTCATCTTTTTTTCTTCAAAATTTAGTGCAGAGCTTGTTAAATCAGGCCTGAGATCGGTAATGTAAAGGTGGCGTCTACTCTTGAACAGAGAGAGACATCGGAAAGACACCTGGGGACATTTTATGAAGCGATTTGTCCGGCAAATTTGTCGGACGAATTTACTCTCTACCACTTAGATGCAAGGACTTTAGTAGCTTATGACAGTTTATCAGAAAAAAAGTCTGACAAAAGGCTTCATGAAATGCCCCCTGTGTACCGTTCCATGGAAGTTGTAAGTCTGACAATTTCAGTAAAATCCTTGGTTTTGATTGGCTGAGAAACTCTGGTCACTGACTGTTACTACGGTAATCGTCACAGAATGACAACTTGTCAGGGCTGACAACTTTCGTGGAATGGTTCCTGGCGTATCCGGGCAATTACCCCCAGAGGGCAATTACCCCCCGGCTAAATACTGGTTAGTGGTAAGGCTAGTGGTAAGGTTAGAGTTAAGATTAGGGTTAGGGCTAGGTTTAGTGTTAGGAGTTTGGGTTTGGGTTTGGGTTTGGGTTAGGATTAGGTTCAGGATTAGGATTAGGATTAGGGCCAGGGGAAGGGTCCGGGGTAATTGCCCAGGGGGGTAGTTGCCCTAGACCCGGTTCCTGGAGACCTCCGTAAAGACCTTCGCACTGGGAAGCATGATGCCACATGGCTGGCAATGGATGGTGTGTATCGGCACATGTGCAATTCCATCGGAGAATAACACGTGTTCTCGTCCGTTATCATCTCGAAACTCTTTGATCCTACATGTAATGGCGTGGATGGAATCATGTCGACGCTCCGCCAGTGCCAATGGAATCTGGAACGGTTACCGCGTGGTGAGCGATGGGTATATGCCATGAAGGATAATCCACTCCTGTTAACATCTGACTTGCCGCCAATGATTCAACGGAAGAATTCTTGGTATCGTTATCTCAGAGATGTCTGCACATATTGGACAATAGATGCTCAAACTTACAATTTTTTATTTAAAAACTGAAATGTCGTATATGGCAATAATTTCGGCTCCTTCACTCAATACATTTAAGACTAGACTGAACAAGCATTGGTCCTCCCTACAGCAATCTCTTCCCTAAGGAATGTATTTGTCCATTCACCCACCACGCACGTACACTATAAGTTCAGGTAGGATCATACTGCATGAAGGAAGTCTCGACAGGACCACCTACTACTTCCGTATGATGATGATGATGATGATGATGATGATGATGGCAACTGAAATGACACCACATGACACTGACGCTGCGACAACACGTACCAGTCTGACTGTCGCTGAAAAGGCCATTCTCCCCAGGAAATACAATCATATATACCATAGGCTCGACATTACCACGGGAACTGACGAATATATCGTAGCAATACAACGATTCAATCATTTGTATTCGAGTACTCATTAGTTTTGATGTCAAACATAATTATGCACATTAATTTTTAGGTTAACAACAAAAACGACAAAAGCAGAGGTCCGTCCAAAATGGAATTTCATCAAGCGAGTAATCATTAAAGGGTGTGTACAGTTCTGGTTGAGGTGAGGATTTAGCTTTTAACGTTTTGTGAGATATTCTGAAACCACTCTATGAGATGTCAAAGAGCATGCAATTCTAAGGGGCATTAAAAGTTTATTTGATGAAAATCGGTTTTGAAATGGCTGAGATATCCAAAAACAAGGTGAAACAAAGAGATCCTGATAAAAGGCGTGCCCTGTCGCCTTTTATTATTATCACTTTTTTGTTGATATCTCAGCCATTTGAAAACCAATCTTCATCAAATAAACGTTGAATCCTACTTAAAAGTACATGCTCTTTCATATTTCATAAGACGTTCCTCATTATCTCACTTAGGAATGCTCAAAACATGAATCCCCACCTCAACCAGTACTGTGTACAGTCCCTTTAAATCAGGTGGCATAAGGTAGCTACGAATCATAGACAAGAAGTAGAGACGGCCAAAAAAAAAGAGTAAATACGAGGAAGCAGGAGAGAAGAGAAAACAACACCACCAACAAAATAAAATAAACAACATAACGGAAGTATAAAAGCAAAATGAAAGAAAAAGGAAAGTGTAGAGAACTCAGGAAATCCAATGGAAATGTAAGGCATTGCTTCTCGGACTTGCGGCACATTATGTTCATGGTGGGAATGTTTCTCGGTGAGTTTTTTTTTTTTCCGGTCCGACATTTCACTCAACCCAAACTCTAGACCTAATTCCTGGGCACTAGGATATCAAAAGTGGTTAATTTCATCAAGACGTGGAATCGAGCTTGTCCGTTACGATCGAGATTCGTATACCTCACTCTAAAGCCTCCTAATGACTCTCTCCGTTGGACTGGACCGCGTGGAAAAATTCGCCACGAGTATACATCAATCAGGCATATTCGTAGGCGCAGTAAACCGCATCTCACATAATCTGCAGCGTGTAGGACGCTAAATATACAGAGGTGAATATATTAAGGAGCACAGGGTGGGAGGTGGGGGAAATGAACTGTTGCCATGCCAGCACTCTTGTTCTTTTCTTTCCTTTTTCCAGTCGAATTTGCCTCCTGCAAATGCAGAGATTATGCGAGTTGGGCAACACAAATTGTGGAATACTGATTTAATGGATTAAAATAAAACAAAAACACGTGGTATAGTTGATAGGGCATTGAACTTTTCCACTGAAGGTCAAAGGTTCGACTTCTTCTGAAGCATCGGGCAAGATGCTGCATCAACTGGGAACACTGTGGTCAATAGATTAAGGCTCCGTGCTTTCAAACAGCAGGTCCTGAATTCCAATCTTGCTGGCTGATCTCACCCTTGGAAAAGATGTTGTTGCGACACGGATTGTCGCCCCTACACGGATTGTCGCCTCCTGCTCGGGGCGACAATCCGTGACGGGCGTTGGCGGCACGGATTGTCGCCCCCTACACGGATTGTCGCCTGGCGACAATCCGTGTACGGGGCTGGCGGCACGGATTGTCGCCCGCCCTCGAAGCACATTTTGCTGGGTAATATCGTTCTGGACATAATCATTGAAATACTAACACATAACTTACATGGCTACATTCATGCAAACATGCCATGTAAAAAGTCATGGTGAGGTTTCAAGGAAGTGTGTATGTGCGCGTGCACATGATAATTTAGTGTCCGTTTGTGCGTGTGTGTGTGTGTGTGTGTGTGTGTGTGTGTGTGTGATGGAAGAATGTGTTTATTATGTCATTTTTTTTTTTTTTTGCGTATGTGTTTTTTGGCTGCGCGTGGGGAGGGATATCTAGTAGGCTGTTGTGGCATAAACGTTGATATTGATTTTATCTGCAGCTTTGAATTTGATGAGTTTGTTTGGCAGATTTGTATATGAATTCGGAGTGGAGCTTGCGTGCGGGCGGATGCTGCTTTTCTGCATACGGTCCATTATGTCTTATTTATCATTATTGGGAAATTGTTTCATCAGGAAGGATGTGGTATCGGTTCGGGTGTGCGTCGGTATGTGGGAAGGGGGTTACATTTCGTTATTGCAAAAGTTTGTTATTCTGAAGGCTCATTCGTCCGAAGGCTTATTCGTCCGAAGGGTCATTATTCCGAAGGTTCGTTATTCCGAATTTCATTTTTGGATCAACGAACCACTAGGTATAGGGAATTGTGTGTTTCGGATAAATGAAGCCTCGCAAAAAACAAAACTTCGGAATAACGAACCTTCGTGAGCGTGTGTGTGTGTGTGTTTGTATGTATGTATGTATTTGGGTCGGTGAATGTAGGTGTGGGATGATTTAGGGTTTGTTTAATCAGGGGTTGGTGGGTTGGGGATTGGATTTGAAGAAAGATAGTTATAAATGGTATGACAGATGTTGGTAGGATTTAATATGTTAGGATAGATGTAGGCCCTAGATTTGTTTCGTTTGGGGCGGGGAGGGGGTGGTCGGGATTTTTATGACTGATTTCATTCTAGATTTGTGTAATGTATTTGTGTGTGTGTGTGTTTTTTTTTTTTTGTTTTTTTTTTGTTTAATGTATATATGCCCTTGTAAGTAAGAAGGTGTTACATGATCCAAACCAATATAATTATTCAAGGAATATAGGTTTGGTAGGGCCCTATATATGTCAAAACTTTCTCGTGAAGATTATAAGTAGGGTTGGTCTATAATCGAGTTATCTATGTTGAAGTGAGATTATTTGTGGTATAAATTGACAAATGGATTTGTTTGTGTTTCGAATTGCCATTTGTAATTTTTTTTGTTCATGTTGCACCCAGAATGGGTCGATTTATGAATGATTTGAATGAAATCAATAAATATCAAGGAAAAAGGTGTTGAGTTGGTTTATTTGCATTATGAGGTTTGTTTGAGTGTTTGTTGGTGTTTGTTTGTATTACGTATGTATTACCGGTGTGCAATGGCAGTTCGTTTGTGCTAAAATCAAGTAACGATTGACAAATTTTTACGGCGTGTGGAAATTATTCGCTCATGCATAAAGCATGCCAAACCTATTCTGGGACAAAGAATAGTGGTATGGACGTTCTAGTTTATAAGACTGATGGAAGAAAATGACTGCAGTGAAAAATGAACAAAGACAAATAATATTTGGGGAGGGTACCTTCCTCGTATGTATTTTCTCTCGGTCTCTCTCTCGCCTAGCCCGCCTCACCGCTGATATTGGTTGACACACCCATACTATTTTTAGATCAACGCTGGTGTGAATTCTTTAAACACGTGCTCGTACACTGGGAAGGCGTTTGTATTGCCACAGTAGCGCCAGTATATTCCACATACACACGTAAGCATACAGGCACACGTATACACAGTCCAGTCATACCCATCCCACCAAAGCTTAACACCGGAGGAAGCACCCCGAGCCCGGGGCGACAATCCGTGACGGGGCGACAATCCGTGTCGCAACAATTTTTTTTGCCAACACGGATTGTCGCCTTCGAGGTCAAAAACTGGGAACTGCACAAGCGTCACGGATTGTCGCCAGGCGACAATCCGTGTAGGGGGCGACAATCCGTGCCACCAACGCCCGTCACGGATTGTCGCCCCGAGCAGGAGGCGACAATCCGTGTAGGGGCGACAATCCGTGTCGCAACAGATGTTCTACCTTGTCTGTCCCTCTATACACTCATACGTACTAAACAACTATTTCAAGCTTTAGCTTTTCGTAGATTCCTTCACATGTCTCTCCCCTTTACATTTACAATATTGGCAAATGACCGTTATGACTTTTACTGTATGTTTCTTTTATTTGTGAGATATAAATAAATAAATAAATAAATATATATATATATATATATATATATATATATATATATATATTCTTACATGTTACGGTTTTATGTTACAACGATATATTGGTCCTTTTTTTCCTCTAATAGAAACATGTAATTAAACTAAATTGAAACTGATACAACAAATCCGACGTATCTTGGATAATGATAACGGCATAGTTGTCTTAGCGAAAACATTGAAGAAGCTTGCTCGGAAAAATTCTCATACCCGTCTCAAGAATACCACCGATCAAGTTTCGAATTTGTTTCGCAAGATCTCGATTCTGACTTGGAGTAATGTTTTTCTTGAGAACGACCCATAATTGAAAATGCAACCATCGGGAGGAGGGGCGGGGATGGGAGGCGTTTCTTCCCCATCAGCTCACATGTATCATCTTTCTTTCACTGTGGATGCAAGGAAGTGGCCATTGGGATGGCGATGTCTCACCATCTACCTACCTTTCAGATACCATTGTTTATATCTCTAACTTGCTGTGCGTTCAGAGGCGACAGAGAGTGAGGCTGTATTTCATGGTACGAATAGAATCTGTCGTATCCTTCCATCCATTTCCGGGGAAACCAAAACGCATGAATGATGATACCATGTGTTTTTTCTGTGTGTGTGTGTGTATCTCGCGTTTTAGACGTTTACCTCTGTGAACGTCTACCTGTGGCTATCATATGCCTGACTCTTGCAAGGGACTTGGCATTTGCATTTCCTTTTTTACTTGTCCCGGAAATGCCATCGGGCAGGATCCATTCCTTAATACGTCTTTAACAGTCGGATTTCCTTTTAAATATGCGGTCTTCTCAAGGCTAAGATCAATGTTAATATCAATACGATAGCTGGATTGTCTCGTGACTATGACTAGGACACAAACAGCATATTATTTTACATCCTCGCCATTTTCACTATTTTACGGAACAACTTTTAGAGTTATTTTTGTGTTTTGAAGGAATGTTTAGTTCTTTGTATTTTTTTTAGTATTCATTCAGTGCTTTATATATGTAATGTAATTTGTTGTTTATCTATTGTCAAGATGTGTCCATGATGAATGTGTGACAAAACCAAATTTCCATATCATGTTTTTATGCAAAATTTGGACAAATAAAGAAATGAAATGAAATACCTTCTTTTTTCGTAATCTATATTTAACAAGAATCACAGGAATGGTATCAAGAGGGGGTTCAGATATACAAGATTTGATAGAGGTTTTTCTTTGTCGTAGGTTGTGAAAAATTCTATCAGTTATGAGGACTGAAAAAAGAAATCTCATCAAGCAGTGACGTAAGCGGTCTCTTAGGGAATAAGTTGCACGAGAACGACTGGAAAATGTCATCACTATTATATAAATAACTCTGACGACATTTCCGTGGATGCGCTCAATAACATTACATTCTATTTCATTATTACCATTATTCTTTTTTTTTTAGACAACAACCTACCCGCCACGTCCGTTCAAAAAGGAAAAGGTTAATAATATAACCCAGATGCTTACTGACTTCTTTTTGCCACAATGAGAACCAGACTCCTGCTTACGAGCTAAATGATTCAAAAAGCACAATATTGTGGGTCTCCAGCTCTGACTCCCGGACCTACAATATAAAATGATCCAAAGAAAAATTAACAGAGAATACGATCCAGGAATAGAATAAAACTAATACGGGTTTGTGGGGGGAAAGCGTATAATTCACCCTGCTTTAACCACGTCCGCAGACGACGAAAACGGGGTCGAGTGCCGATGAAAGCACGTGTCGAAACCCACGGGGGAGCTCTCAAAGTTTGAACATTGAAGGTCCGAGTTGCCGCGCGTTCTCAGAGGGGTGTGAAGCTGTGGGGGCGGGGCAAGAGGACTTTGGGAATGTCAATAATCTGCTGCGGAAGGACGTATTAGGAAGCGTCGTGGGACGCGCAGAAGTACTTCCGGGGTGAAACCATCGTGTGAAGACGGATTTAACATAAGCGAGATTTAGAGAAAGATGAAAAAAGCGAAAAGGGGTGAAGGGAAAATAGATGCGGCAGATAAAATGGACAATAACAATAAACATGGTAATAAATATAAGGATAGATGGATCAGTGGATAAAGTAACATGATAAATAGACAAATACAGACAGACATGTATGAAATAAAATACATACATACATACATACATGCACGAAAAGAAGTACTTGAAAAGGAGTTTTATACTACGCAAAGAGAGAATGATAAATGGAAAAAGACTATAAACTAATTACACTATAACTATTCATTCATTTTCAAAGGAGCGAGATACAATGCAGAAAGAGAAAGTGTTGTTGTTCATGGACAAGAAAGATAGACACATACAAGCGTTGCAAATAGGATGATAAAGGAGGTGTTGTAAAACCATGAGGTATAATGTGAAACAATCAAATAATATTCACCTCAACCCTGATTGTGTTTGATCGTCACTTTAACTCAGTCCGTGCACAAAAGAAGACACCGTGTTTTTCAAGTTGCAAATGATGATGACATCAGTGAAGTGCACATAATATCAGGACATTTCCTTGGTTATAAGTGACGTCAAATAATTATTTTTTTTTTATTCTCATGCTGATCCAGATTGTGCAAAGCGTTACTATTAATTCTGCATATCAAGTCATTCTGGAATTGTTTTCTCTGCTATAACAAAATAGCAATACATGCAGTATTCTGCAGCTCTCAATCTTTAAAGACTGTGACTTCATACACTCACCCTCAGTGACCACTTTTATTACACCAGAGTATATCCCTCCATGTAACAATCAAGCAGATACCACTTCTGACGTCACACCACGAAATAGTTCAAGCTGCTCTTGAATGACCGCAGTAAGCATGATTACTACACGACTTTTATATTTTAAATAAACACATAAACTTTAAATTGTCATTTGCATTGAACACTGTGAGAGCACACAAACTGTACGTACACAAAGGATATCGCATCTGTTTTGCTTTGACAAAGACCTATATCAAGTTTCCCCCATTAAACTACCCATACTTATTAAGAAATCCAAACGAATTTATGTATTTCAAAGTTATCCTTATAGGTTTAGTGTCTCGTGATTTTATTACAATGTAGCCACTTCCTGGCGGCGAATTTTGCGACAATATTGACGGTGTGCGAGTGACCTAAACAAGTTGAAAAGCAATATGTGCTCGCATGTCGAGAGTGATCAAACAAGATATATTTCGTACTTATTTCCCAGATCTTCGTTGTGATAAGAATGTCATCTCGCAGCAGATAGCCATCGAAGTATATGATGACATATCATTATTATTGTTTTGATAATAACAACGAGCAATCAGGCTTGAAGACTATTGTCCCCAGGCAGTTCGTACAAATTGTGTAATATTCCATAACAGTTTATATTAGTATTATACAAACTGTCAGGGAAATCTAACGGCCCTAGCAGGTTTTTATCAATGCTTGACAAGACTGATGTCAGGGCATTCTCGGAGACGAATGTCGTTGTTTTTTTCTTTTTTTCTTCTCATGTGTTATTTTGTGCTATATAACCTACTTCCAACGCCTCGTGAGTTTCTGTCCATGGTGTATGACATTACTTAGGGCATGAGGCATTATCTTTCAATAAGGTGCAATACGTTTCATTGTAATTATGGGGTCATTGATGAACAAAACGATTTATGAAACGCCATATTTTCGTGCGTTTTTAGGCGCAGTGAATTATTTATTTCCCAAGGCAAGCAAGAAAGGTGCGTCATTCGATTATCATATATTCAATTAATTAGTAAAGCGCTCAAAGCACTTTGGTCTTTTTTTTTTAATGATCATCGTCACATTATGATAACCAACTGTGCTTACTCGCCCAGTACACAAATGAAAATGGTTATCAAGTCAGTAGCATTCTGCTCTAAAACTGGTTTCACTGAATGTTGCTTTTTATTCATATCATCAGATGAGATGCCTTTATTCCATTATATTCATGCAAATAAAAAGTGTCATAATTGTTATCCTCTTTTTATAACATACGTAAACGACAGCTCACTGAAGCCGACAAAGCCGTCCAGAGACTCAGATATCCTCAACATCATTTTACCACCGTCACCTCTGATTCATCGCACAGCCTCAAAGCAAAGCTTTATGTACATGTGACGCTTTGAACCGTAATATGATTACGGGGTGCGTCATTGACACACTTATCGTCATGATTAACGTTGTAATTGCACACATAATCATAAGCAAATCAGTAGCACTGGAAGGTCATTTAATGTCTTCTAGCTCAACCCGAGGGAGTTGATCCACTAGTAAACGCTTCATTCTGGTGTTGCTATCATCCCGATGCAGCCATACTCTATAATGTATGCAGGGTGGTATATGAGAGGGTTATAATGCTTCAAACATATTATGATTTTAATAGGGAAAGCGCCACAAACAAAGCAAAGCAAAACTCCGCTTTCGTTAAACTCATCGTACAGTCGACATGACCCACATGCTCACATCCGTGTTGGTATGTTTGAAGTGTGTTTGTGCGTGTGTGTGTGTGTGTGTGTGTGTGTGTGGCGATTTGGGGGTCTGCACGCTTCTGCGATTTTCCTTACACTGTCCACAAGTCCATAAGTACAATTGATTAAGATTCTATTCTCTAGGATATAATTTGAATTAAAGAAAATCATAACATTCACCTGCATAGTTTACACGTTTGCATACGGTTGGTCTATTCCAGTCCACTTCATCGCCATACATGAATAAATTTAGCTAAAATATAATTTTACTCAATGCTTATAGGTGATAATATGCGCATCCGATCCTCTACAATAGCCAAAAATTGATATTTCTTATATCAATATACCGTACAATTATTTCCTAAAGCAATATACATGTACTATATATCTAAAATCTATGTATGTATGTATGTATGTATGTATGTATGTATGTATGTAAAGGTTCATACGTATCTATGTAAACTATTATATAAAAGCACTTTAATATGTAGGCCTACTCTTCAAAAATGAAATACGCGAATGATATTGATTACTGATGAAGCTGTGGAAATGTCACTAGGGAATACGTTCTGACGTGTTATAGAGGAGAGATAAACAATCGCTAAGATTTCATTTCCCCGCTTTGGGGGGAAAAGAAGTCGATGTCTTCCAATGATAATTTCCATGGCAACGGCAGCGCAGCCACTTAGCGGCGTTCCTACCAAGAGGTGTCCAAAGAGTGAAACACTCTTAAGCTCGGATTACGGCAGCATTGATTCGACATTGTGTGGTATTTTTCCGCTCCTTCTTGTGGCAGATTTACAAGGATAGAGGTGAGGACGAAAAGTAATGATTAAAATCCAAGATAAAGAGTGGAAAATGCAAAAAGGGAATGTGATGACCATGTGAGATGAGTAAAGTTCTCTCTTTTATGATCGACCCGTGTTATCATTGTTTCTCATCATCATCATCATCTTCATCACAAATTTCGCTATCATTACCTGTTTAATATTTCATTAAAGCAAAAACGGCTCTGATGTAAAGGCTATAGAAGATTTTCCTATAGAGGCAAAAATAAGGTTTACTCAGATGCTGGCTCTAGGAATATTGATCAATGATCCCTACTCTTACTCAACAGCAGATCGCGCAGTTCAATTCAATGTTGAATTATGAAGCTGTTCATAATCATATTACACCCACACTATAACTCACTGTAATTCTCCCACTTATGATAAAAACAACTCTGATTTTGTTTCGTTGGTGTCATTACAGCCAGAAAAAAAAAATCATAATTGCACGGGAGGAAAACAAGGACAAATAAAAAATACACAGAAATTCATAATGCACTCGCATTCACATGTTCTGTCGAAAACAAAAGCCATTGTTTTAATCCGGCTTCTTAACATCCACGTCACTGTTTCAATTGTGGATGGAGCCGTATAATGCTGCATGTCCTTGAGCGCAATTTGCAATAAATTTATTAATGTTCGAAGGCCTTCCGATGTTTTTTTTTCAAAGGGATTTATCTCTTCCTTTTGAGCTCTTCCCCCCCCCCCTCCCTCCCTCAACTTCTCGGTAATAAGTCAAGGCCATCACGCACCTTGTGGGCGTCTAGAAACGAAATACGGTTTCTGTAGTGTAGACTGATATTCGTGATGATGATATCAACTAATATTAGAAATCGCATTTACAGTCGCAAAAAAAGTGTGTCTAATTGATACGATTTAGTCAACTCTATAAAAGCCGATTGAACGCAGCTTCAGCAATCAAAAAAGAAATGATACAAGGGACAATCTAGCCAGACCCTTTAATCTCACTCCTAAACCTGCTAGGAGATTGAACAATAACTTCAGTCACGTAAACCAATAATGTAACTTCATAGGTACACTTGATACAATGCCTCTATTAAAAAGAAAATAAATAAAAAAAAATATATATATATGTATATATATATATATATATATATATATATATATATATATATATATATATAAATTTATCATTGTCAGATAGAAATTAGTGAATCTCTATTTGCAAATAAGTGCAACCACCTCTAGTCACATTCATTTGATATCAGCCCCATATTTAGATAGCACGCCGAACGCATTTACATTGTGAGCTTCATTCAGCATCCTCGGTATATTTCATATCTATCATGTATAATTAATCCAATAGGTGAGAGTACTGACAACTCGCCCTATTACCGGGCCGTCGCGTCCTCTGTAGCTTTTTTCGACACGTCCCTTTTCCGTCGTCACCCCCTGGGAAATCAATGTGCTCCATGTACAATTAAATCCGTTGATGGTTTGGCGAAGCAAAGAGGAAAGACACAAACGTCCTTCCCATATTCAGGAAGCTATTCAAAATTGTACAAAATGAAATGCGTGAATTTGGTATCTCCGTTTCTTTAAAACAAACGGTAAAGCAATGTGATACATTTATTTGTAATAAATAAAATGAGATAACCCAATTTATGCAGTCTGGATGACCATGGGATGAAAGACCGCTGTTATTGATTGGATTCCTTTGGGTATAATAATGTTTGGAGGACAGTGGATTACCTCGTACACGTATGTATTTTCAAACACGTTTTCATGACCTACCTATGCCCTTCCGGGATTTGAATGATCACATTTAAGGCTTTCCCGCAAAATCCTGTTTGATAGTATAGAGATTTGTATTCACCATATTTTTAGTCACCTGGAGAACAAACAATAATAAAAGCAAAAATAAGAACACAGACAACTCCTCTCGACATTTTTACTTGCGTCACCAAAATCATAAATCAGACAGAACTCTACACAAGTGGTTTTGTACCGTTCGTTGAATAAATTTGGCTCTTCTTCGTTCGTCCCGATGTATGGATGGGATTTGATTCCTGCATTTCCACCATCCCAACGCAATTCCAACCGCGTTTTTTTTTTTTCTTCTTCTTTTTTTTTTTTTTACCACAAGCCTCAATCAAACATAAGTGAAGTGAAAGTATATCGCTTCTGAGAGAGTATACAGTATTCTTTTGTCTTTTTTCATGCTTTACCTCCATTTTCATTATCATGTGCGCGTGAATTCGTGACTGTGTGTGTGTGTGTGTGTGTGTGTGTGTGTGCGCGCGCGCGTAAACTGTCCTACTCACTGAAGCGAGTTCTTTTGACGTTCATCAGCATGAGGGCAACATGTGCATTTCTCTTACACATGTATATATATATATATATATATATATATATATATATATATATGTGTGTGTGTGTGTGTGTGTGTGTGTGTGTGTGTGTGTTTGGTGTGCTTAAACTGTTCTGTTACAAAGCTATGTTGTTCAAGCGCTTTGAGTAACACGCAGGTGGCCTTGGAAAGGTATTACACAAAAAAAAAGGACTACCGACCTCGTCACCGGTATCATTCTCCGTCATTCAGCATCATAATGGTCAAAATTATAAACAAACTATTTCTTAATTTAAAGAGCATATTCTGAACCAGCTAAAAGTAGTCTGAAAAGAAAGAATCACACTTACTGTTAAGTACAATAGTGAAATTTATCAAAATTGGATAAGGATTAGAGAAGTTATGAAATTGTGAAGTTTCGATCTTTTGAACAAAACAGTTCTTGACCAATCAATATGAACATGAAAATGAATGAGCTGATGATGTCATGGCCTAACAACTTGCCATATAGTTTGTACAGAAAATCTTGAAAATTCCTTTTTTAACGCAATTATGCCCAGTTTTAAGTCCAAACATAACTGATTGGTCATTATTTTTAAGTAATTCAACCAGGAATAACTTGATATTTACACTTAGTTTGTAGGAATAATCATTTTCGTCAGATTTTTGTACGTAATCGATGGAAAACTTACTCTTTCTTTTCAGACTAACTTCTAACTAGTCTGGAATTACCTTTTAAAGTACTAGAAGTTTTTCTTTATTTCGATCTGTCCCGCTCAATTAACGCCCCGAATGAATCTGTTTCAGTCTTACATGATTTCTATAGACGATTTTTTTTCCTCTGATTCTCATACAAGCGAAGGGAATTGTGGGACAACCAGAAGTGATATACCATAGGCTTCAGTCAATCTCGAATGCCTTGCGCGTTAATGCCCATCGCAAGTACTATTGATTGTATTGTATTGCCAACAGGTACCAGAACTTCACAAGGCTTAGGTTAATAATATTTGGACCCACAACGGGAGCTTCTGCTGGTCATTCTCTCCCCCTCCCCCCCCCCCCTCCCTCTCTCTCTCCATCTCAATCTCTCCTCTCTTTTTCTTTTTTCTCTCTCTCTCTGTCTTTCTTATTTGTTATAAAATGTAACAGAATTCGAACTCTTAATTTTTTAAGCGGCGAAACAACGGTGTGAACATAAAGCTTGAATCCTCAAACGACCGGATATGAAAGCTTAACATTTATGTAAAGGGGACCGTTAAAATACGACCTGCGATTAAGGCTTGCTGAAAGAATTTATATGAGAGTTGCCGTCAGCCTGATGGTGGAGATTTCGTTGCGGAAAGATTTATGGCGAGGAGAGATTTCGACACCTCTTTTTCTTCAAATTCAGCTGAACTGATATATGTCTTTCATCAGTAATATTTCAAGGAAAGTTTGTCACTATGATCGAACAACAAAAACAGGAACCGTGCAAGTTAACGAGTTGTTCTTACTATCTATATGGAGCTAAACATATCCGTTTTCAGGATCTCCTCCCCCCCCCCCCCCCTTATATCGGGTAAGCAATTACTGTGATTGATAATGATACCCAGCACCTCGCCCCACGCATTAACAATTCCTCACGGTCATCGCTGGCTGTGAAATAAAGGCACAAACTCAAACAAAACAAAGCAAAACACAATCGGATAAAGGAATGACAAAATTGAACATGGAATCTTAGATTGAAATTTCAAATTGATGCAAAGACCAGAAGGTATATACATATCATATAATATATGCATGTTTGAGATGATTTTTACTTTAACGAAGGCTAGAAGAATCTACATCTCAGGCTGTCATAGCTGCCAGGTTTTTCTTGTCTAGTGTGTTTGTTTGTTTGTTTGTTTTCCTTTGTGTTTACACACTGATAATATTGTCTTACATTTTGTATGGCTCCATAACATATAGGCACTTTGTTTTAAGAAGAATTTCCTTACAAGAAAGAAGACAGCTCATCCCATAGATAATCCAGTTTGTCTTGAATTTTATTCTTTTTTTAATGAATCTCGTAGTTGATTGAACACAGCTACATGTCAGTGCTGCCACTGATGATTGAGATTAAAGTTGACTTCAAAGATGGCGAATGGATACCAAATATTAGGCTGAAACACAAGTATTATTTGCGTGTATGTTTGTGTGCTTGTGTGCCTGTATATGTGTGTATGTGTGCGTGTGTGTACGTGCGCGTGTATAGCCAAGGGCATCGCATTAGCTGCCAGTATTACTCTTTCCGTCATAAGTAATGATAATTATACTTGTAATGATGATATAAAGAATGATAAACTAGAAGTTTGTTAATAATACTTACGAACAGAACTGAACAAATTGCTTGTATACAATATCAATTCTATAACTTGATATCGTGGTATAGTGAGAGTGTTCTGAGTGTAGTTAATGCTGTATAATTTCAGTAATCGTTTTATTGTGTAACACTGAATGTGTAGCTTAAAGGGATGGTACAGTATTGGTGGAGATGAGAATTGGGCTTTTAACTTCTTGCGAGATACTAAGAAAACACTTTTATGATATAGTACAGAACATACCATTTTGAGAGGAATCCAAAGTTTATTTGATAAAAATCGGGTTTGGAATGACTGAAACATCCAAAAACAAAGTAAAACAAAGCAATCGTAGTAAAGTGTAGGTCCCACACTTTACTAGAATCGCTCTTTTTTTGGATATCTCAGCCATTTAAAAAACCATTTTTATCAAATAAACATTGAATTCCTCATAGAATTACATGCTCTTTCATTTCATAAGAGGTTTCTCATTATCTCACAAAAAAAAAAATGTTAGAAACCTGAAATTAGGTCTCAACCAACACTGAAAGATCCCTTTAAAACATAATGACTTATGGCCTTACTTGTTATCGACTTGCCTTGCCGCTCGTTTGTCGCCCCATCTCTCCTACAATTATCATTCTTCTTGATGTCTAATTCGCAATCACACACGTGCACACACGCAATAACAATGAGCTTTAATTTACAAGTATATAATTGCGCTTGTCATGACTTCAGCGGGCAAATTAAACACTGAGTGATGATTCAAGCTCCCATAATATTAGGCTAGTAACCTGAACTTTTCATCAACATGTAATAATCATATCTATGAACGAGACAGACAAACTTACCACTTATTCCCTTGAGTTTTGCCTCCCTACAGACCACAGAAGAGCGACTCGTTCCTCGTTCCAGCGATGACCGTACGCCGTGCGCTTGACAGACACCTTCAAGAAGACCCAACACGGAGCGAATTATCACTAATGAAGTAGAACTCGAGAACTTATTAATCCCAAACGTCCACACTTGTAACCTCCTTGGAGAAGCATAAGAGATTTTAAGTGTTTTTTTTTCTTTCTTTTCGTGTGTGTGTATGTATTATTTCACTTTATATGTGGCAAAGTGTAATTAGCCGTCTAGCATAGGTACAGTCCGCAATGAGCGTCACAAATGACGAAACCGACGAGTGCAAAGTCCAGTGGCCCTTGAATTCTTTCGACAAAACTTGTAATTCCTTACCCTCTTCAAAGCAGCATCGACGTATCAACTTCAAGGCAATCACGCTGTCTGCAGCCCTTGAGATATCTTCCTTTTCCCTTATATTCCGCCACATGGGAATCCTCAAGAGAGCCGTGTATTGATAAGGTTACCAAGGCAACGCGATCTGGTGGCTGTTCGAGAAGAAAACTACTACTGACTCATCACTCGGCAACCTCACGCGGTTGTTTGCCCGTCAGTGGGCGAGTCATAGCAGACGACACACGGCCATGTGTGCATGTGTACTGATGCGCCCTTTCCGCGCTCTCTTTCCTCAATCCGTAATTCCTGTTATACGCGGGAAGTCGGCTTCTTGCGCTGTCAATATTTGAATGTCTCAGTCTACTTATCTCTTAAATAAACTGAATCTCAGCAAATTTGCAATTGTATATTCTCTCGCTCTCTGTCTCTTTCTTTCCTTTCTTTCTCTCTCTAATCTGCTACAATAACTCAAGGACGTCAAAGGGGCACTGGTTGCGTTATTTGCTTCTCTTCCTCGTATTTCACGAACTCGTCGGGTTTGTCAGGTTAACAGCTCAGCTAAGATTTTCTATGAAACATTCATCTATGATGACCCATTTTAGAAATCAAGGGAAACATAGTCATTTCTGGAGGTAGAGGTTTGTCTGTACCAATTCCACTACAATATTAATATAATCTTTATATCCATTATTTTCATCCTGACTTTGGCAAAAAATCATAGATGATTGTAAACCAAGACACTCCAATATAGGCCTACGTAGTATCGAGCTCAAGGTTTGCTTCTTTTTTTTTTTCTCTCTCTCTTTGTCAAGGTTTGTTTTGATGCGAATGATTTTTATTTGATCAAATACGGTGGATTTTCCATCGAATTGAGACTGGAATCAAAAGCAAAGAAAAAATATAATGCCTCAGCCGAACTGCGCCCATCACCTTGGTGATTAAGACGCCACCTAGTGATCTATCATCCTTGTCCTTCCCGATATATACAATATCAAGGCCCACGCATTGAATGACTAGTACCGCTCATGCGTTTTTGGCCCGCTCCTGGTCCGAGCTAAATATTAGCCCGCGCCAAGCAGTAAAAATTGAGTTCAGTAACTATAGCAGAGCCGCGCTACTTTTACAATTCTGACCCATTCATAAACTCGGTAACGTAAGGGATAACTGCCATGGTAACGGAACACGTCATGGACAGAGCGGAAGTGCATTTTCGCGCGATATTTGATGTGCGTGCCGCGCGCTTGTGAGCTGAGCAGCGGAAACTGTGACCTTTGACCGTGAAAGGAATTTTGCCCCGCGCCTGGCGCTGCTATCGTTCGTAAACTCTTCAATCAGCTCCAGGCCCGCGCCTGGTCCGCGCCTGATGCTAGCTGCAGCAGCGCCAAAATAGTCCGCAACTGTCACGGGCCACTTTGGCCCCACCCATTCATAAACTCAAAATTTTCGACTTGGTCCGCTCCTGGTCCGCTCCTGGTCCGAGCCAAGAGGGTTACTGAAAGGGGTATAATATTGGTGAGAAACAACCGCATATATAGCGGTACCTATAGAAAAGGTTGTCGTTGTTATTTTAAAGATCGAAAGAAGAGAGAGAGAAATGGGGCCCTATACAAGTAATTTGCTCCAGACAGCACTTATAACATAAAATAAACATTATAGATCTTAAAGAGATATAAACAAGAATATTAAATGCATACCAAGTCTCCTCGAGGGAGCTCATATCGTCTCCACGAGGGAGCTCATATTGTCTTCACAAAGGAGCTCATAAAGTCTCCACGAGGGAGCTCATATTGTCTCCACGAGGGAGCTCATAATAAGCCTAGAAAAGGCTTGATAAACTAATCCACATGATTCGAAGTTGGTTTGAATTATTATATATTTCTTTATAAGTAATTTATGTATAGAAAGTAGACATTTGTATTTAGACGGATCAAAATGTTCATAGTATGAACCGAGCTGATAATGAAACTATACACTGCTATTCACTGAAATCCTTCTTGTGGAAATCGTCAAACAATTCGTCTAAACGAGGATTCGTGAATCAAGATTCTTCAGAAATCTCTCCAAACATTTAGTTTACGACAATATCTTTCAATGTATGTTTACATTCTGAGGCACTATGACACTTTCTTTGAAAATGATTTAAATATCAATGTACCGCAAAAACGTGTGTATGAAATTTCGTTGAATCCGATGACGGTCAACCCTATCTGCCTTTTAGGGCTCGATACGTGAATTTCTGATTAGCATTCCCATATACCTTTACGTCATTTCCGTTTTCGTCAGCATGCAGGGCCTTTCTCTCTCTCTCTCTCTCTCTCTCTCTCTCTTTATATATATATATATATATATATATATATATATATATATACATATATATATATACATATACATATATATGTATACACACACACACACACACATATATATGTATATATATATATATATATATGTATACATATATATATAAGTTTATATATAATATATACATATAACATATATATATCATATTTAATATATATAATATATATATATATATATATATATATATATATATATATATATATATATATATATAAACCCATTGCACAAAATCAACACAACGATAGTGTGACAAACGATGTTTACTGATTTTTAATGAAAATCTTGCCCAAAATGATGTTTCAAAAATGTAACCATGACTAGACCTGTGTGCTTTCCACATCCACCCGGGTCAAGTCAACTAGGACATGGCATGGCGTTTCGCTTTAGTACAGACTTAAAGGGATAGTATAGTTTTTAATTGAGATGGGGTTTCAGATTTTAGCTTTTTGCGAGATAATTAGAAACCAACTAATAATAAAAGGTGTGACCTACCTCTCATTCTAGGAGCACCCTGTTTTGCTTTGTTTTTGTATATCTCAGCCATTTCAAAACCTACTTTCATCAAACAAACTTTCAATTTCTCTTAGAACTGTGTACTCTTTCATATTTCATATAAATTTAAAGCTGAATTCCCATCTCAAGCAAAACTAAACCACCCCTTTAAGGCATTCGTTGCCCGGATGGATCGATAGCTATTCGAAAATGTGCATCACAGGAACAACCTCTGCTCACGTACACGCAATGCAATTTATAATTTCCTGCAATACTATTGATGCTACGTGTATTATAATCCCATCTCTTACCGCAATGCATTAATCACATACATAGAACTAAAAGAGAGTAAGACAAGCACACCAAAACAAATTGCTGTTTAAAATGAATAAAGCCGCGAAGCCCTACGTCACTGACTGTCACAGTATACCTTCCACAGTGATGCTAAAGTTGGCAAGCAAAAAACAACCCCCTTAACCCCTAAAAAGAAAGGAATGAAAAAGGAACTTATAGTCCGCCCGCCATCGGTCGTTCGTTACACTAGAATATGCTTTCGCGTTTACTCAATTTGTGCACTTTGTGAAGTTTATCAGAGCAGAGGTCCATAGCTGGCCACTAATATTTGGCCGTTAATATTGACCTAATTTGTCCTCTATTTTTGCTATCCACCAATTCGGTGAGACGTGACGAACTGAAAGGACAAAATGCCGAATATAGTACGTGATAACCCTGTCTTTACCCTTCAGTTTACTTGACGTCTTACGTTATGGCTAAATCTGGATTACAGCGGTATATTTAGCTCATCAAATAGAGGATTCCAAGAACAGATATTTCTTAAGTGAGACATTCTTTATAGACATAACCCTCGTGATAAATCAAAAGAAACCTTGTCCAGAAAATCATCTGAAGGAAGGAACAGCATGGAGTTCAGGTATTATAGAAGATGGAGGAAGACCGTCTCGTTAGGGACTCTTAATCAAGAAGTGTTTTAGTGAGGTCTCATATTAATCGATTTCTAAGAACTGTCATTATTCAGAAATAAGATGCTCCAGAGCACGTGCTGATGATCGTCAGGTCATTCTCGTGGCGCGGTAAAAATGGTGCGATCCCGTTATGCGGTCGCGATGGAGGGAGGGCGTACTTTTTCATCGGGATCCAATGAAACGGCCTGCTCTGTACAGACTGAGCTTCCAAAGATTGGTATCTACACTCTAACCAAAACTCAAAACAACAGAACACAACAAAAACAACGAAGAAAAAAACCCGTACGATCAAATAATTTTCAAAGAAGGCTGGTGACTGTTATTCTGTGCTCATATTACACAGAACAGGAGCCTGGGAAATGATACTGGAAAAAAAAACACCAAAGGAAGCAGATGACACCTGTAAGATCAATAAGATTTTCACTGTAATTCCAGAGGAGAAAGCAAAATCCAATCATCGCTCGTCAAGTCGGGGGTATCACACCCTTTATAACGCGATATAGATTTCCAGAGTGGCCCTCATCTACAAGCCTGCAGAATTTACATGAAAAAAAAAAAAATCTTCTATACCAAAACACCGCGTATGCAAATTTTTTAAGACGACTATACCTCATGCATGTGGAATGAAGAATGAACCAGTTCATCGATTATACGATATTGATTTAGTTTTAGTCCGAAAACTGGTCTTGAGGGAAGAAGTGAGTTCAGCTACGGAGAAAATCAGACGATGAAGTGGCGCAGTCGCTACTTATTAAAACTTTAGAATTGGGAGTCGTGGAATTCCTCTCTTCTCATTTCCTGTTCCCCCCCCCCCCTAGTCTTGCCAATTTTCATACTTTTTCTCTCTCTTTCTTTCTCTCTGTTTCTATTGACTATAGCACTCATCACACTCACCTTGCTCTCTCTACAGTTTTTGTTGTCATCGCAATGTGATGCCAGAATGACAATCTGGATTTTTTTTCTCCTTCTTTTCTTTTGCTTTCGATAAGTTTACATGATGTATGCTTTGCCCGTTTTTTTTTTCTCTCTTTTAAGGTCGTCATATCTTCAAGCTATATAATATGCTTATTGACGATAATTTTCTGCATTCACAATCCCAATACATGTACCATAATTCAGTCAGATCATTTGTTTCATCCTGTGTAGTTCAGAATCGACGTGTTTTCTGATTTTTTTTCTTCAATCTGTTAACAGCCCGTTGTACACGTATATTAATTCAATTATGTTCGGATGTACACACTGTATGCCTTATTGTGTGGAAAAAAAAAAGAAGAAGAAGAAGAAATGACTGTATTTCATTTGAAATATATATTCAGTGCAGAAAATTCTTAATAAATTAATTTGAATATGAAAGGAAAATTTCTTTTCACGTCTCCGTGTCTGTAGGGACCTTCAAACACGTATCGCTTATCCTTTATAAGTATACCTTCTCTTACTTTCTTGCAAACTGTAATCGCTTGTAATGCGCCGGTATTCATCATGAATAGACGCTCATGGTGCAGAGAAAAGCAGACGGAAAATATGAAGAGAAATGCATGAAAAACAGTGAAGGAAAACAAAAACAAAAACAAAAACTTGTCTAAATAACCAGGTTAAGAGTGAAATATGAAAGAGGACAGGTCAGGTTTTTGTGGAAATTTGTTTGATAGGAATGAACGTTATTGTTTCAGTAGCACAGATATATGAGCAATTTATTAGCAATAAAGAAAAGCTATAATTCGCATTTCCAGGAGTTGGCACCCGACGAAAAGTCCTGCATCCTTGCCTGGAAGTTGATCACAGTGCATGCACTGTCATTAAAAAAAATCAATTAGGGTGACGAAACACGAGCCCTTTTTGGCGTATAGATATACTGAGCCAAGTATGATATATGGGGAAAATTAAATCGAATTGATTCTCGTTCATTCCTTTTCCGCTCAAATTAACATACCGCAGGCATAATGATTAAATGATTATACTCAGTGTATGAGAGAGCACAAAATTTTCATCACTTCTGTCCCACGAGAGTGATTTATGTCGAAGCTTCCAATTAGTATAAAGCATAAATTACATGGCTGCTCCATTTCATTATAATTAAACGATCCGATCTCCTCACTCATGTTCCAGTTTTGTCTGATTGCAACACGCTCATCTGGCAATAAACATGTACAGGTGAGGGGAGGTGTTTCTAACTGTATTTTTTTTTAGACTCTACAGTAGAAGAAATCATGGATAAGTTAGAACTCTGTGCGTGCGTGTGTGTGTGTGTGTGTGTGTGTGCGTGTGTGTGTGTGTGTGTGTGTGTGTGTGTGTGTGTGTGTGTGTGTGTGTGTCCGTGTTTCTTTGTTTTGTCCTTGTTTTGTTTTTATACGTGTGCGAGTTCGTTTAGGTTTGGTTCAATTTTGTTTGAATACAAAATGCTTTTAGAATATACAGGCAGAAACATCAGTTTCGACCATGAAGGGTAGTTTTGTTGTTGTTGATTTATTTTCAGATTGGTCTGTTTTGTTTCCAGTATGGGAACACTGTTGTTATACATAGACAGAACTTTATGCAAGTGGAGCATTTTAGGACAAAGCTTTAGAATTTGGCTACCTTCTTTGAATTTCCTGGAAATTGTTTATTGCTATTGCGTGCATCTGCCAGCCTATTCTTCAACCCTACCCCCCCCCCCTCTTCCCCTCATTCTATAATCATGCTTTGCCTCTCCTTATTCCTCTTTCTGCCATGACCCGACAGAACCGATATGGTTGCTCTCCCCCCCCCCCCCCCCCCAAAAAAAAAAAAACCCTCTAGATTTGATTGCACCCCTTTCAGTCCAGAAAAGTGGATTTCGCATGGATTGTTTGTCCGCTCATGTTGAAAGAAAAAACAAACAAACAAATAACAACACCCAATAAGTATACCACTCTAGATGCATTTTTTGGTCAATATTCGAGACAGACCTGAAGTATAATGCCGTGTGCTGACTCTTCTTGTCACATGGATTTAGGGACCAGAAAGCCCGTATCCCATCATTTCATTAGCAGACATCATTTACGTGACATTTGCTCATCAGTAAAGGAAATCGTATTTCCCCCCTCGGAGCAAAACTCGCCTAAACGCAAAGCCCATCTTTCCCCGCTCCTGCGCTTTTTGAAGACGCATGAACAGTGTATGCCGGGTATATACGCATTCATCCTCTCTGTCTCTAGATAGCAGACAACAAGGTTGGAACGTTGTGTTCTTCCGCCTCCGTGCCGCAGAGACCATTAGACGTAACGATCATGTTCAGTAATATAATGGAAATCAAATTTCGTGTCGTACGGTTGGACTTCACGACAAATTGAGATGGAATGCATATACTTATCTCCATAGATTCACAATTTTTCTTTCAATCTGAATGCATTTCCTCTATTTAGACTGACGTATGAAAAGAGCTTATTGAGACCGCGGTAATGGCAATCTTTTCCACAAAACCCATTGATCAATATTGATATGGCCCGTCCATTATACACACACGTGACTCAGTCATTATGAATGAGTACATTCAGATATATAGCGCACGTACTTCTTGCAAAAAAAAAAAAAAATGCAAGAGATGCACGAGTTACGACCTTCTGGCTTTTTGTTATGCATAGCGTCATGTTAGTATTATGTTTAGTGTCGAAGTTGATTTATCAAAGTGTATACTCAATTCGTTCCTGTTCATATTCTTCGAGTGGCAATTTATATGAAGTGGTCTTTTTCAGGAGTAATTTTCATTAAGATTTTCTGTATATTTTGCAAAATATTGTTCCTCTTAAGTTATTATGCTGATTGTAATGAATGCTATAGTTAATAAATGAAAGTCTATTAGGCTGATATGACACAAAAGCAAATTTCCATTAAAAAAACAAACAAACCTAGGTGGTAACAACAGGTAATTAGGGATTATCTTTGGCAACACCCGTGATTATATTCATATCATATGCAATTTCTCTTTCTTGCACAAAAATCTTTCCATGAATATCTATACTTAGGAATTGCATTCTCACCCTAAACAAGATATAGTGTATGATGTGTTTTGCTACCGGGTTTTGACATTAATTTCTCCTTTGTAGTAGGCCCCTATCCGCTTTTTAATTGAAGACATCACGTAAAGAAAAACATTATTATCGTTATGAGCATGGGATCATTCATAATTGTTTTGTTTGACATCGAATTCACATATTTTCCTGCTGGTAGGGTTTTTGGGGTATTTTTTTTTTTACGCCAAGAGAGAATTCAAACAAGCAGATATATGACGGTCAATATTGATAGGTCTGATATTTGATTTCAATAAGAGTTTTGGTGACTGACTCCATTCAGTATAATTTATTGGAGGATTGATGTGAGGAAGAAAAATCACTGCTACTATGACTTTCCTTCTTTTAACAAACATGTGAATACTTTTTTTTTCCCATGCATTATTTGTATGTCATCTCTTGGTGATAGTGTTCACATTTACTCAATGCTGGTATGAGTTAATTAAAGGGACATTCCAGACAATTTATATAATTCCACATCAGGTAGTACATAAATCGATGTCAAGTATAAAATTGTGGAATGCATTTGGTCCTTAAGCAAACAAAACCAACACTCTGAAAACCCGAAAACATAATACACTGAACAAGGATGATGACACAGGAGGCTCACAATTCATACTGCAGTAATGTAGTAATGTAATTTCATTATAATATCACTTGCTAAACAAGTTCAACCACGTAGAATTTGATTTTGATTTGATTTGATTTATTGGTTCCTGTATATCATCATTGTACGTGCACGTACATGTACATGTATAATATGTACCATACATATACATAAACATAAGTTATTAACATTTTTTCTTCATTGCCTTTACACAATGTACAGCAAAACTTATCAGCAATACAACAATGAATATAACTCATGCATGCTCTCTTCTTTCGTTTCGCTTCCCTGAGCACCCAATATTATGTATTCTTAATATGTGAAGCTGATATCATCCTTGTTCATTGTGTTTTGTTATGAATTTTGAAAACATTCTTATTCCTCATCCCGATCACTATAAATTCAAAAACCCTGTATAACCAATTCACAGATGTTCAAATGCAAAAGTAAAAAAAAAGATAAAAAATCATCTTATGGAGGTCTCCTTTAAACCTTGCATATTATCCTCGGAAGATGCCTGCAGTAGTTGAGGTCAATGTCACCAGTGACAAAAATGAAACAAACAACCTGCGATTCACGTTAGCATTAATGTCATGCGTCCTTGGGAGCCCTTTGATTGGCTCACGCAGATTCCACAGAATGTCGTCACACCACTATTTGTATCTCCTCTCTCAAAATAGGCGCCTTTATGAGTGAAGCACGTACATCTCTTAAGAAATGAAGAAACTTTAAGCGAGCACTTCAGCAACATACATACACACACACACACACACACACACTCACGAAAAACACGACGAAAAACCACACAAATATTTACAGGAGTGGGACTTCCTGGAGACAGTATAATCGGGACAGACATCATGCTATCTTTGTTGATCGCATTGGGGTATTCAGTGTACAACCCAAAGGATATCTTTGACATTGGCGCCGTCTAGTGATATTAATATCAGGGATTACGACAAGCGTTACCAAAGGCATTCCCCAAAGCCCTTCCACCTTATATTATTGAGGTCATTCACAAACACGTGACAAAGACAGTGAGAAAAAAAAATAAGTAAATTGACACTTTGAATATCGTAGTAAACATTAGCCTGATATTAATCCATTGAGTAGATCTGTGGAGCTCTAGGTTGCTTAACACTAACGGATTGCCAAAGACGCCATGCTCTTCAGATTAAGAAGATCAGATTTGTGTCAACCATTGGCAGATTGGTAGCAAGTCAAAGAGATATCATCCGCCATGGTTTTAGTAACGGTGGATTAAATGTGATTATGTTCATAGGATTTACAGTCACTCATTTTCCTCCTCCTCCCCCCCCCCCCCGTCTCTCTCTCTCTCTCTCTCTCTCTATCTCTCTTTCTTTTTGTAACCCTTTCTGTTCCTTTCGTCAGAGTGTTATTTCACGGATTGTCACATCCACACCATATTTTGATTAAAGTAATTACGAAAAGTGCTGACTTCGCTGATGGCGAAACCAAAGACTGTCGAAATAACTTCATAGTCATGATTAATCGATTCTTCTTGTAAGATTTGACATATTAAAGTCTGGAATTTCAGCAAACGTCACAGAAACGTCACAGAAACGTACACACACACACACACACACACACGTGTGTTGGTACACATTGTTATTATCATCATGGCGATATTTTGAAAGATGTTTAATTCAGCTTTCCTTTGATCTACTTACTTGTGTTCTGAGCTTTCATTTTGAGGCCTTTAGTATTTACGTGCAATGAAAGAAAAAGCAGCGTCCTACATGTATTACTACACGTATACATGAGTTATTTCGGTTTTGTTATTTCGAAGATTCATTGTTCCTTCTTTTCGTTTTCGGATTATCGAACGTTATTTCATTTTCGGAATTACGAATCTTCAGGATAACTAACCTTTGGAATAACATCCCCCGATACTTCTACCTGATATTATGTGACAACAAATTTCCATTTTGTTTGGGGTGGGGTACACAATAGGCGCGGTCAGACTGGCAAAAGATCGCGAAGTTTAAGATCGCGATCTTTAAGATCTCGAAGTTTTGCCAGTGTGACCGCAAACTTCCTGCGAAACTTCCCGCGAAACTTCTCGATCTGTTTGCGGGCGGTGCCTCCGAAGCGCGAGGCCATTGTCATGTACAGATGTGCATTGCGTGAAAATTGCACGATATCACGGGACATTACGCTGAAGCCTCCCTCCCCCCCCCCCTTTTTTTTTTTTTTTTGGGGGGGGGGGTCTTGTCAGTTGATGAAATCCCTTGCTTTGCGCCCCCCCCCCCCCCACCCCCTTTACGGAATTCCTGGATCCGCCACTGTTGTACGACACAACCACAGGTTAAAACACATACATACAGTAAATATTCCAGTAACATGACTGTGAATCTGTTTACGTTTTTTATACCTCGATGCGGTGATTCGCCATCTTCTAACGCCCTTACCTGACATTGCACTGATGGGAAAACGGTGTCAGGTTAGGATTGCAGAAGAGGAAAAAAAGTCAGTGGTAAAGAAGCCTCAGGCAAAGATGTCACAAGTGAGTAAGACAGAGGTTATAATGCAAGAAACAAAATGTCAAACGTAAAAATGCCTGAGGGAAAGGTGTCAGAAGAGAAAACGAAAGGTGTAAAAACATGAAATATGCGAGAATGAGTAATGTCATAGCTAGGAATGCCAAAGTTTTAGAGTTGAAAATATCAAAGTTAAAAATGCCCGAGGAAACAATACCCGGGATAAAATGCAAGAGATAAATGTAATTTGTAGATTGCTCATATCAATATCAGTTCAAATACTGTACTTAAAGTGTCACTACAAGTGCTGGTTCATAGATTTGCATTCCAAATGTTCATGCCTGAGGGGGGAAAAATGTCAGCGATAAAATAGTCAGTGAAAATAGAATTAACGTCAGTTCATCTCACACTTATTCAGGTGTCATTATATAACGTCTGAAGAGATCCTTGTCATTTGATTGGTTGTTTGACATTGGTCATTCGGCCCATTTTACTATGACGTCATCATGCGTGCATTTGTGGTTCCATTTACTGTGCAATTTTGGATCCATACGATTTGCTCCATTGCACGCTCGCTGAGAGTCCGGCACACAATTACGCTTGCCAATTACGCTTGCGTTTGCAGTGTGTGTATCCGGCACCGCGCTAGCGTAAAGCGCTCAGTGAGCACTTTGCGATCTCAGATTCTCTCTTGTTTCTAAATTAATGAAACATCAAATGGCAAGATCTATTTCAGGCGTTATATAAAACAAGTAATAAATGTTTTTCATTCGTGCAATGGACAGAATATTTCATGAGGTGAAAGATGAAAATGTTTGATCCATTAAACGAGGCGCAGCCGAGTTGAATGGATCATTTCACCTCTCACCTCATGAAATATTATTCTGTCCATTGCACTCATAAACATTCATTATTTGTATACTTTACAAGAGCTGTATGGTTCGTTGATGTTCATTACCGACATCCTAAGTTATGTTGATACTGTGGAGTAATTTAGCCCACTATTGATGCCTCTTACATCTTACCCATGGCTTTCTTCTTCACACAAAGTCACATTCTGATACCGTTATCTCTGGCATTTATTATACATCTCTGACATTTCTACGTCGTGCTAATGATTCAGCAACTTATTTTTAGTCTAGACATTAACTTGCAGTGGCTTTATGAATTGTTGGCATTAGATGGCCAATCCTCACGTATACAGGCCAATTCCTATAAAGCTATGTTTGACGAAAGTGATATCTTAAACAAACAAACAAACGGACGAACAATCAAACAAACACTTTTAATGTTCATCATACATGTAGTTTTCCATTTTCCAAATTCATCATTACCTGACCTCCCTGGAAAACATCAGTACTTCGGTAGTAAAATCATTAAAAAAACACCTGTGGTAAACTAAATTTCAATGACAACACATCTTATGTTCTTTCTTATGTGTTTTATGTTCTCACGAATCGATTGTTCTTTAGCTGTATCATATCTATGTTCGTTTTGTTCTTGTTTTTTATTGTGTGCACATGTAATGTAATGTATATCAAGGCAGGGCTCCCTTGTAAAGCAGGCCTTTGTGGCACTGAATGGGACTAACCTGCTTTTAAAGAAGACTTAATAAATAAATAAATAAATAAATCTTTCCTTTTCGTAAACAGAAAAAATATATATATTAGGGACTGTCGGACACTGTCTTGTGATGAGCTCTGTGTGCCTTTGTCCATCCTCATTTAGGGAGCAAAATGGAGGGTTTAATCGAAACTAATACAGATGTTCAAGTGTACGCTTATATGTATGAAAAAACGTAGTCCCTTCCTTAGAAAAAGATGCCTTGATATCTTGAGTAGATGTGAAATTTCATAAAGTTTCTTTTTTATAGATAAAATCTCTCCAAAGGGGGAAAATCCTCCTGTGAATTTGTGCGATTATTATCTTATAAAGAGGATATCCTCCTTTTCAAACATTTTGAGGGAGAGTTACTTTCATTTCCGTGCACTTTCCGTTTACCTATGAGATTAAAACATGTTTCGTATTTATATGCAATATGTTGATTGGATTCACACAATGCTACGAGACAATAATGAACCCTTTTAACAATCAAGGCAAATCCCTTCACTCTTTGAGCCCAAAGTACATGTAATAGCTTTACATAACAATACACAAAACGGCCAAAGCCTCTAAGAAATGGCACTTTAAGAAAACCAAGTGACTGCGCGTATGTATATGAATGTGTAAAAATTAATTTTTACATCACTACGCTTAACGAAATCCACATTAATTGCCTGTTATACTTGAACAATATTCTTGGTTATCATTTTTTGTGTTAAACTGTGGAGTTTTTATAACTTTTACGCCATGGACTTTGTTGGAAGACACGAGCAGGAATATAACATATAGAAGTCTGCGTGTTGGTGGAACAGCTTTACTGGTTACTTTCTTTCGCGGTGTAGATACATCATAGGGATTTCTTTCACCTTTCTCCCGTTATTTTTCTTGAAATTGTTGAATAGTTATTTTCTCATGAATTCACTTCATTAAATAATGTGTCTCACTAGGGGTAATCTTGCAACTACTTGGATGTAAAACACCCTAGTATGCAAAAAATCTCACACTGCGGATAAACATTTTTTTTTTTTTAATGTTAATATTGGGCAAGCTGATAAGGGTGTTACACTACGCACTATTGCAAAATATGTTGTATCCACAAAACTTTTGTCAGAGGTCTTTGAAGCAGGTTGCTAAACTATGAAACATGTGTTTTGAGCTAACCAAATACAAAAATCATCTCACCTAATTTCAAGGAGGCACATACCACCTTGATGTATACCATATATGCCTATATCAAACCCTTTTCAGCAAACGCGTATAGTTCAGTTCAAGATCCCGAATCGTCCCTCTTTCTCCTCCCCCTCCCCTTTCCCCGTTCTGCAACATTAACCATCTTCAAAACATATCGCAATGGTATAAATATCAAGATATAAATTTTGTATCGTACATTCTTTCCTTATCTTTCTCTCCTTCTCTCGCTTTTTTTTTTCCTTTTTTCTGTTTACGTTTGGAAATATCTTCAAATGGGGACGTTTCTACGAATCAGTACCTTTTTATCGAGCAGGTATGGTAAGCGCGGACTATACAGCTGTATCTATACATGGGAAGCTCGAGATCAGGCAGAGACTGATCATAGGCCTACTTGGTAAAAGGTTCCATCTTTGACCATGTGTATAGGTCTACTCTCTCTCTCTCTCTCTCTCTCTCCCCCCCTCTCTCTCTCTCTCTCTCTCTCTCTCTCTGTGGGTGCGTTGTTGTTTTTGTAGTCACTGATTTTGTGATCTTTTAGAAGTACATTATACGAGTGTGTGGGTCTGCGTGTACCGCGTACTGTACTCCTATCTATCTGCGTTCATTTTTTACAATGCTACGGTCCCAATAATGGTCGCGTCCACTCGATCTTTGAGGATGGTGTTGCAACAAAATATACATATATATATGATTTTGCTTATAACAAGTGCGTAATTACGAAGTAAGCAACCGTCATTCTCATGCAGCACAAAGAGAAAATATCAAGACCTTGTTGATTAGTCATCTATGATGTGTAAAGATGCACGACTGCGTTGGGTAGAGGCGAAAGGCACTTTTCTCTCCTTATCACCCTTTATCTCTTCATCATATTTGGACTGCAGTAAAACATGTTTTCTAGACGAGAGAATACAGCGTGTGTAACAATGAAATGATGACAAAGCAAGAGGAAGATGATAAAATGAGGATGGAGAAATTATTTTGACAACAATGATAATAGATTATGGTATTTTTTCTACATGGTATACTATTCAGGGTCATCCCACGAGCTCGACACCCACGAGTCATGTGGCGCACGAGCTAGACATTGAAATTAAAAATGGTCTATGAGACATACACCCACTAGTCATCCAACACTCGAGCTGGTATTGTTACAGGTCCACTGGCTTTGACTCTAAACAAACCAGTGCCATGAGCTAGACACTAGCTACAGGCATTATAGTATCTAGCTCGTGTGCCCATTTTAGCTGATGTCGAGCTCGTGGGCCTTGTTCACTTACAGCGTCTAGCTCATGGGCTGTATAATTCGTGAGCTGTATTACTCGAGGGCTTTATGACTCGTGAGCTGTATGACTCGTGAGCTGTACGTATAACTGGAGGGCTTTATGACTCGTGGGCTGTTTCACTTGTGAGCTGTCTAACTCGTGGGCGTCGAGCACGTGAGGTGCCCCCGCCTATTCAGTGTAAAAAAATGCACTGTTCTTCCAGACCGTCATGCGATCATTGTTTCCCCAACATTGCAATGTATCCTGTTTTCCGGCTTTATACAGAGGTATCTTGGGCAAAAAAAAATAAAAAAAAGAAAAGACATCTCGTCCAAGGACGTATAGGCACTTGGCATGGCTCGAACTCGGGACTTACGTTTTAAAATCAAGTATTTTAACCACACAGTGCCACAACGTTTGTGGTATAGGAAAGAAAAAAGGGGGTGAAAGCAAGTGATAATAAAGTGATGAATGACTTCTGGCCTTTCAGGGTAACCTCCGAGAACCTCCAAGAGTCGTTTACTGTACAGATAAAATCAAGAGATCTGCAACTCATTTTGCTCACGACGCGCACTTGTGCTCTACTGTATAATAAAAAAAAAATCTTAATTGAGTGGGATATATCTTTACAACTTTTCCAAAAAACATGATTTTGTTCAGATATTTTAATATCGATGATGCACTCGCTTATTTTCTTTTCCGCTTTCAAATGTATATTGTCATATGTTTTGAATTTTCCTGTTTTTATATTAATTGGATTTGAAAGAATTTGTAATATTTGAAAAAAAAATGAATTGGAATGAATTGAAAACCCTTAATCTCAATCTGAAATAAAAATAATAAAATAAAATCAGCAACTTTATCTAAAGAGGGCCTACCTCCTTCAAGCACAAGGATGGTTGTTATGGCTTTCCTAACTTTGATATTATTTTTTTAATGTGTATGTTTGTGAGACTGAGATTACAGCTATCATATGGACAGTTTAGTCTGTTAGTATACCTCTCTGGGCCATTTATCAGCTCGAAATTTGCAAGATCCTCATTAAGAGCACGCAAACACGGAGGTACATTTGCTGGTGGAAGAATTAGGCCTAATGACCTTTGAAAAATGAATGCTTTCAAGAAGTGAGATGACTCTATAAGAGTATAACATTAGCAGCGCATTTTAAGTGCGTTCGCTCTAATTCAATTATGGCTATAATTGTTCAAGATTAACATCCCTAAAGTTATTAGATAATGCGCTATAAGTGGTTATTTGTCTTCTTTTAATAGACGAATAGGTCACATGACACTCATCATTATTTGTGTATGAGTGTACACACAAACACAGATACTTATGTACTCGCTCAGAGAGAAATACACACACCATCAAACTGACCACACACAATCATGTATCTTACACTTGGAAGGAAACGACAGAGAGCTACATGCCACGGTATGAGCAATGTAATTATGTGCAGAACCATGCTGTGCTGTACTGAAGACCCGGAACTCTGGCTGGGATATAGGATTGTGCTGCACTGAAGGAGTGCACGTCAAGAGCTTGACATCCACGAGTAATACAGCCGACGAGTTATACCGCCCACGAGTTGTACAGCCCACGAGCCATACAACCCACGAGTCCATAGCCTACAAGCTAGACACTAAGTGAACAAGGTCCATGAGCCCGACATCAAGCAAAATATGCTAGAGCTATATGGTCCACCAGCTCGACACAAAGTCAAAAGAAAAGACCCACGAGACCAACATTATACATAACTGGACTTCATTAATAAAATAATCACAAATGATTAATAAAAGGGTGGTATAGCTTTGGTTTAGTTGGGGATTCAGATTTTTATTTTTCGTGAGATAACGAGAAACTACTTATGAAATATGAAAAAGCATACCATTCTAAAATTTAAAAAAAAAAAGTTTGTCTGATGAAATTTGGTTTTGAAATGGCTGGGACATCCAAAACCTATTTGTTTATGAAATAAACCACTTATAAGATATGAAAGAGCGTACAATTCTAAGAGGAATTCAAAGTTTATTTGATGAAAATCGGTTTCAAAGTACCTGAGATATCAAAAAATAAAGTGCCCCTATTGCCTTTCATTATGACTACTGTGTTGTCTTATTGTCTCCTCCATTTCTAAGCAGATTTTCATCAAGGAAACTTCTGATTTCTCTTAGAATTGTATGCTCTTGCAAATTTCCCATTATCTTACAAAACAGGTTAAAAACCTTAAGCCCCATCTCAATCAAACCTATACTATCCATCCATTTAATGTGTCTGTCTCGTGGGCCTTGTTTGCCTATAGTGTCGAGCTTTTGGGCCTTATTAGCGTAGTCGGTCTCATGGGCCTCATTTGCCTAGTGTCAAGCTGCTGTACCTTTTCTGACCATTGTCGAGCTCGTGGGCTGTATGACCTGTGGGTGTCGATCTCGTGGGATGACGTCCACATACAAAATGTGGCTCACGCCTTGTATGGAGGGATTTGCATTTGATATTTTAACTATTTTAATCTTAACAAAAATTCTATAGTTTTTTTGGAAAAAAAAAGACCAAGAGATGAACTGTATTGTGTTCGAATCATACCATGATTACAAGATTAGACATGCTTTATAGAATTTAAAGTTTCTTCAGATAATCAGCAACGTTACTTCTCAGGAGGAAAAAAAAAGTCAAAGGATTCATACATCTTGAATTAGATCATTTACGCTTATACGCTTATACCCCCTCCTCCATCCAATGCAATAAAAATACGTCAGTCTATTTGAAATATAAAAACATCCATTCTACACTAAGCAAGAGCGACCTTTGCTATAAGAGTGACGTCAGAATAGGCTCACGAAATATTGATATAAGCGAAGCTCAACACCAACAAACACTTTTTGTCCTTGAAGTATTCATGGAAACGGAAATAGCAAGATATTTGATCACTCTAACGGACGATTTGAAAGGAAAATAACGGTACAAATCTGTGTGGAGAACTTGTATTGTGGAGTCGAGGAGGAATCTATTTTTGCACAGAAATTCGGAGAGGGGGGGATTTACATATAGCCCCATGAGCTCTTAAGGGTAAATGAGGCCGCTTTGAGTTATATCGAGGGAAAAAACGCGCTTACCTGCTCTTTCTCAAATAAGACAAGTTATTGCAACCTTGGCACTAGATTTGCTCACATTTGTTCGTTTTGGTATATGAACGTATAGCCGCTCCCCAGAGTAAAGATGAGTTCATATTCACTCTGAGCGTTGCTTTAAAAAGGAATAAAAAAAGACTTTTCTACCTACCCGATCACTCTGACCTAAATCCACATGATGGGAAAGTTATATAAAAGATAGTAAGGGGTAAACTGCACTTTTTAGGTATTTTAGAATCCTTTTCTCACATAGGACAAAAACAGCTAAATATCACCGTTAAAAAAAATGTAGTGTTCTTTCCCGATTGTAAATCACATGTGACAAATAATCTCCCAATCATTATGAATTCTTTCCAATCCCGTGAGCCCCATTTCACGGTCGACTTTTGAAAACTCGCAAATAGACTTTTATTGGCCAGGGCATTTCAGGCGAGAGTATTCCTTTGCTAAATCTATTAGCATTTCAGGTGAGAGCATTCCTTCGCTTAAACCTATTCCAACACCATTTTTTTCTGCTGCTGAAAACAATCACCTGAGTAACATTATGTAATATAGTACTTATTCTATAAGGGGAGACTGAAAGATTTTTAGCCTAACATGGAAAGCATTAAGATATGAAGACCAAAATCTGGTCCCTGAAATCTTCTATAAATCTTTATCCTACCCATCAAATTTCTTGTTCATAGCATAGTGGACTACCTCCATCAGAAGAGCTGTTCTAAATAGACGACACCACTCTGACCTACTGAAACTCCTATGCGAGAAAATAATGGAAAAAAAAAAGATGCCCAGAATGATCACACGAGGGGTCTTGATTGACCAGGATAAAGCTGTAGTGCATTCATCAGTAGTTGCCATGGTAACCATTCGCGACTGTGACTTCCAACTTGTTCCGCATCCACCATATTCACCAGGCCT